>NC_091479.1:51415137-52044825 GCF_036971445.1 Narcine bancroftii | reverse complement strand
GAGTGTTCTGACGAGAGAGTGCTGAGGGAGAGGCAACATGGGTGGAACCGCAAGGCAAGGGACCCCTGATTGTTTGCAGGGATGGGGGTTTGTAAATAGATATCTAGCACAGAGCCTCTTTGTCCCCCTGCCATCAGGAAGAAGATATAGAGGAATAAAAGCAGGACAGCCAGGCAGCTTCTTCCCACAGGCCATGAGATTGACAAGGCAACATGAGCTGGTTGGGAGCAAAGAATGAAAAGGGGGAGAGCAGGAGCCTGTTTCAGTATTGTCTATCTGGACCAGCCTTTTGAGTTCAAGCTTAAAAAAACCCAACCATTTTTTAATTTAATCATAACGGTACAGAATGAATCAAGAGACAAGATGTCTGTCCAGCAGCGAGCATCGAAGGCTCTTCCTGAAACGGAGGTTCTGAAACCACAGGGAGGTTCTGGCCGGAATGAGGCCCGACTACTGCTAGAAGGAGGAGAGAAGAAACAGGGATAATGTAGGGGAAGGGGTGGGGAAGGGAGGGGGTAGAGATACCTTCCTCCATTCACCTCCCCTTTCCTCCACCCCTTTCCCTGTCCTGGGTAAACTTGTACCTCTCACTTTGTTCGTTTTAGATTGGTCACAGTGTTCGAGCTACCGAAAGAAAACAGACATCCACACCGAGAGCATTTCAGTTTAAATAAATGTTTATTACAAATTCAAAAGCTGATTTCAAACTAAATTATGCAAGCCCTTCCCAATTATACTCATCAATGCCTGGACTGGTCCCAACTGCCGAAGCAAGGCAATGACTGCACACTTGTAATAGGTTGTCGGGGCGCTGGTTGCAGCTTCTCCACCTCCCTCGACCGGGACGTTAGCTGGACTCTAGAAGTTCTTCTTGCTGAAAGATGTTGTCACCTCTCGGAGAGTCTCAAACTTCAGCAGCGGGACCATGGCTTATATTACCCAAAAACTGCTTACCCAAGCATCAATTCCCAGCGCAGTAAGAAAGATAAGCAAGCAAGCTTGCAAGTTAGGCTTCTAACAAATAACATAATTTTCAGCTTATCACTTTGAATACAATGGTTTATTTTGCATCAAAGCTAGGCCTCTGACAGTCTGTGACCAAAACAAGCAGGAAGATTAAATGTTCTTGGTACACAGATGTCCTTTTGTCAGATAACTGCATCTCTGGCCCCTTGGTGGAATTTAGCTTAAGTCTGCTGATTCTAAAAAAACAAGCAGGTTCTCAGTCTTGCAGAAGCAATGGTTGCAAAAGTAAAAAAAAAACACGGTTTTAATCTTCCATTACATTCCCCTCCCCATTCCCCTGCCCATTATCCTCCCCATTTCCTTCCCCCACTCGCCTCCCGCTTCCCCTCCCCCTTCCCATTCCTCTACTCCTATCTCTAACCCCTAACAAACCCTAATCCTAATCCCAGCACATGTCTCATAACCCTAACCATGATGTTAACTCAATCCCGGCCCTAACCCTTACTCTCACCCAACCCAAGCCTAAACCCTACCCCTATCCCCTACACCTATCTCTTTCCCCAAACCATACCCCTTACCACTATCCCATACCCACACCTCCAAGCCTACCCCTTACTCCTACCGTTACCCCCTTCCATTACCCCCTTTCTCCTACCCCCTTCCCCTACCACTCCTTCCCCTAGGTTAGGGTAGGAAGGGGAAAGGGGGAGGGGAAGGGGAGGTGAAGGGAGGAGGGCTGGGGTTAGGGCATAGGTGTGAGGGAAGGGGAAGATAAGCAGGAGGGGTTTGGGATGGATAAGGGGTAGGGGAGAAAGGGGGCGTGGGTGAAGGGACATGGAAGATGCAGGGAATGGGGTTGGCAGGGCCAGAGGGAGAAGAAGGGGAGAGATTCAGGCCATCATGATGTTGTCCGTCCTCTATTCAGCTGGGATGCGAGGTTCTTCTGGACTCGTGTCTTGTCTCTGAGATCGCTCCTTCTCCTGGGAAGAGAAATACGAGTGATAGAGATGCTGTCTCCGAGGCCTGATCATAATGATTTTGGAGGGTCCCAACTCTTCCCACATCACCCCCTCCCTACCCCTACATACTAGGGCCTTTCCACTTCCCCTGCTTTACCTGAGGAAGTGTGTTTTGGAGAAAACCACGATCTATCTCTGCAGAGCTCAGAGCACCGTGTCCCCATCAGGCAACACCCTGGTTCACACTACATGGCACCAAGATCCTGGACAAATCATGGATGGATCAGTCGAGTCCCTTCAGCTGACCCATCTGAACCTACCCCACAACAATATTACCCTTCCCTCCCTCACACCAGTACCCTCTGTTTTTCTTTTATTCCTGTCCCCATATTAAAATCTTTTTTATGCCTTTTTAGACCAGCCTCCTTTAAATCAAATATTATAACAATTAATATCAAATCACAATGTTCCAGTGTTTACAAATATATGTTGATAACATATAAAAAAGAAAAGAAAGGAAAAGAAACTAAAATACAACTGTAGCTCTGTTACTGAATGACCTCACAACCAGACGGGTTGAGTTTAGTGAGCAAAAACTCCTTTATTCAGGTCTGCCTGGCTGGTCTTATGCTCCCAGCCCGGACCTGGCTGAGAAGCACACCGGGGGCCGCAGGTTGAGGGCTTCTGAGTCTGGTGCCGAGGTCGGGGAGAAACCCCCGACAGTGCCATTTTGGCTGGATGCTGCACTACGTGCGTAACATGAGGGGCTGGATCGTCTGCCTCAAGGCTTGCTGCCTCACATCCCCCACAGAACCAGCGCCAACAGCCTTTTTTGCCGGGAGGCCTCGCTTCTTGGGTTGAGCCGCGACCACTGGCTCGTTGGGGTCGAGGTGTGCTGTCTTTAATCTGTCCACAGTAAACAGTTCCCTCTTATCACTGATGTCTGGTGTGAAAGTGGATCCCGAATGCTGCATGACTCTGTACGGCCCTTCATATGGTCTTTGAAGGAGTCACTGGGGATGTAAGAGGCCTGTGTGTTATGTCTGGGCAGTGGTGGGGGTGTGAAGGAGTCCAATTGGGCCCATAGGCGGAGAAGTAAACTGTGTGGTAAGTGTTGCAGGTTGTGAGGTTCATTGAAAAAACTCACCAGGCAGGGCTAGTGGTTTACCGTAGACCAGATCAGCAGATGACAACTGCAGGTCTTCTTTGGGTGTCGAGCGTTCTGCCACCATATGAACCTTGGACCTGATGGAAGGATGGAAAAGGTCGTGGATATGGTGAAGACTTGCCTGCACCACTGCTGGGGAACCACTGGTCGCAGGGTGCTCATCACTGAGAGGATTCGGGAGGATCCCTGTACCTCCAAATATCGCAGGCCCATGATGGTAGTCCTGAAGGCCTGCATCTCCTCGTCAGACTTCTGATCCGGGAAAAGCTGGTTGTAGTCTAGTCTGGGTATCAGCGAGCAAATGGCCGGTTGGGAGAGCGCTTCAGTCACCACATTGTCTTTCCCTGCCTTGTGCTGAATGTGGGTGGTGAACTCCAATACAAAGGACAGGTGACGGTGTAAGTGGGCCGACCAGGGATCTCTAGCTATAGTGAGAGCCTGAGTGAGGGGTTTGTGGTCGGTATAAATTGTGAAAGGCCTCCCCTCCAAGAAATAGCGAAAATGAGGCACACCAAGGTACATGCCCAGCAACTCAAGGTTGAAAGCACTATACTTGCGGTCTAGCGGATGAAGAAGTTGGCTAAAGAATTCCAGTGGTTTCCACTGTCCATTAACCTGCTGCTCCAAGACAGCACCAATGGTAGT
Source organism: Narcine bancroftii (assembly GCF_036971445.1). Classification (NCBI taxonomy): domain Eukaryota; kingdom Metazoa; phylum Chordata; class Chondrichthyes; order Torpediniformes; family Narcinidae; genus Narcine; species Narcine bancroftii. The sequence goes on along the minus strand of NC_091479.1, from coordinate 52,041,087 downwards.
GGCAGAGGCATCGATGGAGAGCACCATTGGAAGGTCGGTACGTGGGTGGAGGAGCAGGGTAGCCTTCATGAAGGCAACCTTCGTGGCTTTGAATGCCCTGGAGTCCAGGCGAGTATCTTGTCCTTGGCGAAGAGTGGCTGCATGATGTGTGCAGCTCCAGGAATGAATCGGTTATAGAAGCTGACCATACCTGCAAACTCTTGTAGCCCCTTGAGGTTGTCCGGGCATGGAAAATCTCTGATTGCAGTGACCTTCATAGCAGCTGGTGTAGCTCCTTCGGCCATGATGATGTGGGCCAGAAACTGCATGGACTCTTTCCGGAACTGGCATTTGGCCAGGTTGATTGTTTGGCCAAATTCAGCCAGTCGGGAGAAGAGGGTTTGCAGGTGAGACTTGATTTGTGCCCAGTCTCTGCTGGCGACAAGAATGTCATCCAGATAAATGAACATGAAATTCAAATCCCTGCGCACCGTATCCATGAAGTGCTGGAAGGTCTGGGTGATGTTTTTGAGCTCCAAAGGCATGCATAGAAATTCGAACAAGCCGAAGGGGGTGATGATAGCCATTTTGGGGATGTCCTCAGGCTACAATGGGATTTGATGATACACGCGCACAAGATCGACCTTGGAGAATAACCTCGCGCCATGCAGATTGGGCGTAAAATCCTGAATGAGAGGGATGGGGTAACGGTCAGGTACTGTCGTGTCATTAAGCCATCGCTAATCTCTGCAGGGGCGCAAGCCACCGGAGGCTCTGGACCAGGTGGAGCGGCGAGGCCCCAGTTCCTGCAGATGCGAGAACACCTCTTTCGCTATCTGGAGCTTATCTGGCAGGTTTAACAGTAATGTACAATAAACTGTGTTAGTTACTGTTACACGAGGTTCACAATGGGGAGAATATTTAACAGTGATATACGGTAGCGTTTGGCAGATACTGTGACATCAAGTTCACAGTAGTGAGAAGGTTTAACAGTAATGCATGATAAGCTGTGGTAGATACCGTGATACCAGGTACACAGTTGGAACAAGGTTTTATGGTGATGTAATATTAACTGTGGCAGATAAAGTGACACCAAGTTCACATTGGGGAGAGGTTTATGGTGATGTACGGAAGACTGACGCAGATACGGTGACACCACATTCACAATGAGGAGAAGTTATATCAGTGATGTACAATAAACTGTGGAATATACTGTGACTCCAAGTTTACAGTGTGGAGAAGGTTGAACTGTGATGTATGATAAATGGTGGGAAAAACAGAGAAAAATGGGTCAACGTGGGGACAATGTTTAACGGTGATGTACAGTCGACTTTGGCAGAAACTGTGACACCGTCTTCACGGTATTGAGAAGGGTTAACAGAGATGTGCGTTAGAATAAGGCAGATTATATGACTCCTGGTTTACAGTCATGAGAAGATTTTAAAATGATGTACAATAAACTGTGGCAGATACTGTGAAATTTGGTTCACAATGGGGAGGAGGTTAATGGTGATGTACAGGAGACTATGTAGATATGTTGATACTGGGCTCAGAGAAGGAAAGAAAAGCTTTATTGGTGATGTATGGGAAACTGAGGCAGTTACTGTGACACTGGGTTCATAGTGGGGAAAATGTTTAACAGAGCTGTCCGATAACCTTTGGCGAACACAGTGACACCAGGTTCACATGGAGGAGAATGTTTAACGGTGATGAACAATAAATTGTGGCAGATACAATAACACCAGGCTCACATTGGGGAGAAGGTTTACTGATGATATACGGTAGACTTTGGCAGACTCTGTAACACCAAGTTCACAGTAGTGAGAAGGTATAATGGTGATTTACGATAAACTATGGCAGATACAGTAAAACCGGTCTCACACTGGGAAGAAGGTTTAATGGTGATGTGTGGTAAACTTAGGCTGATACTTTAACACCAAGTTAACAGGGGGAGAATATTTAATCTTGATTAAAGGTAGACTGAGGCAGAAACTAAGAGACAGGATTCAGAGGAATGTGAAGGTTTAACAGTGATTTACTATAAACTGTGTCAGATACTGTGACAAGATGGCGCAGAGGGTAGACGTGTGGTTCGACCCTTCCCCAGTTAGACTATTAAATGCTCAATTTTAAAAGTTGTAAAAGTGATTAAAAATACTGTTTTTAGACTTTGGAATAGTGGAGGAATGAAATAGCTGCAAATGTGAAAAAAAGTGAAAACTCAGTTACACAAAAAATAACCTTAGAAAAGTATTGAAGAATCGAGGCCTAGTTCAAGTTGAAGCAACGGAGTAGTTGACTGGAGTCCCCAAGCCTCAGAAGACTCCTGCCCGGCTTAGTATTACAGCGCCGCCATCTTGTGCAATCACAAGATGGTGCAGGCTCAGCGATGAGTTCAGTCGGTTTCAACTCACGTGCTCGTTAACTCAGGCGCGAGGGCGGGCCAGCTGAGTGAGGACAGGCCTGCGTGCCTGCAGCATTGCCTGGTGGTCTGGGGGTGTACAGTGTAGCGTTGGAATACGCACCTGCGCGGTGGGTGGCCCTACCAGGCATGCGCCACGCATCGAGGGTCCACGAACCTTTGGAGAAGGTGTGGGCTATGGGGAAGCCCGAGCGATGGCCAGCTGACGAGGTAGGCATGCTGTTGTCGGGTGTCCAGACCCGCAGCCGCACTGGAAGAGGACCTACTGCTTTGGAGGAAGAAGAGAGCTCAACTTCATTTGAGTTTGAAGAACTGGGGACTGAGGCAAAAGACGGTCGGTCTCAAAGGGAGGTGATGGATCATGGACTGGATCCTGTGTTTCCAATTCTGGAAGGGATTGCTCAGCTCATGGAAGATATGGCAAATATATCAGTGCAGATGACTCATCAGATGACTCAAGGATTTTTGGAAATGAAAACTCAAATGAACACTGTGTGTGAAGAAATAACTTTTATGAAGCAAGATATTAATGTAGTTAAGAGTGATGTTACGAGATGGACACGATCAGTGGATACTGTGCAAGATCATTTTAAAAAGATTGAGGAGGCTTTCTTGAATGCAAGAGTCAAGTGGAGCATAATAGAGATAAAATGGAAATAGTGGAAGATCCTTTTGTAGATTGGTGGATTCAGAAGAATGAATTATTGAAGAAGTTTGGCTCATTAGAAAACCAAATTCGTAGAAATAATGTTAAGATAGTAGGTCTTCCGGAAGATATGCAAGGTTCGGATTTGCTGAAGGTTTTGAAGAAATGGATCCCAGAAGTGTAGGGCAGGTAATTCATTCCAGATGGACTGGAATTAGATCGAGCGAACAGAGCGTTAAGGAAGAAACCGTTTCCAGGCCAACTACCACGAGCAGTTTTGATTCGCTGTTTTAAATATCAAGACAGAGAGGTGATACTCCGATTGGAGGTGCAGAAAACACGGCAAAATCAGGCTCCACTGATGGTTCAAAATAATAGGGTTTTTTTAATTGCAGATCTGAGTCAAGAAATTATCAGAAGAGACTGAGAATTTAATTCAGCCTAAGAAGTATTGTGGCGAAAGGGATATAAATTTGCTTTTCGTTATTCGGCAGTATTGAAAGATTTTTATGGGAATTTTCAATCTCAGTTTTTTGAGAATGACCATGATGCTTTAATATTTGCTAATTCATTGCCAGAAGTACGAGGAAATGGGCAATCGTCACCATTGTCACTGAAGGGAAGGGTCAATGGGAATGGAAATGGGAAGATTGGAAAATATGGAAAGAATGGGAAAAAAGTTGAATTGACGCAAAGTCTTCTCGATATTGAAGATCCGGAACAATCAGTGGGACTGGAATCACTGGGTTGAATGTTTTGTTTCAGGATTTTGTGAAAGTCCGACTGGGGGTGGGTGACACTGAGTCCTTTAGTCACCTGCCACTTGTGGACTTTACCACACCCAGATTTTTAGGGGGCTACTACTTTTGAGTAGTTTATTTTGGGATTGATTTTTCTCTTTTTTTTTGAATTTTTAAAATAGGTGGGGATTAGAATACTGCGAGACTTAGAAGGGGAGTATTATTTTATAGTAGGATTCACATTTGTGATTATGTTTAACAGTGATATACTATGAACTGCGTCAGATACTGTGACACCAGGTTCACAGGGGGATCAGATTTAACGGTGATGAACGGTATGTTGAGGGAGATAATGTGACACCAGGTGCACAGTGGGGATAAGGTTTAATGGTGATGTACTGTAGACTGAGACAGATACTGTGACACTGGGTTCAAAGCAGTGAAAATGTTGAATAGTAATGTCCGATATATTCTGTCAGATACTGTAACACCAGGTTCGCAGTGGGGAGAAAGTTTAACGGTCATGTACGGTAGACTGAGGTAGATATTGTGACATCATTGGGTTTATTTAAGGCAGAGATTGACAGGTATTTGATTAGTCAAGGAATCAAGGGTAATGGGGAGAGAGCTGGGCAGTGGGGCTGAGTGGAAGAATAATGGAATAGACTCAAAGGGCGTACCTCTACTCCTATATCTTGTGATCTATATCCTGCTGGAGACCTAGACAACCTTCCTCTTGTATTCCATTCTTAGAAAACAGTCTGCGTCATGAGTTTATGCCATGTGAATCCATTTCCGATTGAATCGCATGTTACAAGTGACCCACACTCCTCCGGGACGTTTGCTCTCATGTTATGCCATTTTAGCCAATTCAATAAGATAGCTAAAGACAGATGCGTTTCTCTCAATGCAAATTCTACATTGACAGGACTACAGCTTCCTCATTTTGAAAATTAGCATCGAGCAGCTCAAATGAGATTTCTTGCTTCTTTTTTCTAAAGGGAAAAAATTTCCATGGGTTAAAATTGAATCAAATAAAATAGGAGAGAGGAAAAGCAGAAGAATTTATATCCAAGTGGGAATCAAAATTAATGGTTGGTGATATAGATAAACCATTGTTGAAACATTTGATTAATATATGGAATCAAATAAATGATGAAATTGGTGTAAGTGGATATACAAATCCTCGTCTCTTTTTCGAAGGATAATCAATTTCTGAATAGCTGGTTTCGTAAGGGGATTATAAATGTTGAAAATTGTTATGAAAGGGGTCAATTAATGTCATTTGAGCAACTGAGAAATACATATCGTATAACTCATCGCAATCTTTTTTGCTATTTCCAACTAAGGACATATTTGAAGGACAAGTTAGGACCAACCATGTTGTACTGAAATAAAAATTCCTTATAAAGAGGTATTGTTAAAATGTTTACTTCGATAATGTATTCTTTATTACCAGTAGGAACTTTTAAATGAGGAGTTCATAAGTCTTGACAAACGTGGGAAATGGATCTGAATATTGTAATAATGTATGATATAAATTAGTTCAGTATAATTCTTTTTACATCAGTCATGTCAGCAAGGATTTTATCTGAAAGCTACACCTGGAATCAGGTGACTCAGGCAGTTGGATATGAAAAGCACGACAGGAAGCTGATTTGGCAATAGAGATCACGTGATCCAGGGGAGTTGTATGAATTCACTTCAACTGCAGCAGTGAGGAAGGAATTCACAACTAGTGTTTCTTCTACAGTCATGAAGCATATAAGGATAACCGAAGAGGTAGTGATGGCTGTGTTGAAACAGATAAAGGTGGATAAATCTCCGGGACCAGACAAAATATTCCCAAGGACACTCAGGGAGGCTTGTGTACAGATAGTGGGGCCATTACCAGAGATAATTAGGATGTCACTGGACACAGGGGTAGTGCCAAAGGATTGGAGGATTGCGCATGGGGTTCCGCTGTTTAAGAAAGGGTCCAAATGTAAACCTGGGAATTATAGGCCTGTGAGTCTGACGTCTGTGGTGGGTAAGTTGACGGAAAGTGTTCTGAGAGATGGTATTTACAAATATTTGGAGGTACAGGGATTGATAGGGAGTAATCAGCATGGTTTTGTCAGGGGTAGATCATGCTTGACAAAACTTATTGAATTTTTCGAGGGGGTTACAAAAAAGGTTGATGAAGGGAAAGCTGTGGATGTTGTCTATTTAGACTTTAGTAAAGCTTTTGACAAAGTTCCCCACAGGAGGTTAGGAAAAAAGGTGGAAGCATTAGGTATAAATAAGGAGGTAGTGAAATGGATTCAGCAATGGTTGGATGGGAGGTGTCAGAGAGTAGTGGTAGAAAATTGTTTGTCCAATTGGAGGCCGGTGACTAGTGGAGTTCCTCAGGGATCAGTCCTGGGTCCACTATTGTTTGTTATATATATTAACGATCTGGAAATAGGGGTGGAGAATTGGATAAGCAAGTTTGCGGATGATTCAAAGATTGGTGGTGTTGTGGACAGTGAGGAAGATTACCGTAGATTAAAAGGTGATTTCGGAAGGCTGGAGGTGTGGGCTGAGAAATGGCTGATGGAATTTAATACAGATTAGTGTGAGGTGTTACATTTTGGAAAGGCAAATCTAAATAGGTCATATGCATTAAATGGTAGGCTATTGAGATGTGAAGAGCAACAAAGGGATTTAGGAGTGATGGTAAATAGTACCCTCAAGGCTGATACTCAGGTAGATGGTGTGGTGAAGAAGGCATTTGCAATGTTGGCCTTCATAAATCAGAGTATTGAATTCAAGAGTAGGGAGGTTATGATGAAATTGTACAAGGCATTGGTGAGGCCAAATTTGGAGTTCTGTGTACAGTTTTGGTCACCAAATTATAGGAAAGATATAAACAAAATAGAGAGAGTGCAGAGAAGGTTCACGAGATTGTTGACAGGATTTCAAGGTTTGAGTTACAGGGAAAGGTTGTGCAGACTGGGGCTTTTTTCTCTGGAGCGTAGAAGATTGAGAGGGGACTTGATAGAGGAGTTTTAAGATTTTAAAAGGGACAGACAGAGTAGATGTGGATAGGCTTTTTCAATTAAGAGTGGGGGAGATTGAAACTAGAGGGTATGGTTTAAGGGGTATTGAAGGGGTAAAATTATAAAGGGAATATGAGGGGAAATTTCTTTACGCAAAGGGTAGTAGGGATGTGGAATGAGCTTCCGGCAGACGTAGTTGAGGCGGGATCATTGGTTACATTTAAGGAAAGACTGGATAGTTACATGGAGAGGAGAGGACTGGAGGGGTATGGACCAGGGGCTGGTCAGTGGGACTAGGAGGGTGGGGATTTGTTACGGCATGGACTAATAGGGCCGAACTGGCCTGTTCTGTGCTCTAAGTGGTTATATTGTACCTTAGGATGTACAATCATGTACAGATTGTCTTTAAATAGTCATTTGGCCCAGATGTCTATTCAGTCCAAGAATACTTTCGATTACAGGCAGATTTTGAACAATAATGCCATTGATTCTTAAACAAACATCGTTTTTAATTTTCTTTAAACAAAGAAAAACAGGATCAAACTTTAACTTATCACTATTAACAGCCTTCCATTACCCCATTCTAATTCTAAGCACAGGTGTATTTAATGTACATAAAGTTCTTTGACACAACTCCAAGTTCACCGGTGTCTATCAATTCTTATACTGTGCACAGAATTCAAAATTTATGAATTTGCACCAAACTCTGGTACTTAAAAGTAAATGTGTACCCTCCAGGAAGGCTCTTATTGGTTTCAGAGAGGGATTGCTTGCTCATTGGACACACATAAACTGATTCCCACTGATCAGCCACTTTGGTATCTTGCCAAAGAAACTTGACCCATCAGGGTTTTCCAAATGATTACCTCGTCTGCAGGTCACCATAGAGTTCCTTTTGTTTCCCTTTTTTCAAGTGAAACATCATTTCTATCCAGCTATTTCCTCTTATATGGACAACAAAGTTTTTCAACACGCTGAACTGAGAACTCACACCCCGTCTTCAAAACAAGATGCCAGCTTGCCATCTCTCTCTCTCTCTCTCTCTATCTCTCTCTATCTCTCTCTCTCTCTCTCTCTATCTCTCTCTATCTCTCTCTCTCTCTCTCTCTTTTAGAAAAAGCCTATTTGGTCTCTCCTCTCTGCTTGCAAAACCACATGAACTTCTTAGAACAGCAAACTGGAACCAGCCAGATTACTGCACCGGACCCAAACTTCTGAGTCCATTCATCTGTTCCTTTAAAAGCAATAATCAATTTACACCTGCTTTTGAAATTCTTTAGTAAAACAGTCTCCTTGTTTTGTCTTTGCAAAGGCTCTTGGTGCCTGAATGACTCACTCTCAGCCAAGCTCTTGCATTTTAAATAAGAGCTGTATTGTGAAGTGTATGTCTTTGTTTGTGACCTAAACGACTCCTCCAATCCATCTCTTTCAAAAACATCTCTATATACAATATAAAATATATAATCTGTCACAGGACAGACGCAGCAGAGGAGTTGTGATAAAATCAACGGTGTCCTTGCAAAAATAAAAAGTGGGAAGAGGTATAATCTGGTGAGTAGAGTTTGTAATAGTTTGAAACTTGAACCTCTCTCTATTTCAGGAGACAATTTATTGTCATGTAATTAAAAAGTGTCATATCACAAAAAATTGCTTTTTTCCTGCTGTAAGACAGACAGACTCACCTCTGGCAGAAATTGCCTGAAATGCCTCTTGCACCCACCATTCCCTGCCACCCTGAACCCTGGGCCAAGTCACTGAGGGTCTGTGGATTCTCTTTCAATGCTCACAGACCATCCAAGTCATTGGCAATGTGAGCTCCAGTTTTGAACCTCTGACATAATTAGGAACTATTTAGCACTCACTCATATCCTAGGTCTGATACCTGACACCCTTTTAGCCAGTTCTGACCCACTCTAGCATCCACAGCCTGGTGTGAGTTCCTTGACTGCTTTGTCCAGAAGCCTGCAGCCTGCGTGGGTTCCTCTCCTCAAGTCACCAACAGCCTGCCACCTATGTGGGTCTTTCAGCTGCAGAACCCCTCACTGGTCTGCTTCCTTGGTCACTAACCCATGGATTGAATCCTCTGCTTCTGATATGTTGGAGGGGTGTGGTCTTCATGTTTTCTGTTGCCCTGCACTAGTCCTCCACTTCCACAGAGTTCGCGGTGGTGAGGAAATCTAACAAATCTAAATAAAAAATTTTGAACTTAGAGGAGAATCTCACATGTCTAGAGGGATGGAAAGGGCATTATTACAAATTGAAGCCTAATATTTAAATATTCAGTTGCCAAATTTGCAAAAGCATAGAGTATATATTTCTCAAGCTATATGTAATTCTTTCCAAAGGAATACAATTTTGAATATTTGCATGTCACCTTGGCATCCCTAAAAAAAAATCTATATATCTGATTTCCAAGTAAATGCAATACATGTCCTCATCACCGCTAACGTTAATTTAACAAATTTCAATAGGTATATTAATAGATTTAATTTGGGCCTTGTTCCTTCAATATTTCCTAATAAAATTAAGGTCAGATTCTGCAGAAAATCATATCCTATAACTTGTTCCATTAATATTGTAATTCTCCCCAAAAAGATCTCACATTAGGACAAAGATAAGTTGAATGCAAGAAAGTTGCAACATCTTCAACACACCTAAAACATTGATCTGATAATTCTGATTTTATTCTATTCAATTTCACTGGTGTAAGAAGTAACTGTAGAAGAAAAACTAGTTGTGAATTCCTTCCTCACTGCTGCAGTGTGGAACTCTGGTCAATAGTTCCAGACTGCTGAGTTGAAGTGAATTAATACATCTCCCCTGGATCACGTGATCTCTATTGCCAAATCATCTTCCTGTAGAGCTTTTCAAATCCAACAGCCTGAGTCACCTGACTCCAGGGGCAGCTTTCAGATAAAATCCTTTCTGACATCTGCTACATGACTGATGTCAAAACAATTATACTGAACTAATTTGTATCTTACATTGAGATCCTTATATGGATCTGCCCATATTTGCCAATCAATGACAATATTCAGATCCATTTCCCACCTTTGTCTCAACTTATGAACTCCTCATTTAAAAGTTCCTACTTGTAATAATGAGGACATCATCAAATAATTTTTTTTAACAATTCCTCTTATAAGGAATTTCTATTTCAGTACAACATAGTTGGTCCTAACTTATCCTTCAAATATGCACTAAGTTGGAAATAGCAAAAAGATTGTAATGAGTTGTACGATATTTATTTCTCAGTTGCTCAAATGACATTAATTGACACCTTTCATAACAATCTTCAACATTTATTATCCCCTTACGAAACCCGCTATCCAGGAATTGATGATCCTTTAAAAAAGATACGAGGATTTTGAATCAAAGCCATTCTGGGTGATGTACATCCACTTACACCAATTTCATCATTTATTTTATTCCATATATTAATCAAATGTTTCAACAATTGTGTATCTTTATAACCAACCATTAATTTTGATTCCCACTTGTACATAAATTCTTCTGCTTTTCCCTCTCCTATTTTATTTGATTCTATTTTAACCCTTTCAAAAAAAGAAGCAAGAAATCTCATTTGAGCTGCTCCATAACAATTTTTAAAATGAGGAAGCTGCAGTCCTCTCAATGCAGAATTTGCATTGGATTATTTGTAACATGGGATTCAATCGGAAATGGGTTCACGTGACATAAAACCACGATGCAGAATGTTTTCTAAGAATGGAATACAAGAGGAGGGTTGTCTCGGTCTCCAGCAGGATATAGATCACAAGATATAGGAGCAGAAGTAGGCCCGTCGAGTCTGTTCCACCATTCTTCCACTCACCCCCACTCCTCATCTTTCTCCCCATAACCCTTGATTCCTTGTCAATCTCTGCCTTTAATACACCCAATGACCTCACGTGGGTTTCACGACCCACTGACACAATCAATTTTTCCACATTTGTTTTAAATTCACACACTTTTATCCTGAAATTATGCTCTCCTGTCCTAGAATCCCCTACCATGGGAATCATCTTTGCCATATTTACTCTGCCCAAGCCTTCCAGCATTTGAAATGCCTCTGAGGTCCCCCTTATCCTTCTGTACTCCAACTAGTACAATCGAAGAGTTGACAATTATTCCTCATACACTAACCCTTTCATTCTTGATATCATTCCAGTAAACCATCTCTGACCTTCTCCAACACCAGCACATCTTTTCTCAAATACGGCACCCAAAATTCTAATTCTGATTGAGTGGAAAGGGAATTCTCCAACGACACAAACACAACAGTGAAATGATATTATGTCTTGTTGATATTTAGCACTCGAGAAGGTTCTTGTTGTGTTGTTCAGAGAAACATTAATGTTTTTGTGACTCAACGTCCCAGCATCTGAAGTCCATTATCTCTTCAGAAAAGCTTTATAGCTTTAGCATGGAGCAGAGCTGAGCCACGACTTTGCAGGTATTTAAGGGAGTGTGTGGGCAGGGTTTGTTCTGGACCAACAATTTCACCAAATGACTGCTTGAAATCAAGATTCAAACCATTTTGAGGAATACAACAGGAATTGTTCAACAAGAGCCTGGTGTTCCCTGAGGAGTTTTCTTTCAATAGTGGAAATTGTTTTTTTTAAAGCCCGTTAATCTTCCTGATACAGATCTTTGTATTTAACTTTCCGGTTGCTATCTGTTGTTAACTTGGAGGCCTTTAATGGGGTGACTGGGTGGAATCTTTGCTTTAACCAAGCAGTTCTCTTGCAATTTTCCAGCTGTAGGATGCGGTGCAGTTGCTTGCAAGTTTAGCAAGTGGGATTATGATATGAAATTGCAAGTCACAGCGTGATTTTTGTTTTTGAAAATGCCAAGGTGAAAATTTTAACTTTAGTCTTCTTGGTTTGCTTAAGTTTACAGAGGAGATGTTGGGTCAAGCTGAGAAGACAGCGTTGGATGCCCATTTGGCGAATCGGCTGGGCAAAGCAGAAAGCACAAAACGAGGGGCTGAAAAATTAATGAAGCAAACTGAAGTGCCGTTGAACCCAAACCCAGGTAAAGAATTTAATTTGAGCAGCAATACTTAAGAGATCAAACGATTTGGGCTTTTAGTGGTGTCCTATTTAAATGAACAACATCTGATTAGAATAGAAGTTTATCTAATGTTTGGAAGTTGCCACAAAAAAATGGAGCATATAAATTAGATGTTGTAATTAAGATAAATTAACAATACAATGAGCCTGGTGTCACAGTATCTGCTTTAGTCTACAGTACATCACCATTAAACCTGATCCCCACTTTACTCCTGGTGTCAAATTATCTACCTCAACATACCGTAAATCACTGTTAAATCTGATCCCCCTGTGAACCTGGTGTCACAGTATCTGACACAGTTCATAGTATATCACTGCTAAACCACACAAATGTGAATCCTACTATAAAATAATGCACCCCTTCTAAGTCTCGCTGTATTCTAATCCCCGACCTATTTTAAAAATTCCAAAAAAGAGAGAAAAATCAATCCCAAAACAAGCTACTCAAAAGTAGCAGCCCCCTAAAAATTTGGGTGTGGTAAAGTCCACAAGTGGCAGGTGACTAAAGGACTCAGTGTCACTCACCCCCAGTCAGACTTTCACAAAGGACTGAAACAAAAACATTCAACCCAGTGATTCCATTCCCACTGATTGTTCCGGATTTTCAATATCGAGAAGACTGCGTCAATTCAATTTTTCCCATTCTTTCCATATTTTCCAATCTTCCCATTTCCATTCCCATTGAACCTTCCCTTCGGTGACAATGGTGACGATCACCCATTTCCTCGTCCATCTGGCAATGAATTAGCAAATATTAAAGCATCATGGTCATTCTCAAAAAACTGAGATTGAAAATTCCCATAAAAATCTTTCAATACTGCCGCATGACGAAAAGCAAATTTATATCCCTTTCGCCACAATACTTCTTAGGCTGAATTAAATTCTCAGTCTCTTCTGATAATTTCTTGACTCAGATCTGCATTAAAAAAAACCCTATTATTTTGAACCATCAGTGGATCCTGATTTTGCCGTGTTTTCTGCACCACCAATCGGAGGATCATCTCTCTGTCTTGATATTTAAAAGAGTGAATCAAAACTGCTTGTGGTAGTTGGCCTGGAAACCGTTTCTTCCTTAACGCTCTGTTCGCTCAATCTAATTCCAGTCCATCTGGAATGAATTACCTGCCCTACACTTCTGGGATCCATTTCTTCAAAACCTTCACCGGATCCGAACCTTCCATATCTTCCGGAAGACCTACTATCTTAACATTATTTCTATGACTTTGGTTTTCTAATGAGTCAAACTTCATCAATAATTCCTTCTTCTGAATCCCCCAATCTACAAAAGGATCTTCCACTATTTCCATTTTTTCTCTATTACGCTCCACTTGACTCTTGCATTCAAGAAAGCCTCCTCAATCTTTTTAAAATGATCTTGCACAGTATCCACTGATCGTGTCCATCTCGTAACTTCACTCTTAACTACATTAATATCTTGCTTCATAAAAGTTATTTCTTCACACACAGTGTTCATTTTAGATTTCATTTCGAAAATCCTTGAGTCATCTGATGAGTCGTCTGCATTGATATATTTGCCATATCTTCCATGAATTGAGCAATCCCTTCCAGAATTGGAAACACAGAATCCAGTCCAGGATCCATCACCTCCCTTTGAGGCCGACCTTCTTTTGCTGCAGTCCCCGGTTCTTCAAAGTCTAATGAAGTTGAGCATCCTCTTCCTCCATAGCAATAGGTCCTCTACCGGTGCTGCTGCGGGTCTGGACACCCGACAAAAGTGTGCCGACCTCGTCAGTTCATCGTCGCTCAGGCTCCCCCACAGCCCACACCTTCTCCAAAGGTTTGTGGACCCTCGACACAATGCGCATGCCCGGTAGGGCCACCGACTGTGCAGGTGCGTCATCTGATGCTACACTGCGCCTCCCCGGACCACCAGGCAATGCTGCAGGCTACCGTGCCTGTCCTCGCTCAGCTGGCCCACCCTCACGCCTGTGTTCATGAGTGCACGAGTCGAAACCGCTGAACACATCACTGAACTGGCGCCATCTTGCGATAGCGCAAGTGATACCGACGAAATACTTCGCCGGGCAGGAGTCCTCTGAGGCTTGGAGACTCCAGTCGACGACTCCGTTGCTTCAACTTGAACTCGGCCACAATTCTTCAACACTTTTGTAAGGTAATTTCTTCTGGAACTAAGTTTTCAATTTTTTCACATTTGTAGCTATTTTGATCCTCCACAATTCCAAAGTCTATAAACAGTATTTTTAATCACTTTTACAACTTTTAAAATCGAGCATTTAATAGTCTAACTGGGGAAGGGTGGAACCACATGTCTACCCTCTGCACCATCTTGTCACAGTATCTGACACAGTTTATAGTAAACCACTGTTAAACCTTCACATTACTGTGAATGCTGACTCTCAGTTTCTGCCTCAATATACCGTTCATCAACGTTAAACCTTCTCCCCCTGTTAACTTGATGTTAAAGTATCAGCCTAAGTTTACCACACATCACCATTAAACCTTCTCCCCATTGGGAGACCGGTTTTACTGTATCTGCCACAATTTATCGTACATCACTATTATACCTTCTCACTACTGTGAACTCGGTGTTACAGAGCCTGCCACTCTACTGTACATCACCAGTAAACCTTCTCCTCAATGTGAGCCTGGTGTTACTGTATCTGCCACAGTTTAGTGTACATCATCATTAAAAATTCTCCCCAATATGAAGCTGGTGTCACTTTATTTGCCAAAGGTTATCGTATAGCTCTGTTAAACATTTTCCCCACTATGAACCCGGTGTCACAGTAACTGCCTCATTTTCCCATACAACACCAATAAAGCTTTTTTTCCCCACTCTGAGCCCAGTATCAATGTATCTACATAGTCTCCTGTACATCACCATTAACCCCCTCTCCACAGTGAACCAGATTTCATAGTATCTGCCTCAGTTTATTGTACATCATTTTAAAACCTTCTTACTACTGTAAACCTGGAGTCACAGATTCTGCCTTATTCTACCATACTTCTCTGTTAAACCTTCTCAGTACTGTGAGCACAGTGTCACAGTATCTGCCAAAGTCGTCGACTGTACATCACCGTTAAATATTCTCCCAACTGTGAACCTGGGGTCACAGTGTCTGATACAATTTATCATACATTACTGTTAAACCCGCCAGATAAGCTCCAGATAACGAAAGAGGAGTTCTCGCATCTGCAGGAACTGGGGATCATTCGTCGCTCTGACAGCCCTGGGGCTCACCGCTCCAGCTGGTCCCAAAAGCCTCCGATGGCTGGCACCCCTGCGGAGATTATCTACGGCTTAATGACATGACAGTATCTGACTGTTACCCCATCCCTCACATTCAGGACTTTATGGCCAATCTGCATGATATGAGCGTATTCTCCAAGGTCAATCTGGTGTGCGTGTATCATCAGGTCCCATTGCACCCCAAGGACATCCCCAAAACGGCCATCATCACCCCCTTCGTCTTGTTCGAATTTTTATGCATGCCTTTCAGGCTCAAGAACACCGCCCAGACCTTCCAGCACCTCATGGATACAGTGCGCAGGGATTTGAATTTCGTGTTCATTTATCTGGATGACATTCTTGTCGCCAGCAGAGACTGGGCACAACACAAGTCTCACCTGCACACCCTCTTCTCCCGACTGGCCGAATTCAGCCTAATGATCAGCCCGGCCAAATACCAGTTTTGTGCAGAAGAAATTTGGATGGGATGAAACTAATCCAGAATCCATTGCACAAGATTGGAAAACTTAGATTGAGCGTCTTCAAATACTTGGAAGTTTTGACGTCAACAGACTTTGGAGTGGCCACATTTGCTCAGTTACACCATTTTTCTGATGTAAGTGAAGGTGGTTTTGATCCTGTCAGTTACTGAGTCCTGTGAAATAACCAAGTGCGAGTAGATGGTGGATTTGTATTGGGAAAAGCCAGAGTGGCTCCATTAAAGTCAGTCACCAGACCTTGAATGGAATTGACTGCTGCTATTATGGCGAGCAAAATGGACGCTATGTTAAGAAGAGAATTCCAGATGGAGTTAGCAGATCCTGTGTTTTGGACTGATAGAACATCAGTGCTTAAATATATTAATAATGAAATCATGAGGTTTCATCTCTTTGTGACTGACAGAGAGAATGAAAACCTGGACAACAACAAATGGCAGATTTACCACAGGACAGAGTTTCACCTGATGAATTCCAATTTACATCCGTGGAAGTTGATTATTTTGGTCCTTTGCAATTAAAGTGAGGACGAAGTGTTGAAAAACGATATGGAGTTATTTTCACTTGTTTGACTATGAGAGCAATTCATATTGAAGCAGCGTCATTGCTTGATACAGACTCTTTTATTAATGTTCTTTAGCGTTTTATTCCTAGACCTGGTCAAGTAAAAGAATTATGTTCTGATAATGGATCTAACTTTAAAGGAGCTGAACGAGAATTATGAAAAGTTATTCAAAATTGGAATCAACATCAAATTCCTGATACATTACTTCAGAAAGAAGTTAATTGGATATTTAATCCACCCATAGTTATGGGTGTGGTACGGGTAAGGGTTAGTTGGTTGTGGAGAACGTTTACAAAGGTCTGTACTGGGCAGGACTGGGCAGCAATGCTTAATGTTGTAATGGATGCGGAAGCTCTGGGAAGGGGTAAGGGAGTTACTGGCCAGGAAGTCTGCAGATGCTGGGGCCGAGGGCAATGCACAAACATGCTGGGGAAACTCATGGATAGTTTTGTGAGGAGCAGGTCCTGCATCACGAGTCAAATTGAGTATTTCGAGGAGGTGTCAAAGGAAATAGATGAAGGTCAAGGTCTGTATGTGCTGCACGTGGATTTTAGTAAGGTGCTTGACAAGGTCCCCACGGTGGCCTCATTCAGAATGTCGGGAGGCATGGGATCCATGGAGCCTTGGCTGTGTGAATTCAGAATTGGCTTGTCTGCAGTAAACAGAGGGTAGTAGTAGATGGAACAATGACTTGTGACTCTCCAAAGGGATCTGCTCTGGGACACCTTCTCTTTGTGATTTTTATGAATGATGATGGGAGTGGAAGGGTGGGTACGTCAGGGGATGACACAGAGGTAGAAATGTTGTAGACAGTGTAGAAGGTTGTCATAGGTCATCCAGTTTGCAGAGAAGTGACAGATGGAGTTGAATCCTGTAAATACAGATGTACTTAAACAAGCCACTGGTACAGGTTTATTTCCAGAGTAATTTTCAAGGGCACCAATAACAGTTATTTCAAAGAAGGTTGGAGACCCATTAAAATTAGCTTCATATAGACCAATATCTTTATTGAATGTGGATTACAAGAACGTGAGGGCAGTGCACTTGGTTAATGGCAGGATGATGAACAGTGTGCAGGACAGAGATATATTTAGATCCTGCTCCATAAATCGCTCAAGGTTGCTGGGCAAATTGAGAGGGAATTTAAGATGGTGTATTGTGTGCTGGCCTTCAGGAGTCAGGGATTGAGTTCAAGAACTGAGAGGTAACGTTGCAGATGTATAAAATTCTAGTCAAACCACACTTGGAATATTGTGTGCATTCCTGGGGCGAGAATACCAGTGGACGTCTAAATAAGATGAGATGAGGGAACTTTAGACAAGATGTGAGGGGGATATTTTGTTGACACAGAATGTAGTGGGTGGCTGGAATGCATTGCCAGGGGTAGTAGTGGAGGCTGGTCCAAAAAAGGCATGAAAAAGATTTTAATTTCGGGACAGAAATAAAAGAAAAGCAGAAGGTACTGGTGAGAGGGAGGGAAGAGTAATATTGTTGTGGAGTACGTTCAGATGGGTCAGATGAAGGGACTTGACTGATTCATCCATGATTTGTCCAGCATCTTGCTGCCATGTCGTGGTGAACCAGGGTGTTGCCTGATGGAGACATGGTACTCTGAGCTCTGCAGATATAGATTGTGTTTTTCTCCATAACACACTTCCTCAGGTAAAGCAGAGGAAGGGAAAGGCCCTAGTCTGCAGGGTTAGGGAGGGGGGTGATGGGGGAAGAGTTGGGGCCCTCCAAAGTCATCGTGATCAGGCCTCGAAGACGGCATCTCTATCACTCGTATTTCTCTTCCCAGGAGAAGGAGCGATCTCAGAGACAAGACACGAGTCCAGAAGAACATTGCAGCCCAGCTGAACAGAGGACGGACAACATCATGATGGCCTCAACCCCTCCCCTTCTCCCTCTGGCCCTGCCAACTCCATTCCCCACTTCTTCCATATCCCTTCACCCACTTCCCCCACCCATTTCTCCCCTACCTCTCCTCCATTCCAACCCCCTCCCACTCACCTTCCCCTTCACCTACCCTCACACCTATGCCCTAAACTCAGCCCTCCTCCCTTCACCTCCCCTTCCCCTCTCCTTTGCCCCTCCCCTTCTCCTCCTACCCTTCCCCTCCTTCCATTCCCCTCCCCTTCCTACCCCTAACTTAGGGGAAGGAGGGATAGGGGAAGGGGGTAGGAGAAAGGAGGTAGTGAGAGGGTAGGGGTAGGTAATGGGGTAGTGGTAGGGGGTGCAGGTATGGGGTAGGATTAGGGGAAGGGGGTAGGTGTAGAGGATAGGGGTAGGGTTTAGGTTAGGGTTGGGGAAGGTGGGTAGAATTAAGATAAGGATCAGGGACGGGTAGAGGTACAGTTAGGTTTAGGGTTAGGAGATGTGGGCTCGGGTTAGGTCGAGGTTTAGGGTTAGGTTTAGAGTTCGGGGAAGTGGGCTTGTGATATGTTTAGGGGAAGTGGGTAGGAGTAGGAGGTAGAGGTGGGGTGTGAGTTGGGGTTTGGGGAAGGTGGGTAGGATTAGGGTTGGGTTTAGAGGACACCATAGGGATAGGGTTAGGGGACAGAGTAGAAATAAGAGTTAGGGTTGGGGACGTGGTGTAGTATTTAAGGGTATTGGTAGTGTTAACGTTAAGGATAGAGTTTGTTAGGGTTTAGGGTTAGGTTGGGGAGGGGAGCGGGGGATTGGAGCAGGGCACGGGAAATGGGGCGGTGATGGGGGAGGGGAATGGGCATGGGAATGAGGAGGGGTACGGTGTAGAGTAAATGGGAGATGAATGGAGGAAGGCATCGCTACCCCATCCCCTCCCCACCCCTTCCCCCACATTATCCCTGCCTCCTCTCCTCCTTCCAGAGGAAGCCGGGCCTCATACAGGCCAGAACCTCCCTGTAATTTCAGAGCCTCCGTTTCAGGAAGTGCCTTCGACGCTTGCCGCTGGACAGACATCTTGTCTCTTGATTCATTCTATACCACTGATATTAAATTTAAAAATGGTTTGGTCTTTTAAAGCTTGAACTCAAAAGGCTGGTCCAGATAGACAACACAGAAACAGGCCCTTAGGCCCCACTCTCCTGCTGGCTGTGCTGTTGTAATCAGTCCATATTCCTCTCCACCTTTTCATTCTTAGCTCCCATCCAGCTCATGTTGCCTTGTCAATCTCACGGTCTGTGGGAAGAAGCTATTTTCCTCCCTGGCTTCTCTGCTTTTATTCCTCCATATCTCCTTCCTGATGGCAGGGGGACAAAGATGCTCTTTGCTGGATATCTGGGAGTCTATTTACAGAGCCCATGCCTGCAAAAAATTCAGGGGTCCTTTGCCTTGAGGTTCCACCCATGTTGCCTCTCCCTCAGCACTCTCTCGTCAGAACACAACTGCACCTTCCTTCCCCTCCTCTATCAGGTCTCAGTATCCCCCTGACAATTCCAGTCAGCTGCTATGTCTACACCCTGCCCCACCTGCTATCGAATGACCTGCATCCTCCTTCCCCGTTGGTTTCCTCCTGTTATCAAGCATCAGAATGGACCCCACCCTGTTGAAACTACCCGTATTCTCACTGATCTCTCTGCACCACTGCCCTCCATCCAGGGGTCTTGGTTGTCTTGTGGTGATGGTGGAGAACAAAGTACCAACTCAAGGAGATGGGGGGCAGTAAGGAGACCCCCAGTTCCAGGAGACAGGGAGAACCACAGAGATGACCAACTCTGTCAATCTGGTAGAACCTGGTCATCAGGTGCAAGGAGCTCTCGGCTACTGCTGCACGTCAGGCAGGTGTGGCCCATCCCCACACCTCCACCCTGTCAATTCCCAAAACACATTTCCTATTCATGTGGGGGTCCAAAATGGATAGAGTCTGGAGGACCATGTACATCGTCAATCAATGGGGGTATAACCCTAACCAGCATGGTTATTGTGTATGGCTGTGCTTGGAAACAAAGTGCAAGGGCACCAAAAGCCGCTATGTGCTGAAGTTCTACCTGGCTCAGGTGTTGCGAAAGATTGGTCTGGCACTGATGCCACACAATGTCCTAGTCAGCAGGACTTTGCCCCATCACCTTCATGGGAAAGGTTGCATAGACAAACACTGTTGACCACAGGGCCATCAGGCAGTGGTCAGCATGGAATTCCTGCTGACACAGAGACTAGGACTTGATGAGATACTGTGGGGTGGTCCCCTGAGCAGAGGATCCAGAGACAGACATCCAGAACTGCTGGAAGACAAGAATCTCAGTGAAAGATGCCCTTTGGTCTGCCTGAAACCCAGATAAGAGAAGCAAACACTAGAAGCCCAAAGCAAAGGGAGGAAGGTTTAGGGGCAATATCAGGGGTACTTGTTTTTACACAGAGTTGTGGGTGCCAGGAATGTCTTGCCAGGTGTGGTGATGAAGGCTGAAATATTAGCGGCATTTAAGGGCTTCTTGGACACATGAATGAAGGAAACATAGAAGATAGGAGCAGGAGTAGGTCATTCGACCCTTCGAGCCTGCTCCGCCATTCAACGAGATCATGGCTGATCTTAAAGTTCAGTACCGCATCCCCACCTTCTCTCCGTAACCTTTAATATCCTTATACTGAAGAAATAGATCTAATTCCCTCTTAAATAAATTTAATGAACCTGCCTCTACTGCCCTCTGTGGCAATGAATTCCACAGATTCACCACCCTCTGGGTAAAGAAATTCCTCCTCCTCTTGGTCCTAAATGGTTTGCCTATTATCCTTAAACCATGGCTCCGGGTTCTGGACTCCCCCACCATTGGAAACATCCCATCTGCATCCATTCTGTCCAGTCCTGCCAGAATTTTATGTCTCTATGAGATTCCCTCTCAATCTTCTAAACTCCAGCGAGTACAATCCCAATTTGCGCAATCTTTCCTCATAAGTCATTCCTGCCATTCCAGGTATCAGCCTGGTGAATCACCTCTGCACTCCCTCCATTGCAAGAATGGAGGGTTATGAAGGAGGAAGGGTCTAGTTTTTATTTTGCTTGGAATTGATAGGTCAGCACAACATCGAGGTCCGAAGGGCATAACTGTTCGACGTTAACCTGCTGGTCTTTTAGCACACGGAGATGTGCGTGAGGGAACGCTGCCCACCGGCCTATTCCAGGTTGCTGAGAGATGCACTGAGGCTTGGTGCAGCCAACACGAGGGCGCTGTGGGGAAGGACTCTAATCCTCCGGGTCTTGAGGGGTGGAGACTAAGGGGAACCCCTTCAACCACAGAGTGCAGGGAGTAACCACGAGGTGTCAAAGTGGTGGAATGATGTTAAACAGAGAACGTGTGCAGTGAAGGGAATATAGGCATGCAACACGAGGATGAGAAAAGACATGGAACAGTTGTCCTCTTGGTCAATAATTTTAGAATAAAGTTAATTTTGGGGTGAAAAAGAGAAAAGCCCGAACTCATTTAACTTTGTTTCATGAGATACATTCTCCAATCCAGGAAAGCTCCTCTGTACCCGTTCAAATTGAACCCGAGGAAACTGTGTTCATGGTGGAAACCTCTGCAAACACACAACCGGACCTACGCACAGAGAGACAAATGATACACGTGCAGTCCCTCCCAAAAAAGAAATAAATTCTGTTGAATCAAGAGCAGAGTCATGGAGTCTTTGTCTGAGCCGGTCATCCATCATTCTCCATTCTCACTGCTCGCAGGAAGAATCTGTTTCTGGGCCTGGTGCTACTGGCTCCGATATTCCTCGACCTCTTTCCTGATGAGAAGAGCTGCCAAATGCTGTGGGCAGGTGGAAGGGATCCTCGACGACATTGACAATAAACCTGGTTTATCCCATTGATATTTGGGGTGGGTGGGTTGGGGGTGAGAGTCCCCATGATCCTATCTGCCACTCGTGGTCCTGCCGATAATTAAAAAAAAATATTTATATACTTAAATCCACAACAAATTCACACAATTAATAATAATGCTCATCTAATGTGTGGCATCTATAAAAGAAAGAATTAAGAAACCACCTCCCACCTTCATCCCCAATATCCTAACCTCTCCCCTTCTCGCCTCAACAGAAGTGTCTGTTACTTTAAAGTTTCATTGAATAAACGGAGGCCTTCAGGTGAAAGGGAGTGTCAGGGTTTCATGTAAATATCCACACCCACCCTTGGTAAATATGGGCTCCATATTCTTCTGACATATCGAGTTGGAGTGGCCTGTTAACCGAGACACGAGTCACTACACTAGAGAGCCGACAAACACGCTGACAGCGCAGACCCCGTTGGGGCCAATGCCCTTCATCCCAGGGGATGACCCACATCTTGGGAATCAATGAGCAACGGGAGGATCGCCTTCCAACCGGAGGCTGGAGCTGCCTGTTCAAGCAACTTATCTTCCACTTCCACTTCTTGGGTGCATGTCATTCTTTCCAGACTTCGCGGGAGCGCGCCTGCTACAGTGGTGACCTCAGCAGGACCCAGCCCTTCAATTGGATGTGAAGATCACGGTCCAGGCGGCGCTTCAGATGGTTTGGTTGAAGCTGTCAACGTTCTGGATGTCGCAGCCACGCGTGGGGTTCAAACAGGTCAAGGACCAGTTCCACCTCCAAGAGATCACCGCTGATGACATCCATTACTCCTCCATGATGTTCTTGCTCATCAGGACATGGCAGCAAGGCTCATTGACTTCCGACATCAGCCTCCCGAGCAAGGCAAATAGGATGCCCTCAAGGAGCTCTTTACCCGCACCTTCAGGCCACGCCTTTATCCTCCACCTCATTCTGTTCCTGCTCTCACTGTCGCATGGCCCAGACAGTCATCCCAACATGACTCCCTTCATGCTATTTCTTTTCAGCTCTCACCAAACGCCCTGGACCCACTTTTCAGGAACTCTTCCCTCTATGTCATTGGTATCTCCATGTACCACAACCTCTGGCCCACTTTAGGATGTCTTGGACACCAGCAGCAACACCCCAGATACTGGCACCAGGGAGGCACCACCTGGAAAAGGTCCAGGGTCCTAGTCCAACAGTCCTTTTCCTGAGAATCCAGGCAGCATTGAAATATCAATGGTTGCTCAAAGCAAAATCCTCATTGCGGTGCCCACCAACAAGTTGAGGCACAAAGGTTTGTGGGTCTTTTGGGTTACTGGTGCCAAAATATTCCCCATCTCACCCTGCCCCTCCATCTACTGTACAATGTTGCCCAGAAAAAAAAACTCTCCGCTTCATTGATGACCTGAACAACAAATGGCTTCTTTAATGGCAAAACACGCTGTTGAACACCACTGCCACTGACCACAAGTATCCCCAACCCCTCAAAAGTGGAAGACACTTTGAATGACTTGTCTCTGCCATGAAGACAATGGCCAAGTGGAGCGTCAAGCAAAAGAGGCAAGGTCGCCGAGACCCACACAGCTTCTGGTTCAATTCCCTCCTGGAAGCTGCCTCCCGCGACTCCCCATCTGAGTGTCAGATGCTCGCCTGCTCACCACAGAGAACCAGATGGCAGCAGAGACAGTCACACTCCAGCCACACCTCCCCAACATGTGATGGGTTAAATCTGCGGATGCCACTCACAGCGGACCGAAGAAGTGGTACATGGCAGACCACACAGAGACCGGGATCGAAGGCCTGAGCCACTTGCAAGAACAAATCATGTCCTGCCCGAAGGTGACAGCCTCCCACCTGAATGACCCCGAGAAGAGCTTGGCACCATGGCCTGGGGCAAACCGTTCAACACCCTCGATGCTGGACAGCAGAGAAAAAGCTTGGTTTACTGACGGCTCCGGCTGGTGGAGGTGCGAAAAACAGTGGTGTAAGGTGGGAGCGCTCCAGCCCACCACAGATAAAGTACTGACACAAGAGGGTGAGGTGGAGGGGAGAGCCAACTGTCCAAGCTGGCAGCTGTGGCACTGATCCGAAAAGGGACAACCAGGCGGGCCCAGGAGCCTCTTTTCCGATCAGTGCAACTGGATTTCTGGGCTGTGCCAAACAGGACGTCAGTGTGGATGGGTCGGCGTCAGGAGACAGGGAGGCAGATCCATGGCTGCCTGCTCTGAGGACAACAGCACTGGCAGATCTTCTGAGAGGTGGAACAACAAAAGAATAGTCAGGGTCCACCACGTGGATGGACACACCTCCAGGAAAACCGCTGAAGCTGACGCGATGCCACTGTGGACTGAGCTGCTCAAATATGCTCTGCCACTTTTTTCCCCAAGCAGAGAGACCCCGGAGCCTTGGCAGCATTGGTGCATCATAAATGTGGGCATATGGGGGCACTATGATGGACAGAGGATCTGGGGGTCTCATGATGTTGCAAGAACTGTGATGGCCAAATGCCCTATTTGTCAGCAATTAAAACCAAGGGCCGCATTCGCTGGGGTTCGGGAGCTGGCCAAGTCTGATAAATTGACCATATCAGGCCTCTCCCCTGCCAAAATAAAAAGTGATATGTTCTCACGATGGTCAGCACATACTCAGATGTCCTGCCAGCGGGCCGACCAAGCACCATTTTAGCGTGCTCCATATGTGGAATACCCTATCGGATAACGTCCGACCAGCAATGGGTGGTGATGCCAAGTATTTGGGGCCACCTGCATATCCCCTACCACCCACAGGCATCCAAGATCAATGAGTGAATGAATGACCTGTTCAAGGTATCATATGTGACAAGTTGATTGTCAAGTCTTCTATCCACGAGTGGTTGCAAGTGTATCGATTAATCCGGCGAGTTTGTGTCTGTATGTGTCTTTTACTCCTCATGCGACTTCACTACATGTGTCAATAAAAGACAACTGTGTTCAAATTCGCCACCCTTGGGACCCCTCGAATCAGTTTCACACACATAATAATTGGTGCAGTGAGCAGGGTCCTTCGAGTTCCGACTGAACACAGCTGCAGTGGAGATGCTTTGGAATTGGGGCAGGAAATCGAGTGCAGGCAGGGAGAACAAGATCTGCGGGTGGACTGACGAGAGTGCAGGGTTCGGGAGCTTGGCAAGCATGCTGGCGGACCACGGCAAACTGGTAGACTGGTCCAAGCTCCTGGATCCACATCTTGAGAAAATAGGTCACCACGTGTGGTCCCACTTCAAGAAGTCGGGGTTCCCAAAATCTAAGGGGAATCAGAGGGTGCCTTTTGGCTGCCAGTGTTTCTCCTGAGAAACCAATGTGAGATCATAGAAAGGAAAGATTTGCAGAGGGCCCAGGAAAATAAGGAGATAAAGGTGGTCCAGCAGTGCTGCTCTGCACTGCAGGAGCCAGCACAGACTCCCCCAACCTGAGCCACTGATGTCGAGATGAGAGGGACAGAGGAAGCCAACAGACATGCCAATCAAGGTCTGACTCCTCCCCCACACTCCCAGTGAGTGAGTTTGTACTGGCCATGGAGCGATTAGCCGAGGCCATTTGCCAGGATTCAGGCATTAAAGGTTTCAGAACAGGCCAGGAAGAGCATGAAATCAATTTATTTTCAGAAGTTGTTCTGATATATCTGACAGACCCAACACACTCATTGCCCAAGTTGTGCTCCTCCCTGGAGGACTATGGGGACATCTCTGGGTATAAGTTCTTTTGGGATATGTGCAAAATCATGTCACTTAGGAAGGGGGATTAGAGCCAATGTCAAGAAAATAGTCAACAAATGTGGCGGCAAAATGGGATCAAATATCTAGGAGTTAGAATAGATAACAACGAGTAATTTAGACCAGCTGAATTATTCTCCCCTTGCTTGGGGAAATTGAGGAGGATTTAAATGGTTGGATGTCCCTACCCATTACACTAGTGGTGTCACAGAGAGGGGAGGTGTCACAGAGGGGGGAGATGATGACACAGAGGGGGTGATGATGTCACTGCATGGGGCAGCCATAGCTGAGTCGTGTCATGGCACAGCAACACGAGAAAGATGCCTCTCCTGGAAGGGGATTCTGGTCCACGTGTCGGAGTAGGACGCTGTCTCATCCCAGGGACCCTCTGATCAACAGGGTTGTGTTTGGAAGCACCCTGCACCCATGGGTGAGATAAAGAGCCTGTTACAGGCTCCCCTACTGGGACAGAGACTCCTCTGGCACGATCCTTTACCCAGTGTGGGCGGAGAGAATGGAGGCTACATTTAATCCCCTCTCCCCATCCTGAGTGCAGGGCACTTTATGAGGCAGCTGGAGGGGACTGGGGAGGGGAGAACAATGGCATGTGAGGGGATAAAGGGATGGGGTCTGTAGGACAGGAGGGGAGAACAAAGGAACGGGGTAGCACCACAGGCTAATGTCAAGGGAGTTTGGATCAGAGATAGGGGACATAGGGTTGAGCTGGGGGGATGGGGTGCGAGGGGACGGAAAGCACTGGGGAAACCATGGGGGTGGTGTTGGGTGGGGGATGAGAGTGTGGTAGAGGATTCGGGGCAGGGGAGAGTGTGAGGTGTCTGAGGGAGAAGAGAAGTTGCGAGGGGGATGGAAGGCAGACCTTTCAACAGAAATGGGACAGAGCTCCCCCTCCACATGGAATGGGATCTGTCCACTGAGAGACACGACCGCTCCTCCACCCGCCACGCCCCCCCCCCCCCGTGGTTACAAGATCCCTTCCACCCTTGCATACACCCCCACACACCCCCAACCGGGATAGGATTCTTTCCCCCAGTGGACCTGGATCAAGGTGCTAGAAAGTGTTTCTGCTGCGGCAGACCCAACAGAGTTGAGCGATGAAGCGTGGGGCTCTCTCCGCACCACCTGCTCCCTCAGGCGACGAGGTCTCGCTTGCATCAAGGAAGATCACGGTGTTGCTGAGCTTCTGGGAATGTGGAGGGCTTCTGCTAAACCCGTGGTAGGGTTCAGAGTGGTTCATCTCCCCGGGACGTGCTGAAGGTCAAGGATGACCCGATCCTCTCATGGAGGGAGGGTTGTAAATAAAGTGAACGGCTGCGGAACTGGCCTCAGTCTGAGGAGAGTGATCAAAGAGGGACCTGGGGTGGCAATATTTCTACTGAGAGGCTGGAACGAACCACCAGAGGATCAATTCTGACATTTTGGAGACCCTTGGAAGGGAGGTAGAGGGAGGGGTAGAGACTAACTCGGACAACAAGGCTGGGCTGGGATAAATGACCTGTTGTGTACCCTCTGGGTGTGTAAATGCTGATGCTTCTGCCCCAGAGGACATGGCAATAAGGCCACAACAGAGGTGGCCACACCGTGTCATGGACCCAACGTCCCCAAGGTGGTGTCCTGCACAGATGTTAAAATCATCGACAATGGATCTTTCGGTGTGGTGTACCAGGCAAGGCTGGTGGACTCCGGAGAGCTGATTGCCATCAAGAAGATCTTGCAAGACAAGAGATTCAAGGTGAGGGGGAGGAGCAGTTGTGTGGAAATGAAAAACCCTGATATTTAAATTTAGGGCCTACAGCACGTTCACAGGCCCTTGCGACACATGAGCCCGTTTCACACAATTACACCCAATTGACAAACAACACCCCAAACACATTTTTGAAGGGGGGTGGAAAGAGGAGCATCTGACAGAGACCAAAGCAGCCATGGGGTTTGGAAACAGAGAAAGTCACACAAACCCACAACAGCAGCCCCCCTCCCCACACACAACCCCCCACCCCACACACACACACACACACACACACACACACACACACACACACACACACACACACACACACACACACACACACACACACACACACACACACACACACACACACACACACACCTGGCAAATATCAAAGATTTTCTGCAAATTCATTGTTTAGTAGAAGCTGGGAAAACAATCATAAAAACTGAAATGATACTTCATTGAACCCCCTGACGAGTCCCCACTCCAGCGACACGAAAAGTCCCCCCCACTGACTCTCGAAAAGTCCCCCACTTCGGCCTCCCTTGGAGTTCCCCACCTCTGACCTCTTGACAAATCTCCTCCCCGCCTCCCCCCTCAACTTGGACAAGTTGCCCCTCAGGGCCCCGACCCATCGCCCAGCCTTGCTGATGTTCTTCTCTCGCCATAGAACCGCAAACTGCAGATCGTGCGAAAGTTGGATCACACCATCATTGTCCCTCTTCTCAACTTCTCCTCTGTAGTCAAGGTAAGATCCACCTGCACCCACCCCACCCTCACTCTGATGCATATCATTTGCTGCTACCTTCCCCATTCCTTCAATCGATCTGTCTCGCTGCAGCCTCTCTGTTGCCTCCATCCTGCCCCTCTGACCAGTGCTGACTCTTTGACGTTGGCTGCCCTGCTCCTCACCCATTAACTCATGACCTCTTGCCATTTCAACTCCAGACAGCAGCAGCCAAGACCACAAGACAAGGTCGCCAAATTCGGCCACTCAGCCCCTCCAGTCTGTTTCCCCAATTCATTTCACGAATGTACTTTCCCCCATAACTCACTTTTGGCACCTTTTGGTGCGCTTCCAAATCAACGCCTGCTCTGAATCGTCCCAACAACTCAGCCTCCACATGTTCGACCCCAGCCAACACCCGGCTGCAAACATTTCTCATCTCGAAACGTCAATGGTTTTTCTCCCCCGGTGAATCCTTGCCTCACGAGGGAGGGCGGTCAGAGCTGCACATTTTGTGCAGTCTCACCAGAAGCCGAATGATGGGGCAGCGGACGGGTCCATTACGGCCTGTTGACGCTCTGCTCGCTGAGCCGTTGGATTCATGCCATGTTGTGTTGAGCAGTGGGGGCATCAGGTCTACAGAGAGCAGGAGGGGCTGGCACTCCTGTTGGGAGAGGCACGGGGTTTTTGAGGGTAAATCCAGCTGACATGTTTGTATTGTGTCCAAGAGGAAGAGCAGGTTTATTTGAATCTGGGTCTGGACTATGTTCCCAAGACGGTTCACTGCATGGTCCAGCACTTCAACAAGGCCAAGCAGCCCATTCCCATGATCTACATCAAGGTGGTTGTGGGTCTGGGTGGTCAAGTTGTCCACTGGGGCAAGCTTGGATGGTGGGGTTGGAGGATATGAAGGAGTTTACTGGCTGAGTCTCGCTGGGGACTGGATATCGATGAAGGGTGCATGAGGGTCTCAATGGGTATTGGTGAGGAGAGAAAGGGTAGTGAGGGGAGAGGGGTGGAGAGGATGATGAGGATGGATGTTGATTGGCAGGGAGGGGCCCTTCACCCACCTCCCCTTACCCTCAGGATCCAGACCCGGCCAGTGTGGAGGCAGAGTGGGTCATGTTATATCGTTGTGTTGCCAGATGTTCATGTACCAGCTGTAGCAGAGCATGGCCTACTTCCATCCTCAGGGGGTTTTCCATTGAGACATCAAGCCCCAGAAGATGCTGGTAGATCCCGAGATGGCCTTCTTATTGCTCCTTTATTTCGGCAGGTAGATCCACCCATGTCTGTCCGTTCACCACCTCAACGCCATCCTGATCCCTCTCCACAACACGGCCTTGTCCCCTCCCCACCAGCTCTCACCCCTCCCCCACCAGCTCTCTCCCCTCCTCCCTCTCCCAACTTGCCCCTTCCACAGCTTAATAACTTATTCTAAATAAGATTGTGGGGGCCTTAGATGGAATGAACAGCCAGAAACCTTTCCTAAAGTGTCAGGTGCAAATCTCAGAGAGCATCCGCTTCAGGTGAGGGGAGATTTTTTTTATGCAGAGAGTTGTGAGAGCTTTGAATGCGTCACCAGAGAAAGTGGTAGCGGTTGGTAGAATAGGTACATATAAAAGTCTCTGAGACGAGCATGTGGATGTAAGGGAACAGAATTTTTACATGATAGAGGAATTTGGGGATATGGCGAGAAGGCAGGGTAGGTCGAGTTTGGTCATAAATTAGATCAGCCATGATCATATTGAATGGCGGAGCAGGCTCGATAGGCCATTTTTGTCCTATTCCTGTTCCCACTTCCTATGTTCCTATGGGTGTGGTACAGGTAAAGGTTGTGGAGAACATTTACAAAGGTCAGTACAGCCTTTGTGGGCCAAAGGGCCTGTACTGGGCAGCAATGCTTGATGTTCTAATGGATGCGGAAGCTCTGGGAAGGGGTAAGGGAGGGACTCGCCAGAAAGTCTGCAGATTCTGGGGCCGAGGGCAATGCCCAAACATGCTGGGGAAACTCATGGATAGTTTTGTGAGGAGCAGGTCCTGCTTCACGAGTCAAATTGAGTTTTTAGAGGAGGTGTCAAAGGAGATAGATGAAGGTCAAGGTCTGTATGTGCTGCACGAGGATTTTAGTAAGGTGCTTGACAAGATCCCCACGGAGGCCTCATTCAGAATGTCTGGAGGCATGGGATCCATGGAGCCTTGGCTGTGTGGATTCAGAATTGGCTTGTCTGCAGTAAACAGAGGGTAGTAGTAGATGGAACAATGACTAGTGGCTCTCCAAAGGGATCTGCTCTGGGACCCCTGCTCTTTGTGATTTTTATGAATGATGATGGGAGTGGAAGGGTGGGTACGTCAGGGGATCACACAGAGGTAGAGATGTTGTAGACAGTGTAGAAGGTTGTCATAGGTCATCCAGTTTGCAGAGAAGTGACAGATGGAGTTCAATCCTGTAAATCAGATGTACTTAAATAAGCAACTGGTCCAGGTTTATTTCCAGAGTAATTTTCAAGGGCACGAATAACAGTTATTCCAAAGAAGGTTGGAGCCCCATTAAAAGTAGCTTCATATAGACCAATATCTTCATTGAATGCGGATTACAAGAATGTGTGGGCAGAGCACTTGGTTAATGGCAGGATTATGAACAGTGTGCAGGACAGAGAAATATTTAGATCCTGCTCCATATATCACTCAAGGTTGCTGTGCAAATTGAGAGGGAGTTTAAGATGGTGTATTGTGTGCTGGCCTTCAGGAGCCAGGGGATTGAGTTCAAAAACCGAGAGGTATCGTTGCAGATGTATAAAATTCTCGTCAGACCACACTTGGAATATTGTGTGCATTCCTGGGGCGAGAATACCAGAGGACGTCTAAATAAGGTGAGCTGAGGGAAATTTAGGCAAGACGTGAGGGGTACATTTTATACACACAGAATGTAGTGGGTGGCTGGAATGCATTGTCGGGGTAGTAGCGGAGGCTTGTCCAAAAAAGGCATGAAAAGGATTTTAATATGGACAGGAATTCAAGAAAAATGGAGAGTACTGGTGTGAGGGAGGGGAGGGTTCAGGGGTAGGGAGGATGATGGGGGAAGTGTTGGGACCCTCCAAAGTCATTGTGTTCAGGCCTCAGAGACAGTATCTCTATCACTCGTATTTCTCTTCCCAGGAGAAGGAGCGATCTCAGAGACAAGACACGAGTCCAGAAGAACCTCGCATCCCAGCTGAACAGAGGACGGACAACATCATGATGGCCTGAACCCCTCCCCGTCGTATCCCTCTGGCCCTGCCAACCCCATTCCCTGCCTCTTCCATGTCCCTTCACCCACTTCCCCTCTTCTCCTCTACCCCTCCTCCATCCCAACCCCCTCCCGCTCATCTTCCCCTTCCCCTGCCCTCACACCTATGCCCTAACCCCAGCCCTCCACTCTTCACCTCCCTCTTCCCCTCCGCCCTTCCCTTCCCCTTTCCCCCTCCCCTTCCCCTCCCCCATCCCCTCCCCTAACCCTCCCCCTTCCCCTCCCTTTCTCCTCCTCCCCTTCCCCTCCCTCTTCCCTTTCCCCTTCCTACCCCTAACCTAGGGGAAGGAGGGGGAGGGGAAGGGGGTAGGAGAAAGGGGGTAGTGGAAGGGGGTAAGGGTAGGGGTTGTGGTAAGGGGCAGGGTAGGGGGTAGTGGTAGGGGGTGCGGGGATGGGGAAGGGGTAGGGTTAGGGGAAGGGGGTAGGTTGTAAGGGATAGGGTAGGGGGTAGTTGTAGGGGGTGTGGGTATGGGGAAGGTGTAGGAGGTATGGTTAGGGGAATGGGATAGTTGTAGGGGGTGCGGGTATGGGGAAGGGGTAGGAGGGAGGGTTAGGGGAAGGAGGTAGGTTGTAAGGGATAGGGATAGGGTTTAGTTTAGGGTTGGGGAAGTTGGGTAGAGTTAGGGTTAGTGTTAGGAGACATGGGGTAGGGCTATATCTTGGTTTATGGTTAGGTCTATAGTTCGGGGAAGTGGGCTTGTGTTAGGTATAGGGGAAGGGGGTAGGAGCAGGGGGGTAGAGGAGGAGTGAGGTTTGGGGTTAGGGGATGGTGGGTAGCATTAGGGTTGGGGTTAGGGGGTGGCATAGGCGTAGGAATAAAGTTAGGGTTAGTGGATGGGGTGGGGGTAGAGTTAGGGGACGTGGAGTGGTGGTAGGGGGTATCGGTAGTGTTAAGGTTAGGTTTAGGATTTTGTTAGGGGTTAGGGTTAGGAGTAGGAGGAAGGGAAGGGGGAGGGGAATGGGGGAGGCGAGCGGGGGACGGGAACTGGGGACTGGAAGGGGGAGGGGATGTGGGAGGGGAACGGGCAGTGGAAAGGGGAGGGGAACGGGGTAGAGGAAAGGGGAGGTGAACGGTGGACGGCATCCCTAGCCCCTCCCCTCCCCTTCCCTTCCCCTGCATTTCCCCTGCCTCTCCTCTCCTCCTTCCAGAAGAAGCTGGGCCTCTTTCCGTCCAGAACCTCCCTGTGGTTTCAGAGCCTCCGTTTCAGGAAGTGCCTTCGACGCTTGCTGCTGGACAGACATCTTGTCTCTTGATTCATTCTGTACCATTGATATTAAATTTAAAAATGATTGGGTTTTTTAAAGCTTGAACTCAAAAGCTGGTCCAGATAGAGAAAACATAAACAGGCCCTTCAGCACCTCTCTCCTGCTAGCTGAGCTGTTGTAATTAGTCCATATTCCTCTCACCCTTTTCATTCTTAGCTCCCATCCAGCTCATGTTCCCTTGTTAATCTCATGGCCTGTGGGAAGATGCTATTTCCCTCCCTGGCTGCTCTGCTTTTATTCCTCCATATCTCCTTCCTGATGGCAGGGCGACAAAGATGCTCTGTGCTGGATATCTATGAGTCTATTTACAGAGCCCATCCCTGCAATCAATCAGGGGACCGTTGCCTTGAGGTGGCCCCCATGTTGCCTCTCCCTCAGCACTCTCAGAACACTACTGCACCCTCCTTCCCCTCCTTTCCCAGGTCTCAGTAACCCGCTGACAATTCCAGTCAGCTGCTATGTCTATACCCTGCCCCACCTAAACCGATGGATCGACCAGCGCCTCCTCCCCTGAAGAGTTCGAGGAATCCACTCTCTTGCAATGTCCTGCTATCGAATGCCCTGCATCCTCCTTCCCACTTGGTTCCTCCTGTTATCAGGCGCCTGGATGGACCCCACCCTGTTGAAACTACCCATGTTCTCACTGATCTCTCTGCGCCTCTGCCCTCCATCCAGGGGTCTTGGATTTCTTGTGGGGGTGGTGGAGAACAAAGCACCAACTTAAGGAGATGGGGAGCAGTACAAAGACCCCCAGGTCCAGGAGACAGGGAGAACCACACAGATACCCATCTCTGTCATTCGGGTAAAACCTGATTATCAGGTGCAATGTGCAAGGAACTTTCGGTCCTGCTGCACGTGGGCCAGGTTTGGCCCATCCCCACACCACCACCCTGTCAATTCCCAAAACAAATTTCAATTCATGTGGGGGTCCAAAATGGATAGAGTCTGGAGAAGGACCGTGTACATCATCAATCAATGGGGACAAGGGTGTAACCAGCATGACCATAATTGTGTGTGGCTGTGCTTGTAACCAAAGTGCAAGGGCACCAAATGCTGCTCTGTGCTGAGGTTCTACCTGGCTCAGGTGTTGCGAAAGATTGGCCTGGCCCTGGTGCTGCACAATGTTCCAGTCAGCAGGACTTTGCCCCTTTACCTTCCTGGGAACGGTTTCATAGACAAACACATTTGACCACAAAGCCATCAGGCAGTGGTCAGCAGAGCATTGCTGACACAGAGACTCCAGGACTAGATGGGATACTGCGGGGTGGTCCACGGAGCAGAGCATCCAGAGATAGACATCCAGAACTGCTGGAAAACCAGAAACTCGGTGAAAGATGCCCTTCAGTTTGCCTGAAACCCAGATGGGAGTAGCAAACACTAGAAGACATCTGTCTAAAGCAAAGGGAGGAAGATTTAGGGGAGATATCAGGGGTATTTTCTTTTACCCAGAGTTGTGGGTGTCAAGAATGCCTTGCCAGGAGTAGTGATGAAGGCCAAAACATTAGGGACATTTTAGGGGTTCTTAGTTACATTGAGGGGCTGAGATCAAGGAGGATATTCTCCAACAGCAGAGGGTGGCAGTAACCGCAAGATGTCAAAGTGGTGGCAATGAAGCTAAACAGAGACCGTCTAATGTGACTGTGCGCCTGGCTGCGGGAATTTGGACTTACGATATAAACCTTGCTAAGTGCTAGTTCAGGTTGGAAACGTTCGACTTCCTTGGGGGTCAAATCAACAGGCACGGAACTAAACCCTGCTTGAAAAGATAGAGTTTGTTAAGTGCTTCCTCAAACCCCACATAATGAAGGGGCTGCAAGAATTCACTGGTACGTTTAATTTTTATCACCGATTCATACCGGTTGTGGCCGACATCAAATTTTTGTTTTTAAACTTTATTTAAGATTTTATAACATGAATAACATATAGAATTACATTTAAAAATTAAGAACAAAATAATAAAATTACAATACAGTATCAGTAATCTAAATAAACTATACCCTCCCCAATAATTATTACACATTAATAACCCAACTCAAATTAGTCCAACCCCCCCTTCCCCCCCAAAATAAAGAGTGAAGAATTAATAAAGTTAATAATATATGTGAGAAAAAAACCCACTTACAAAAAAAACAAAAACATAACCAATTAAAATACTAACAAAAAGAAAAGTAATTAATACTAAGATATCAGACTTAAAAAACATATTTAAATCAAACTTAAATGCATATATTTAACAGAGTTAAGATGAAACATATAATTAACAAACTTAATATAAAAAATTAGTAAAATCAGTAACATTGTCTATCAAAAATTCTGAAACAATAATCAATTCTTTAAAAAAAATTGTAGCATGAGAAAAAAAAAGATGAAAAATAAAATTTCTCAATAGAGATAAACCTTCACCAAATATCAACTAACTTCACATCTATCATCATATTAGTCACATAAACTGCCATCTTAAAACAAAATTCCAACCTCATTAAACATTGTACAATTCAAATTTGGTACTCTTCCACCATTTTTCCCTTTTAACCTTGAATAATTACCCAATAAAAGCTCCAAAACCACATTTAAATATCCCCAATCATTACGTTAAAATTCAGATATCCAAATATAAAAATACATCTGCAACGAAATCTATATCTTCAACAAATGGAGCATAAGCCAAAAACAAAATTCAAGCCTCATTAAGAATTGTACAATTCAATTTATAACTTTCACCTTTATTCCCTTCGTTCTATAACTAAAA
This sequence comes from Narcine bancroftii, assembly GCF_036971445.1. Classification (NCBI taxonomy): domain Eukaryota; kingdom Metazoa; phylum Chordata; class Chondrichthyes; order Torpediniformes; family Narcinidae; genus Narcine; species Narcine bancroftii. The sequence goes on along the minus strand of NC_091479.1, from coordinate 52,005,637 downwards.
TAGCAAAATAATATACACCAGAATTACCACTCCTTTCACCTTAAAGTTAAAGAAAAAATATTAAAAAAAAACTTATCCATCCCATTCACATTTAAATTTCAAATATTCCTTATCTACTGAATAAACTTTACAAAAAAAACCACATGAATTTTTAGTTTTTTAAACAATCAAATACTTTCTTATGCTTTTTTTTATAAACACAAAAGAAAACCCTTAACTCTTTAATCTAATAATACAAAAAAAGGAAAAAAAAACAGGTAGGAGGTTAAAAATACCCCCTCCCGTCTAAACCGCGCAATGCAGTAACTCCCAAAAAAATTGGTGTGAGATAACTCACACGTAGCAGATGACTTTCAGGAAATAGTGCCCATCCAGTTCTCTCCCCCAACTCTCACTTCATCTTAAACTAACATCATCATTATTTAATATTCCTTTTTTTAAAAAAAACATTAAAAAAAAGAACAACTCTTCTTTTAATCAGCTCCAACTGCCGAGTCACCATTACAACCATTCCTTCTTGGAGCACGGCTCTTTTGTTCCATCTCTTGTCTCCTTAGAGATCGCGGCGGACTACGTCTCTGTTGAAACCGAGTAATTGGCAGCTCTTGAGCAAATGCTATAGCTTCCTTTGGAGAATCAAAGAACTTTGGTTGGCAACCATCTTGAAAAACCTTCAAAACAGCTGGATATCTAAAGGTTGCCTTATAACCTTTCTTCCACAACAACTCTTTAGCAGAATTGAATTCCCGTCATTGGAACATAACTTCTTGACTCAAATCCGCATAGAAGAAAACTCGATTATTTTGAATCATCAAGGGTGATTTTCTCTGTTGTGCATTTCTAATAGCCACTCGTAAAATTATTTCTTGTCGTAATAATTCAAGCAACGAACCAAAACAGGTCTTGGACTTTGACCTGAAATAGGTCTTCTACGCAAGCCTCTGTGAGCACGTTCCAGTATTATACCTTCCAGGAAATGTTCTTGACCCAGCACCTGCAGAATCCATTCAGTAAAAAATTTTCTTGGGTCTGGTCCCTCCATTCCTTCCGGCAAACCAATAATCTTTATATTGTTCCGTCTGGATTGGTTTTCCAAATAATCAATCTTTTTCACCAAATTTTTATTTTGAGTTTGTAAGTCTTTGACCATTTTGGTCACATCTGAAACATGATCTCGTATTTCGTCTATATCTTCTTCACACGAATTAAATTTATCTCTCACTTCAAGCTTAAAAGCTCCAAACTCAGCCATCTGTTGAGAATGTATTTTCACCACAGAGTATTAAACCTAGTACCAAGTTCAATCATAATCTTGGATAATCCCTGCATTGTATAAGATCATTTAGATTCAAGATTCACAAGAATCTTTTCAATTGGAAGAGATTCTGGCTCAACAGATTCCTGCTTCTTCTGCATAACCAATGGGTCTTCTTTTGCTTCCTTCATTCTGGTTGCCTTCCTTGTAGTATAGCTGCGTGTGGAAACCCCAGCCACAGCCTCTCCAGCAATGACTGGAGGACGCTGGCCGGGGTTTTCCCCAGTCCATCAAGTTGTATAGGTTCTTTTATCTCAAAGGTGCAGTTTGCAGTGCCACCGCTACAGTTGACAAATGCCTTTCCCCAGCCGGTACTTCAACTGATGTTACTACAAGTGGTTCATTCATAACATTGCCATCAGATGGTACTGCACATGTGCGAACCTGAGTAACTCTTTCTTCTAAAGGCTGTTTGGCGACCACTTTAGAGGGCTCTACCGATGTAATATTGGACTCTACATCCGAAAGCTGTACCTTTCTCCTGGGATCCATTTCAGGCTGAGTCTCGATGTCTTTCCTGTAGGTAGGCTCCAAAACTTGAACTTTTGGAAAATGTAGTTTTTTGATAATCTGTTGTCGTTTTTTTTGCTCTTTTCCACCAATTTTACCATCATAAGTTAAATTAACAGCACTGAAGTTATCTAAACTTTTAAAGAATTTTAACAGGCATTTCTAGACAAAACATTAAGATAGAGTCAGGAGAGGACTGGAAGGCACGTCTGATCCTTACACCATCTTGCCACGTCCCCCCGTGGCCCACATCATGTGGAGAAAGGTAAAGACATTACCTGGGACAAAAGGATTTGGAGGCGTTCCAGAAGGCCAAGGACGCACTGGCCAACACAACCCTTGTGGTACACGCCAGGCCAGAGACACCCACCACTCTCACAGTAGATGCTTCCTGCACAGCAGTAGGGGGTGCACTGGAGCAATTCATCAAAGGGGAATGGCAGCCCCTGTCCTTCTTTAGCAGACATCTCTGGCCACCTGAACTCAAATACAGCGTCTTTGACTGAGAGCAATTGGTGCTGTACCTGGCAGTCAGGCACTTAAGGTATTTTTGGAAGGTAGACAATTCAGTGTCTTCATGGACCAGAAGCCATTAACTTTTGCCTTCCATAAAGTGTTGGACCTGTGGTCGGCCAAGCAGCAGCGACTCCTCTCATATGAGTCTGAGTTCACTACCGACATTCAACACATCATGGGTGACGCACTGCCCCATCCCCGCAATCAAGTCTATCCAGGCCCTGTCCCAGTGAATAGACCACTTAGCCCTCGGCAGGGGACAGCAGGATGACCCTGAGATCCTTGCAAGCAAGACAGCAATGTCCAGGCTCAGGCTGGAGGATGTTAACATCGATCCTGGTAAGTAGACGCTCCTCTGCGACATTCCAACGGCAAACCCCACCTCATCGTGCCGACAGCATTGAGATGGCAGTTTTATGATGAGGTGCACAATCTGACGCACCCAGCCATCAGTACTGTCAAAATGGTGGTCAATCGGTTGGTCTTGCTGAGCCTTCAAAAACAGGTTGTCAGTGGGCCAAGGCCTGCACACTCTGCCAGATGACCAAAATACAGACATACGTGAAGGCACCATGCCAGACATTCGAGCCAGCACCACATAGGTTCAGCCACATCTACAATGACATTGTAGGGTCACTACCGGCCTCCCGCGGGATGAGTTACCTTCTCACCAAGATTGCCTGCTCCATGAGGTTCCCCGAGGCGGTCCAGCTGGCTAACACAACCACTTGTGTCCTCCATTAAATTGGAAGCGGTAATAAATATAAAGGAAAGTTTGATAATAAATAGTCTCCCTTGCAGTTGGGGTACAATGTATTTCTTGAGATCAGAGGAATCCTGGAGCCAAGACAAAGTGATCCTGTGTTTCCCAAGGATTAGATTGAGTTGTTGGGGTAGTTGTAAGTGGAAGGGCCGAAAGGTCTCCTGCTCCTTCCACTGCCTTTGATTTCTGTCTTGCGATGCTGATTGGGTTCACCTGTGTGTTCGCTCGCTCGCTGATTGGTTGCTTCAGTTGCGCGAACCAATGGGTTGATTGGGTGAGGCCGCTATGGGATTGGACGCTAAAGTCGGGTTGGATTGATGGGCGGTTTCGCGGGCTGATTGGCTCTTGCTGTGAGGAGGCGGGACGTTGGTGGCGGCGTCATCTGCTCGGGGTCCGTCGCGTCGCCGCGGGCGCGAATGGGATGAAGTTGGCGGCAGCGCCGGGACCTTCCTCAGCCACGCAAGCGGGCGACCCGCAGCCCGCCGGGCCCCACCCAGGAGTGGCCGGTACCAGCGGGGTGTTTGGGTGGAGCCGAGGGGTCGGTGCAGGGGGCGGGGAGGGGATGGGGATGAGGGAGAGGGAGGGGGATGGGAGGGGCGGGAGCCCCGAGGGGGCGGGGCAGGTGAATGAGGGGAGGGGGCGGGGGCGGTGAATGAGGGGAGGGGGCAGGGCCAGGCAGGGGTAAGGGGGAGGGTGAAGGGGGAGTTGTAGGGCGAGGGGGAGGCTGGGCATCCAGAGAACTTGGAAGAAGGAGAAGTGAGATTGAACCTTGAACCAAAGAACTTTTCTTAAATTTATACACATTACAAACATGTGCGCTTAGAATTAGAAGGGGGTTCATTTGGATTAGTTAAGTATAGAGTTAATTTAAAGTTTCATTCTAATTTCATGTTTAAATTTGATTAAAAATAACTTCTGTTTTAAAAACCACTTGTCTTGGTGAATGTCTCTTGCTGCTGGGTTTTGGGATCCTATGGGCTCTTAACAATATGTGCTTGGATATTGACATTGGGCCTGTTCAAAGTAGGAAATGGCTTCTACCAGCAGCAGTTTCTGTTTGACAAAAAATATTGATAGGTGGCTGGCCACATACGTTTCCTAAAAATTAATACCCTCATCCTCCCTAAACCACATTCAGCCCCGTGACATCTTTCTACGTTGCATTACTGGGACCACCAAGGACCTGACCCATTTCCCATCTCTCCTTGCAATGCCAATATGGCAGCTGCCATTAAGAACTGACAAATCACATTTTAATTCAGCAAGTAACATGAAGGTTATCCTGACATCCTGCTTAAAAACAAGGGTCAACAAACCTTCCAAATTTTGTCACTTCATTTTTATTTCGATTCCCATGGGGCATTAGTAAAAATGTCCCATCTATTTGCTCACCAAATTATGAGTAAAATCATGATCCCTGTTCATGAAAACCCATAACATTCAATGTTACACAGATAATCTAGGAAGAATTCTGTAATAAAAGTGAATGAAACATTGAAAGAATTTCCCCCTTATAAATGCTGAGATTATGGTGCGTCAAGAGACCAGGTGAGCAAAAAGAGGCCAAATCGCTGCAACACTTGGATAATCCAAGATGGCACAGACTCCCCTTCACTGCCGAGAAGGAGCCCACTCCTAGCACCATGTATGGGCTGAGGAGCCCTACACTTCCACATAGCGGCAGCCAGCTGGAGAGTGACTCCACGACACAATGACGTAAAGATGGAAGTCAGGGAGTACGTCACCAGAAGTGGGTTGGCCAGCGAGCACACGTGGGGAATTTAAAACAGTATGTGGTAGCGCTGCCACAGCGGATGCTACAAGGCGATAACTTCTTACTTGCTGCAACCAAACAGGTCTGCAAGATACATCAACCTAAATAGAAAACTTGACGAGAAATCCCAGAGATCATAAATTCAAAAGGATTAGTGAAATATTGACTCTGTATTGTTAACACCAAAGTCCCTATATTTTTAAGGCATTTGGACAAGTAACTGAGAAACATTGCATTTTAAACACTTGGTACATCAGGATCAGAAGGATTGGAGCAATTATTGTTCAAGTGACACTACTTTAAAAAATAACATCTAACTTTATGAAGAATGTGATACAACAACAGGAAAAACGGATGGAATCAGACACATTCTATAAGCATTGGGAAGCAAAGAAAAATGGATTTGTGAGAAGTGGCTTCACGTTCACAAAATCTGCTCGAGACAAAAGTTGAGAACAAAGAACATTTATTTACATTTACAACATTGCAAGGTTGGGTACTCTCCCCCTACCTCGGGAAAGTACACCGAGGGCGGGAAGCTTCTTTGTTTTTATACATTTTTCAATTCACCTCCCCTTACATTGTTCCTACATTTATCCTTCTTGGATTGGTTTGGCACTTTTCCCTATTCGCCTGACTCTTGACTGAGTCCGACTTTCTCCTATCCCGTACTCACACCTCCTTTCCCCACCCCCTATTAAACAAGCTCTTTGTGTGTGTACGTGCATATTTCTTAAATTCCTCTGTTATCTTGTTTACTCTGTTCTGCTGTTTTTCATGCGCCATTTTACACAAAGAACATTTTAGCTTTTTTCTTGCTTTTTCTTTCTACCTTCTATAACTGTTTCAGAACTCCTAACATTAAAATAATAACTGTTTCTAAACTCCTGCAATTAAAATAATAACTATTTCTAAACTCCTTCAGATTTGTTTTCCATCCTTTCCTAAGCGACCCAATGACCCCCGACAGGTCCTCCCCGACTTGCGATCGTAATGAAACCCGAAAGGTCCCACAATGGACGCAAGTCGGAGATTTGCCCCTGTGTGAGGAGCCCTGAAGTCTTAGAGACTATTTTTAAAATCAAACGAGAACAGAGACACAGGGCACGTACGACCCAAAATGTGCAGATTGATTTTGTGACTCAGTTTCTCAGGGTCCATCGGCTGGGGGCAGCCACCTTAATTTCAGTGCGCATGCGCGACTTGTTAGTTGGCGCTTCCACAAAGACTTTGCTGAGTGGCCCTCAGTCGGCACGTGCGTATCAGCCGCACAGGCGCGACCCCAACTCCAAGTCGCAAATCCACAGTGCATGCGCCAACCAGACTTCCAAAACTTCACCATTATGGAGGAACATAATCAGGTTGCCAGGCAGGGAAATAACTTATTCCCACAGGCCCACAGGTTGAAAATGTAATGTCAGTTGAATGGGTCCGTGGAATGAAAAGGTTGAGAGGGATATAGTTTGTTTGCAAGCAGCTTGGCCAGCAGAAAAGAAGGAGCGAAAGGACTGTTTCAGAGTTGTTTATATGGACCAGTCATTTGAGTTGAATCTTTAAAAAATTCATGACAGGCTGGACTATCATTTTAGATGGAGATTTTATATTGACACATGCAGCCCGGGAACAGGCCCTTTCAGCCTATGAGCCACAACCACTCAATTACACTAATGACCTACAACCCCCGGTACGTTTTAAATGGTGGAAGGACCAGGAGCAACTGGTGGAAACCCACGCAGACACGGGAAAAATGCACAACTCCCCACTGACAGTGTCAAATTTGAACCCGGCTCGCTGGCCCCTTAACAGCGTTGTTCTAACCGCGACGCTAACCTCGCCAATCTCAATGGTTCCCAGAGTTCTTCCTCCTACTTTCCATGAGCTGTGATTGCTTCAAATTCCAGTGCCCTTGTTTCCCTGAGGCTCTGACCCCTGCCCAGTGACTCTGTCCCCAATGCTTCTCCCTGGCCAGATGATCATCGCTCTCTTTCCCGGCTCTCACCCAAACTTTCTTACCCCATTTCCACCATCTACAACCCCCCTGTCATGTCCCACCCATTCACCCACAGGGCCAAGGGTAATGAGGTGGGGGCAGGTCCAGGCTGTAGTCACACAGCTTGTCGAAGGACAAGTGAGAGCAGGAGTCCTGGGGCAAATGGTGAAGGGTAGTGTGTACTGTAGCAGCCAGCTACAGGGGCACAGCCTCTAGTGTGGGGGTGGGGGTGGAGAGAGGACTGGCTCAGATGGGACAGATGTCCCGGTGCCAGGGGTCAGGGAATTCCCCAGCTCAGTGAAGGTCTGGGATGCAGCCACCGGCAAGGAGACTGGACCACTGCTCTCCCCACATCTCCACCATCTGGGGGTCCCTGCAGCAGCACGTTCCAAGTCCTGTCAGTGGGGGAAGGGGGAGGTTCAGTAACTGGGGTGGGGCAGTTCCGATGCGTGATCGATTGGAGATGGGCCTAGTGAGAGGATCGGTCCAGTGGGAGGTCAGACATGATGGGGAATGGGCCTTTGGGGGAGGCCTAGTGGAGGGCTGGGGCTTCAGGATGGGTCTAGTGGGGAGGTGGGGGCTTTGGACACCAGCCAGTGGGGGACAATGGCTTTGGGAATGGACCTGGTGGGGGTCAGGGGCTTTGGGGAGGGACCAGTGGGGTATTGTGTTTGTGGGAGGACCTGTCGGGCAAAATAATTAGTGACAGGCCGAGTTGGGAACTGTATTGGGGACGGAATCGGTAGGAGTTGGGAGGTCCCGGTGGGGATGCGATTGGGAATGGATCCAGTGGGGGATGGTATTGGGGTCTGATCTGGCGGGGGATGGTATTGGGGTTGGATCCAGTGGGGGAATGGATTGGGGATGGACGCAGCAGATGACGGGATTGGGGACGGACTCATCGGGAGACGGGATTTTGGATGGAACCGGCGGGGACAGGATTGGGGATGGACCCGGCGGGGGTTGGGATTGGGGATGGACTCGTCTGGAGACGGGATTTTGGATTGAACCGGCGGGGACAGGATTGGGGATGGACCCGGCGGGGGGTGGGATTGGGGACGGACTCGTCAGGAGACAGGAATTTGGATGGAACCAGCGGAGACAGGATTGGGGATGGAACCGGTGGGGGATGGTATTCAGGTTGGACCCAGTGGGGATGTGATTGGAGATGGACCCGGCGAGGGATAATATTGAGTATGGATCTGGTGGAGGAGAATTTTGGAGATGGACCCGGTCGGGGATGGACCCAGCAGGGGACTGCCCATTAACTCACTCTTCAATGCCTCACACCATCTTTGCCGAATGATCACAGCCGGATGATCACCGCTCTCTTTCCCAGGTTTCACCCAAACTTTCCTACCCCAATTCCACCACCTACAACCCCATCGTCATGTCCAACCCACTCACCCACAGGGTAATGAGGATGGGGCAACTCCTGGCTGTGGTCACATAGCTCGATGAAGGACAAGTGGGAGCAGGAGTCCTGGGGCAAAAGGTGAAGGGCAGCGTGTACTGTAGCAGCCAGCGGAACTGGGCCACATTCTCCAAGGTGGAGGGAGAGAAAGGACTGGCTCAGATGGGACAGATATCCCTGTGCAAAGGGTCAGGGGATTCCCCAGCTTGGTGAAGGTATGGGACGCTGCCACCGGGAAGGAGATGGACCACCACCCTCCCCACATCTCCATTGTTTGAGGGTCCCAGGAACAGATCATATTCCAAGGCCTGTGGGTGGCAGAAGGGGGAGGTTCAAGAACTGGGGTGGGGAAGTTGTGATGGGTGATTGATTGGAGAGGGTTCCAGTGAGGGAACGGGTCTGGTGGGTGGACAGACCTGAAGGGGATGGGCTTTTGGTACAGGCAAATAGGTGAGGGGGGATGGGATGGGGACTTTGGGCTGGGCATGTTGGGGGACAGGGGCTGGGTGAAGGCCCTGGTGGGAGTCAGGAGCTCTGGGAACAGTCCAAGCAATGGGTGGAGCATTGGGGACAGGTCCAGTGGGGGACAGAGGCTTTGGGGATGATCTCAGCAGGGGGAGGGGTTTGGGGACGGGCCTGGTGGGAGATGGGGGCTTTGGGGATGGGCCTGGTGGGTGACAGGGGACAGTATTGGGGATGGAGCCAGAGGAAGGAGACCACCCCTGGAGCTCCAGTTCACCATTGGGTCACTCACCTTGGCCCACGGACGTACTTTGATCTGCGGGGACTTGAATTCGGTGCACTTGGGGTTCATCTCTCGGATCTGCTCCCTGGTTGAGGTCCCCAACACCTATTGGAACAGAAACCACCTTCACTACTGGCTCAAGGTGAGGGGAGCAGGAGGGTGACAAGGGGAGGGGATGCAGTGTATGCGTACCAGGTCAGGGACATGGGACGAGCCCAAGAACTGGGGTGGTGGTGAAGGCTGAAATCTTAGGGGCATTTATGAGGCTCTGAGTCACATGTATGAAAGAAGAATGGAGGGTTATGAGGGAGGAAGGGGTTAGTTATTTTTATTTTGGTAGGAATATATCAGTCGGCACAACATCGAGGGCTGAACTGCTTGTACTGTGCTCTCGTGCTCTATGTTAAAACCTGTCAGTCTTTCAGCAAGCGGAGATGTTGGGTAGGGAACGCTGCCGACTGGCACATTCCAGGCTGCAGGAGTACATGATGAGGAATGGACGGAGACTTGGCGCTGCCAATACGAAGGCACAAAAGGGATGGATCATAACCCTCCCATTACTGGGCACTGAGAGGCTGAGACCAAGGGGAACTCCTCCAACAGCAGAGGGGGCAGTAACCACACGGTATCAAAATGGTGGCAATGAAGATAAACAGAGACGTATACAGCAATGTGCAGTGAAGGGAATATCTGGATTCAACAGGAGGAGGAGAAATGACTTGCAACGGTCTTCCTCTTTGGAAATAATTTCTGAATAATGTCAATTTTGTGGGGTGGGCGGTTAGGGAAGAAAAAAGCCCTACTCAGTCAACTTTGCTTCATGAGATACATTCTCCGATCCAGGAAATCTCTTCTTCACCTGCTCCAAATTACAAGGTCAAATTTATTACCATTGGATAACACAAGTACGACCTGATGAAACAGCGTTCTTGGGATAAACACATGTAAACACACAACCAAGCCCTCACACTAACAGACAAATGATACATGTGCAGCATGTCCAGAAAAATAACTCCATATTGTTGAATAAATAGCAGAGTCGAGGAGTATTTGTATGAGCAGCTCATCAATCGTTCCACGTTCTCCCTGCTTGGAGGAAGAGGCTGTTCCTGGGCCTGGTGGTACAGGCTCTGAAATTCCTGGATCTCTTTCCCAATGGGAATAGCTGGATGATGCTGTTGGCCTGGTGAAGGGGTCCTCGATGATTTAGTCAATGATCATAGTGGATCACATTGATATTTTGGGTGGTGGGGGGCAAGAGGGTGTCCCCAGTGTTGCTCTAGGCCTCTTCAGGTCCCGTGGATTGACCTCTGATCATTTAAAAAATATATTATTTATACATTAAATACACAAACAATTAACACAATTAATAATAATACAAATGAAATACAAATATATGTGGTATATATAAAAGAAAGAATAAAGAAATCCCCCCGTAAACCACCTCATGCCCCCTCCATCTGGACATTAGCAAACTGGCCTCTACTCAGCCCCCACGACACAGATATAGGCGACTGAAAGCAGCAAAAGGTGCTCCAATCACTGGTTCTGGGGAGGTGGGGGATCATGCTAACTGGGAATCCACCCTATACACAAAATGGCTGACGAACGTGGTGACCGCACAGAGTCCATGAGGACCAACAACTTTCAACCCAGGGGACAACCCGCACGGAAGGAATCAACAAGGACAGGAATACTGATCAATCGGAGGCCGGCGCAAATGTGACATCACTCCTGTCGACAGCAGCGGGGAGAGAATAGAAGTAGAGCTATCAGTGTAATGAAGCATCTTTAACTTTGATTGCTTGAGTGTGTGTCCTCCTTTCCACCCTTCAAAGTAGCGCGAACTCTCCAATTTCACATCGGGAGTCACGTGTCCAGTTTCCTGATATGAAGAATGAGAAGTGCACACATATTGTCAAATTTGTTTCTGGGATGTTTTAACCGGGTGATAGGAGGAAAGTTTGAATATGGATCTCTTTGTCATTGGAAAAAAGGGAGATGACCTTACAACATTATGAGAGGACACAGCAGCAGGGATCGAGAGACGATAATGGAAAGGAGCTGAACACCAAGTGTCACAATTTTCCAATAACCGATCGGCTGCTTAGACTTTAAGAAATGTCTTAAATGAAAATGAAATTTCCTTGGAATTCTCTACCCTATTGAAGGTTCATTTGAAATTGGGATCCATGGACTTGTGATGAGTTTATTGGCGGACACATTCATAGAGGGATCATATGCATTTAACTTAGATGCAGATACTTTGAAAAAATTAACAGACATTAAATTGGAAGCAGTAATAAATTTGGAGAAAAGATTGAGAATAAATAGTCTCCCTTGTAGTTGGGGTACAATGTATTTCTTGAGATCAGAGGGATCTTGGAGCCAAGACAAAATGATCCTATGAAATCTAAGGATTTGATTGAGTTGTTGGGGTAGTTGAAAATGGAAGGGCCGAAGGGTCTCCTGCTCCTTCAACTGCCCTTCTTCTGTCTTGTGATGCTGATTGGGTGCGCCTTTGTGTTCGCTCACTGATTGGTTGCTTCAGTTGCGCGAGCCAATGGGCTGATTCGGTGAGGCTGCTATTGGATTGGACGCTGAAGTTAGGTTGGATTGATAGGCAGATTCATGGACTGATTGGCTCGTGCTGTGGGGAGGCAGGATGTTTGCGGTGGCATCGTCTGCTCAGGGTCCGTCGCGTCCCCGCTGGCTCAATGGGAAGAAGTTGGCGGCGGTGCCGGGATCCTCTGCCGCACGGTCCAGGGAAAACGGGTGACCAGCAGCCCGCTGGGCCCCACCGGGAGTGGCCGGTAATGGCGGGGTGTTTGGGTGGAACCGAGGCGTCGGTGCGAGGCCTGATGGCGCCAACAGGGCGAGGCTGGAGGCCGCGGGGTAACTTGCAGCGAGAAGGGGTGGAGGGAGGCGATTGGCAAGTCTGGTTGGTGCATGCGTGGTGAGTTCGCGCGTATGTTGCAGATACGCCTGTGCTGATTATGGGCCAACTGACGATTGGCGCATGCGCACATAAATTAAGATGGCTGCCCCCAGCCAATGGATCCTGAATCACAAAGTCAATCCGTACATTTTGGGTCTTTTGTGCCCTGTGTCTCTGTTCTCGTTTGTCAAATCATTGGATTCTAAAAATAGGCTCTAAGACTTCAGGGCTCCTCGCACAGGGTCAAAATCTTGACTTGCGACCATCGTGGACCCCCTCCCCTCCCCCGACGCGATCATTATGGGACCTTTGAACTCCACTCCGGTTGCAAGTCGGGGAGGACCTGTCGGGGTCATTGGGTCACTTAGGAAGGGATGGAAAACCAATCCATTTTTATTTGCTTCCCAATGCTCATAGAATGTGTCTGATTTCATCTGTTTTTCCTGTCGTAGCATCACATTCTTCATAAAGTTAGATGTTATTTTTTAAAGTTGTGTCACTTGAACAATAATGCTCCAACCCTTCTGATCCTGACCTACCATGTGTTTAAAATGTCATGTTTCTCAGTTACTTGTCCGAATGCCTTAAAAATATAGGGACTTTGGTGTTAACAAAACAGAGTAAAGATTTCACCAATCTTTTGAATTTATGATCTCTGGTATTTCCGGTCATGTTTTCTATTTAGGTTGGTGTATCTTGCAGACCTGTTTGGTTGCAGCAAATAAGAAGTTATCGCCTTGTAGAGTCCGCTGCGGCAGTGCTACCAAATAAAGAGATGTCGCCACAAGGTGAGTGTAAAACAAAGACTGGCTTTACTGGTTTAAATTCCCCATGTGTGCTCACTGGCCCACCCACTTCTGGTGACGTACCCCTGACTTCCAGCAGTGATGTCATTGCATTGTGGCATCACTCTCCAGCTGGCTGGCCGCTACGCGGAAGTCAAGGGCATCTCAGCCCGCACATGGTGCTAGGCCCAGGCTCCTTCTCAGTGGTAAAGGGGACTCTGTGCCATCTTGGACTGTCCAAGTGTTGCAGTGATTTGGCCTTTTTTGCTTGCCCAGTTGCCTGGTGCGCTACAGTCTCAGCGTTGATAAGGGGGAAATTCTTTCAATGTTTCATTCACTTTTATTGCAGAATTATTCCTAGATTATCTGTGTAACATTGAACGTTATGGGTTTTCATGAACAGGGATCATGATTTTACTCATAATTTGGTGAGCAAATGGATGGGACAGTTTTTGCTAATGCCCCATGGGAATCAAAATAAAAATGAAGTGACAAAATTAGGAAGGTTTGTTGACCCTTCCTTTTAAGCAGGATGTCAGGATAACCTTCATGTTACTTGCTGAATTAAAATGTGATTTGTCAGTTCTTATGGCAGCTGCCATATTGGCATTGCAAGGAGAGATGGGAAATGGGTCAGGTCCTTGGTGGTCCCAGTAATGCAACGTAGAAAGATGTCACAGGGCTGAATGTGGTTTAGGGAGGGAGAGGGTATTAATTTTTAGGAAACGTATGTGGCCAGCCACCTATCAATATTTTTTAATCAAATAGAAACTCCTGCTGGTAGAAGCCATTTCCTACTTTGAATAGGCCCAATGTCATTATCCAAGCAAATATTGTTAAGAGCCCAAAGGATCCCAAAACCCAGCAGCAAGAGACCTTCACCAAGACAAGTGGTTTTTAAAACAGAAGTTATTTTTAATCAAATTTAATCATGAAAATAGAATCAAACTTTAACTCTATACTTAACAAACCCAAAATAACCCCCATTTAATTCTAAGTGAACATGTTTGTAATGTGTTTAAAGTTAAGAAAAGTTATTTGGTTCACAGTTCAATCTTACTTCGCCTTCTTCCAAGTTCTCCGGATGCAGGCAATTCTGCTGTGCACAGAGTGGAATATGTATAAATTTCACCAGGATTTGGTGCTCAAAAGGTAAATGTTTACCGCTCAGGATAGTTCTTGTTGGGTTTTTAGAGAGAGATTTGTTGTTCCAGGATTTCCACAACTGAGGTACCACCATTAGTCACCTCAATGTCTCACTGATGAACCTTGCCCCGTTAGGGTTTTCCAGATGGTAACTTCTTTCTACAAGCTACTACAGAGTTCCATTACTCTTATTCCAAACAACAGGAGTTCTTTCTTCTGCTTAACCTAGTGTTAGATAAACAAAACCGAGAAGTGACTTTCCTGGAAGCACCCTGCAGAAAGGTACTTGAAGCAATCCTGGCTCCATTTCCAAACAATGTTCATTCATTCTATGACATCAGTTTGATTAACACCTACTTGTGAATGTGCAGAACATTCTCCAGAGATCTTCAATATTTCTTCAGTTTTTCAAATAAGATGTTTTAAAATGTATGTAACCTACTCTAAATCTTACCAAAATCCCAAATATTACCAAATTCTTCAAATATATTTATCCATTACAATATCACGTAAGGAGCATTTAAGAGACTCTTAGACAGGCATACATGGGTGAAAGAAAAACAGGGTTGTAGCGGACGCACAGCGCGATATTACAAAATACCACCATCAGTTCACAGAGTTACCTGACACGTCGTGGGCTAACAGTGCTGGGCACCAAAGTACAGTGAGTGGATCAGATGAAGCCCCTGCCTAAAGGCACTGGGCACTAATGGCTCGTAGCTTTAACCTGCTGGTCCTGTGGACCGGAAGGTGTTCACTAATATTTTCATTGACAGGCAAGAAACACAAGTTCTGTGTATGTCTGCAATAAACCAGTCTTGAGTTGACAACCTTTGTATGTGTTTGCCTTTATTTAGTAGCATCTACCGCAGTAGCCGCTACAGGGTTTTTTTTTTTGTTAGAAATATCTAGATCAGCACATCGTGGGCCAAAGGGCTTGTACCGTGCTGTAATATTCTGTTATTTCTGTTATTGCTTGACTTTGAATATCTGTTGTAAGCTCTGTGAGACTTCAATAATGTAGCAAATTTGCACAACAACATTGCAGTCAGGAGTTTGTATCTCCTGGTTGACGAGATTTTCTCTTTTTTACACAATGCTTTATAGTTCTGGTCAGTAAGAAAAGAAATATTGTGTATGTTGAATATGTCTTTATGTCTGAAAGTAACACTGGAAAAGAGTCAGTAACACCAAGGTAAATAGCACCCTTTAGCGGCTGGTGAAGTTTCCTGATGGGCACAAGTTATCACTCAGTGGCAACAGTGATGTGAAAATGTGGGTAAATTATTTTGTATATGATTTATACATGTTAAAATTAGCTGTTTTCTGTTCCAATTTCAGGTAGGTGTGGTTGCAAAGTGGGTAAGGATAGAAAATACTTGGGGATCAAAAACTGGGGCTTGCATTTGATGGTGTGAAAGTCAAAATGGAAACTCAGAATAAGGCTAATCTGATTAAGCAAGTGAATGGCTCTCATACTTCCACCAGAAGTTAATCTCGAATTGAATTTTGAGTCTTTTACGGTGGGTATCTTCAAAGTCTGTTGATTGCAAGACTAAATTAAGAGCCCTTTTGCCCTTGGCTGTGCTGAAAGATTGTTTTGTTTATTAACTAAATCTTTCTGAGAGGGAGAATAGAGTGAAGCTGCTTTCCTACTCATTGGTGATGAATCTTACAGTAAGGTCTTTCAAATAATTACAGATTTCTAATTCCTCCCTGTCCTCGGGCATTTTCTCCTGCAATCTAGATCAGTTACCACCATCCAGGGATTCTCATGCAGGGTGATGTTTCACGATCACCTCCTCCAACCATGTCCTTGCACTCTGTGGCAGGAAACCCAATGCAGAGTAAATGACAGATAGGCTGAGCACCTCCACTTGGATCACAATGGCCATCGTGGATCATGGTCACAAGATGTTTTAAGTTCCATTCCATTCCCACACTGACCTTTGTCTTCTGCCTCCTCCATTGTCAGGGTGAGGTCAAATCCAGAGGAACCATCTCTTATTGCATTTGTGAATCGATGGTATGAATATGGAATTTTCCAAGTTCATGTAACCTGCCTACACCCCCACCCCCAAATGTTTCTCTCTCTCCTGTTGATTCACCCAGTTCCCCTCGTATTTTCCTTTCCAAACCAGATGACTTATAAATGTGGGCAGAGGAATGGCAGATGGAGTTTAATCTGGACAAGTGTCTTGCACTTTGAGAGGACTTTTAGTAGTGTTGCAATGAGGGATCTTGGGGTGCAAGCGCGAGCTCCTTGAAAGTGGCAACACAAGTGTAGGGTGTTAAAGAAATTATTCTTCATTGAGCAGGACATGATGTATAAATGTGATTAGGCCACATTTTGAGTGTTTTCTGCAATTCTAGTTGCTGCATGACAAAAGGAGTTTATCAGGGGGTTGCTTGGGATAGAGCATTGGCTCTGAGGAGAGATTGGACAAATTTGGATAGTTTTCTCTGTAGGATTGGAAGCTGAGTGATGGCCTGGTTGAAATTTATCCAATTATTGTAGTCCTGGAGAAGATAGATTTCTTCTTCCCCCGACCCCGTGGGAGATGTAAAAATACTACGATGCCTATATTGAACATGAGAGGGGAAAAAGGAGAGAAGTGAGGCAGGTTTTTGCACAGTGCCATGGGGGTCTGGCCCACGCTGCCAGGATAGTGGTGAAATCGCCACGATTTAAGAAGCATTTGGTTGGGCACATGAACAAGAGGGAATGGGCGATGTGTTTGGACCATGTGCTGACAGATGGGATTAATTTAAATGAGCATCATGGTCACCACAGACATTGTTCACCAAATGTCCTATTCCTGGGCTGCTCTGTTGGGTGATGATTCATCTCTCTTCAAGGATTGTTGCCAATGGGCAGTAAACTTTTCACAGAGGTCTATCTCCAATGAATATATTTAGAACATTTCCGTGAGTTAATTCCCTGTAGAAACAGCAGTTTATCATTCAAGCTGTGTAGCCACAGCAATAATGCAAAGTTTGAAGGCCATCATTACTGAATCCATTTTAATCAGCCTTCACCTTGTACAATGTTCAGTTGAGACAACAAAATCAAAATGCAACTTTTAACCTCTAAGAAAGATGAGTAATCCTCTGTACCACAGAATTATTGCTGAAAAAATATTTTGAAACTTTTGTGAATTCAGCTTCCAAAGAGGTGATGAAAAGGAACCACAACAACATTTTTAAAAATTAAACCCAGAACATTTATTAGAAGATGTTTATCACAATAAACATGTTCAGATTCAGTGATGATCGATTCTAGAATGGCATGTGGCAGTAATAAAAGGAATGCAGGATAGATATATTCCAAGGAAAAATAAATTAATTATTTGAATTGTGGTTTAAATGGTTTTGTGGCCAAATTTGCAGAGGTCACCAAGATAGGGGACAGAGTAGGAAATGTAGAAACCGTAAATTTGCAGAAGGATATAAACAGATTAGAAAACTGGGCAAAATGATGGCAGATGAGATTTAACACCGAGAAATGTACAGTTGTACATTTTGGCAGTGGAAATAAACAGGAAGCATACTATTTGGATGGGATGAAAATTCAGACTTGGATGTGGAAAGGGACCTGGGTGTCCTTGTGCAAGGACACCTAAAAGTTAATGACCAGGTGAAATTGGTTATGAAGAAAGCGAATGCTATGTTGGCATTCATTTCACGAGAAATGGTGTACAAGCGTAAAGAGGTGTTAATGAGGCTCTATGAGGCACTGGTGAGACCTCATTTCAAGCACTTGGTGCAGTTTTGGGCCCCCTATCTGAGAAAGGATGTGATGTTTTTGGAGAGGGCGCAGAGGAGAATGACGAGGATGATTCCCAGAATGCAAAATATAATGTACGAGGAGTGTTTGACAGCTCTTGGGTTGTAATCATTGGGGTATCGGAAATTAAAGAAGAAAGCTCATGGAGACATTTTGTATTTTGAAAGATTTAGATAGGGTGGATGCGGGTAAGATGTTTCCCTTGGTGGGTGAATTGAGGACAAGAAAATTAGAGGTTATCCATCCAAAATAGAGATTGGGAAGAAATTCTTTCACCAGAGTGTCTTGGAGCTGTGGAACTTACTGCCTAATGCAGCAGTGGAAGCCAGATCACTGGGAGTATTTAAACAAGAAATAGACAAGTATCTCGTTAGTGAGGGCATGAAGGGATATGGGGAAAAGGCTGGAAATTGGAAGTAGTGAAGAGTAGGTCAGTGTGTATTTAGGGAGCAGACTTAATGGGCCTGGTGGCCTGGTTCTGTTCTTTTGTCTTGTGATGTTGTTCTCATTTGAGAGAGATTATCGAAGGCAACTGAGAAAAATGGAAACATTCGAGGCAATTGTTGGACTAGGTTATTTGTTTGCCATCTCTATGTAAAACTCCAAAATTATCTGTCACTTTGGATCAGTGCCGTTTCCTCCAATCCCTGAGGAACATAGTCTTTCTAATATGTCATGTGTTCTTTCAACCACAAATGATTCTCTTTTTCAAACATGGGCACAGGTTACTCATGCTTCATTTCAGTCTTGCAATCTTTTTGGGTGGTTTTTCATTTGTAAATGTGGCAAATTCCATTTTGGGAGTGGATTTCTTGTCACATTTTTCTATGATGTATTTGAAAAAAACGTTGTGTGGACTGCAGCTCTTGAATGCAAGTGAGCTGCATTTGTTATCCTTCCAATGCCATCTGCTGCCTGACAAGCCTTCAACCTGATTCCTGCCCTTTCCAAGCCTTGCTCGTATTTTCCTCGCCTTGTGACCCCATCGTAATGGTGTACAGACATGCAATAAGCCACCATATAGAGGCAGGGTCTGAGACGCAGGCTTCTAATACCCCCAGATTATCTTAAAATCGCAAGATTGGATTGGCAAGAGTTGGGTGTAGCCCACAGATCTGACAGCTGCTGGGCTTCACGGTTGCATATGGTTCTGAAAAAAACTAGGGATTGGCGGCCTTGCAGAGATGATCGTCCCCTGAACAATTCCACCGTGCCTGACTGATACAATATTCCAAATTTACAAGCCTTCTCAGCAAACCTACACGGCAAATATGCATTTGCTAAAATAGATCTAGAACGTGCTTACTATTAGATTCCATTTGAGTCTCTGGATGTCACGAAGACAGCTGTGCTGCTCCCGTTCGGCATGTTTGAGTTTCTGAGAATACCATTCGGTCTATGGAATGCAGCTCAGACATTCCAGCGGTTCATGGACCACAAACTCACTGGCCTTGGGTTTGTTTGGTGCTTGTGTTGATCGAGGAGATTCTGGTTGTAAGTGTGGATGAAGAGGAGCACAAGAGCCACCTTATCTCATTGTTTCCGAGGCTTGAGGAATGTGGCATCGTGATCAATCCCAAGAAAGTGTTTCTGGTGTTTCTGATCTTGTATTTTTGAGACCTAGAGTTATGCAACATGGTATTTTGCCTGATGAATGGGAAGTGCGTGAATTTTGAGAATTTCCTCCCCCCTTTAAGGTTGGCCAGTTGTGATGGGTTTTAGGTGTGAGGAATTTTTATTGCTGTTCCCTGGTGAATGCCACAGCATCTCTATACCTCTTGCTGAATGACTCAAAGGATCTGATGTCTGTTTCAAAAAGACCTTAACTTTGAAAGACGATGCCGTGTGTGCTTTCCATGATGTGAACACTGTTCTTACAAATGCCACTAAAGTTGTACATCAAATGCCCAAGGCCTTGCTCTCTTACCACAGATGCATCGGTCAGTGCTGTGGGACCAGTGTTCGAACAACGAGTCTGTGGGCAATTGGAAACTTTGGCATTTTTTGTTCCAGCCAAGTGGTCACCAGCTCAGGACATTTGGCAATAACTCTTATCTATCTATCTCGCAGTGAAACATTTCAGTTTAAAAAAATATATTTATAGTTTTATATACAGTTCAATATAATAATAGAATCATATCCAAATGATACTTACAATGATCAAAATAGAATAAAAAAATAAATGTTGTACTATACATAAAAGTGAGAAGAGAAAAAAGTATAAAAGATAACAAATGCAGATCTAGGTGCAAAGCTCCTGTGATAACTATTCCCTCCCAAAAGGAAAGGCAGGATATTAATAAAATAGTAGAATTAAACCAACATGATAAGGTTCAACCATTAAGATTAAAGAAAAGTGGTGGTGGGGTGGAGAAGTGAATACATTAGATATCCAAACCCATATCTAAATCTGGTTTCCATATTTTGAAGTATGTATCATACCCAGTTCTAATATTATAAGTCACATTTGCTAAGGGAATACAATTTTGCATTTCCCCACAATCAATTTTAAGCTGGGATTCAGATCTAAAACATGAATTTGAAAAATTAGGAATAAATTAATTGATGTGGCATTAAATATAATTGATGAATAAATTTGTAATTAACTAATCTATCAAAAACATTAATTACTGTGCCAATAAATGTCAGACCAGCAAAAAGGGACAATTTCAGTTCCCAAATCCAATTCCCATCTTTCTTTTAATTTATTCAAGTCTGGGTTTGGAGATAACTGTTGAAGTAGAAGATATAATTTGGAAATGTTTCTTTGTAATTCCCTCATGAATCCCAATTTCCAATCCAATATTTCAGCTTTTTTACTGGAAGGTCATCCTTTGACCATTTGTACAGACCACCAGCCTCTTATGCATACTGTATCTCTACTTGCCAAGGGAGATTTGGCACTTGCACTTCATCCTTCAATTTTCATCGGACACACATGACATCTGAGAGAAAGCGAATGCTGTGATTGGTGCCCAATCCAGGTGCGACATTACATACAACTACTGACATCAATTTCAATGCCATGGCTCATGCATGGTGCACTGATCCCGATTTCATCCGGTGTAACCAAATCTGGTCTCCATCTTCAAGATGTGACCCTGGATGAATCGGCTGAAAAGTTGGTCTGATTTTTTTTTTCCCCAACAGGAAGGACTAGGCTGTTTGTGTGGGCGGCTATGAGGCAGGAGATTTTCTCTTCACAATCTATCTCTTCCTGGTAGAAGAGCATCAATCAAACTGGTGAAGGAACATCTTACCTGGCTTCGTGTTAAACAGAATGTTGGATTATGGGCAAGGATTTGCTTGCTGGGTCAACGCCCTAAAGTCTCCAGGCACATGAAATTCAAGCTGGGGCATTTTGTTGTTTTGGATTCCTATTTCCAGCACGTGCACCTTGTGGCTTGGAAGGTCCACTTCCGCCATCTCGGCAATGTACTTCTCTGCTCACGGGTGAGGACAGGACTACCAGGTGGAAGGATGAAATTCCTATCATCGGCATCTCTGCAGAGACAATTGCTAGGGCTTTTGTGGATCATTGGATTCCACCTTTTGGTGTTCTGGGCACTATTACAACAGATCGAGGGTCTCAGTTCGAGTCAGCATTGGTCCGAGCTCTCATTGATCCTCTGGGCACTACCTGAATTATGGCTAAGCATTTCAGGGCCAACAGCGTCTTTGAGCATTTTCATTGACAATCGAAAGCACCATTGACAGCAGGTGGCAAATCATCGATATGGAGCGAACGTTTGCCCATGGTTCTCCTTTGCGTGACTACAGCTCTTAGGGCAGATCATGGATGTTTAGTGGCTCTATGCTGATCTTGCCAGGTGAGTTTGTGAATCTGAGTCCAGACACAGTGCTCCATGAACAGGTCAGTTATCTTGACCGTCTTCGAGAAAATGATAAAACTCTGACGTTCTCCTATGTGGCAGCATCATCTCCAGTGGATGTGCCAAATGATTGACAACAGTGTTCTCGTGTATTTCTTTGACATGATGTTGTTCGTAAACCACTTTAGCCCATTAACAATGGTTCTTTCCAGGTCTTATGGCACCATCCATAGTGTTTTGTTATTGACAGGAATGGAAAAGGTAACACTGTTTCCATCAACAGGTTGAAGCCAGTGTATTTCGAATGTCCACATTCTGCATCAGGGCCAGAGCGAAAGGACCAGTCATACCCCTGCACCGCCTGTCTTGCAGTATCATACGAGATCAGGCTGAACTGTCAACCTTCCAGACCGCTACACTGGGGACAGTTCCATTCAGTCGCCTCCTTGCATGGCTCGGAGGCTGGAGGTGGGGGTGGGGGGAGGGGTTTGTCACGGTGATGCATCTGCCTGCTTTGGGAACGGTGCCAGTTGCCGCTGATGATGTAATTGAAGCATCACGCTGGAGGATTAGCCCATGTGCGCGGGTGTGTTAAACATCAGTATATGGGTGATGGATCTCGGATGCAGGAGGAGTAGAGAGAGAGTGTCAGGATCACCATGTGGCCCTGATCCAATGAGAGGTTTGGCTGGGTGGTGTTTGGGGAGTTGAAGAATGCAATGTTGTGTCTAAGGAGGATTGCCTTCTGGAAGAAACAAGTGAGGGTATTCTTTAATTGTTTGTAAATGGTGGTGTATCAGTGCCGTTACAAATCTAACCTTTCCCTACTTCACACTCATTACCCTCTATTATTTTTCCATCCATGTATCTTAGAGTGTTTTGAATGTCCTTATTGCTCCATCCCCCACCTCCACCCCAGCAATGCATCCCAGACCCTCACTGCTCTGTAATTTTTTTTAAGCTTGTTTAGACGATCAAATCAAAAGATGAATGAAGTTCTACTGCAACATCTTGTGATCTCATCATCATTTCTTTGCAGATTATGGGCAAATTGAGAGAAAAAATGTTTGTCTTAAATAGACACTATGAAGGAGAGGGAGAAGGGTGGATCCCTTATTATATCTGCTGTGCAAATACTGCGAGCTGCATTGTTACACCTCTTAACAACACATGTAACACCTCCTCATCAGATGTTGAATAATACTGGGGAATATTAATGATCTAAAATGCCCAAAGTGGAGAAGCAGGTCGAGATGAATGCGTTGTATTCCCAAATCGGAATGCACTTTGGAAGGCATCATTGGGTTTTAGTGACTTGCTCGTGAACCGGAATTTCTCTCACATGGATTCGTGCTCCTGAGACCATTCTCTTGCTTCCATTTCAATAAAGTGGCTACTTTCCCTTCCTGGCTCCCATGCAAGCTCGCTGTGGCTTCTTTTGTATTGACTGTCATTATGTTGTTGCAAAGTACTGTCCATCCATATTTTCTCAAAATCTGGACGAATCCGTACCAATTCACAAAATATTGATGCTCTCCATTTATTGACTTTCTTGATTTGAGTTTCTTCCCATCCAACGTGGTTCGACAGTGGATGGCACAATCGCAACTCTGTTGCGCTGCCATTGATAGGGATGGGGTTCAAATCCTGCTCTCTCTGTGAGGAGTTTCTATGTTCTCCCTGTGTGTGCTTAGGTTTTCCCTGGGGTGGGGGAGGGGGCTCCAGATTTTTCCCACTGTTCAAAAAGTATGAGCGTGTTGAAGGTGAATTGGGAGGCACAGGTTTGTGGGCCTAAAGGGTCTGTTACTGTGCTGTAACTAATCTTAAAGTATCGCATTGACTCTGATATGTCACTAATGTAAATCTTGGTAGTAATGGTGTGTATGATTCTGCTTTGTCTTGATCATTGTGGCTATTGGCCTCGTCTCTCATGTGGAACCCTATAACTTGGGTGTTTTGGAATTACCTTGTTGTGAGCAGAATATCTGAATGAATAGCTTCACTAATTGCTCACCATGTTCATGTTTAATGTCCATCTATCCTTGTCTGCTAAGTCTGGACTGGAAAATTGTAAATGTTACTCCACTCTTTAAGAAGGAAGAGAGGCAAAAGACTGTAAATTTTAGACCATGTCTTCACATAAAAAAATTATGAAAATTATGTTATCTTTTCCAAACAAATACAAGCTTTCATTTTGCCAACAATTCATATTTAAATCCACATCACTTTTCCACGTAATACAAATACATTCCCCAACCAATGCTAATGCGAACCGAATAAACTCAATTAGAGATTTATCCATT
Source organism: Narcine bancroftii (assembly GCF_036971445.1). NCBI lineage: Eukaryota > Metazoa > Chordata > Chondrichthyes > Torpediniformes > Narcinidae > Narcine > Narcine bancroftii. Next base: position 51,981,818 of record NC_091479.1, on the reverse strand, counting down.
CTTAAACCCATTGTTAAAGTTGGAATATACCACATTTAAAAAAAGCAGTAGATCTAACATTAAAGTAGTCTCTAATAAATCCACCTTAAACTGTTTCATTTTTATCCAAAAAGATTTACTTTATCACACAACCAGACAGAATTGAAAAAAAAAAGTACCAATTTGAGTCCCACAATGAATACATAAATCTGAATGACTAAATCCATATCTTTTTAACTTTTCTGGTGTTTAATTCAACTGATGTAGAAAATTGTAGTTCACCAAATTTAGTCACACTATCTTCACACATAGTAGTCCATCCTTCTTGGGACAATTCTAAGGATAAATCTTTCTCCCCTTTAAGCTTTGATTTATCTCAATCCAGTTTAGCCATTTTCTCTTGCAACAAAGAATACATTTCTGAAATAAATCCCTTTTAAATTTAGTTAACTTAGGCATGTTCGATTCCCGCCCAAAACTCTTCACTACTGGAGAATGTACTTGAAAATATGCAAGCAAAGAATTTAACAGTACCTCAATTTTTTCCTGAAGCCTAACATAGGAAAAAAATATCCCATCTTCAAAACAATCTGCTAACACTTGAATACATTTCATCTGGCAAATCTTTAAATACTGAGATTATTCATCGAGAAGGAGATGTATTTATCCTGATATCATGGAATTTGTAATGAAACCTTATCTCCAGTTCCTATTGACAGATTTCTTTTATACCAAGTATCACATAAATGTCATAATACTGGCACATTATAATAAAGCAAAAGACGAGGAGTCCATCTAAATATAAATTGATGTATAATAGAATGAGAAATCTGTGCTAATAACATTTTAGCCCAGTGTGGAGGTTAATTAACATTGAACATCCTATTAATAAATTTTAACTGATAATAAACTAATAATTTAATGAATAATTCTGAAAATGAGGCCATTGTCGTCCCTAATGCATATTTCCATGTTAATGTTTTCAACAATACTCTAGCCAATTAACCTTTCTATAAAAAATATTCTGATTGCTGCATAACTCTTTAAAAAATATGTTTGGACACGAACATGGAATTGATTGAAAAAGATATTGAATTCAAGGAAAAATATTCATTTTTAATACAATTCACATGTGCCATTCATGTCAAAGGAAGATCTTTCCATTTAATTAAATCAGCTTTAATTTTATCAATAGACAAACATAGTTAAACTTACACAAATGTTGATAATCTGCATCAAACATTACCCCTAAATATTTAATTTTCTTCGTCCATCTAAGCTGTGTAATCTGTTTACAAGCAGGATAATCTTCCTCTGTCATTGGTAATATGTTCCTCTTATCCCAATTAACCTTGCAACCAGACATTTCTCCATATTGTACCAAACAGGTTTGCAGATGTCATAACGATTACTGAGGATTTGTTAAATATATTGGTACAAAGGAACCTTATATTCTCTTCATTTATTTTAATCCCACTAATTTTATCATTTTGTCTTATAGCTTGGGCTAGCAGTTCTATCACCAAGGTTGACAAAGGACAAACTTCCCTTGTGGAGCATGTTAAATTAAACGTATCTGAAATTTGTCCATTTGTCACCATCCTCGCCAAAGGATTTTTATACAAGGGTTTAACTCAACCAGTTTAAAAAGGTCCAAACTTAAATCTTCAAGTACTTTAAATAAAAAGTACCTTTCAACTCGATCAAAGGCTTTTTCTGCATCTAATGCCACTATCATCGATTGATTCAAACAATGTCTTGACACATGAATCAACATCAACAGTCCAACAATATTTTCAGAAGAAAATCTATTCTTAATGAAACCTGCTTGATCAACATGTATTAAACATGGTAAATACTTCACAAGTCTATTAGCTACTAACTTATAATCTACATTTAATAAAGATATTGGTCGATATGAGGTAACATTCAATGGGGCTCTTCCGTTTTTCCAATAACTAATTCTAGCTCTAGAAAAGGATTCTGGAAATGCTTTTGCTCTTCTGTAGCTTGTTTAAGAACATCCATCAAAACAGGAGACAAGACTTCATAAAATTCTTTATAAAACCCTCCTGTAAACCCATCTTCTCCAGGTGATATTCAATATCGCTTCTTCAATTTCTAAATCACTGAAAGGAACTTCCAATTCTGTCCTATCTTTATCGTCCAAAACCGATAACTCCAAACTACCTAAAAAAGACTCAACACGTTCCTCATCCTGACTTACATCAAAAGGATATAAATTCTGGTAAAATGAGTGAAATTCATCATTCATTTCCTGAGGTTTAAAAGTAACTCCTGAATTATTTCTTATCGCATTTATTGTCCTTGATGCCTGTTCAGTCTTTAATTGCCGAGCGAAAACCTTATACACTCTTTCTCCTTACTCATAGTAACACAATTTGGATCATTGTATTAATTTTTCATATTAATATGTTTGCATTATATTATAACAGTTTCAACGGAATCAAAAAAGTCTTTTAATCTACAGTCGAATTTCGTTGGAATTCCTTTTCTAACATTGTTATTTCCTTCTCCAAATTTTGCCTCTCTGCCAAATGCTGCGTCTTAATTCTTGTAGAATAATTGATTATCAGACATCTTAAATAGGTTTTTGAAGCATCCCACAAAACAAATTTACTTTGTACTGAATATGTATTAATTGGCAAATAAGACTGAATATGGTCTTTGATATAACTTAGAAATTTTGGTTGCTTCAATAACATCCCATTAAATCTTCAGCGATAAGGGGTGTCTACATTATACAAACCAGAACATGTGCAGGTGCACAATCCTTTATCCAGAACCCTTGGGGGGGGGGGGCCGGGTGGGGTCACTGTTTTCTGAATTTCAGATTTTTCTGGATTTTGGAAAGCCAGATTTAAGCCCACCCAAATTATGCTGCTGTATCCACCCTCACTCCCTTCCAGTCACGCTGCCATTTTCCCCCCACCCCTCTCCCGCCTTCCTCGCGCTGCCGTCTCTCTCCCCACTTTGGAACTTTCTGGATTTTAGATGTCCAGATAAAGGATTGTGTACTTCTACTTAACAATGAGGAATGATCAGACAAAATCCTACTCTTATACTCTGCATGTATAAATCTACCCTGTAATTGTGCTGACATGAAGCAAAAGTCGATTCTCAAAAAAGAATCATGTCTGGGTGAATAAAAAGAAAATTCTTTTTCTGTCAGTATTAACTTCCTCTAGATTTCCAACAAATTCAAATCTTTCATTGAGTCTAACATCCATTTTGCCATTTTGGTTCTTTGTAAAGTTTTTGGAAATTTATCCAACACACAATTAAAATCCCCACCAACCAAAATATTTTCATTAGCTTGACCCAGATTCCAAAAAGTTTCAGAAATAGCATCTTCATCATTTTCATTGGGTGGATAAACATTCATCAAAGTCCATGCTTCAGCAAAAATTTTACAATTCACCAACAGCTCTCGACCCAATGTGGCAGAGAATGATTCCAACTGAAACGGTATCTTCTTATGAACCAAAGTATCAACACCTCTAGCTTTCGAATTAAATGGAGATGAAAAACATGTCCGACCCAATCTCTCTTCAATTTCATATGTTCTTTCTCAGACAAATGAGTTTCTTGCAAAAAAGCAACATCAACTGTCATTTTCTTTATATATGCCAATATTCCCTTCCTTTTCATTGGATTATTAAGTCATTTAACATTAAAGGTCACAAAATTTAAATGAGCCATAACTTAATTTCCTCCTCAGATTGACACTTCACACAGCAATTACAATTAGATATAATTTTTTTAAAAAAACCCAAACCCCCCTTTCAAACAATAAGAAACCTCTGTAAAAAATGTAAAAACCTAAGAGCCTAAGAGTCGGACCCCCCTCTGTGGACCAGGTGCAGTCAATACCGCAAGTGGCAGATGGCTTTAGAAGTAGTAGAGTCAACCACCACCCCCCAACCGAACATTAAAACCCATCAGTCATCCCAGTGATAACACCCACATTGAGCTTGAGCTTCATCTTCAATATCACTCACCTATTCTGATTCCAACTTCTTTTTCCCGTTCCCTTCCCAATCTCATCCTCGGACATTTTCCCCATCGATTCCTTCAAATCTTCAAAGGAATTTGCAAAAGATAATGCACCATAAGGACTCTCAAAACATTGAGACTGATCTTGCCCATAAATCACCTTAAATATCATCGGATACTGAAAAGTAAACTTATACCCTTTCTTCCACAGAACTGCTTTGACCAGATTAAACTCTTTCCATCACTTAATAATCTCCTGACTTAAATTAGCATAAAATAAAACCCTATTGCCTTGATACATCGTAGGGCTTTGATCAAGGCGAGCTTTCTGATCTGCAAGCCGCAATATAATTTCTCTATCCTGATATCACAAACATCTTAAAAGAACCACTCTTGACATTTGACACAGAAAAGGTTTTCTTCTTCACGCCCTATGAGCCCTATCTAAAAAGACTCGACTCCCAACAACTCTGGAATCAATTTACAAAAATAATTTTACAGGATCTGAACCATCAATATCTTCCGGCAGAACAACTATCTTAATATTATTAGACAACTTTGATTTTCTAATGAATCAATGTTTTTTAACAAATCTCTCTTCTGTAAACAAATCCTCAATATAATCCATTCTCTCTGCATAATGTTCCACAAGGTCCTTACAGTCAATAAAAATGTCTTCTATCTTCTGCAATTGATCTTGTCCAGTATCCATTGCAGTTAAACTCTTATTAATATCAACTTGAATAAATGTAATTTCTTCACACATACCAGCCATTATTTCCTTTATACCAGCAAATTGATCATTTAAAGTTTCAAAATTTTAGGTCATAAAAGACATAATCTTTTCATTTGGTTGGATCAGTTCTGTAGACATGAAGTTGACTTCCATCCTTGTTGCAGGGGCCTTGAAGACTGGGGAAGGTGTCTGTGGTGAACCAACAGCTTTCATTGGAGAAGGAGATGTTCTTAAAGTCTTAGGCCACCCTTCAATGAGTCCAACTGCAGCAAGTAGTCATTCTTGTTCTTCTTCGCCTCGAACCTCTGAGTTGTTCTCCTTCACCTCATACCTGGCAGCCCTACTGCGGATCTGATCCAGAATTTCCTGCATGTGAGAACATCCATCCATACTGAGAAGCTCAGTAGCACGCAGGGGAGTATCTCCAGATGGGCCGCTGCATACTGTCAGTCACCTTCCTGCTAACTTGCGCTCTCATTTGGGCACCCACCCCCCACTCTCCTTAGTCAAGCCAGGCTCGGGTCAGATACCACGCTCGCACTCGTCCTGGCCTGCCGCCAGGCCAAAGATCTTGGCGACATCTTGCGTCTCTGGAGACGCAGAGGATGCGGACTTTTCTTCCAGCTTCTCCCGAGTTCTAAGTTGAGGATTCGGATCTATATATAACAGTTGCTGAGGTTCCTTCTGGAAGGTCAGCCTTGCTTCTTCTGCACTTTTCACAGGTTGAAAACCTAGGTTTTTTCAAAGTTGCTTGTAATGAAATGTTGTATGTACTGACCAGTACAGGCACGGGCTGCTCCCCCTCCCCCACCCCCGCCGCACCTGATGTCATCCTCTCCTGGACTCCTCCCCTGTGACCCAGGGCATAAAGGTCGAGCCACCTCTTCCTTCCCTTCACTTCCCTCACTTGGACGCGGGCCTGCAGTCTTGTGTGTAATAAAGCCTATCGCTCCCCTCAGTCTTTGTCTCTGTGATTATTGGGGCAACTGGTCGTGCCCAACACTATTTTTTTCCCTTCTTCATTTCCAGAATCCTACAGTAGAAAATTATTGTTCAAAACATTGATAAAGTCAAAAAAGTCACTACAGTTCGAGTATTGAACAGTTCAGTCAGGGTGAGGTGTCTTCTCACGTCTTTTATTGATGCCATCTTTCCACGACACCCCCCCCCCCCCACCTCCCCTCAGTTGACTCCTTGAACACCATCCAATCCATGGACTCGAGGCAGCCCTGCAGCTGTCTTCCCTCCTGTGACCACCTTCTGGTTGTCCTGATCTCATAAGTGTTATGAGCAATTTTAGGCCCCATTTCTAAGAGAGGATGTGATGGACCAGAGGTGGTTTACAAGAATGATCCTGGGGAAGAGCGGAATAATGCTTGAGGAACATTTGATGGTTCTGGGCCTGTACTCGCCTGAGCTTAGAAGGATGAGGCAGGACCTCATTGAAATCTGATGAATAGTGAAAGGGCTGGATAGAGAGGATTTTGCCAGTACTGGGAGAGTTTAGGACCAGTGGGAACAACCTCAGAATAAAAGGATGTCTGCTTAACACGGAGATGGAGAAACCTTTTCATCAAGAACAGTGATTTTCAAACTCCTCCTCCTCACCCCCACCCCCACCCCCCAGATCATATTCCACTTAATCCCTTTGCCAGAAGTGCTCTGTTAATAAGGGATTACTTAAGGAGGAATGTAATTGAAAAGAAAAATTTCAAAAACCACTTTTTTAATCGTACCTCATTGACTTGTTCTGTGCGTGGTTTCATAACTCCTGAGGAAATGGGCCAATGACAATTTTTCTCAAGCAAAATTTTCCTTCACAATTGGGTCCACTGCAGTCTTTCTCAGCCTTTCTTCCCATTCATATGCCACTTTAAGCAATCTCCTACTCATTTTTCGACACTCCAAGGAATAAAGTCCCAACCTGTTCAACCTTTCCCTGTTGCTCAACTCCTGAAGACCTGGCAGCTTCTTAGTAAATCTTCTCTGCACTCTTTCATCTTACTAATACCTTTCCTGTAGCTAGGTGACCAGAACTGCACACAATACTCCAAATTCAGCCTCACCATCATCTTATCCAACCTCACCATAACTTCCCAACTCCTATTTTCAATATGTTAATTAATGAAGACCAAGATGACAAAAGCTGTCTTTAGAACCCGGTCGTCCTGTGACACCACTTTCATGGAATTATGTAAGATCTCTTGCTGCCGATTTCTATAACTGGGCTGTTCAATTTCATAATGTTGGCTTCTGGACTATTTTATTGCGCCCCTTGATCTAGAGAGTTCTGGCAGAGCAAAACAATTTTGTTTTCTTTTGTCAGCTCAAATTTTGTCACATTGATCCAAAAACAAGTATTTTCACCATTCCTTCATTTCAGATTCTTTGCAGCTGTCGTATTGTACCTCACAGTGACGGCATCGTGTTTGTCTTGTTTATCCTTTACCCCTCCATCCAGACAGATGTGTTGATCAATGAGTGGACTCCACTCATCCAGCACCACTGCCATTTCTGCTGCTCGGGCTTTTCATCCCATGTATTCAGTTTGTTATTTCCCCTCTTCTTTTTCACAGCAAATATAATCAGGTTTATTTGATCATCTTTCTGAATCCCAGTGAAAGGTTATTGACCTGATGGTTTTAACTCCGATTATTTTTCCAGTAGATGATCTGCTGAGTATTTCCAGCATTGAGATTTTATTTTATTGCCTTGGTGTATTACTGAGTGCTTGAATGGGAGAAGAAATGTGGGTTGGGTTAAGTGGAGATGTTTCGATCATGGAGTGGATTTAGAAAAATAGACGTAAAAGGGGAGGGTGCATGGAAATAGTTAATTCATCTTTTCAAATTGTTTTTTGAGCTATGATTGTTTTCTCCTCTTGCAATTTTGGTAGTTCAATTTTAGCGAGAAACATCTATTTTGTCTTCTTTCCCTTCAATCTCAGTTCGGTATAATTGGTCCTAGAATTCCTTAAAGTTTTCATTGATCTCTGTTGGGTTTTATGTAATTTGTTTGTCTTTTTTCCTTGATGCCAAAACCGTTCTTTTAGCTTGTTTTGTTTTAAGCTGCCCAGCTAGTGTTTTGTGTGTTTTTTTTCTCCTCACTCGTAATACTTCTGCTTTATTTTCATTGTGTTCTTCTCCACCTTATACATTTGTAGTTTTTCATATTTTTTTTTGTCTGCCAATTCCCTTCTTTTTGTTGTATCTTCCCTTGTTGCTAGATCTTTTTCTGTACTTACTATCTCCCTTTCCAGCTGTTCTATTTCCCGATTGTAGTCCTTTTTCATCTTAGTTACATAACTTATTATCTGCCCTCTGATGAAGGCTTTCATTGCATCCCATTATAAAATTTGTCTTTCACTGATTCCATATTTATTTCAAAGTACATTTTAATTTGGCACTCAATAAATTCTCTAAACCCCTGTCTTTTAAGTAGCATGGAGTTTAATCTCCATCTATATGTTCTTGTTGGGATGTCCTCCAGTTCTATTGCTAATAACAGGGGTGAGCGTTCAGATAACAATCTAGCTTTATATTCCATTATCCTAAATCTCCCTTGGATATGGGCTGACAACAGGAACAGGTCAATCCTTGAGCATGTTTTATGTCTACTCGAATAATGTGAGTAGTCCTTCTCCTTTGGGTGTTGCTTCCTCCATAGATCCAAAAGTTGCATTTCCTGCATTGATTTAACCATAAATTTGGCTATTTTGTACTTTCTGCTAGTCTTTTGTCCAGTTTTATCCACCTTTGAATCCAAATTAAGGTTAAAGTCCCCTCCTATCAATATATTCCCCTGTGTTTTGACAATCTTCAAAAAAATATTTTGCATAAACTTTTGATCCTCTTCATTAGGTGCATATATATTGACCAAATTCCAGAGTTCTGAATATATCTGACACTTTATCATTACATATCTCCCTGCTGGATCTATTATTTCCTCCTTTGTTTTGATTGGTACATTTTTATTGATTAATATAGCTACACCTCTGGCTTTTGAATTAATATGATGGTGCTGTTACATGCCCTACCCACTCTCTCCTTAATCTCTTCTGTTCCACTTCAGTTAGATGTGTTTCCTGCACGAATGCTATATCTATTTTTTCAGTAAATTTAATATCCTCTTCCTTTTGATTTGGTTATGTATTCCATTAATATTTATAGTCATATAGTTCAACATAGCCATCTCATACTTTGTTTACATCTCATTTCCGCTTCCTCACCACCACCTTTCCCCTTTTCCCCATTTCCATTTCTCAGTTTTCTTTTTTTGAACGCACTGTATGACAACACTTCTAAAACATAAAATATTTCCACCATTCCCACATCTATAATTCCCTTAACCCCAACTGTCCCCCATCTCTGAGTCACCCCTTGTCCCTTGCTGGGCAACCACAACTTCCCTCTCCATTCAGACTGCGAACCCGTTCGCAAGTGTCAACTGATTTCGCAGTAACTGTTATTCTCTCCCACCCAACCCCCTCCAGAAAAGACTTTTATCTTCACATTATAACAAAGCTCCTACTCATTTCTTCTCTTTTTCTTTTTATGTTTTATTTATTTTTTTGTTAACTCCTCCTCTTTTCTTTCCCCCTACTCCCTGACTTCCCTTTTCTTCCCTCCTTTAGTTCTTACTTATACATTATTTTTACATCTTTATATATAGTTTATTGTTGTTCTTTGTTCTTGTTACATCTCTTCATCTCTCTGTCTGTCTTGCAGGTGTTCTGCAAATTCTCGTGCATTCTCCAGATCCGAGAACAGTCCGTTTTGCTGCCCCGGGTAACTATTTTAAGCACTGCTGGATATCTTAACATAAATTTAAAGCCTTTCTACCATAGGATCGATTTTGCTGCATTAAACTCCTTCCTCTTCTTTAGGAGCTCCAAACTTAAGTCGGGGTAGAAAAAAAATTGACCTTTGTATTCCAGTGGTTTTTTCTCTTCTCTAATTTTATTCATTGCCTTCTCCAATATAGTTTCTCTTGTCATGTGCTTCAGGAATTTTATTAAAACGGATCTTGTTTTTTATTGTGACTGTGGTTTCGGGGCTAATTTCTGTGCGTGCTTTCTATTTCCATTCTTTCCTGCTTTTCTGGCATTCCCAGGACCTTTGGGATCCGTTCTTTTATAAATTCTTTCATATCTTTGCCTTCTTCATCTCCCTTAAGGACCACTATCTTTATATTGTTTCACCTACTATAGTTTTCCATTATATCCAACTTCTGCACTAACAACTCCTGTGTTTCATTAATTTTTTTGTCACTTTCTTCCAATTTTTTTTTTTAGGTTGTTCACTTCCATTTCTTCCGCCATTACACGTTCTTCCACATTATCTGATCCTTTCCCTACATCTGTTATGACCAGCTCTATTCTACTCACTTTTTCTTCTGTACTTTTCATTTCACTAAATTCTAGTGTCAGCCATTCTTTTAATGCTTTCATTTGTTCTTGAAAAATAATTTTTCTTTACGTACTCTCCATTCATTTTACCTCCTATTCCTCTGTGCAGAGCTTGGTGTTCTCCTTCTTCTTCTTCTGTGTCTGCTCTTGGGTTTGTGTCTTCTATTTCTCTTCCTTGTATCTGTGTCTCTTTGGACTTTCTGGTTGAGCTGCTTGTCTCAGTTTTTTGCGTTTTTTTTCCATGGTTTCTTGATGTTGGTCCTCTTTTTCTGGGCTGTTTATCTGTTGTGTCTCTTGCTTCCTTTTTTCTTTCTCATCCCTCCCTTTCTAGTTGCTTTCTTTATCTTCCAGCTGGGAGCCCTGCTGTCGGGCATCTCACAGCTGTTGGTGCTGTGGAGTTTAACTCCACAGCCGGTCCCCCTCCCGTCAGTATGCTCCTTGTCGTGCGCATCGTGCATGCACGATTCTTCGCGTATCCGCAGTGGTGCACCCCTGTTTGGCTCTGTGAGCCATTTTTGCTGTCCCACAGTTGGTGGGTCGCGACCCTGCGGTGTCTCCACTCACCTCGGGGAGCGGGCTCCTCTTTCCACGGTGGGTCCCTGCTTTTTCGTGCAGGTAAGGCCTTCACTTTCTCTTCTGGTGTCTTTATTCTTTTCTTCCTGTTGTTTTGGCTTTTCTTTCTGAGGAGCCATTTTCTCCACACCTTTATTTTTTATTTGTTATGATTTATGTGTCTGGGGCTGTAATGGAGGATTAAAACCATGTGCACAGATGCTTTTTGCTTATGTGGAACTGACGACATTGGGTCCACACGCAGGTCACCTTACTTTCAGAACTAGCAGATGTAATTAAACTCTGCCATGGGGATTTATCTGAAGACACACTTTGAAATGGAATTCCACTGTGAGGCCCAGGGAAAGCAGTTGTCAAATGCAACACTCTGAAATTGACGAATTGGTCACAACCTGTCTTGCTTGAGAAGTTTTAATAAGTCTTTGTATCTACGAGATAAACCAGGAAATCATAACATCCTGGTTCCATAATAATTAATCTTCTAAATTGTAGAATATAATGTTCAATTCTGATTTTGACTGATAAATATTAGAAGGAGTAGGCGCATGATTAATTCTTTTTGGGGTATATAAGCCTGTGGTCTTGCTACTGAAGTTTAGACTCTCCGAGGGGTGGGAACACCCCTTGTCAAGAAGGAAGAACAGCCAGAGTCCGAGCAACGTCCCGGTCGGGGGAGGTGGAGAAGCTGCTACCGGCGCCCTGACAACCTACTACAAGTGTGCAGTTGTTGCCTCGCTTCGGCAGTTGGGACCAGCCCAGGCATTGATAAGTATAGTTGGGAAGGGCTTGCATATTGTAGTGTGAAATCAGCTTTTGAATTAGTAATAAACATTTGTATAAACTGAACTGCTCTCGGTGTGTGTGTGTCTATTTTCTTTCGGTGGCTCAAACACTGTGACCAATCTAAAATGAACAAAATGAGAGGTATAAGTTTACCCAAGACAGGGGCTTTGCTTTTTCTTCACTTATTTCCTTTTTTTCTGGAGAGGGCTGGTATTCTCCTACCGGCCCCTACTCCATTACATGACTCTTCCAGTTTATCTTTCTTATTGAGGGGGATTCCACAGTGTAACTTTGTTATTTGAATGAATTCATCAGAATGAACATGTGATGTGATTTTTACCCGCCGTCTAACCTTGTAAGTGAGTGAGTCCCACCTTTTGACCTTGTTTTCTCATTGGAGTTCGACATTGAAAATGTTTTGTTAGTGAGTTCGACAGTGTAACCTTGTGATGTGAGTGAGTTCCAAAGAATAATCATGTTTTCTTTGTGAATCCCATATTGTAAACTTTATGTTAGTGAGTCCCACAGTGTAATCATGTCTTCTTTATGAATCCCACATTGAAAATGTTATGTGAGTGAGTCCCACAGTGTAAACTTGGTATGTGGGAGATTTGCACGGTATAATCTTGTTTACTTAGTGAATCCCACATTGTAAATGTTATGTGAGTGAGTTCCACAGTGTAAACTTGGTATGTGAGAGATTTGCACGGTATAATCTTGTTTACTTTGTGAATCCCACATTGTAGATGTTATGTGAGTGAGTCCCACAGTGTAAACTTGGTATGTGAGAGATTTGCACAGTATAATCTTGTTTACTTTGTGAATCCCACATTGAAAATGTTATGTGAGTGAGTCCCACAGTGTAAACTTGGTATGTAAATAATTTTCACAGTGTGACCTGGTGATGTGAGTGAGTTTCAAAGTGTGACATTTTTATGGAAGTGAACTTGACAGTATCAACCTGTAAAGTTCTTGAGTCTCAGAGTATAAAATTGGGATTTTAAAATGGAAAGGAACTACAAACACGAAAATAAATGCCATTTTGGGAAACGTTTAATCTTTGTTTTCACAAGCTATGAACTGTGTTGTGTATAAATTAACAGCACATGTAAAACGATTTTTCTTCAAGAAAACAAAATGTACATCAGGAAATTCACATCGACATTTCAATTTTAAAAAAAACATAATATAAATGCTAAAATGAAACTACAAACATTAAAATAAATGCTTTTTTGGGAAATGATGAAACATTGTTTTGACATCTATGAACTGTCATGTTTAAGTATTAATAGCACTTGTAAAACAGTTAAAGAAGTTGAAATATGTACTTTTCAACCAGAAACCAGAATGTAGTTAGGGAAATTTGCATTTAAGTTTCAATTTCATCAAGGATTCCACAGTGTCAATCTGTCAGGTTAGTGTGTCTCCGGCGGCTGGCGTCCCTGCGGAGACTATCGACGACTCAACGAGGCAACCATTCCTGACCGTTACCCCATCCCTCACATCCAGAACTTTACGGCCAACCTGCACGGTGCGAGGGCTTTCTCCAAGGTTGACCTGGTGTGCGGATATCACCAGATCCCGGTGCACCCTGAGGACAGACCCAAGATGGCCACATCACCCCCTTTGTCAATATAAGCATCTGTATGAGTTAACCCTTGGATTACCAAATTAATCATCCTTTAGAATGTAGCAGGGGCATTTTCATGCCAAAAGGTAACACGTTATACTCATATAAACCGGATGGAGTTACAAAAGCCGAAATATTCTTTCCTCTCCCAGTTAAAGACAGACACCAGTAACCTTTCAACAAATCCAACTTAGTAAGAAATTTAGCTTTGCCAATTTTATCAATACAGTCATCTGTTCTCGGAATAGGATAAGCATCTGTTTTAGTTACTGAATTAACCTTCCTGTAATCTGAACTGAACCTAATAATTCCATCTGGTTTCGGTACCAGAATACAAGAAAAAAAATCTTTCTGAGTTTGAAGGACTAATAATGTCATTTCTCAACGTAAATTCCATCTCCTGATCCATGATTTTACTCCTTAATGTATATACTATATGGGTGTTTATTCATGGGACTTGCTTCTCCCACGTCTACATCATGATAAATCACTGATATGTTTATTTTGGCACATCAGGAACAAATCTGTAAATTTCAAAATTACTTCCTTCAATTGCATCTGTTTCTTGTGATTTAAGATGACCTAACTTTTCCTCCAAATTTTCCAAAATTGCTGAGTTCGACAGGCGCTCAGGAACCATGGTTTCTTTAAGGTTACCCTCACAAGATTTTGTTGCCATAATCTTATGATCGATAACTTCTTCAACCCTCTCAACAGCAAACACCTCTGAAACAGATGGTTCTCCACTCCCCTTATCCTCATCATAAGGTTTGGTGGTGGTGCACATCTCTGCGAATGAACCGGCCCTGTTTGTACCGCTGCGCTGGCGGGGCAGCTGAAGAAGATGGCACTGTCAGGGCTTGCTTATTGCCTCGTGGCCTCAGTTTGTGTCCCGGGCCACTTAATGACGTCACCACTGCGTGGGGCAGAACAAACGTTGGCCTTAAATTGGGGCGCTCCAAATTCAATTAAACAATTGTCCTGGAAATTCCATCAAGTCCTGTGGTGTTTTCTGTGTGTAGCGGCCATGACATTGGTGACCCTGCAGAGCCCAGATGACATCTGGTCTCAAATCATGGATTCCTCGGCGATCAGCACTGTCTCTGTGAAGCTCCCCCATTCTGGACCCACCGGCCCCGCACATGGATCAGGCAGGTGGAGGCGGAGCTTCAACTCCGGCAGATCACCATGTGTGTTCTACCACATGGTGAGTGTCCTCAACAAGGAAACAGCAGCCAGAGTTGATGATCTGATCCATGATCCCTCTGAGGAGGACAAGTACATCGCCCTCAAAACCCTCCTCCTCAGCATCTTTAGACTCTCCTTGGTCACCATTATCCCTATCCATGATAGGCCGAATTAATGCTATTAAGATGATGATCTTACCTAAATTTTTATATATATTCCAAGCTATACCTATTTTTGTTCCTAAATCTTTTTTTGATAAGGTCGATTCTAAATTGTCCTCGTATATCTGGCAAAACAAGAATCCTAGATTGGGGAAAAAATATTTACAGAAATCCAAACTAGAGGGAGGGTTGGCATTACCCAACTTTAGAATTTATTACTGGGCAATTAATATTAGTTACTTAAGGTATTGGTTGAATTATTCAGAATTATCTCTAAATCCCCATTGGGTAAATTTAGAAATTAAACCGATGCAAAATTTCTCAATTAGCTCTATCTTGGGAGCTGCTCTCCCTTTTCCTCTTACTAAATTATATAAACAAATTGATAATCCAATGGCTAAACATACACTACGTATATGGTTTCAATTCCGGAGATTTTTTGGCCCAAGTCATTTTATCTTGGAAACTCCTATTGTACTAAATTTCCTTTTTCATCCCTCTCTAATTGATCAAGCTTATTTACTCTGGAAAGTTAAAGGTATAACATGCTTTTCGGATTTATTCTTGGATAACTCTTTCATGTCATTTGAACAATTATCCATGAAATATGATTTACCTTGATCTCATTTCTTTCGATATTTGCAGATTAGGAGTTTCTTAGTTTCGACTTTACCCTCTTTTCCCAATCGGGAGACTACGACTGTTTTAGAGGATATACTATATTCAAAATTCCCTCCAAAAGGTGTGATATCTAAATTATAATTACAAAAATAAATTCTGGGACTTTTGAAAAGTTTAAAAGTGATTGGGAAAGAGAACTCAACCTTCATATTTCTAATGAAAATTGGAATAAAATTCTGCGACTGGTAAACTCTTCTTCTCTATGTGCAAAACATTCACTAATACAGTTTAAAGTTGTTCATAGAGCTCATATGTCTAAAGATAAACTCCATCGCTTTTATTCTCATATCGATCCTATATGTGATAAATGTCAATTGGAAATAGTTTCCCTTACACATATGTTTTGGTCCTGTCCCTCTTTACAGAATTATTGGAAGGAAATTTTTTCCATTATATCTACTGTTTTGAATATTGATTTACAACCACATCCCATTACTGCAATTTTTGGATTACCTATGATAGATTTGACTTATTTATCTCTTCCTGCGGATCGTATGATTGCTTTTCTTACACTAATGGCTAGAAGATCTATACTATTAAATTGGAAAGAGGTAAATCCTCCCACTGTTTTCCAATGGTTTACCCAAACCATACTATGTTTAAATTTAGAGAAAATTAGAAACTCTGTCTATGAATCCCCTTCTAAGTTTGAGTTAACCTGGCGACCATTTATTCAATATTTTCATTTGTGGTGAGTTGATCTGGCTCTGTTTTCTTTTTATGATTATGTATGATAATTGGGCTGTAAGATGAGATCGGAGTGATCGGCATGGTTTAGCTATATCTGTAGGTTTTTTTTTAAGTTTTTTTAAAATTCAGATTTGTTTTTTCTTCTTTTTTGGGTTTTTTTTTTCTCTTTTTTCATATATTGTTATTAATTATATCTTTTTTTTTAGAGATAGTTCACACCCTAAACTGATCAAATTTTTTTTTTATGATATATTTTTATTCTGTAATATTATTGTTTAATATCTCTGTATTAATTCATTACTTACTATGTATTTTTTTATATCTCTTTGAACTGTATGTGTTTATAAATTATAATAATAATAAAAAGATTGAAAAAGAAAAGAAAGACTCTCCTGTCGGCAGCACGCAGCCAGGCTGATGCACCTCAATGGCCTGGGGGACAGACCTATATAGTATATACATTAAGGAGTAAAATCATGGATCAGGAGGTGGAATATATGTTGAGAAATTACATTATTAGACCTTCAAACTCAGAAGGTTTTTTTTCTTGTATTCTGGTACCGAAACCAGATGGAATTATTAGATTCTGTACAGATTACAGGAAGGTTAATTCAGTAACTAAAACAGATGGTTATATTATTCCTAGAACAGATGACTGTATTGATAAAATTGGCCTTGATGGACGAGATGCTTGCACTGATAGAAGGTCACAGACCCTGCCTGATGCTTGAGCAAGCCTACCTCGAACAAATGCCAGAGGACATCCCGTTCCTGCAAGCAGACGAGGACTTCTCAAATCCCAGGACAGTCGCAGCCCATGCCGATGTGTTTGGCGGACAATGAGAGAACGAGGCCACCATAAACCAGGTCACAAGCCCTGTGCCTGAATGACCACAGCCCAGACAGAAGACGGAGGAGCAACAGTCGACCTTGTGCTTCTACAGGGGCACAGTTCCTACTTCTTCAAAGCCGCCACCATCGTCCCTGGGCCGAAGAAGTCATCAGTTCTTTCCTCAGTGACGGCTGCCCTGCCCCACTTACATCTACCATCATGAAGTGCTTTGAGAGTCTCATCATGGGGCACATCAACCTCCTGTTGCTCCCCTCACTGGACCCCCTGCCATTCGTATATTGATCAAACTGCTCTATGGATTATGCCATCACCACCTCCCTCCATTTAGCCTCACCCATCTGGAAGCAAACACAGGTCTGTTGGAATGTTGTTCATTGACTTCACTTCAGCCTTCAACCCAATCAGACCTCAGTACCTGATGGAGACGTTGAACCTGCTGGGCCTAAACACTTCCCTCTGCAGTTAGATTCTTGACATCCTGTGGGGGAGATCTTAAGCATTCTGGGTCACAATCAGGACTTCCCAGATCATCACCCCTCCCCACCTCCCCCGGGCTGTGGGCTTGTCCATTGCTGTCGACTCTGCTGACCCATGGCTGTGCAACTAGACTCAGCTCAAACCATATCCTCAAGTCCATTGATGATGCGACCGTGGTGGGCCTTATCAGCAAGAATGATGAGTCAGTGTTGAGGTGCAGTTGCTAACAGACTAGTGCAGAGCCAACAGTCTATATCTGAATGTTAATAAAACCAAAGAGATGGTTGTCCACTTCAGGGAGGCCCGAAGGATCACTGTTCACTGACCACTGACGGCTCCACCGTTGAGGTTGTGAAAAGGACCAGGTTTCTTGGTGTGCGTTGGGTGGAGAATCTCCCCTGGTCCTCAACACCAGCTCCATTATCGAGAAAGCCCAGTAGCATCTCTTCATCCTCTGAAGGCAGAGGAAAGTTCATCTCCCACCCTCCATCCACACGACATCCTACAGAGGATGTATTGAGAGGATTCGGAGCCATTGCATCACACTCTGGTTTGGAAACTGTACCACCTCAGACCTTAAAACCCACCAGAGGATAGTGGAATCAGCAGAGAATATCATTGAGGTCTCTCTTCCTGCCATGATGGACATCTACAAGGCAAGATCCACGTGGAAGGCAAATAATATGGTGAAAGACTTCACACACCCTTCTTGGAAATGGTCTCCATTCTTCCATCTGGAAGGAGCGTTCGGGCCCACTCATCCAGATTGTGTAACAGCTTTTATCCGCAAGCCATCAGGCCCCTCTATTCCGAGAACATATGTGTACTCGTATATCATGGGTTTGTTTTCGTGGGTTTTTTAAAAAAATGTCTTATGACTTAATAGTTCATTCCGATTTATGTCAATATGCTCCTTGTTCCTGGAGAAACCCTCTCTCATCTTTCCTGTGATATTAATGGCAATGGTTTGAATGATAAATAAAGGTGACTTGACCACTTGGATTTCCTTCCCTTCAGACCCCAAAGAGTACGGATTGGTAAACTCATCTCCTCCACAATCAGGAGCGGAGAGTCACAGGGTGGCCAATTCCATCTCCTGCTCTATTCTCTTTGCACCTATGACTGATTCAGAAATTACATTTTCCAATCACTTATTAGCAAATGATACCACAGCAGTGCACTGTATAAAAAGGGTCAATGGGTCAGCACACAGGACGGAGACAGAAATCTTGGCTGAAGCAATATAACACCCACTGTCTGCGTCAAAGAGCTGATTGTGGACTTCAGCAATGTGTGACAGAGTATATAGATATGTTTTTGGGAGATCAATTAGAAAAGGTTTGTTAGAGCACTATTCAGGTGTCCCAGCTATATTCATCCTTTATGAGTGACGAGCCACCTGCTGGTGAGGGGTAACAGGAAGTCCTCCCTATGGCGCTCCATTCCATCCAGTCGCTACTATGTACCATGACCAACACTACTCGTCACAAGCTCTTACTCAATTTGGAAAGTAGGTCGAGATCGAGAACAACACTCCCAACCTGGATCACCACTCCGGGTCCAGTCCTTCTCAGGAAGCATGTGAGGAGAAGCAAGAACCGACCCCCTGGTGGAAAGGGCGAACCTGCTCCACACCAATCCCACGTATGCCTTTGTGGATACCCGGATGGGAGGGAGAACACGGTCTACATCAGGACCTGTCAACCACCAGATCAAAGGGTCTGTTGCCTCAGGTGCCCTGCAAATCACGGAGCTCATTCTCACAGCCCCCAGTCAGGGCCTCGGGGGATCCAGTTCAGGAGGAAAGTGCATCCCCCTCCACCATTGAGCCAGAGGACCAGCCCACCTCTCCTCCCTCACAAGGGGACCAGGAGACCCAAGGAGCCTAAGGCCCCTCGCCCCCAGTGCTAAGGTGCTCCACCAGGATCTCCAGGTCCCCGCATCGCTTAATTCTGTAAATTTGTAAATGTATATTTTTCAACTTTTCTTCTGAACCCATGATCTCTGTCTTCATTCACAGACCCTAAATTCTACAAGAAGGGGTGAATGCAGTGAATTGGGATTCACTGGTAGTGGGTCGGGAAATGTTTGTATTGGAATATATGGGTCAGCACAATGTCGAGGGCCGAAGGGCCTGTGCTGTGTTTTGCAGGAAAGTGCACAGTGATTTTTTTTTCCAAAAGATAAGGTTGTATTTGACAAAATGTGTGGTGTTTTGGGGTCAAAAACCACAACTTTGCAGGGCCAAAATCTGGGCAGTTTTCATTTAAAAAGCCCAAACTGTGATTTACAAATTGTGTGTTTTAGTTTAAAAATCATGTCTGTACTTTGCAAAAGATGAGACAATGAGACCTAGGAGCAGGTCGGCCATTCAGCCCATCGAGTCCGCTCCACCATTTCATCATGAACTGATCCATTCTCCCACCGCCCCACTCCCCTGCTTCTCCACACAGCCTTGGTACCCTGACTGTTCAGAGAGCTGGGACTGGGAGAACATGGCAGCACTGGCAGAACTGCAGACCCATGGAGAGCGGAAACCCAGGGCTCCGTCGTGGGCTCCTACCATCCAGTCTGAATGCTGTTGGATCCGGACAGGCTTTAAAAACCTGTACATTGACCTGACGCTGGTTTTATTTGAAAAATACTGCAGCCGTGGGGGCCGCCTCCAGGATAGCAGGGCCTATGATTGGCAGCAGCCAGGAGAGGTGAGAGACTTCGGGGAAGCAGAGGACTGGCTCAGGGCACCAGGAAATGGGGAGCCCACCCCGGTTTAAGAAGGAGATGCAGAGGAGGTGACCCCTGGGACAGGATCACAGCGGCAGCCCAGAGAGGGGTTCTGTCGTTGAACCCACAGGCAGGGGGGCGTGGGCGATTCGAGGGAAGCTGCTGACAAGTGCAGTTGAGGGATTCACAGGACTGCAGGAGACTGGCTCAAGATTGGCCGAAGTGGGTCCAGGGATCTGAAGCAGGATGAGAGAGGGGGCCGAGGTCCCTGAAGGGTTCCTCATCATGATGGGGGCTCAGATCTGGAGCTCAAGCTGCTGATGTTTTGGACTAGATTCTGTGTGGTGACAGGGGCTATGGGAGGGTTGGAGGCAAATTGACGGTCGCTCAGTGACTCTGGGAAGGTCTCATTTGCTTCTCTTTCTCTGACTGTAAAGAGGTGCTTCAAGCAATTTCTGCCAATGTCAAATCTGTCTGCCCTACAGCAGATGAAAAACAAATTTTGTGTAATGTTGCACTGTCTTTATTACATGGCAATAAATTGAATCTTAACTCTTGGAAATGTGAGAGAGATCTGACTCTTTCATTTGTCCACACAGAGAGTGGTGCTGCCTGGAATGTAGTGGCGAGGGTGGTGATCGAGGCTGGGACAACCGGGACATTGAAGACTCTTTGACAGGCAGATGGATGTAAGGATAATAAAGGGTGACGGGTGTAAGGTGGGGAGGGGTTAGATTGTTATGGAGTAGGTTTACGTCGGTCAGCACAACATCGTGGACTGAACGGCCGGTCTGTGCTGGAATGTTCTGTGTTCAATGCTGTTGAGCAAATAAGGAGGGTTCCAACAGTCCCAGTCAGGATGGTGATAAAGATGGGGACAGATGTGGCTTTGGTGAGGGCCCCTGCTTCAGCTCCAACTCTTCCCAACAAAGCCTGTGCACCGTGCACATGGCTCAATGTCCGTGGGACCTTCTCTCGTGGTCTTGTATTTCCTTGTGACAGGAAAGGAGGGGACTTGAGCTCTGCTTCCCTGTTCTCTCCCAACAACTGATCCTAATTTTCCTCATATTTTTGCTGAATCATTGCAATTAAACACAGTTTGAATTTCCAGACTTTACTGTGGCATTCCCTGAAAAAAATTATTTCCCGCCACTCAGATTTTTTCACAGAGTCATAAAGTTTCCCAGCGTAGAAACAGGCCCTTTGGGCCAACTACAGATTGACTGTCGAGTTCAGTGCATGACATCACATTCAACCCTGAGATTCTTGTTCCTGTAGGCGAGGCAGAGTTACCACTTCTTGGTCATGCCAAAAAGAACCAACTCAACCTACGCAGGGAAACAAATAAAGAACAATTGGGAACAAATGGTGCCATATAGATTCCGATTTATTGGCAAGTACACACATAAAAACTCAGAGATTCATTTTTCCTCTGGACAGACACAAATACCACTTATTGGAAGTCTAAAAAACTGTACACAACATACACATGTAAACACATGAAGAACTGTAAACAAAGTGTACAATACATTGGAAAAAAATAGCTAAAATCTAAGCATAAGAGTCCTTAAATGAGTCCCGTAAGCCAACTACCCAGAGCCGACGTAACCCCACTACCCACAGCTGCCTTAAACCCACTACCCAGAGCCGCCATAACACCGCCACCCAGAGCCGCCGTAAACCCACTAACCAGAGCCGCCATAACCCTACCACCGAGAGGTGCCGTAACCCCACTACCCAGAGCCAACATAACCCCACTACTCACAGCTGCCTTAACCCCATGACCCAGAGCCGCCATAACACCGCCACCCAGAGGTACCGTAACCCCACCACGCCATAACCCCACCATCCAGAGCCGCCGCAACCCCACCACCCTGAGCCACCATAACCCCACTACCCAGAGCTACCATAACCCCACTTCACAGACCCACCATATCCAAACTACCCAGAATCACCGTAACCCCACTACCCAGAGCCAGCGTAACCCGACTACCCAGGCCACCATTACCCCACTAAACAGAGCCACCATAACCCCACTATCCAGAGCCATCGTAACCCCACTAACCAAAGCCACAGTAATCCCCACTACCCAGCGCCAATGTAACCCCACTACCCAGAGCCACCGTAACCCCACTACCCTAGCCACCATAACCCAACCACCCAGAGCAACCGTAAACCCACTCTCCAGAGCCACCGTAACCCCACTACCCGGAGCCACAATAACCCGACTGCCCAGAGTCATCGTGACCCGACTACCCAGAGCCACCGTAACCAAACTACCCAGAGCCACCGTACCCACACTACCCAAGCCACCGTAATCCAACTACCCAGAGCCACCGTAACTCCACGACCCAGAGCCGCCGTAACCCCACTACCCAGAGCGACCGTAACCCCACGACCCAGAGCCACTGTAACCCCATGACCCAGAGCCACCGTAACCCCACTATCCAGAGGCACCGTAACCCCACTACCCAGGGTCACCGTAGCCCGACAACCCAGAGCCACCGTAACCCCACTACCCAGAGCCACCTTAATCACACTACACAGAGCCACCGAAACACCACGACCCAGAGCCGCCATAACCCCACTAACCTGAGCTGCCGTAACCCCACCACCCTGAGGCGCCGTAACTCCACCACCCAGTGGCGCCGTCACCCCACGACCCAGAGCTGCCTTAACCCAATGACCCAGAGCCGCCGTAACCCCATGACCCAGAGACGCCATAGCCCCACTACACAGAGCCGCCGTAACCCATTACACAGAGCCGCCGTAACCCATTACACAGAGCCGCCGTAACCCCACTACCCAGTGTCGCCATAACCCCATTACCCAGAGCCGCCGTAATCCCACGACCAGGAGCCACTGTAACTCCACGACCCAGAGCCATCGTAATCCCACGACCAAGAGCCACCGTAACCCCACAACCAAGAGCCACCGTAACCCCACTACCCAGACCCACCATAACCCCACTACCCAGCGCCGCTGAAACACCACTAATCAAAGCCGCCGTAACCCCACTACCCAGAGCAGCCGTAACACCACCACCCAGAGGCGCCGTAATCCCACCATCCAGAGCTGCCGTAATCCCACCAGCCAGAGCCGCTGTAACCGCACTATCCAGAGCCGCCGTAACCCCACTAGCCAGAGCCGCCGTATCCCCACTATCCAGAGCCGCTGTAACCCCATTACCCACAGCCACCGAAACCCCACCACCCATAGCTGCCGTAACACCACCACCCAGAGCCACCGTAACACCACTACCCAGAGCCACCATAACCCCACAACCCAGAGCCACCATAACCCAACTACCCAGGGTCACCGTAACCCGACTACCCAGATACACCGTAATCCCACGACCCAGAGCCACCGTAACCCCCACGACCCAGAGCCACCGTAACCCCACTACCAAGTGCCACCGTAACCCCACGACCCAGAGCCACCGTAACCCCACTACCCTGAGCCACCGTATCCCCACTACCCAGAACCGCCGTAAACCCACTAACCAGAGCCGCCATAACCCCACCACCCAGAGGTGCCGTAATCCCACCACACAGAGAAACTGTAACCCCACTACACAGAGCCACCGTAAACCCACGACACAGAGCCACTGTAACCCCACTACCCAGAGCCACCGTAAACCCACTAACCAGAGCCACCATGACCCCCACTACCCAGAGCCACTGTAAACCCACTACCCAGAGCCACGGTAACCCCACTACCCAGAGCCACTATAACCCCAAGTCCCAGAGCCACCATAACCCCACGATCCAGAGCCAGGGTAACTCCACTAACCAGAGCCACCTTAATCCCACTACCCAGATCCACCGAAACCCCACTAACGAGTGCCACCATAACCCCATTACCCAGAGCCACCGTAACCCCACTACCCAGAGCCACCGTAACCCAAGTACCCAGGGTCACCGTAACCCGACTACCCAGATCCACCGTAATCCCACGACCCAGAGCCACCGTAACCCCACTACAAAGTGCCACCATAACCCCACGACCCAGAGCCACCGTAACCCCACTAACCAGAGCCGCAGTAACCCCACCACCCAGAGGTGCCGTAATCCCACCACACAGAGGCACCGTAAACCCACCACCCATAGCCACCGTAACGGCACTACCCAGTGCCACCGTAACCCCCACAACCCAGAGCCGCCGTAACCCCACTAACCAGAGCCGCCGTAATCCCACCACCCTGAGGCGCTGTAACTCCACCACCCAGTGGCGCCGTCACCCCACGACCCAGAGCTGCCTTAACCCAATGACCCAGAGCCGCCGTAACCCCATGACCCAGAGACGCCATAGCCCCACTACACAGAGCCGCTGTAACCCATTACACAGAGCCGCCGTAACCCATTACGCAGAGCCGCCGTAACCCCACGGCCCAGATTGCCGTAATCCCACGACCCAGAGCCGCCGTAACCCCACTACCCAGAGCCACCATAACCCCACAACCCAGAGCCGCAGTAAACACACGACCCAGAGCCCCCATAACCCCAAGACCCAGAGCCGTCGTAACACCACCACCCATGGCCGACGTAACCCCACCACCCAGAGCCACCGTAACCCCACGACCCAGAGTCACCATAACCCCACGACCCAGAGCCACCGTAACCCCCACAACCCCGAGCCACCGTAACCCCACTACCCATAGCCACCGTAACCCCACCAGCCAGAGTTGCCGTAACCCCACCACCCATAGCCGCCGTAACTCCACCACCAAGAGCCACCATAACCCCACTACCCAGAGCCACTGTAACCCCACTACCCAGAGCCGCTGTAACCCCACTACCCAGAAACGCCGTAACCCCATTACCCAGAGCCGCCGTAACCCCAATACCCAGAGCCGCCGTAACCCCACAACCCAGAGCCGCCCTTACCCAACTACCCAGAGCCGCCGTAACCCCACTACCCAGAGTCGCCGTAACCCCTCTACCCAGAGCCACCGTAACCCCACAACCCTGAGCTGCCATAACCCCACGACCCAGAGCCGCCGTAACCCCACGAGCCAGAGCCACCGTAACCCCACGACTGAGAACCGCCATAACCTCATGACCCAGAGCCACTGTGACCCCACGATCCAGAGCTGCTGTAACCCCACTACCCAGAGCCGCCATATCTCCACGACCTAGAGCCGCCGTAACCCCAATACCCAGAGCCGCCGTAACCCCACAACCCAGAGCCGCACTTACCCAACTACCCAGGGCCGCCGTAACCCCACTACCCAGAGTCGCTGTAACCCCTCTACCCAGAGCCGTTGTAACCCCACAACCCTGAGCCGCCATAATCCCACGACCCAGAGCCGCCGTAACCCCATGACCCAGAGCCACCGTAACCCCACGATTGAGAGCCGCCATAACCTCATGACCCAGAGCCACTGTGAACCCATGATCCAGAGCCGCCGTAACCCCACAACCCAGAGCCGCCGTAACCCCACGACCCAGAGCCGCCGTAACCCCACTAGCCAGATCCGCCGTAACCCCACTAGCCAGAGCCGCCTCAACCCGACTACCCAGAGCCGCCGTAACCCCACTACCCAGAGCCGCCGTAACCCCACTACCCAGAGCCGCCGTATCCCCACTACACTGAGCCACCGTAACCCCACTACCCAGAGCCGCCGTAACCCCACTACCCAGAGCCGCCATAACCCCACTACCCAGAGCCGTCGTAACCCTACTACCCTGAGCCGCCGTAACCCCACTACCCAGAGCCACCGTAACCCCACTAACCAGGGCCACTGTAACCCCACCCTGTGCAGTGGCATTTCTAGTTGGGACGTGCCTTTGTTTTTGATCATTTGAAAACAGCTTAAATGTACTTATAAATACCACTGATATTATTATTTTACATTCTAAAAAATTCCAAATTCTGAAAGTGTCTGGTCCACAGGATGTCGGATAAATGATTGAGCACCTGGAAACAGAAAGAAGAAAGAGTTAGAGAAGAGAAATCAAACTATTATATAAACACAATATCATAACAGTCCAATGAGAACAAGGTTGTAAATTACTTCAACAATTATAACATGGCGAATTGTAAAAAGTCACAAAATTATATAATACGACAAATTCTATCCTCTCACCTTCTGAACTTCTCGGGTAAGTACAAATAATTTCACTACCATTAAAGTAAAACACAAAATAATAAAGCAAGTTTCTAGTGATCTCATAAATTAGGAAAATATTGAATAAAAGGAGCCCATAAGCAGAGAAGGATTAAATGTGATCAAGGTAGAAGAACATCGGTGATTCCCCAAACTATCTTTTCCTTTAGCAGGCCCTTTCCACATCCAGAAGGACTATTACACAGCTGACATCCGCCAGGAGGCGCAGTCCAAATCCGGCACCTGTCAGACAGACCATCCCACAACAGGCACCTGACCAATCCTCATCTGGCATCTGGGAGGTGGACTATCCACACCTGGCACCTGGCAGGTGGACCATTCCACATCTAGCAGGCAGACCATTCCACATCTTGCAGGCAGACCATTCCACATCTGGCACCTGGCAGGCAGACCATTCCACATCTGGCAACTGGTAGGCAGACAATTCCACATCTGGCATCTGGCAGGAGGACCATCCCACATCTGGCATATGGCAGCAAAGCTATTCCACATCTGGCATCTAGCAGCAGGAACATTCCACGTTCGGCATCTGAAAGGTGGACTGTTCCACATCTGGCAGGCCGACCATTCCACATCCGGCATCTTGCAGCAGAAACATTCCCCAACCGGCATCTGGGATTTGGAGGATTCCACATCAAGCAGGAGGAAGAGACGACTGGGGAAATGACCAACTCACACATACCAGAAGCAACACCAAATTAACAAAGGAGTCTGCAGATTTTCACGAATGTCAAATTCCTAAGCATTAAAATTCTGAGGATCTGTCATGGAGTCTCCATGGTGATGCATTCAAAAAAAGGGCTATTGGTTATACTGTGTGATATGCCTGAGGAGATTCATTATTGCAATGAAGACACACCTTAACCTCCACAGGTGTACTATGCAGATCATTCTGGTAGGTTGCATCACTGCCTGGTCTGGAGGTGCCATCTCTCAGGAAAATGATAATTTCGAGAGGGTGTTTAACTCTCCCTGTAACATCACAGGCACCAGAATTCACTCCAGTCAGAATCTATACATGACATGCTGTCTTAAAATAAAAGTCTCTATCATGGAAAACCTCCACCACACCAGACCATAACTTCCTCACTCTACTATCATTGGATAAGGTACTGGAGCCTGAGGAATAGAGGTCAATGCCACCATGTCAGTTTCTTCCCTGATGCCACCAGATCCTGTATAATCAATGAGCCAAAGACACAGCCTTGCTTTTTTGTGCACTGTTAACTTTATTTTTAAGTGTAGTTCTGAACGATGGTTATAAGATGAATGTTTGCTCCATCCTGCTGCCCTAAATCACCAAATATTAGGACATGTTCTTGACAATAAATCCTGATTCTGAACCTGACAAGATATGAAAGGTATCTTCACAAAAAGTGGAAATAGGTGCATGAGACCAAAAAATATGTAAACAATTACCTTCCCAGCAGGAGGCACACTGCACATCCGGCATCCGGATTGAGGCTCTTTCCACATCCGGCAGGAGGACTATTCCACATCCAGCATCTGGCAGGAGTCCCATTCCACATCCGGCAGGAGGCCCATTTCACATCCGGCATCCGGATGGAGGCCCATTCCACATCCGGCAGGAGGACTATACCACATCCGGCATCTGGCAGGAGGCCCATTCCACATCCGCCTGGTGGCCCCTTTCATATCCGGTACCCGGCAGGAGGCCCATTGCTTCAGAGGCATGAGGCTCTCTTTTAAAATATTTTCAGTGGCCTTTAAGAAACAGGAAACAAACAGAAGCCATTAATCAATGGTAATACATAAAAAGGAAGATTCAGAAAAAATACAAATTATAAAAATAATTGATCATGTCTAACCATTATATCATAACAAACAGAAATAAAGTGATAAACATTTAAACAATTATAACATATGTCTAATAGAACATGATTTAAAGAGTATACGATACTCCAATTTCATTCCCCTTCCCTTCTGAAGTTCTTTAGTGAGTACATAATATTTCACTATCATTAAAGAAACACAAACATATAAAGCAAGGTCCCAGTGATTAACTGTTACAAAAATGTTGAATTAAAGGTGCCCATGGACACAGAATGTTTAAATGTGAAGCTGTGGAAGAACATCTGATTAATTCAAAGTAAGGCCTGCCACCATATTACAGCGTAATTGAGTGTATTTAGGGGCAACAGCATCTTTCCAACTCATCAATATTGAACGTCGATCAACAAGGGAGGCAAAAGAGATGACATGTGGTTTTTTCATAATTGAATTCATTTAGGTTGTCTCTGTTGATCCAAAAGGAGCAATATTAGATTAGTTATCCACTTCAGGACATCCTTCAATACCATTGTTCCCTCAGTGCTGGTCAAAAAGCAACTAACTCTATCGCTCTGTACCTCACTCTGCAAATGGATCTTTGACATTCTCATTGGAAGACTACAGTCAGGACGAATTGGAAACAAGGTCTCTTCCCCACTGATCATCAACACAGGCGCAGTCCAAGGATGTGTGCTTAGCCCCCTGCTCTACTCTCTGAAAAACCCATGACTGTGTGTGGTGAGCCATAATTCCATTGCTATCGACATGACGGCGGATGACACCACAATTGACAGCAAACAATAAATGGCAATGATGAAGCGAAGAAGGAAGGACATAATCAGCTGGTTGAATGCTAACAAATCAAACTTTTCACTCAATGTCAACAAAAAAAAGGACAAGATTTTGGATTCTGCAGGAAGTCAAAAGAACATGACCCAGTCTTCATAGAGGTCTCAGGAGTGCAGATGTTCACGAACGTCAAATTCCTAAGCATTAAAACTCTGAGGATCTGTCATGGAGCCTCCATGGTGATGCTTTCACAAAAGAGCCTCACCATTGGCTCTATTGTGTGATGTGCCTGAGGAGATTCATTATCGCAATGAAGACACACCTTAACCTCCACAGGTGTACTATGCAGATCATTCTGGTAGGTTGCATCACTGCCTGGTCTGGAGGTGCCATATCTCAGGAAAATCATAATTTTGAGAGGGGGTTTATCTCTCCCTGTAACATCACAGGCACCAGAATTCACTCCAGTCAGAATCTATACATGACATGCTGTCTTAAAATAAAAGTCTCTATCATGGAAAACCTCCACCACCCACACCATAACTTCCTCACTCTACTATCATTGGATAAGGTACTGGAGCCTGAGGAATAGAGGTCAATGCCACAATGTCAGTTTCTTCCCTGATGCCACCAGATCCTGTATAATCAATGAGCCAAAGACACAGCCTTGCTTTTTTGAGCACTGTTAACTTTATTTTTAAGTGTAGTTCTGAACGATGGTTATAAGACGAATGTTTGCTCCATCCTGCTGCCCCAAATCACCAAATATTAGGACATGTTCTTGACAATAAATCCTGATTCTGAACCTGACAAGATATGAAAGGTATCTTCACAAAAAGTGGAAATAGGTGCATGAGACCAAAAAATATGTAAACAATTACCTTCCCAGCAGGAGGCACACTGCACATCCGGCATCCGGATTGAGGCTCTTTCCACATCCGGCAGGAGAACTAAGCCACATCCGGCATCTGGCAGGAGGCCCTTTCCACATCCGGCTGGTGGCCCATTTCATATCCGGTACCCGGCAGGAGGCCCATTGCTTCAAAGGCATGAGGCTCTCTTTTAAAATATTTCCAGTGGCCTTTAAGAAACAGGAAACAAACAGAAGCCATTAATCAATGGTAATACATAAAAAGGAAGATTCAGATAAAATACAAATTATAAAAGTAAATTGATCATGTCTAAACATTATATCATAACAAACAGAAATAAAGTGATAAACATTTAAACAATTAAAACATATGTCTAATAGAACATGATTTAAAGAGTATACAATACTCCAAATTCCTTCCTTCCCCTTCCCTTCTGAAGTTCTTTAGTGAGTACATAAAATTTCACTACCATTAAAGAAACACAAACATATAAAGCAAGGTCCCAGTGATAAAATGTTACAAAAATGTTGAACTAAAGGTGCCCATGGACACAGAATGTTTAAATGTGAATCGGTAGAAGAACATCTGAGTAATTCAATGTTAGGCCTGCCACCATATCACAGAGGAATTGAGTGTTTTTAGGGGCAACAGCATCTTTCCAACTCATCAATATTGAACGTCGAGCAACAAGGGAGGCAAAAGAGACGACATGTCGTTAATTCATAGTTCAATTCATTTAGGTTGTCTCTGTTGATCCAAAAGGAGCAATTTTGGATGAGTTATCAACTTCAGGACGTCCTTCAATACCATTGTTTCCTTAGTTCTGGTCAAAAATCAACTAAGTCTATCCCTCTGTACCTCACTCTGCAATTGGATCTTTGACATTCTCATTGGAAGACCACAGTCAGGACGAATTGGAAACAAGGTCTCTTCCCCACTGATCATCAACACAGGCGCAGTCCAAGGATGTGTGCTTAGCCCCCTGCTCTACTCTCTGTAAACCCATGACTGTGTGTGGTGAGCCATAATTCCATTGCTATCGACATGTTGGCTGATGACACCAGAATGGTCAGCAAACAATAAATGGCAATGATGAAGCGAAGAAGGAAGGACATAGATCAGCTGGTTGAATGCTAACAAATCAAACTTTTCACTCAATGTCAACAAAACAAGGGATAAGATTTTGGATTCTGCAGGAAGTCAAAAGTACACGACCCAGTCTTCATAGAGGTCTCAGGAGTGCAGATGTTCGCGAACGTCAAATTCCTAAGAATTAAAACTCTGAGGATCTGTCATGGAGCCTCCATGGTGATGCTTTCACAAAAAAGCCTCACCATTGGCTATTCCGTGTGATGTGCCTGAGGAGATTCATTATCGCAATGAAGACACACCTTAACCTCCACAGGTGTACTATGCAGATCATTCTGGTAGGTTGCATCACTGCATGGTCTGGAGGTGCCATCTCTCAGGAAAATCATAATTTCGAGAGGGTGTTTATCTCTCCCTGTAACATCACAGGCACTAGAATTCACTCCAGTCAGAATCTATACATGACATGCTGTCTTAAAATAAAAGTCTCTATCATGGAAAACCTCCACCACCCAGACCATAACTTCCTCACTCTACTATCATTGGATAAGGTACTGGAGCCTGAGGAATAGAGGTCAATGCCACCATGTCAGTTTCTTCCCTGATGCCACCAGATCCTGTATAATCAATGAGCCAAAGACACAGCCTTGCTTTTTTGTGCACTGTTAACTTTATTTTTAAGAGTACTTCTGAACGATGGTTATAAGATGAATGTTTGCTCCATCCTGCTGCCCCAAATCACCAAATATTAGGACATGTTCTTGACAATAAATCCTGATTCTGAACCTGACAAGATATGAAAGGTATCTTCACAAAAAGTGGAAATAGGTGCATGAGACCAAAAAATATGTAAACAATTACCTTCCCAGCAGGAGGCACACTGCACATCCGGCATCCGGATTGAGGCTCTTTCCACATCCGGCAGGAGGACTATTCCAAATCCAGCATCTGGCAGGAGTCCCATTCCACATCCGGCAGGAGGCCCATTTCACATCCGGCATCCGGATGGAGGCCCATTCCACATCCGGCAGGAGGACTAAGCCACATCCGGCATCTGGCAGGAGGCCCTTTCCACATCCGGCTGGTGGCCCATTTCATATCCGGTACCCGGCAGGAGGCCCATTGCTTCAAAGGCATGAGGCTCTCTTTTAAAATATTTTCAGTGGCCTTTAAGAAACAGGAAACAAACAGAAACCATTAATCAATGGTAATACATAAAAAGGAAGATTCAGATAAAATACAAATTATAAAAATAAATTGATCATGTCTAACCATTATATCATAACAAACTGAAATAAAGTAATAAACATTTAAACAATTATAACATATGTCTAATAGAACATGATTTAAAGAGTATACGATACTCCAAATTCCTTCCCCTTCCCTTCTGAAGATCTTTAGTGAGTACATAAAATTTCACTAACATTAAAAAACACAAAATATAAAGCAAGGTCCCAGTGATTAAATGTTACAAAAATGTTGAATTAAAGGTGCCCATGGACACAGAATGTTTAAATGTGAATCTGTGGAAGAACATCTGATCAATTCAAAGTTAGGCCTGCCACCATATCACAGAGGAATTGAGTATTTTTAGGGGCAACAGCATCTTTCCAACTCATCAATATTGAACGTTGAGCAACAAGGGAGGCAAAAGAGACGACATGTGGTTAATTCATAGTTCAATTCATTTAGGTTGTCTCTGTTGATCCAAAAGGAGCAATTTTGGATGAGTTATCAACTTCAGGATGTCCTTCAATACCATTGTTTCCTCAGTTCTGGTCAAAAATCAACTAACTCTATCCCTCTGTACCTCACTCTGCAATTGGATCTTTGACATTCTCATTGGAAGACTACAGTCAGGACGAATTGGAAACAAGGTCTCTTCCCCACTGATCATCAACACAGGCGCAGTCCAAGGATGTGTGCTTAGCCCCCTGCTCTACTCTCTGTAAACCCCTGACTGTGTGTGGTGAGCCATAATTCCATTGCTATCGACATGTTGGCGGAAGACACCACAATTGTCAGCAAACAATAAATGGCAATGATAAACCGAAGATGGAAGGACATAGATTAGCTGGTTGAATGCTAACAAATCAAACTTTTCACTCAATGTCAACAAAACAAAGGATAAGATTTTGGATTCTGCAGGAAGTCAAAAGAACATGACCCAGTCTTCATAGAGGTCTCAGGAGTGCAGATGTTTGCGAACGTCAAATTCCTAAGCATTAAACCTCTGAGGATCTGTCATGGCGCCTCCATGGTGATGCTTTCACAAAAGAGCCTCACCATTGGCTAAACTGTGTGATGTGCCTGAGGAGATTCATTATCGCAATGAAGACACACCTTAACCTCCACAGGTGTACTATGCAGATCAATCTGGTAGGTTGCATCACTGCCTGGTCTGGAAGTGCCATATCTGAGGAAAATCATAATTTTGAGAGGGTGTTTATCTCTCCCTGTAACATCACAGGCACCAGAATTCACTCCAGTCAGAATCTATACATGACATGCTGTCTTAAAATAAAAGTCTCTATCATGGAAAACCTCCACCACACCAGACCATAACTTCCTCACTCTATTATCATTGGATAAGGTACTGGAGCCTGAGGAATAGAGGTCAATGCCACCATGTCAGTTTCTTCCCTGATGCCACCAGATCCTGTATAATCAATGAGCCAAAGACACAGCCTTGCTTTTTTGTGCACTGTTAACTTTATTTTTAAGAGTACTTCTGAACGATGGTTATAAGATGAATGTTTGCTCCATCCTGCTGCCCCAAATCACCAAATATTAGGACATGTTCTTGACAATAAATCCTGATTCTGAACCTGACAAGATATGAAAGGTATCTTCACAAAAAGTGGAAATAGGTGCATGAGACCAAAAAATATGTAAACAATTACCTTCCCAGCAGGAGGCACACTGCACATCCGGCATCCGGATTGAGGCTCTTTCCACATCCGGCAGGAGGACTATTCCACATCCAGCATCCGGCAGGAGTCCCATTCCACATCCGGCAGGAGGCCCATTTCACATCCGGCATCCGGATGGAGGCCCATTCCACATCCGGCAGGAGGACTAAGCCACATCCGGCATCTGGCAGGAGGCCCTTTCCACATCCGGCTGGTGGCCCATTTCATATCCGGTACCCGGCAGGAGGCCCATTGCTTCAAAGGCATGAGGCTCTCTTTTAAAATATTTTCTGTGGCCTTTAAGAAACAGAAAACAAACAGAAACCAAAAATCAATGGTAATACATAAAAAGGAAGATTCAGATAAAATACAAATTATAAAAATAAATTGATCATGTCTAACCATTATATCATAACAAACAGAAATAAAGTGATAAACATTTAAACAATTATAACATATGTCTAATAGAACATGATTTAAAGAGTATACGATACTCCAAATTCCTTCCCCTTCCCTTCTGAAGTTCTTTAGTGAGTACATAAAATTTCACTCACATTAAAAAACACAAACATATAAAGCAAGGTCCCAGTGATTAAATGTTACAAAAATGTTGAATTAAAGGTGCCCATGGACACAGAATGTTTAAATGTGAATCTGTGGAAGAACATCTGATCAATTCAAAGTTAGGCCTGCCACCATATCACAGAGGAATTGAGTATTTTTAGGGGTAACAGCATCTTTCCAACTCATCAATATTGAACGTCGAGCAACAAGGGAGGCAAAAGAGACGACATGTGGTTAATTCATAGTTCAATTCATTTAGGTTGTCTCTGTTGACCCAAAAGGAGCAATATTAGATTAGTTATCCACTTCAGGACATCCTTCAATACCATTGTTCCCTCAGTGCTGGTCAAAAAGCAACTAACTCTATCCCTCTGTACCTTACTCTGCAATTGGATCTTTGACATTCTCATTGGAAGACCACAGTCAGGATGAATTGGAAACAAGGTCTCTTTCCCACTGATCATCAACACAGGCGCAGCACAAGGATGTGTGCTTAGCCCCCTGCGCTACGCTCTGTAAACCCATGACTGTGTGTGGTGAGCCATAATTCCATTGCTATCGACATGTTGGCGGAAGACACCACAATTGTCAGCAAATAATAAATGGCAATGATGAAGCGAAGAAGGAAGGACATAGATCAGCTAGTTGATTGCTAACAAATCAAACTTTTCACTCAATGTCAACAAAATAAAAGATAAGATTTTGGATTCTGCAGGAAGTCAAAAGAACACGACCCAGTCTTCACAGAGGTCTCAGGAGTGCAGATGTTCGCGAACGTCAAATTCCTAAGCATTAAAACTCTGAGGATCTGTCATGGAGCCTCCATGGTGATGCTTTCACAAAAAAGCCTCACCATTAGCTATACTTTGAGATGTGCCTGACTAGATTCATTATCGCAATGAAGACACACCTTAACCTCCACAGGTGTACTATGCAGATCATTCTGGTAGGTTGCATCACTGCCTGGTCTGGAGGTGCCATCTCTCAGGAAAATCATAATTTCGAGAGGGTGTTTAACTCTCCCTGTAACATCACAGGAACTAGAATTCACTCCCGTCAGAATCTATACATGACTTGCTGTCTTAAAATAAAAGTCTCTATCGTGGAAAACCTCCACCACCCAGACCATAACTTCCTCACTCTCTCACTCTACTATCATTGGATAAGGTACTGGAGCCTGAGGAATAGAGGTCAATGCCACAATGTCAGTTTCTTCCCAGATGCCACCAGATCCTGTATAATCAATGAGCCAAAGACACAGCCTTGCTTTTTTGTGCACTGTTAACTTTATTTTTAAGTCTAGTTCTGAACGATGGTTATAAGATGAAAGTTTGCTCCATCCTGCTGCCCCAAATCACCAAATATTAGGACATGTTCTTGACAATAAATCCTGATTCTGAACCTGACAAGATATGAAAGGTATCTTCACAAAAAGTGGAAATAGGTGCATGAGACCAAAAAATATGTAAACAATTACCTTCCCAGCAGGAGGCACACTGCACATCCGGCATCCGGATTGAGGCTCTTTCCACATCCGGCAGGAGGACTATTCCACATCCAGCATCCGGCAGGAGTCCCATTCCACATCCGGCAGGAGGCCCATTTCACATCCGGCATCCGGATGGAGGCCCATTCCACATCCGGCAGGAGGACTAACCACATCCGGCATCTGGCAGGAGGCCCTTTCCACATCCGGCTGGTGGCCCATTTCATATCCGGTACCCGGCAGGAGGCCCATTCCTTCAAAGGCATGAGGCTCTCTTTTAAAATATTCTCAATGGCCTTTAAGAAACAGGAAACAAACAGAAGCCATTAATCAATGGTAATACATAAAAAGGAAGATTCAGATAAAATACAAATTATAAAAATAAATTGATCATGTCTAAACATTATATCATAACAAACAGAAATAAAGTGATAAACATTTAAACAATTATAACATATGTCTAATAGAACATGATTTAAAGAGTATACGATACTCCAAATTCCTTCCCCTTCCATTCTGAAGTTCTTTAGTGATTACATAAAATTTCACTACCATTAAAGAAGCACAAACATATAAAGCAAGGTCCCAGTGATTAAATGTTACAAAAATGTTGAAATAAAGGTGCCCATGGACACAGAATGATTAAATGTGAATCTGTGGAAGAACATCTGATTAATTCAAAGTAAGGCCTGCCACCATATTACAGCGTAATTGAGTGTTTTTAGGGGCAACAGCATATTTCCAACTCATCAATATTGAACGTCGATCAACAAGGGAGGCAAAAGAGATGACATGTGGTTAATTCATAGTTCAATTCATTTAGGTTGTCTCTGTTGATCCAAAAGGAGCAATTTTGGATGAGTTATCAACTTCAGGACGTCCTTCAATACCATTATTTCCTCAGTGCTGGTCAAAAAGCAACTAACTCTATCCCTCTGTACCTCACTCTGCAATTGGATCTTTGACATTCTCATTGGAAGACTACAGTCAGGACGAATTGGAAACAAGGTCTCTTCCCCACTGATCATCAACACAGGCGCAGTCCAAGGATGTGTGCTTAGCCCCCTGCTCTACTCTCTGTAAACCCATGACTGTGTGTGGTGAGCCATAATTCCATTGCTATCAACATGTTGGCGGATGACGCCACAATTGTCAGCAAACAATAAATGGCAATGATGAAGCGAAGAAGGAAGGACATAGATCAGCTGATTGAATGCTAACAAATCAAACTTTTCACTCAATGTCAACAAAACAATGGATAAGATTTTGGATTCTGCAGGAAGTCAAAAGAACACAACCCAGTCTTCATGGAGGCCTCAGGAGTGCAGATGTTCGCGAACGTCAAATTCCTAAGCATTACAACTCTGAGGATCTGTCATGGAACCTCCATCGTGACGCTTTCACAAAAAAACCTCACCATTGGCTATACTGTGTGATGTGCCTGAGGAGATTCATTATCGCAATGAAGACACTCCTTAACCTCCACAGGTGTACTATGCAGATCATTCTGGTAGGTTGCATCACTGTCTGGTCTGGAGGTGCCATATCTCAGGAAAATCATAATTTCTAGAGGGTTTTTATCTCTCCCTGTAACATCACAGGCACTAGAATTCACTCCCGTCAGAATCTATACATGACTTGCTGTCTTAAAATAAAAGTCTCTATCATGGAAAACCTCCACCATCCAGACCATAACTTCCTCACTCTACTGTCATTGGATAAGGTACTGGAGCCTGAGGAATAGAGGTCAATGCCACAATGTCAGTTTCTTCCCAGATGCCACCAGATCCTGTATAATCAATGAGCCAAAGACACAGCCTTGCTTTTTTGTGCACTGTTAACTTTATTTTTAAGAGTAGTTCTGAACGATGGTTATAAGATGAATGTTTTCTCCATCCTGCTGCCCCAAATCACCAAATATTAGGACATGTTCTTGACAATAAATCCTGATTCTGAACCTGACAAGATATGAAAGGTATCTTCACAAAAAGTGGAAATAGGTGCATGAGACCAAAAAATATGTAAACAATTACCTTCCCAGCAGGAGGCACACTGCACATCCGGCATCCGGATTGAGGCTCTTTCCACATCCGGCAGGAGGACTATTCCACATCCAGCATCCGGCAGGAGTCCCATTCCACATCCGGAAGGAGGCCCATTTCACATCCGGCATCCGGATGGAGGCCCATTCCACATCCGGCAGGAGGACTAACCACATCCGGCATCTGGCAGGAGGCCCTTTCCACATCCGGCTGGTGGCCCATTTCATATCCGGTACCCGGCAGGAGGCCCATTGCTTCAAAGGCATGAGGCTCTCTTTTAAAATATTCTCAGTGGCCTTTAAGAAACAGGAAACAAACAGAAGCCATTAATCAATGGTAATACATAAAAAGGAAGATTCAGATAAAATACAAATTATAAAAATAAATTGATCATGTCTAAACATTATATCATAACAAACAGAAATAAAGTGATAAACATTTAAACAATTATAACATATGTCTAATAGAACATGATTTAAAGAGTATACGATACTCAAAATTCTTTCCCCTTCCCTTCTGAAGTTCTTTAGTGAGTACATAAAATTTCACTACCATTAAAGAAACACAAACATATAAAGCAAGGTCCCAGTGATTAAATGTTACAAAAATGTTGAAATAAAGGTGCCCATGGACACAGAATGCTTAAATGTGAATCTGTGGAAGAACATCAGATTAATTCAAAGTAAGGCCTGCCACCATATTACAGCGTAATTGAGTGTTTTTAGGGGCAACAGCATCTTTCTAACTCATCAATATTGAACGTCGAGCAACAAGGGAGGCAAAAGAGATGACATGTGGTTAATTCATAGTTCAATTCATTTAGGTTGTCTCTGTTGATCCAAAAGGAGCAATTTTGGATGAGTTATCAACTTCAGGATGTCCTTCAATACCATTGTTTCCTTAGTTCTGGTCAAAAATCAACTAACTTTATCCCTCTGTACCTTACTCTACAATTGGATCTTTGACATTCTCATTGGAAAACCACAGTCAGGACGAATTGGAAACAAGGTCTCTTTCCCACTGATCATCAACACAGGCGCAGTCCAAGGATGTGTGCTTAACCCCCTGCTCTACTCTCTGTAAACCCATGACTGTGTGTGGTGAGCCATAATTCCATTGCTATCGACATGTTGGCGGAAGACACCACAATTGTCAGCAAATAATAAATGGCAATGATGAAGCGAAGAAGGAAGGACATAGATCAGCTGTTTGATTGCTAACAAATCAAACTTTTCACTCAATGTCAACAAAATAAAAGATAAGATTTTGGATTCTGCAGGAAGTCAAAAGAACATGACCCAGTCTTCACAGAGGTCTCAGGAGTGCAGATGTTCGCGAACGTCAAATTCCTAAGCATTAAAACTCTGAGGATCTGTCATGGAGCCTCCATGGTGATGCTTTCACAAAAAAGCCTCACCATTGGCTATACTGTGAGATGTGCCTGACTAGATTCCTTATCACAATGAAGACACACCTTAACCTCCACAGGTGTACTATGCAGATCATTCTGGTAGGTTGCATCACTGCCTGGTTTCGAGGTGCCATCTCTCAGGAAAATGATAATTTCGAGAGGGTGTTTAACTCTCCATGTAACATCACAGGCACTAGAATTCACTCCAGTCAGAATCTATACATGACCATAACTTCCTCACTCTACTATCATTAGATAAGGTACTGGAGCCTGAGGAATAGAGGTCAATGCCACAATGTCAGTTTCTTCCCTGATGCCACCAGATCCTGTATAATCAATGAGCCAAAGACACAGCCTTGCTTTTTTGTGCACTGTTAAATTTATTTTTAAGAGTTGTTCTGAACGATGGTTATAAGATGAATGTTTGCTCCATCCTGCTGCCCCAAATCACCAAATATTAGGACATGTTCTTGACAATAAATCCTGATTCTGAACCTGACAAGATATGAAAGGTATCTTCACAAAAAGTGGAAATAGGTGCATGAGACCAAAAAATATGTAAACAATTACCTTCCCAGCAGGAGGCACACTGCACATCCGGCATCCGGATTGAGGCTCTTTCCACATCCGGCAGGAGGACTATTCCACATCCAGCATCCGGCAGGAGTCCCATTCCACATCCGGCAGGAGGCCCATTTCACATCCGGCATCCGGATGGAGGCCCATTCCACATCCGGCAGGAGGACTAAGCCACATCCGGCATCTGGCAGGAGGCCCTTTCCACATCCGGCTGGTGGCCCATTTCATATCCGGTACCCGGCAGGAGGCCCATTGCTTCAAAGGCATGAGGCTCTCTTTTAAAATATTTCCAGTGGCCTTTAAGAAACAGGAAACAAACAGAAGCCATTAATCAATGGTAATACATAAAAAGGAAGATTCAGATAAAATACAAATTATAAAAATAATTGATCATGTCTAACCATTATATCATAACAAACAGAAATAAAGTGATAAACATTTAAACAATTATAACATATGTCTAATAGAACATGATTTAAAGAGCATACGATACTCCAAATTCCTTCCCCTTCCCTTCTGAAGTTCTTTAGTGAGTACATAAAATTTCACTACCATTAAAGAAAACAAACATATAAAGCAAGGCCCAAGTGATTAAATGTTACCAAAATGTTGAATTAAAGGTGCCCATGGACATAGAATGTTTAAATGTGAATCTGTGGAAGAACATCTGATTAATTCAAAGTTAGGCCTGCCACCATATCACAGAGTAATTGAGTGTTTTTAGGGGTAACAGCATCTTTGCAACTCATTAATATTGAACGTCGAGCAACAAGGGAGGCAAAAGAGACGACATGTGGTTAATTCATAATTCAATTCATTTAGGTCGTCTCTGTTGATCCAAAAAGGGAAATCATAGGGCAAAGGAGTTAAGGGTTATGGGAATAAAGCTGGAAAGGGGTATTGATGGTAGTGATCAGCCAGGATCTGTAAAATGGCGGTGCTGGCTCGACGGGCCGAAGGGCCCACTCCAGCTCCTATTGTCTATTGTAAATATCAGATTGACCCTGAGAACTAAAGTGTGCTCTTCATTGACTACAGCTTGTCCTTCAAAACTGCTATCAACTCAGAGCTGGTCAAGAAGTAAAATCTCTCACCCCCCTGTACCTCACTCTGCAATTGGATACTTAACTCTTTCAACCAAAGACAACAGCCAGTATGAATCGGAAACTACGTCTCCTCCCCACAGTTTCTCAGCACAGGCCCACTCTAAGGATTTGTGCTTTGCCCACATCGCTCTCATTATTGTTAACACGTGACCATGTGGCGAGGCACATTTCCATTGCTTTCTGCATGTTTCCCGATGACAGGACAAATCTCGGCCAAATAACAAATGGAATGACAAAGTGTACAGGAGGGACGTAGATCAGCTCGGCTAATGTGTAACAACGACATCCTTTCCCTCAATGACACCAAAACAGAGGAGATAATTATGGATATCAGGGTGAAGTCTGCAGACCACGATTTGATCTTCATGGAGGATTCAGCAGTGGAGATGATGAAGAATCTATTCAGAAAGAAGGCTCGCCAGTGGCTATACTTTCTGAGGTGTATTAGGTGCTTTGGTATTTCATCCAAGACACCGGTTAACCTCCACAGGTGAACTTTGGAGAGCATTCTGGCTGGTTTCATCACTGCCTGGTATAGAGGCGCCAACTCTCAGGAAGTTCACCCTGCCACATCATCGGCTGCAGAATTCACTTCATCGACAACATCTACGTGAGGCGTTATATTAAAAAAGAATCCTGTATCAGCAAAGACCCCCACCACCCAGACCATAATGTCTTCACTCTGCTACCCTTAGGAGAAAGGTACTTGAGCCTAAGGACAAGCAGCGCATGCCACGAGGACAGCTTCTTCTCCGATGCCACCAAATTCTTGAATAATCAATAAGCCAAAGACACTGCCTTGTTTTTTTCCACTGTTAACTTCATTTTTTAAAGCAATGTTAAAAGATGGTTATAACATGAATGTTTGCACTATTCTGCTACCCCAAATCACTGAAATTCATTACTTGTTCTTGACAATAAATTCTGATTCTGAATCAGAAAACATATGTTAGACTTCTTCACTAAAAAGTTCAGAGAAGAGTGAGAGAAAAAAAAATGGAACAAAATCTTCTCTTTAAAATCATCTCTTCAGAATTTAGCTTAAACTATAATGGGCACCCCCTCCTCACACGCACGCACGCACGCACGCACGCACGCACGCACGCACGCACCCACCCACCCACCCACCCACCCACACATTCATTTGCGCATTGTGGGGTTAATTTACATTTATGTTTAGAGTTAAGGAACAAACGATAAACTATAAATAAAAAAACGATTGTTTGGAAGATATTGTTTTCTTTGTGAATTTCTATTGCTGCTGGTCTCGTATTTAACACATTCCCTGGCTTTTTTCCTGTAAACCATGATTCCCTGACTAATCCTATACATCTCAATCTCTGCCTTAATTACTCCCAATGACCTCACTTCCACAATCGCCTTTAGCAACAAGCTTCACAGACTCGTGAGCCCCAGACTAAAGAAATATTTTGCATCTCTGTTTTAAATTGACACCCTTTTATCCTGACATTATGCCCTCTTATCCTACAATCCACTGTCATGGGAAACATCCTTGCCACATCTACTCTGGCTCGGCCTTCCACCATTTTAACTGCCTCGATAAATTTCCCCTCATCCTCTGTACTCTATCAAGAACAGCCGAAAAGCTTAAAACGATTCCTCAAATGCTAAGCCTTTCAATCCTGGTATCATTCCAGTAAATCATCTCTTAACCCTCTCGTCTCCTAAATGCAATTCTACGATTAATGAAGTCCAATATACAGTATGCCTTGTTAATCACAGAATCAACCTGAACAGCTTTTTGGAGCCCCTTATGGATTCAAACCACAAGATCCCTGTGATCCTCCACACTGCCAAGAGTCTTACCATTAAAACTAAATTCTGCCATCATATCTGACCTACCAAAATGAACCAGTTTGCATTTCTTTGGATTGAATTCCAACTGCCACTACTCAGCCGGGGTTTTGCTTCCAAACAATGTCCTGCTATAACCTCTGACAGGCCTCCACACTATCCACAACACCCCCAATCACTGTGTCATCTGCAAACTGACTAACCCATCCCTCCACTTCCTCATCCAGGTCATTGATCCAAATCACAATGGTTCCCAGAACAGATCCCTGAAGAACACCACTGGGCACCTACCTCCATGCAGAATAGGACCCGTCCACAACCACTCTCTCCCATCTGTGGTCAAGCTCATTCTGCATCCACAATGCAATGCCCCTTTGGTTGCTTTGCCTCCATACCTTCTCAATAACACTTGCATAGGGAACCTTATCAAATGCCTTGCAGAAATTCATACACCCAACATCTCCTGCTCTTCCTTCATCAATGGGTTCAGTCCCAGCCTCAAAGAAATTCAATCAGGCTCGTAAGGCTCAACCTGCCCTGGACAAAGTCACCTTGACTCTTCTTCATCATAGTCGACCTCTCCAAATGTTCATAAATCCTGCCTCTCATCATCTTCTCCATCAATTGACCAACCACTGCTCGATCATTTCCTGGGCTACCTCGACTCACTCTCCTGAATAAAGAATCAACATCCTCCGGAACCTCTCCCG
This sequence comes from Narcine bancroftii, assembly GCF_036971445.1. Classification (NCBI taxonomy): domain Eukaryota; kingdom Metazoa; phylum Chordata; class Chondrichthyes; order Torpediniformes; family Narcinidae; genus Narcine; species Narcine bancroftii. The sequence goes on along the minus strand of NC_091479.1, from coordinate 51,938,623 downwards.
TCCCATCGATGATTCGAAGATCGTTGCCAGAGGTTCAGTGATCTCCTCCCTCACCTCCTCCAGTCGCCTGGGATCCATCTCATCTGGTCCCAGCCACTTCTCCCACTTGATGCTTTCCAAAAGCTCCACCACATCCTCTCTCTTTTATCTCCAGGCTCAAGCTTTTCAGTTTGCTGCAGGTCATCACTTCAATCACCAAGATCCTGTTCCATCGTCAAGTCTTCATCAACCCCTCTGCTATTTCCTCACTTTCCCATTGTTACACTTGATAGGTCCTATTCTTTCACGTCTTATCCTCTTGCTCTTCACCCACTTGTAGAATGTCTTGATGATGTCGTGGTCTTACAGTTCAAAAATACACGCCACTTTTGAACAAATCTGCTCCTACACCCCCACTTATCTCCACCACTGTGTCAGCAGGATCAAGGCCTGGTCCGACATGTCCTGTGCTGGGAAGGGAGCTGAATCTCATGCTCGGAATCAGAGATTGACAAGAATATGTGTCACAAATTTTGCTGAAACTGAATAACATTAATATTGACTTCTCTGGCTGTCGTTAAGCTCCCCACTTCAATTCTCACCCATCACCTTCCCCGAGATCTGTCTCTCTCCCCTTTCCCTTTCTCCTTTCCCACAGACATCATCAATGCTCACCTCTCTGTTGGATATGACACCATTACGTGTATGCAATGATTTATACTGAACATTTGGTAGTCATTTCTGTAGTATGTAATGAATAAAGCATTGAGTTAGTTGGCATTGACGATATGACTGTCATTATTTACAATGGGGGGCTCGAACATAACAGTGGCGACGAGGATTCAAGAACTCACTCAACCATGACACATTTATCATTTCTAACTCCAGAAGACAGTGAGATGACGGCAGCAGTTCCTGCAGCTCCCTTAGACTAATCCAATGAAGATGAAGACACGTGGGAAGCATCTGTAGAAGGTTTTGACCATCATTGTATTGTACAAGATATGACTGAAAATCCTCCATCCAATAAAAATGGGCATTGTTTTTAACCCTAATGGGAGGAGGCACCTGAGCTCTTAAGATCGCTGACTAGCTCACACATGCCTTCAACGAAAACATCTGCTGAAATCTGTCAAGTGATCGCTCAGCACCTTAACACCCCACCTCCAGCGATGACAGAAAGTCATAAATTTTACCGATGTAAACAACAACACAGAGAGTCTGTCCCCAATTTCGTGTAAACTGTCTAGATACAATGCAGTTGGGCAGATCAAAGACGTCAAGAGATCAATTCATAATGGGTTTAGCTGAACAAACGACCCGAGGAAAACAAATTGCAGCACAAAATCTGACACCTGAAGTGGCGTTAGACATTGCTACTGCCGCCGAGACAGTGGGAAGCAATGCAGATGTCTGTCGGAGAGACTTGGCTATCAATAAATCTTGGCACCAAGATTCTTCCCGCCAGGAACCTGCCCGCCAAAAATGTTTTCGCTGTGGGAAGACGAATCAAAGTCCCAATATTTGCTATTTCAAAAAGCCAAATGCCACAAATGCAATGTGAAGGGGCACATCAAAGCAAGATGCCCATTGATTAAACTGAGGAAAGATTACCAGCCAGCCTCCTGAAAAGTACATTTTGACCAAGAGACGGGAAAAGCCAGACACTGAAATCCAGATACCAATGAATCAGAAGTGGAACCAAACCAAAGTGAACATGTTATCCATCCGTGGGCCACAAAGAGCCAAATTTTTACATCCATGTCCACATGAACAACAAAATGATATGGATGGAACTCAATACAGAAGGAGCGGTTTCCCTCAGGCCCAGAACAATGAAGGAGGGCCAGCTACCACACACAGATGCTCCATCTTAAAAACAGTTATAGGGGAGGAAATACAAGTTCTTTCCAAGTGCCATTTACACGTTAAGTACAAGGATTAATCGAATCAGTTGCCCCTCTATGTCACCGAGAGGCCAGAATTGCTTGGTCCTCATGGTTAACAACTTTCAGCTGGAATGGCAAGAAATAGGGAACATAATCAGCCAAAAGAACAAAGAAAAGTGGGATGAACACCTGCAGCAAACCACACACCTCAAACTGGCTCCAATTTTAAAATGTGATGGTAAGGAGATCAAAGCAATCCTGGTGTCTCACCAAGGTTTAGATAATTAAAATAAGAAAATATCGCTCCTGTCCAGGTGAATGCAAGACTATGGAGCAGAAATAGTCTATTCAGCCCTACTACCTGGCCTTCTCCCCTTGATGCTCTGACTAATCAAGAATCTCTGCCGATGACCTGGCTCCATAACTGCCTGTGGCAACAAATTCCACAGATTCACCACCCTCTGGCTACAGAAATTCCTCCACATTTCTGCTCTAAGTGGAATTCCTTCAATCCTGAAGTTGTTCCTTCTCTTCAACTCTTCCACCATTGGAAACAACTGTTCTACATCCACTCTGACTATGCCTGACAACATTCAAAATGTTTCAATGAGGACCTTCCCCCTCACACATTCTCCTAAATTCTAACGAATCCAGTCCAAGAGCCAGCAAACGTTCCTCATGCCATGTATCCCACACACTTGTAGCACCAGGCTGTTAGTTTTCCCACAGCTTCCAAGTCCTGCACCATTCCTACTTGGAAATATATTGCTGGTCCTTCATCATCCTTGGATTTTAATCCTGGAAGACCCCCCTCCCCCACCCTCCTGCCTAAAAGCAGCTTCACCAGAAAGATGGCTGCAGTTCAAGAAGGCAGTTCAGCCCCACACTCCCCAAAGCTGAGTGGTAAATACTTGCTTTCGGATCAGATTAGATACGATTTATTGTCATGTAATCAAACAGAAATGTAATATTACACATCATCAACAATATTACAGCAGCTATCATCAAGGATCCACACCACACAGCACATGTTCTGTTCTCACTGGATAGGGTGTAGGGGCCACAAGACTCACACCACTAGGTTCAGGAACAGCCGCTCCCCCTCCACCATCAGACTCTTCAACAACAAACTCAATCAGGGCTTCATTTAAGGACTTTACTTTGCCACTTTATTGATTTTTCCCACTTCTCTTTATTGCACAGTTTGTTTCCATTTCTTTATTTGTTTCCGCAGTGTCCAGTTTTTTCTTGCAATTCCAAGAAGTGGTCATTTGGCCTGGCCCACAAGATAACAAATCTCAGGGTTGTATGTGCGATCATTCATGTACCTTGACTATAAATCTGAATCTGAAATCATTGCCCTCAGTCTGACAATAATGCAGACAAAGATTCACTGTGAGCCTGAACATTGACTGGCTCCCCTTACAGTCAGGCAAAGAGAGGTCAAAGAGAGTCCCTTCACAGTCATTGGGTGACCGTGGATTTGTCTCCGATGCTCCCGCAGCCTCTGCCAGACTCCTGTTCAGTTCAAATCGTGGCCCGTTCCAAACCTACAGCACAGTGAGGAAGTCTTCAAAGCCCAAGGCATACAAAACGTGGATGTTAAAGTGATTGGAATCCAGCATCTCAGACAACAACTCATTTGTACATGAGAAATGAATCTATTCGAGTTGACTTGTTCATGTGAAGTCTTGTTTGACGTCTATCATTTCCATTTCTTAAGAAAGTGCATCCAGAAATGTGAAAAGCTGAGACATGAAACAATGTACCTCAAACAAGTTTAAAGGGATGTCCATCAAATTTATATTCAAGAATATGCCTTAAATATTGTACCTCCCCATGGTAAAATTCCAATGAGATCCTTGTATTAGCCAGGTGACACTGTCCACCTGACATTAATACTACTTATTCCCGCTGGTGTGACTCGAATTAAAGCCGTGTCTTGTACTTTGTGGTTCTGTTGGGATTTTTGAACCTCACAGGAGGCACAATGATACAAGGGTAGTTCTATTGCGTCTGTTTCTTCATGGGACTTCGTGTAACCCTTGCTTGGGCTTTTTAAATTATTGGGGAAGAAAAACGTCTGAAATTTCCATGCAAGAGTGGAAAATCAGTCATATGAAGAAACAATTCTTTGGAAACAACTTGACAAGAAATTTGTGAGTTTTGAGGTCTGATGGCTCACGCTTCCTCCATAATTGCTTTTGAACAGCAGTAAAGACTATTTTCAACACAAAAATTTCTGAGACTGAACATTAAAATCAACTCTTCAGAATTAAGCATATAATTTAATAGTTTGGGTTTTTCCCCATGCGCGCATGCACACACATTTGCACATCATGTGGATAAGTTAGATTTAAGTTTCGAGTGAAGTAAGAGATTATTAATAAATAAATGAATGTTGTGAAGATACCCTTGCCTTTGTGAATTTCTATTGCTGCTGATCGAATATTGAACACATTCCCTGGCTTCTTCCCTGTAAACCAAGATTCCCAGACTAATACAAAGCATAGCAATCTCTGCCTTAAATACTCCCAAAGACCTCGCTTCCACAGCCGCCTGTGGGATCAAGCTCCACAGATCATGAACCTCTGGCTAAAGAAATTTTTCTGAATCTCTCTTTTAAATTGGCATCTTTTCTCCAGAAATTATACCCTCGTCCTAAAATCCAGGCCATGGGAAACATCCTTTCCCCATTTACTCTGGCCAGGCCTTTAGCATTTGAACTGCCTCGATATGTTTCCCTTCATCCTCTGTACTCCAGCTGAAAACCATTCCTCATATGCTAACCCTTTCAATCCTGGTCTCATTCCAGTAAATCTTCTCTCAACCCTCTCCGAAGCCAGCACTTTGTTTCTCAAATAAGGCACCAAAACTGTCCCCAATACTCCAAGAGAGGCCTTACCTGAGCTTGATGGAGTCTCAACATCACACCCCTGCTCTTGCCTGCTGTCCCTCTGGAAATGAATCCCAACATCGCATTCACCCTGTTTATAACAGAATGGAATGTTCTAGAACTCATCAGGATGACCAATGGCCTTCATCGCAATCCGTCAATAATGGTGATTTCAGGTGGGATTGTGATGAATAAATTAGAACTTCCCTGGACATTCCATGTTGTCTTTTGAATGTCCCTCTTGTTCCAGCCTCCATCACCACCCTTGGCAATGCATTCCAGGCACCCACCACACTCTGTGGAAAATAACATCTGGCCTCTGTTATCACCACTAAACTTTCCTCTGAAACTACATTTTCATAAAATTGAATTATTCCCAATCAACTCACATGATCCTATATATGACAATATACCATTTAAGATTGTTTTTTTTTTAATTTTTTATTTTTCACACCATAAACCACATTGACCAAGATACATACATTTTCCTTTTCAAATATATAGTGTCATTTTCTACCCCACCCCTCCCTCCTCCCATCCCACCCTCCCTACCTCCCCTCCCCCCCCCATTCATTTAAAGTACAGAATCTAAGATACATTAAACCAGTCAAACAATGTTGTCATTCAATAAAATAAACAAGAAATTCCACTGAGTCAATTCTTTTCATTTCCTTCTCCTTTCGTTAATTTAGGTGGTAGATGTCCCCGGTAGGTTTTCTCTATTATGTTTCATGTATGGCTCCCATATTTGATCAAATATTTCAACATTATTTCTTAAATTATATGTTACTTTTTCTAATGGAATACATTTATTCATTTCTATATACCATTGTTGTATTCTCAAATTATCTTCTAATTTCCAGGTTGACATAATACATTTTTTTGCTACGGCTAGAGCTATCATAACAAATCTTTTTTGTGCACCATCCAAATCAAGTCCAAATTCTTTGTTTTTTATGTTACTTAGGAGGAAGATCTCTGGGTTTTTTGGTATATTGTTTTCTGTAATTTTATTTAATATCTGGTTTAGATCTTCCCCAAATTTTTTCACTTTCTCACATGTCCAGATTGCATGAATTGTTCCCATTTCTTTTTTACAACGAAAACATCTGTCAGATACTGTTGGGTCTCATTTATTTAACTTTTGAGGTGTAATGTATAGCCTGTGTATCCAGTTATATTGTATCATACGTAACCTCATGTTTATTGTATTTCTCATAGTTCCAGAGCATAACTTCTCCCATGTTTCCTTCTTTATCTTTATGTTTAAATCTTGTTCCCATTTTTGTTTAGTTTTACCATTTGTTTCCTCATTCCACTTTTCTTGCAGTTTAATATACATATTTGTTATACATTTTTTGATTATCATTGTATCTGTAATCACATATTCAAAATTACTTCCCTCTGGTAACCTCAGACTGCTTCCCAATTTGTCCTTCAAGTAGGATCTCAGTTGGTAGTATGCCAACACTGTATCTTGAGTTATGTTATATTTATCCTTCATTTGTTCAAAGGATAGTAATTTATTTCCTGAAAAACAATTTTCTATTCTTTTGATCCCTTTTTTTCTCCCATTCTTTAAAGGAAAGGTTATCTATTGTAAAAGGGATTAACTGATTTTGTGTCAGTATTAGTTTTGTTAATTGGTAATTTGTTTTATTCCTTTCTACATGAATCTTCTTCCAAATATTGAGCAGATGATGTAATACTGGAGAACTCCTACATTGTACCAATTTTTCATCCCATTATTATTTGTTCAGGTATCTTCTCCCCTATTTTATCTAGTTCTAATCTAGTCCAATCTGGCTTTTCCCTTGTTTGATAAAAATCTGATAGGTACCTTAACGGTGCGGCTCTATAATAATTTTTAAAGTTTGGCAGTTGTAAGCCTCCTTGGTTATACCATTCTGTTAATTTATCTAGTGCTATCCTCGGTTTCCCACCTTTCCATAAAAATTTCCTTATTATTTTCTTAAACTCCTTGAAGAATTTCTCTGTCAAGTGTATTGGCAATGCCTGAAATAGGTATTGTATCCTTGGGAAAATGTTCATTTTAATACAGTTTATCCTTCCTATTAGTGTTAGTGGTAAATCTTTCCAATGCTCTAAATCGTCCTGTAATTTTTTCATAAGTGGATAATAATTGAGTTTATATAGATGGCCGAGGTTTTTATTTATTTGTATACCTAGGTATCGTATTGCTTGCATTTGCCATATGTATGGTGATTCCTTCTTAAATTTTGAGAAATCCGCATTATTCATTGGCATTGCTTCACTTTTATTTGCGTTAATCTTGTAACCCAACACTTCTCCATATTCCTTCAATTTCTTATGTAATTCTTTTATTGACAATTCTGGTTCTGTTAAGTATACTATAACATCATCTGCAAATAAACTGATTTTATATTCCTTGTCTTTTATTTTTATCCCTTTTATTTTATTTTCTGTTCTTATCAATTCTGCTAGTAGTTCTACAGCTAACGCAAACATTAAGGGTGATAGTGGGCATCCCTGCCTTGTTGATCTGCTTAAATTAAATTGCTTTGATATATATCCATTTACTGTCACTTTCGTCAATGGCCCCTTATATAATGCTTTAATCCAATTAATATACTTCTCTGGTAAAGTGAATTTTTGCAATTCTTTGAAAAAATAATTCCATTCTACTCTGACAAAGGCCTTCTCTGCGTCTAAAGCAACTGCTACTGTTGGCGCTTTACTCCCTTCTACTGCATGAATTAAGTTAATAAACTTACAAATATTGTCTGTTGTTCGTCTTTTTTTAATAAATCCAGTTTGGTCTAGATTTACCATTTTAGGTATATAATCGGCTAATCTGTTTGCTAATAGTTTAGCTATTATCTTATAATCTGTGTTAAGTAATGATATTGGTCTATATGATGCTGGTGCGAGTGGATCTTTCCCTGTCTTTGGTATTACTGTAATTATTGCTGTTTTGCATGAATCTGGTAAGCTTTGTGTTTTGTCAGTCTGGTTGATTACTTCCAGGAGGGGAGGAATTAATAAATCTTTAAATGTTTTATAGAATTTTATTGGGAATCCATCCTCTCCTGGTGTTTTATTATTTGGTACTTTTTTTATTATCTCTTGTATTTCTACTATTTCAAATGGTTCTGTTAATTTATTTTGTTCCTCTATTTGTAATTTTGGTAGTTCAATTTTAGTTAAAAATTCATCTATTTTGTCTTCTTTCCCTTCATTTTCAGTTTGGTATAATTGTTCATAGAATTCTCTGAAGTTTTCATTAATCTCTGTTGGATTATTTGTTTGTCTTTTTTCCTTGATGCCAATACCATTCTCTTAGTTTGTTCTGTCTTAAGCTGCCATGCTAGAATTTTGTGTGTTTTTTCTCCTAGTTCATAATATTTCTATTTTGTCTTCATTATGTTCTTCTCCACCTTATATGTTTGTAGTGTTTCATATTTTATTTTTTTATCTGCCAATTCTTTTCTTTTAGTTGTGTCTTCCTTCATTGCTAAATCTTTTTCTATATTTACTATTTCCCTTTTCAACTGCACTGTTTCCTGATTGTAGTCCTTCTTCATCTTGGTTACATAACTTATTATTTGCCCTCTGATGAACGCTTTCATTGCGTCCCATAGTATAAACTTATCTTTCACTGATTCCGTATTTATTTCAAAGTACATCTTAATTTGTCTTTCAATGAATTCTCTAAAATCCTGCCTTTTAAGTAGCATGGAGTTTAATCTCCATCTATACATTCTTGGAGGGATGTCCTCTAACTCTATTGTCAATATCAAGGGTGAGTGGTCCGATAATATTCTAGCTTTATATTCTGTTTTTCTTACTCTGTCTTGCATACGAGCTGATAACAGGAATAGGTCTATTCTTGAGTATGTTTTATGTCGACCCAAATAATATGAATATTCCTTTTCCTTTGGGTGTTGTTTCCTCCATTTTTCCAAAAGTTGCATTTCTTGCATTGATTTAATTATAAATTTGGTTACTTTGTTCTTTCTGTTAATTTTTTTCCAAGTTTTATCCATATTTGAATTCAAATTAAGGTTGAAATCCCCTCCTATTAATATGTTCCCTTGCGTGTCTGCTATCTTCAAAAAATATCATGCGTAAATTTTTGATCTTCTTCGTTACGTGAATATACATTGAGTAAATTCCAAAACTCCGAGTATATCTGACATTTTATCATTACATATCTCCCTGCTGGATCTATTATTTCCTCTTCTATTTTAATTGGTACATTTTTACTGACTAATATAGCTACTCCTCTAGCTTTTGAATTATATGACGCTGCTGTTACATGTCCTACCCAATCTCTCTTTAATTTCTTATGCTCCATTTCAGTTAAATGTGTTTCTTGCACAAATGCTATATCAATTTTTTTCTTTTTTCAGTAAATTTAGCAGTTTCTTCCTTTTGATTTGGTTATGTATTCCGTTAATATTTTAAGTCATATAGTTCAACGTAGCCATTTCATACTTTGTTTATCTTCCCTTTTCGTTTCCTCATCATCACCTTTCCTTCTTATCCATTTCTGCTTTCTTGTTTTGAACACTTTATAAGACAACATTTCTAAAACATCAAACATTTCCCTTATTCTCCTATCTAAAATTTCTTTAACCCCATTCTCCCCTCCCCTTCCAGAGTTGCCCTTTATCCCTTGTCGGGCAACCACATCTCCCCTCTCCATTTGGATTTGCGAATTCACTCGGAAGCATCAACTGATTTTGCAGTGACCGTAACTCCTCCCCACCCAGCCACGCGCAGAAAAGTTTTCAATTTTCATATATAAAAGGTCACTCTTTTAATCCCTCCTTATTTCCTCTGTTCTCTCATTACATGTCTTCATCTCTCTGCTTTTTTTGTAGTTGTTCTGCAAATTTTCGTGCTTCCTCCAGATCCGAGAATAGTCTGTTTTGTTGCCCTGGAATAACTATTTTAAATACCGCTGGGTACTTTAACGTAAATTTATATCCTTTTTTCCATAGGATCGCTTTTGCTGTATTAAACTCCTTTCTTTTCTTCAGGAGTTCAAAACTTATGTCTGGATAGAAAAAACATTTTTGACCTTTGTATTCCAGTGGCTTTTTGTCTTCTCTTATTTTCTTCATTGCTTTCTCCAATATATTTTCTCTTGTTGTATATCTTAAGAATTTTACTAAAATGGATCTTGGTTTTTGCTGCGGCTGTGGTTTCGGGGCTAGTGTTCTATGTGCCCTCTCTATTTCCATTACTTCCTGTAATTCTGGTCTTCCTAGGACCCTGGGGATCCAATCTTTTATAAATTCTCTCATATTCTTGCCTTCTTCATCTTCCTTAAGGCCCACTATCTTTATATTATTTCTTCTATTACAGGTTTCTATCATATCTATCTTCTGAGCTAACAGCTCATGTGGCTCTTTAACTTTTTTATTAGATTCTTCTAATTTCTCTTTTAAGTCCTCTACTTCCATTTCTACGATTATTTCTCGTTCTTCCACATTGTCCACTCTTTTTTCTATCTCTGATATGACCATCTCTATTTTATTCATTTTTTCTTCTGCACTCTTAATTCTTCTTTTTATTTCATTAAATTCTTGTAATTGCCATTCTTTTACTGATTCCATATTTTCTTTAAAAAAAATGTATCCATTGTCCTGCCTTTCCCTTCTTGTTCCATTTCTCTATGTTCTTCTTCTTCTTCCTCTGGGTTGGCCATCTGTTGTTTCCTTGTTTTCTTTTTGCTCTCTTCTTTCTTGTTCTCGTTGTTTTCTGTGTTCTCTTCCTGTTGCTGTGTTGCAGCTGTCACTCTCAGCTGTGGACATCGACTCCTCAGCTGTTCCCCCCTCCCTTCAGTGTGTTTTTTTTCATGCGCATCGCGCATGTGCGGTTGCGCACTTTTACTCGGCTCCACGAGCCATTTTTGTAGTCCCGAGCTCGGGACTTCCACCGACCTTAGGGAGCGGGCTTCTCTCTCCACGGCGGGCCTCCTCAGACAGGTAAGGACTTCACCTTCTTCTTCCGACGTTCTTTCTTCTTCTCTTCTTCCCGTTGCTTTCGACTTTTCTCTCTTCGCTGCCATTTTCTTCTCACCTTTAATTTTACTTTGTTTTAATTTTTATTCTTGTACCTTTGTGTTTTGTGTGTTTATTTTTCAACTTTTCCGGAGAGGGTTGGAATTCCCTGACCGGCCCCTACTCCATCACGTGACTCCTCCACCATTTAAGATTGTTAAAGAGCATTTTATTTATTTAGGTGTTAAAATCACCAGAAATTTTAAAGATTTGGTTAAATTAAATTTTGCTCCTTTATTTGTTTTTATGAAGCAATCTTTTACTAGATGGGCCCTGTTGACTTTGTCTTTGGTTGGCCGTATTAATGCTGTTAAAATGATAACATTATTTAAAGTTTGAAACCTATTTCAAGCTGTCCAAATTTTAATTCTGAAATCTTAATTTGATGATATTGATTTGAAGATTTAATCTTTGATGCACCATCAATAATCGCATAAGACTGAAGTGAAACTGATGGGCTTTTATTAACTATAGACTGGAACAGCCGTCACCCTCATTGACTGATCGAGACAGAGTGGAATGGGGCGCAAACAAAGAATTATGGGTAGGATCGGTCTTGGGAGGCATTTCCTGTCAGCAGCACCCAATCACAGCATGACATCGGTTTACCACACCCTTATATTTGGAATGGTGAAGGCATCAGATTGGGCTTCACTTCCAGAAACCTAAGAAGGAGGAAAGTCTGGCCTTACGGAATTTGAGATTTTGCTATTGGGCACTTAATATTCGCTGTATGATTTTTTGGGTTTATGATTTGGATAAATTTGATCATCCACTCTGGGTAGATTTGGAATTGAAATCCGTCCAGAATGATTCTTTAGCTTCTTTTTAGTGTCAGCTTTACCTTTTAGACGACCTCAGATCAGTAAGTAGATTTCCTAACCCGTGTCCTCTTGTTGCGATAATTCCCATCTTGGGAAAAAGCTTCTCACTATTCACATCATCAATGCCTCTCATCATCTTAAACACCTCCATCAGGTCCTCTCATCCTCTGTCAGTCCAAGGTGAAAAGCCCGAATTGACTCACCTGCTTTCATTAGGCATGCTCTCTAAATCAGAGAACATCCTTGGAAATCTCCTCTGCACCCTTTCTATGGTTTCCACATCCTTCCAGTAGTGAGGTGACCAGAATTGAGCACTCTACTCCAACTGGGGTCTGACCATGGCCCTATATCACTGCAACATTACGTCGTGGCTCCTAAATCCAATTCCATGATTAATCAAGACCAATACACTGATCAGCTTCTTAATCACGAAATCAACCTGCACAGCTGCTTGAGTCTCCTATGGACTCGGACGTCAAGATCCCTCTCATCCTCTACCCTGCCAAGAGTCTTCCCATGAAAACTATATTCTGCCATCCTTTAACAAACTGTTTAAAGACAGCTCGGAGGAGTTGGCAGCAGGACTAGGCAGCAGTACCATGTGGGAGAGCAATGTGTCTCCACTGGCTGAACACGCTGGATCTGTACAAGTGACAACGCTGCCATTTCTCAACACAGTTTGCCAGTGATATCTGATCCCAAGAGACAAGGGATGGACACTGTAGAGAGCTGATAGTGGAATCAGTGGCCAAACCTAGTGGCTGAGGACATCAGCATATGTGGGGGCTGCACAGTTGGTATCTGGGGGCAGAAAGGGGGAGAGGAATATTATTCATCCTAGCTCTGCCTCTCAAAATCTTGTAGACCTCTATTAAGTCTCTTTTCATCCATCTTCACTCCAAAGAGAAAAGTCTCAGCTCTGGTTAAGACTTACTTTCCGATCCAGGCAAGTTCCTGGGAACTCTGTTCTGCACCCTCTCCATAGCTTCCACATCCTTCCTATAATGGTTGATGGTAGATGGGGAGAGAGGGGGTGGGACAGATGATGGATGGAATCTGCAGTTCTATATCCTCACAGTCACATCAAAGTGAGGTTAATTACTCCCTAACCAACAGGTGATCTCTATCGGGCCAACAGGTGAATTGACCCTGACCTACATGTGACCCCTGTCCAATAGGTGACCACTCTCTGATCAAAAATGACCTGTCCCTAACCTACAGGTGACATCTGACCAACAGGTGACCTCTGAACAGCAGGAGACATCTCCCTGACCTACAGGTGACCCATGACTAATAGATGACCTCCTGACCAAAAGAAGACCTCTCCCTGACCCACAAGTGACCTCTTAACCACAGGTAACACCTTCCTGACCAACAAATGACCCCCTGACTAACAGGTGACTTGACCAACAAGTGACCACTGCTTGACCAACATATGACCCTGACCAACAGGTGATGTCTCCCTGACTAACATGTAGACTCCTTCCTGACCAATGTAGACTCCTTCCTAACCAACAAGTGACTCTCTCTGACCAATGGATCACCCCAGGCTAACAGGTGACACCTGACTAACAGTTGATTCCTGAACAAGATGACCCCTGACCAAAAGCTGACCTTGAACAACAGCAGATCTCTGACCAACAGGTGACCGTTAACAAACGGAGACCTCTCCCTGACCAACAGTTCATTTCTCCCTCATCAACATCTGACCACTGACCAACAGTTGACACTTGACCCATTGGTAACCCTTGGTCAATATGTGGTCCCTCTCTCATGTATAAAAACACCTGACCTTCTCCAGCAAACCATCAAAGTCCGTCTCCTGGTTCATCTGTTGTTTTTAGGTAAGCAAGAATCCTTTAATTAATTTTTTGTCCACTCTTCAAAGGCCTTGCCAAAAGGAATCAAGAGACAGTATGTCTCTTGCTGTTGCTTTAAAGACAATAGTCTATTCAACCTTAACATCAATTCAGTTAACACCAACTTGTGAAATCTCCAGTGGTGTTCTTCACAACTTCTGCAAAGTCACTGTGGATATAAATTCTTCAGTATTTCAAATAAGATCTGCTTTAAAGTGTGTGTATGTACATAACCTGCTCTATGTTTCCCAATTTATCTCCCAAAAATATTTCTATATATTCTGTCACATGCCCAACAGGAGATCTCTCTCTGACCAATAGGTGACCACCATATGCAGGCCATTTGAGTCCACGTTGGTCGCCAGGTTTAACTGGCCCAACCTGTCCCCCATCCCTTTTACAGTCACAGTGGACTACCTGAAGGTACTGGGGATCTGGTTTGGAGGGGTTGAAGCATGCACTAAGAATTGAACAGAGCAATCATTAAGGTCCTCCAAAAATGGTCATTGTGACTTTTGACCAACAGGTGACTTCTCCCTGACCAATATGTGACCCTTGACCAACAGATAACCCCTGACCAAGTGACCCACTGCATAACCAAGAGAAAACCTTTCCCTCACCCAAAGGGGGCCCCTGACCAACAGGTGACTATGACCTGGCAACAGGTGACACCGGATCCACCTTTCAGCATGCCCTGACCCAAGTTGACTCCTAATCCGCAGAAGACATCTTGCTGACCCACAGGTGGCCCCTGACCCACAGGTGATTCCTTCCTGATCAATAGATGAATCCTTCCTGACTAACACGTGACTTTTCACTAAACAGAATTCTACCTGGCCAAAAGGTGACCCCTGACCTGCAGGTCACCTCTTCCTGACCAGCAGGTAACCCTTGACCAACAGGTAACTAACTACTCCTTGACCAACACATGCCCTGTCCTGACCTAGATGTCCACTTGACCAACAGATGACCTCTCCCTAACCAATTCGTGACCATTGTCCAGCAGGTGACAACCTGACCAACTGGCAACCACTCTCTGAATAACAGGTTACCCCTGATGAACAGATCACCTCTCCCTGACCAACAGGTGACCACGGTACAACGGGTGACCCCTGAACAACACATGACTTCTAAATAACACGTACCCTTCAAAAACATACTGGGATGTAGGTCAATGGGGTGTAAGGACTTATAGGACCGAATTGGTGGCCTGTTACAGTGCTGTTTGTCTAATTATAAAAATTAAAGAAAAACAGGTGACCCCCTCCCCAAGAGTTAACTCTCCCTGAGCAACAGAGTGAGGAGTCTGAGGAGATTTGAGATGTCACCAAAGACTTGCCAATTTCTACCGGTTGCATCACTTGAGCTGCCAATACACAAGACAAGAAAAGGCAACAGAATGTTGTGAACTCAGCCAGTGCCACCATGGGAATTAGTCCCCACTCCATCGAGGACATCTACAAGAGGCGGTGTCTCAAGAAACCAGCCACTATCCTCAAGGACCCCCACCCCAGCCCGTGCCATCTTCTCATTGCTACCATTGGGATGGAGGTACAGAAGCCTGATGAACACCCATCAGAACAGGACAGCTTCTCCTCTGTCCACAAGAGCCCGATAGCTGTTTCATGAACACTGTTCTTGAAGCTTGGGGTGGGGGGAGGGGGTGTCAGGCAGAAGGTTTGTGAACTACGACCACCTGCAACCTTGAGGCATGGCCTTGTGACCCTCGCTCTGCCAGTGCTGTCAGGCGTGGGGTTGCCCGTGGTTGGAGCATGCTGGGAGCAGCACCGTGCATGCTGGGAGCAGTGTCAGGCATTCTAAGGGCAACAAAGTGCCGACTGTGATGGCTATTTTTGTGAGAACAGCCTTCTACTCAAAACAGAGATGCTGCATGAGGGAGAGTTGACTGTTGAAGTGGTCTGTCAGTTGTCACCTCAGTGGCTGGCATATTCAAAGTGTTTTATTCTGTGTAACAAGGCAATAAACTGATAACATCTATGAAGAAGGCGACAGTATTGCGAGCCTGCATCATTTCAAAGCCTATGGTTCCTGCTGGCTGTCTTGCCTACTCCTGATACACATTTTTACAGGATGCAACTTCATCCACTTCTGAGTGGTTCCATCAATTCCCGATCCCTCGAGGTTGCCCTTGCAGGTTGATAGGGTCGTTCAGGCTTATGGTATTCTGGCCTTCATTAGTTGGAGATTGAGCTCAAGAGTTGAGAGGTCACGTTATAGCTCGAGAAAACTGGTTAGACCACAATTAGAATATTGTGTTCAGTTCTGGTTTCCTTATTACTGGAAGCTTTGGAGAGGGTAAATGTAAATGTTTCACTATCATCATGTAACACTACATTTAGAACGTAACATACATGAAATTCTTTAACTTTTTTCTACCGGAAGGCAGACAGAGTGTTGCCCATTTCTCCAGCGCCCCTCAGAATCCTACAGCACCGGGTGTCCCTAGGCGGTCTCCCCTCCAAGTCCTGACCAGTCCTGAGCCTGCTTCGCTTCCAAGATCAGGCAATCTCAGGCATATTCAGGTTATTAGGGTGCAGAGAAGATTTATAGGAGGTTGCCTGAACTGAAAAATGAGGCAAGCTTAACAGAGCTAGGGCTTTTCCCTTTGGAGTGAAGAAGGATAAGTGGTGACAATAGCGTCCTACAAGATTATGTGGACAGGCGGCAACATTTTCCTGGGGTGAGAGGAGCAAATACCAGAAGACAGAGAGGTGTTAATGAGACTCTTTCTCAGAAAGGATGTGATGTTGTTGGAGATGGTGCAGAGATTTACTACGATGATTCCTGGAATGCAGGGGCTGGCGTATGAGGAACATTTGGCACCACAAGGGTTGTATACGTTGGAGTATAGGTGAATCTCATAGAGATCTTTTGAATATTGAAAGATTTTAACAGAGAGAATGCAGATTAGATGTTTCCCTTGATAGGTGAATTGAGGACAAGGGTCATCGTCTTAAAATTAGAAATTATTCATAGAGGAGGAACTTCTTTCGTCAGAGGGTCGTGGATCTGTGGAACTCACAGCCGCACAAGGCAGTGGAGGCCAGATCACGAGGAGAATTTAAATAGGAAATAGATAAGTATCTCATTAGTAAGGGTATCAGGGACCTGGGAAAAAGGCTGGAAATCAGGTGTTCAGCTGAGTGTAGAGTCATGGAACAGACTCGATGGGCCTAGTGACCTGCTTCTGTCCCTTTACCTTGTGATCAGATTTCCGAATGTTCAAGGAACCATAGACACGATCTCATATTCTCTTCTTTTGAAAATGTAATTTATAGCAATATTTGCGCCTATGATACTGCTGTGGAACAATAAATTGCGTGAAATGTTCATGAGAATAAATTCGGATCTGGATTCTGCATTGTTCCAAAACAAGGTCTAATTAATAGAGTAGAGATACATGCTCCATTTGTGTCTGGTGGACTTTGCTTATTGTTGTACACTACTCTGATCTGGAATGATGGATGCCAGTGTAAGTTTGTTGTCTGTCTCAGTTGCTATTGTATGTGTGTGTCGTCAACTTCCAAAATGGCTATCCCCATGGTTTGCACGCAGTCGCCGTCAGAGTTGACGTTAACCATATCCATCGTGCTCGGGCCCCCACTATGGTATTTTCCATGACGAGAAATGGGGCCAAAGGTGACACAATCCAAGTTGGCGATGGCCGTTGTTCACATGAAGCACTGGAAGGGTAAGATCTGGCCCTACGCACTTATGCTTAGGGTCCCTTTCTTCCGCAGCTGAAACTGGCTGCGCTTCTGGCATGTCATCTCTTTCATGGATGCTTTATCTGGGAGTGAGATGGGTAGAAGTTGGGGAATATCTTTGATAGGGTTAGACCATAAGATTTAATGCATGCAGTTACCAGCTTCTGGAGTTCTGTTTTGATTTTCAGAGAGATTTTGTGACCCTTTAGGCTGTGAAGTTTCTGCTGCATTTCAGTCAATGGAAATCATTTCGAGACTGGACTGGGGCTGTGCCAACAGAGAGGCTAGGTCGAGGGGAACTGTTCGCCCTGGAATGACAGAGGCTGGGGGATGACTTGAGAGAGGCTTAGAAAATAGAAAGGACATGTGCCAAGCATAGAGAAATGTAATGTATTAATATGAACGTTACAGTCTGGTGTCCCATGACACACTTGACTCCAATCACACCCAATTAACCTGCCAACGCTGTATGTTTCGGAGGGTGGAAGGAAACTGGAGCACCTGGCAAAAAGTCACGCAGGTCATGGGGAGAAAGTACAAACCCTTCACACCCCAACCAGGGGACACAACACAAACTCTGCCCACGTCACTCTTCACTCTGTACTTTCATTTACACTTGTGGCTGCTCTCACTCAATCCCTCTGCTCATTAAACAGTTCTCCTGTCCCATTTCAGATTCAAGATTCCTTTGTTGTAATATGGCACGAGATTTGCTTTAATCTGTCCTAATTCGCAGAACAGCAGTAATCATCAAGAATCCGCACCACCCAGCACACGCTCTTTTCTCACTGCTACCATCAGGAAAGAGGTATTGGTGCCACAAGCCCTGCACCACCAGGTTCAGGAACAGCTGCTCCCCCTCCACCATCAGACTCCTCAACGACAAACTCAATCAGGGACTCATTTAAGGACTCTCAATTGTGCACTTTATTGAGTTTTTCTTTTATTCTCTCTGTATTGCAGTTTGTTTACATTTATTATTTGCTTACAGTTAGAAACATAGAACACTGCAGCACAGAAAACAGGCTGTTCAGCCGTTCTAGTCTGTACCAAAATATTATTCTGCTGGTCCCATTGACCTGCACTGAGTCCATAACCCTCCAGACCTCTCCCATCTGTGAATCTATTCAATTTATTCAAGAGTGAGCAGGCATTCACCTTATCAGATGGCAGTTCGTTCCACACTCCCACCACTTTCTGATTTCCCCCTAATGTTCCCCCTAGTCCTTTCTCCTTTCACCCTAAAGCCATGTCCTCTCGTAATCTGTGGAAAGAGCCGACTCTCATTTACTGTCTATTCCCCAGAATTTTGTAAACCTCGATCAAATCTCTCCTCATTCTTCGACGCTACAAGGAATAAAGTCCTAACCTGTTTAATCTTTCCCTATAACTCAACTCCTGAAGACCTGGCAACGTCCTAGAAAATCTTCTCTGCCCTCTATCAATCTTACTGATATCCTTCCTCTAGTTAGACGACCCAGAACTGCACACAATACTCCAAATTTGACCTCTCCAACATCTGATACAACCTCATCATAACTTCCCAACTCCTCGATCAATACTTTGATTTATGAAGGCCAAGATGCCAAAGCTTTCTTTACAACCTTTAGTTCTTTACATGAGAACATTGAGTCCAGTTGTGTTTGCAGGACCAATAAGTGGTAATTCTGCCTGACCCACAACAAAAATGATCTGAGGGTTGTATGTGATGTCATGTATGTACTCGGACAATAATTCTGAAATCTGAATGTTCCTGACACTGGGGCTTTGAATTAAAGGAGAGGTTGGATAGACTGGGACTGTTCTCCTTCGAGTGTAGGAGGCTGAGGGGGACCTCAAAGATCTTGAAATCTTATGTTAATTCGCCTTTTTTCCCCAACAGGTAAAATCAGAGGACATAGATTTAAATTGAGAGGGGAAAGATTTAAAAAGGACCTGAGGGGCATCATTTTCACCCAGAGGGCGGTGGGGCGAGTGGAACGAGCTGCCAGAGGAAGTGGTAAAGCCGGGGACTATTGTAATGTTTTAAGAACATTTACCCAGGTACAGATTCAGACGGATACGGGCTAAATGCAGGTGAATGGGACCAGTTGAAGAAGACAACTTGGGTTTCAGGGTCGAGCTGGTCTGAAGGGTCGGTCTCTGTGGATTACAATTCCATGAGTCTCTGATATCAGTGACTGCACAATCTCTTCCATAGAAAACTCCAGCAGAACAACAGGCCTTTTGGCCCTTTTAGTCTGTGCTGAACTATTATTTTATACAGATCAAATTGACCTATACCTAGAACATAGCCCTCTCATCAAGGTACAACCCCTAAGTTTTATTAACTATTAAAATCAAGCCGGCATTCACCACTTCAGCTGGCAGCTGGTTCCATTCTCCCACCACTCTCTGTGTGAAGAAGTTCCCCCCAAATGTTCCCTTTCAACATTTCACCTTTCATACTTGACCCATGCCCTCTGGTTCTTATCTCACCTTAATTCAGTGGATAAAAAGCCTGCTTGCATTTGTTCCATCTACATCGCTCAGAATTCTGTGTCCATGTAAGTAGAACAGTGCAGCGGAAGCGTGCTGGGCCCACAACCCAGAGGGCAATGGATCTAGATATTCTTTGGGTGCCATGGTTGGCTTAGCAGTTATCACAACTCTTTTGACTACCAGCAATTGGGCCCAGGGTTCAAATCACATGCTGTCTGCAAAAAGTTTATACTGTGAGAGATTATGCTATATTTTATATTGGTTACAGATATGTTTTAAAATGAGATAAATTGTGGCAGGTTTTTTAGTGGAGGTCACATACAAACACTTCAAAACAGATCTCATTTAAAATGCCAGAGCTCTGCTCAAGGCAGACAGTCCAGGCTCCGGGTGCCTTTGCAAAAACTTTGAAGAATGACTATAAGGATTTCACAAGTACGGGTTAATTCGAACTGCTGTGGAGTGATGGATTATTGTTTTGGAAAGCAGCAGATGAACAAACTCAGAGGATTAGCTCTGGTGCCGCAGTCTGAGTGCAGTTGGCTGTTCCCAGAGGGTCATGTGGTTTTCTCTGTGTGTGTGAGTGTGAGAGAGAGAGAGAGAGAGAGAGAGAGAGTTGAGTTCTCCAGATCTGCAGCAGCTGGGACTGGAACAGGACAAGGTGGCAGCTTGTGGAAAACCCCATTTGGAAGATGGGTTGGGAGTCCTGACTTCAGCCTGGTCAAAGCCCTTGTGGTCCACACAAGAGGAGATGTCTGGCTGTATAATGTTTCACTTGAAATAAGGGAAACTCAAAAGGAACAGTGTGGTGACCTGTCTGATGATACTCTGCAGTACCTAACTCGGCCACTAGGTGGCGTAGAGACTCGGCACCCGGCCTAATGACATCCATCTCTCTCTCTCTCTCTCTCTCTCTCTCTCTCTCTCTCTCTCTCTCTCTCTCTCCCCCCCCCTCCCTCTCTCGCACGACCCCCGGGACCATTGTAAACACAGCAAGCAGCCAACTAGATCTTTATGTGAGTGAAATAAAGCTGTGTGGCCCCAAATACTATTGTGCCTGTGTTTTCCTTTGGTGTATCCTGCCACAATTTTTTCCACTCACATAAAATTTGGGTGATCACACCCAAGGACGATGAGGAGGTCGAGGAGGAGCACAAGCCTTTCATGGTTCAGATGTGTGCGAGCCCCCCCCCAAACCTGGTGGAGTTTCGCTCAGACACGGGGATCAGAGTGAGGACGCCAGACCCTCAGCGGACATCTACCAGGTAACGCCATTCACCAGGGAGTCCCACATCCATCAATGGAAGCGACAGTCTCCAGCCCCAGCACGATCGGGGCACTTAGAAATGAATCAACGGCAGCACTGGATGCTACGGCCGGAAAGGCTGGAACTAGACCCCTGAGACCCCTGCATACGCATGCATTTCAGCCGCTGCAGACATCGTTTCCTGAACCATGCTCACGTGATGATGCCCACTGCCCACCCAGAAGACCTTTTCATGCTGCTGGTGGCCCAGCTGGGAGACCTCCTGTACATGTTAGTCCAGAACTGTGCCTCAGGGAGGCTATGTACATTCTCCAGTCCCACTATCTCCAAGGGGGAGGAGAAGTTCACACGAGACACCGTCTCCTGACCAGAAGACAGCAACCAGGGGAGTCTTCCGGGATTTTATGCTCTCAGTAAGAGCCCCAGCACGGGCATACAACTTCTGTGCTAGAATCCCACAGCAAATAGCACAGGACCTGATGAGGGACACGCTGGTGGCGGGGGTCCGGTCAAACAAAATCTGCCAGCGGCTATTAGAACAAAGCACGGTGTCTCTGGAAGAGATTGTTAGGGTGGCAAAGGCAATGGGAGATGGCTAGAAACAACCTTGGGGAATACCTTCCCAACCACAGTGCCAAGCACACCATTCCAACTCTGCTAGATTCGCTGACACCCCGCCAAGATCGGGCCGAGAATATAGAGATGACAACGGCTGCAGCAATGGCAGCTCAGCCAGATGTGACCTATAGATGCCAGTTCTGTGGCCAAAGCCCCCACCCCTAGGACGCTGCCCAGCAATAGACGCGGACTGCTCGAAACGTAGAAAACAAAGCCATTATGCTCGGGTCTGCAGGAGACCATGGGCGACCACCAAGACACATTGTCATGTAAATCGGCGGCAGGATAGCTCTGGTTCTTCCCCAGGTCAGCCAGGAAGGAATGTCATGTGCACCCAGAGGGAGCAGCTACCTTGAACCTGGGATCCAGAGGAGGAACGCCACCATGATGGAGATCTTAAGGAGAGCGAGGAGAGCACAATGGATTCCCTGAGGATCAATCAGATGAGTCCACACAATTTGTCAGAGGCTATGGTCTCCGTGCGGCAGTGACTGTGACACGAGGTACAAAATGGGAAGATGGACTGCAGACTGAGTCTGATACTGTGACACGAGGTTCAGAGTGGGGAGCATGTTTAACGGTGATGTATGGCAATCTTTGCCAGATACTGTGACACCAAGTTTAGAGTAGGGAGAAGGGTCAACGGTGATGTACGACACCGGGTTCATAGTGGGGAGGTTTATCAGTGAAGTACAAGAAACTGGCATATACTGTGACACCAGGTTCAAAGTGGGCAGAAGGTTTAAAGGTGTTACACGATACATTTTTGCAAAACCAGCGACACCGGTTTGACAGTAGTGAGAAGGTTTAACAGTGATGTACGATAAACTGCAGCAGATACTGTGATACCAGGATCGCAGTGGGAAGAAGGTTTAACGGTGATACAGGAAACACTGTTTCAGAACCAGCGACACCGGTTTTACAATAGTGAGAAGGTTTAACAGTGATGTACGATAAACTTTGGCAGATAATGTGACACCAGGTTCACAGTGGGGAGAAGTTTTAACCGTGATGTATGGTAGACTGAGACGGATACTGTGAGACAAGGTACACATTAGTGAGACGGTTTAACAGTGAGGTTCAATGAACTGTGGCAGGTACTGTGATACCAGGTTCACAGTGCGGAGGAGATTTAAGGTGACACGCGATACATTGTTGCAGAAACGGAGACACGGAGTTAACAGAGGGGAGAAATTTTAATGGTGAATTTCGGGAGATTGAGGCAGATATTATTTCACTG
The DNA here is from genome assembly GCF_036971445.1 of Narcine bancroftii. Taxonomy (NCBI): domain Eukaryota; kingdom Metazoa; phylum Chordata; class Chondrichthyes; order Torpediniformes; family Narcinidae; genus Narcine; species Narcine bancroftii. The sequence continues at coordinate 51,915,789 of NC_091479.1, read as the reverse complement.
GGTTCACAGTGGGGAGAAGGTTTCACAGTGATGAATGGTAGAATGAGGCAGACACTGTGAAACCGGGTAAACAGTGGGGAGAGGATTTAGCAGTGATATACAGTAGACTGAGGTAGATATTGTGACACCGTGTTCGGGAGAAGGTTTATCAGTGATGTAAGATAAACAGGGGCAGATACTGTGACAACAGGTTCACAGTGGGAAGGAGGTTTAACGGTAATACACAGGAGACTGAGGCAGATACCGTGAGACAGGATTCACAGTAGTGTGAAGGTTTAACAGTGATACAATAAACTGTGACATATACTGTAACACCGGATTCATAGAGGGTAGAAGTTTTATTTTTGATGTGACAGTAGATTGAGGCAAATAGTGTGACATCGGGTTCACAGTAGTGAGACGGTATAACATTGCCGTATGAAAAACTATATCATATACTGTGAAAACAAGTACACAGTGGAGAGAAGGTTTAATGGTGATATACGGTAGACTGAGACAGGTAATGTGACCCTGGGTTCACAGTAATGAAAGGTTTAATAGTAATTGACGAAAAACAGTGTCAGATACTATACACCCAGGTTCATGGTGGAGAGATGGTTAAATGGTGATGTACGGCAGACTGAGGCAGATACTGTTACACCATGTTCACAGTGGGGAGAAGGTTTATCAGTGATGTACGGTAGAGTGAGTCAGAAACTGTGACACCGGGTTCAGAGCAATACAAAGGTTAAACAGTGATGAACATAAAACTTTGGCATATACTGTGACACCAGGATCAAAGTGGGGACTAAGTTTAATGGTGATATACAGGAGACTGAGGCTGAAAGAGTTACATCAGGTTCACAGTGGGGAGAGGGTTTAACGTTGTGTGCTGAGATAAATACTGTGACACCGGGTTCAGTGCAAAGAAAAGGTTTAACAGTGATGTATGATAAACTGTGGCAGATACTGTGAAACCAGTTTAAAATGGGGAGAAGGTTTATCAGTGATACAAAATAAACTCTGGCATATATACTTATATACGGTTCACAGTGGGTAGAAGCTTTAACAGTGATGTACGGTGGACTGTGATGGATACTGTGAAACTGGGTTCACATTTGTGAGACGGTTTAACAGTGAGGTTCAATGAACTGTAGCAGGTACTGTGACACCCGGTTCACAGTGCGGAGGAGGTTTCAAGGTGACACCTCAGTCTACTGTATATCGTAGCACCGAACAGGAGTGTGGGTATGACAACGGCTCTGTATACGCTAATCTCTGTGAGTTTTTCAGTTGGTTGTTTTTCCAGACGCCAGACTCTTTTGTGTAGGCTTCCAAAGGCGCTATTTGCCTTGGCGAGTCTGTTGTCTATCTCATTGTCGATCCTTGCATCCGATGAAATGGTGCAGCCTTGTGAACCCGGTGTATCAGTGGCATCAGGTCAACAGTGGGGAAAAGGTTTAATGGTGATGTATGATTTAATGTGGCAAATACAGTGACGCTGGATTAACAGTTGAGAGATAGATCAACGGTGATGTACGGTAGACCGAGCCAGATACTGTGACACCAGTTACACAGTGGGGAGAAAGTTTAACAGTGATATATAGTAGACAGAGGCAGGTACTGTGACACCAAGTTCACAGTAGTGAGAAGGTTGCAGATACAGAGACACAGATTTAACAGTGGGGAGAGATTTTAATGGTGATTTTCGGGAGGTTGAGGCAGATATTATTTCACCGGGTTCACAGTAGGGAGAAGGTTTAACGTGGTGTATGGTTGACTGAGGTAGATACTGTGACACCAGGTTCACAGTCGGGAAAGGTTTAACGGTGATGTGCGGTAGAAGGAGGCAGATACTGTGAAACTGGGTGAACAGTGGGGAGAGGATTTAGCGGTGATATACAGTAGACTGAGGTAGATATTGTGACACCGTGTTTGGGAGAAGGTTTATCAGTGATGTAAGATAAACAGGGGAAGATAATGTGACAACAGGTTCACAGTAGGAAGGGTTTAACGGTGATACACAGGAGACTGAGACAGATATTGAGACACTGGGTACACATTAGGGAGAAGGTTTAACGGTGATTTTCGGTAGATTGAGACTGATACGATGGCACAGGATTCACACTAGTGAGAAGGTTTAACAGTGATGTACGGTAAATGTTGGCAGATACCATGATAATGAGTTCACAGAAGTGAGAAGGTTTAATAGCGATGTACGATTAACAGTGGCTGATATTGTGACACCAGGTTCAGAGTTGGGAGAAGGTTTAATGGTGATGTATGGCAGACTGATGCAGAAATAGTTACATTGGGATCTCATTGGGGTGAAGGTTTATCAGTGATGAATGATAAACTGTGGCAGAAACTCTGAAAACAAGTTTCCAGTGGAGATAAGGTTTAACAGTGATGTAAGATAAAGTGTGGCAGATCCTGAGACACCAGGTTAACAGAGGTGAGAATGTTTAATGGTGATGTACGATTGACTTAGTCAGGTATTCAGACTCCCGGCTTACAGTAGTGAGAAGGTTTAACGGTGATGTACGGCAGACTGAGGAAGATACTGATATACCGGGTTCACAAGGCTGCACCATTTCATTGGATGTAAGGATAGACAATGAGATAGACAACAGACTCGCCAAGGCAAATAGCGCCTTTGGAAGACGACACAAAATATTTTTTTTTAAATGATTGGCAGGACCACGAGTGGCAGATAGGATCATGGGGACTCTCTCCCCCCAACCCACCCACCCCAAATATCAATGGGATAAACCAGGTTCATTGTCAATGTCGTTGAGGATCCCTTCCACCTGCCCACAGCATTTGGCAGCTCTTCTCATCAGGAAAGAGGTCGAGGAATATCGGAGCCAGTAGCACCAGGCCCAGAAACAGATTCTTCCTGCGAGCAGTGAGAATGGAGAATGATGGATGACCGGCTCAGTCAAAGACTCCATGACTCTGCTATTGATTCAAGAGAATTTATTTCTTTTTTGGGAGGGACTGCACGTGTATCATTTGTCTCTCTGTGCGTAGGTCCCGTTGTGTGTTTGCAGAGGTTTCCACCATGAATACAGTTTCCTCGGGTTAAATTTGAACGGGTACAGAGGAGCTTTCGTGGATTGGAGAATGTAACTCATGAAACAAAGTTGACTGAGTTCGGGCTTTTCTCTTTTTCACCCCAAAATTAACTTTATTCTAAAATTATTGACCAAGAGGACAACTGTTCCATGTCTTTTCTCATCCTCGTGTTGCATGCCTATATTCCTTTCACTGCACCTGTTCTCTGTTTAGCATCATTCTACCACTTTGACACCTCGTGGTTACTCCCTGCACTCTGTGGTTGAAGGGGTTCCCCTTAGTCTCCGCCCCTCAAGACCCGGAGGATTAGAGTCCTTCACCACAGCGCCCTCGTGTTGGCTGCGCCAAGCCTCAGTGCATTTCTCAGCAACCTGGAATAGGCCGGTGGGCAGCGTTCCCTCACCCACATCTCCATGTGCTAAAAGACCAGCAGGTTAACGTCGAACAGTTATGCCCTTCGGACCTCGATGTTGCGCTGACCTATCAATTCCAAGCAAAATAAAAACTAGACCCTTCCTCCTTCATAACCCTCCATTCTTGCAATGGAGGGAGTGCAGAGACAATTAACCAGGCTGACACCTGAAATGGCAGGAATGACTTATGAGGAAAGATTGCGCAAATTGGGATTGTACTCCCTGGAGTTTAGAAGATTGAGAGGGGCTCTCATAGAGACATAAAATTCTGGCAGTACTGGACAGAATGGATGCAGATGGGATGTTTCCAAGGATGGGAAAATCCAGAACCTGGGGCCATGGTTTGAGGATAATAGGCAAACCATTTAGGATGGAGATGAGGAGGAATTTCTTTACCCAGAGAGTGGTGAATCTGTAGAATTCATTGCCACAGAGGGCAGTAGAGGCAGGTTCATTAAATATGTTTAAGAGGGAATTAGATATATTTCTTCAGTATAAGGGTATTAAAGGTTACGGAGAGAAGGTGGGGATGGGGTACTGAAATTTAAGATCAGCCATGATCTCGTTGAATGGCGGAACAAAGGGTCGAATGACCTACTCCTGCTCCTATCTTCTATGTTTCCTTCATTCATGTGTCCAAGAAGCCCTTAAATGCCGCTAATATTTCAGCCTGCATCACCACTCCTGGCAAAGCATTCCTGGCACCCACAACTCTGTGTAAAAACAAGTACCCCTTATATTGCCCCTAAACCTTCCTCCCTTTGCTTTGGGCTTCTAGTGTTTGCTTCTCTTATCTGGGTTTCACGCAGACCAAAGGGCACCTTTCACTGAGATTCTGGTCTTCCAGCAGTTCTGGATGTCTGTGTCTGGATGCTCTGCTCAGGGGACCACCCCGCAGTATCTCATCAAGTCCTAGTCTCTGTGTCAGCAGGAATTCCATGCTGACCACTGCCTGATGGCCCTGTGGTCAATAGTGTTTGTCTATGCAACCATTCCCATGAAGGTGATGGGGCAAAGTCCTGCTGACTAGGACATTGTGTGGCATCAGGGCCAGACCAATCTTTCACAACACCTGAGCCAGGTAGAACCTCAGCACATAGCAGCTTTTGGTGCCCTTGCACTTTGTTTCCAAGCACAGCCATACACAATAGCCATGCTGGTTAGGGTTATTCCCCCATTGATTGACGATGTACATGGTTCTCCAGACTCTATCCATTTTGGACCCCCACATGAATAGGAAATGTGTTTTGGGAATTGACAGGGTGGAGGTGTGGGGCTGGGCCACACCTGCCTCACGTGCAGCAGTACCAAGAGCTCCTTGCACCTGATGACCGGGTTCTACCAGTTTGACAGAGTTGGGCATCTCTGTGGTTCTCCCTGTCTCCTGGAACTGGGGGTCTCCTTACAGCTCCCCATCTCCTTGAGTTGGTACTTTGTTCTCCACCATCACCACAAGACAACCAAGACCCCTGGATGGAGGGCAGAGGCGCAGAGAGATCAGTGAGAATACGGGTAGTTTCAACAGGGTGGGGTCCATCCTGATGCCTGATAACAGGAGGAAACCAATGGGGAAGGAGGATGCAGGGCATTCGATAGCAGGTGGGGCAGGGTGTAGACATTGCAGCTGACTGGAATTGTCAGGGGGATATTGAGACCTGGGAGAGGAGGGGAAGGAGGGTGCAATTGTGTTCTGACGAGAGAGTGCTGAGGGAGAGGCAACATGGGTGGAACCTCAAGGCAAGGGACCCCTGAAATTTTTGCAGGGATGGTATCTGTAAATAGACTCCCAGATATCCAGCAAAGAGCATCTTTGTCCCCCTGCCATCAGGAAGGAGATATGGAGGAATAAAAGCAGAGAAGCCAGGGAGGGAAATAGCTTCTTCCCACAGGCCGTGAGATTGACAAGGCAACATGAGCTTGATGGGAGCGAAGAATGAAAAGGTGGAGAGGAATATGGACTGATTACAACAGCTCAGCCAGCAGGAGAGTGGGGCCGAAGGGCCTGTTTCTGTGTTGTCTATCTGGACCAGCCTTTTGAGTTCAAGCTTTAAAAGACCAAACCATTTTTAAATTTAATATCAACGGTATAGAATGAATCAAAGGACAAGATGTCTGTCCAGCGGCAAGCGTCGAAGGCACTTCCTGAAACAGAGGCTCTGAAACTACAGGGAGGTTCTGGCCGGAATGAGGTCCCGCTTCCTCTGGAAGGAGGAGAGGAGGCAGGGATAATGTGGGGGAAGGGGTGCCTTCCTACATTCACCTCCCATTTCCTCTACACCGTACACCTCTTCATTTCCCTGCCCATTCCCCTCCCTCATCACCTCTCCATTTCCTGTGCCCCGCTCGCCGCCCACGCTCCCCTCCCCAACTTAACCCTAACCCCTAACAAACCCTAACCTTAACGTTAACACTACCGATACCCTTAAACACTACACCACGTCCCCAACCCTAACTCTTATTTCCACCCTGTCCTCTAACCCTATCCCTATGCTGTCCCCTAAACCCAACCTAATCTTACCCACCTTCCCCTAACCCCAACTCACACCTCACCTCTACCTCCTACTCCTACCCCCTTCCCCTAAACTTATCACAAGCCCACTTCCCCGAACTCTAAACCTAACCCTAAACCTCGACCTAACCCGATCCCACATCTCCTAACCCTAAACCTAACTTTACCTCTACCCGTCCCTGACCCTTATCTTAAATCTACCCACCTTCCCCAACCCTAAGCTAAACCCTACCCCTAGCCTCAACACCTACCCCCTTCCCCTAACCCTACCCCATACCCGCACCCCCTACCACTACCCCATTACCTACCCCTACCCTCTCACTACTCCCCTTTCTCCTACCCTCTTCCCCTATCCCTCCTTCCCCTGTTAGGGGTAGGAAGGGAAGGGGAGGGGAAGAGGAGGAGGGGAAGGGTAGGAGGCGAAGGGGAGGGGGAAAGGAGAGGGGAAGGGGAGGTGAAGGGAGGAGGGCTAAGTTTCGGGCATAGGTGTGAGGGTAGGTGAAGGGGAAGGTGAGTGGGAGGGGATTGGAATGGAGGAGAGGTAGGGGAGAAATGGGAGGGGAAGTGGGTGAAGGGATATGGAAGAGGTGGGGAATGGAGTTGGCAGGGCCAGAGGGAGAAGGGGAGGGGTTCAGGCCATCATGATGTTGTCCATCCTCTGTTCAGCTGGGATGCAATGTTCTTCTGGACTCGTGTCTAGTCTCTGAGATCGCTCCTATTCCTGGGAAGAGAAATATGAGTGATAGAGATGCCGTCTCCGAGGCCTGATCACGATGACTTTGGAGGGCCCCAACTCTTCCCCCATCACCCCCCTCCCTACCCCTGCACACTAGGACCTTTCCCATTCCTCTGCTTTACCTGAGGAAGTGTGTTTTGGAGAAAAGCACGATCTATCTCTGCAGAGCTCAGAGCCACGTGTCTCCATCAGGCAACACCCTGGTTCACCATGACATGGCAGCAAGATGTTGGACAAATCGTGGATGGATCAGTCGAGTCCCTTCAGCTGACCCATCTGAACCTACCCCACAACAATATTACTCTTCCCTCCCTCTCACCAGTACCTTCTGTTTTTCTTTTATTCCTGTTCCTATATTAAAATCTTTTTTGTGCCTTTTTTGGATGAGCCTCCAGTACCACCCCTGGCAATGTATTCCAGCCACCCACTACATTCTGTGTGAATAAAATATCCCCCTCACATCTTGTCTAAAGTTCCCTCATCTCACCTTATTTAGATGTCCACTGGTATTTTTGCCCCAGGAATGCACACAATATTCCAAGTGTGGTCTGATGAGAATTTTGTACATCTGCAGCGTTACCTCTCAGTTCTTGAACTCAATCCCCTGACTCCTGAAGGCCAGCACACAATACACCATCTTAAACTCCCTCTCAATTTGCACAGCAACTTTGAGCGATTTATGGCGCAGGATCTAAATATATCTCAGTCCTGCACACTGTTCATAATCCTGCCATTAACCAAGTGCTCTGCCCTCACGTTCTTGTAATCCGCATTCAATAAAGATATTGGTCTATATGAAGCTAATTTTAATGGGTCTCCAACCTTCTTTGGAATAACTTTTATTCGTGCCCTTGAAAATGACTCTGGAAATTAACCCGTACCAGTTGCTTATTTAAGTACATCTGATTTACAGGATTCAACTCCATCTGTCACTTCTCTGCAAACTGGATGACCTATGACAACCTTCTACACTGTCTACAACATCTCTACCACTGTGTCATCCCCTGACATACCCACCCTTCCACTCCCATCATCATTCATAAAAATCACAAAGAGCAGGGGTCCCAGAGCAGATCCATTTGGAGAGCCACTAGTCATTGTTCCATCTACTACTACCCTCTGTTTACTGCAGACAAGCCAATTCTGAATCCACACAGCCAAGGCTCCATGGATCCCATGCCTCCCGACGTTCTGAATGAGGCCACCGTGACGACCTCGTCAAGCACCTTACTAAAATCCACGTGCAGCGCATACACACCTTTACCTTCATCTATTTCCTTTGACATCTCCTCGAAATACTCAATTTGACTCGTGATGCAGGACCTGCTCCTCACAAAACTATCCATGAGTTTCCCCAGCATGTTTGTGCATTGCCCTCAGACCCAGAATCTGCAGACTTCCTGGCCAGTCCCTCCCTTACCCCTTCCCAGAGCTTCCGCATCCATTACAACATTAAGCATTGCTGCCCAGTACTGCCCAGTACAGACCTTTGTAAACGTTCTCCACAACCAACTAACCCTTACCCGTACCACACCCATAACTATGGGTGGATTAAATATCCAATTAACTTCTTTCTGAAATAATGCATCATGAATTTAATGTTGATTCCAATTTTGAATAACTTTTCATAATTCTCGTTCAGCTCCTTTAAAGTTAGATCCATTATCAGAACATAATTCTTTTACTTGACCACGTCTAGGAATAAAACGCCAAAGAACATGAATAAATGAGTCTGTATCAAGCAATGACGCTACTTCAATATGAATTGCTCTCATAGTCAAACAAGTGAAAATAACTCCATATCGTTTTTCAACACTTCGTCCTCACTTTACTTGCAAAGGACCAAAATAATCAACTTCCACGGATGTAAATGGGAATTCATCAGGTGAAACTCTGTCCTGTGGTAAATCTGCCATTTAATAATAATAACAATTACAGCACGGAAACAGGCCATTAGGCCCTTCTAGTCCGCACCGAACCAAACACCCCTTTCTAATCCCACCTCCCTGCACAATGCCCATAACCCTCCATCTTCCTCTCATCCATAAACCTGTCCAACCTTTTCTTAAATAATACAATTGACTCCGCCGCCACTATTTCTCCCGGAAGATTATTCCACACAGCTACCACTCTCTGAGTAAAGAAGTTCCCCCTCATGTTACCTCTAAACCTCTGCCCCTTAATTCTTAACTCATGTCCTCTTGTTTTAATCTTTCCTCCTCTTAACGGAAATAGTCTATCCACATCCACTCTGTCTATCCCTTTCATAATCTTAAATACTTCTATCAAATCCCCTCTCAACCTTCTACGCTCCAAAGAATAAAGACCCAATCTGTCCAATCTCTCCCCATACTCCAGATGCTTAAACCCAGGCAACATTCTGGTAAACCTTCTCTGCACTCTCTCCACTCTGTTTATATCCTTCCTATAATTAGGCGACCAGAACTGCACACAGAACTCCAAATTAGGCCGCACCAACGTCTTATACAATCTCAACATCACCTCCCAACTCCTATATTCCATGCAATGATTGATAAAGGCCAGCATACTAAAAGCCTTCTTCACCACCCTATTCACGTGAGTTTCTACCTTCAGGGAACGATGTACCGTCACTCCTAAATCTTTCTGCTCTTCTGTATTCCTCAATGCTCTCCCATTTACCACATATGTCCTATTCTGATTCTTCTTACCAAAATGAAGCACCTCACACTTATCAGCATTAAATTCCATCTGCCATTTTTCAGCCCACTTTTCTAAGCAGCCCAAACCCCTCTGCAATCCTAGAAAACCTTCTTCATTATCCACTATTCCACCTATCTTAGTATCGTCTGCATATTTACTAATCCAATTCACCACCCCATCATCTAGATCATTAATGTATATAACGAACAACAATGGGCCCAATACAGATCCTTGAGGCACACCACTGGTCACCGGCCTCCAACCTGACAGACAATTATCCACTACCACTCTCTGGCCTCTCCCTTTCAGCCAATGTTCAATCCATTTGACTATTTCAAAATTTATACCTAAAGACTGCACCTTCCTAACTAACCTTCCATGTGGTACCTTATCGAAGGCCTTACTGAAGTCCATATAGACAACATCCACTGCGCTACCCTCATCCACATTCCTAGTCACCTCTTCAAAAAATTCAATCAGATTGGTCAAACATGACCTTCCTCCCACAAATCCATGTTGAGTACTCCTGATCAGACCCTGTCTATCCAGATGTTTATAAGTACTATCTCTAAGAATTTTCTCCATTAATTTACCTACCACAGACGTCAAACTTACAGGCCGATAGTTGCCAGGCTTCCTCCTTGAACCCTTTTTAAATAACGGAACCACATGCGCAATGCGCCAATCCTCCGGCACTATCCCCATATCTAATGACATTCGAAAAATTACCGCCAGAGCCTCTGCTATTTCCTCCTTCACTTCTCTCAATGTCCTGGGGAAGATCCCGTCTGGTCCTGGAGACTTATCCACCTTTATATTCTTCAAAAGCCTTAAAACTACACCTTTTGTAATCTCTATATTCCCCATATTTACCCAATTTGCTTTTTTTATCCCACATCTCCCAATATCCTTCTCCTTAGTGAATACCGAAGAAAAGAAACTGTTCAATATCTCCCCCATTTCTCTAGGTTCCACACTCAGTTTTCCACTCTGATTTTCTAAGGGACCAATTTTGTCTCTAGCTTTCCTCTTACCATTAACATATTTGTAGAACTCTTTTGGATTTGTTTTCACCCTGCTTGCCATAGTTTTCTCGTACCTTCTTTTAGCTTTCCTAATTCCTCTCTTAAGATTCCTCTTACATTCAATGTATCTTTCAAACATCTCCTTAACTCCATGCTTCTTATATCTAATGTACGCCTCCCTTTTTCTTCGAACCAAGTTTCCAATATTCCTTGAAAACCACGGCTCTCTCAAACCTTTTGCCCCTCCTTTTAACCTAACAGGAACATAAAGCTTTTGCACTCTCAAAATCTGATCTTTAAAAGACTTCCATCTCTCTACTACATCCTGCCCATAAAACAAATTGTCCCAATGCACACCCTGCAAGTCCTTTCGCATCTCCTCAAATCTAGCTTTTCCCCAATCAAAAATTTGTTGTTGTCCAGGTTTTCATTCTCTCTGTTAGTCACAAAGAGATGAAACCTCATGATTTCATTATTAATATATTTAAGCACTGATGTTCTATCAGTCCAAAACACAGGATCTGCTAACTCCATCTGTAATTGTCTTCTTAACATAGCGTCCATTTTGCTCGCCATAATAGCAGCAGTCAATTCCATTCAAGGTGTGGTGACTGACTTTAATGGAGCCACTCTGGCTTTTCCCATTACAAATCCACCATCTACTCACACTTGGTTATTTCACAGGACTCAGTAACTGACAGGATCAAAACCACCTTCACTTACATCAGAAAAATGGTGTAACTGAGCAAATGTGGCCACTCCAAAGTCTGTTGACGTCAAAACTTCCAAGTATTTGAAGACGCTCAATCTAATTTTTCCAATCTTGTGCAATGGATTCTGGATTAGTTTCATCCCATCCAAATTTTCTTCTGCACAAAACTGGTATTTGGCCGGGCTGATCATTAGGTTGAATTCGGCCAGTCGGGAGAAGAGGGTGTGCAGGTGAGACTTGTGTTGTGCCCAGTCTCTGCTGGCGACAAGAATGTCATCCAGATAAATGAACACGAAATTCAAATCCCTGCGCACCGTATCCATGAGGTGCATTATGTCTGGGCGGTGTTCTTGAGCCTGACAGGCATGCATAAAAATTCGAACATGCCGAAGGGGGAGATGATGGACGTTTTGGGGATGTCATCTGGGTGCAATGGGATTTGATGGTACACGCACACCAGATCGACCTTGGAGAATACTCTCACACCATGCAGATTGGCCATAAAGTCCTGAATGTGAGGGATGGGGTAACGGTCAGGTACTGTCATGTCATTAAACCGTCGATAATCTCCGCAGGGTCGCCAGCCATCGGAGGCTTTTGGGACCAGGTGGAGCGGCGAGTCCCAAGGACTGTCGGAGGGACGAATGATCCCCAGTTCCTGCAGATGCGAGAACTTCTCTTTCGCTATCTGGAGCTTATCTGGTGGGTTTAACAGTAATGTACGATAAACTGTATCAGACACTGTGACACCAGGTTCACAGTTGGGAGAATATTTAACGGTGATATACAGTAGACTTTGGCAGATACTGTGACATCAAGTTTTCAGTATGAGAAGGTTTAACAGTAATGCATGATAAGCTGTGGTAGATACTGTGATACCAGGTTCACAGTTGGAAGAAGTTTTTACGGTGATGTAATATTAACTGTGGCAGATAAAGTGACACCAGGTTCACATTGGTGCAAAGTTTATGGTGATGTACGGAAGACTGATGCAGATATGGTGACACCACATTCACAACGAGGAGAAAGAATATCAGTGATGTGCAATAAACTGTGGAATATACTGTGACTTCAAGTTTACAGTGGGGAGGTTGAACTGTGATGTACGATAAATGGTGGAAAAAACAGTGATGAATGGGTCAACTTGGGGAGAATGTTTAACGGTGATGTACAGTCGACGACTTTGGCAGATACTGTGACACTGTGTTCACAGTACTGAGATGGTTTAACAGATATGTATGGTAGAATAAGGCAGATTCTGTGACTCCAGGTTTACAGTGGTGAGAAGGTTTAAAAATGATGTACAATAAACTGGCAGATACTGATACTTGGTTCACAGTGGGGAGGAGGTTAATGGTGATGTACAGGAGACTATGTAGATACGTTGATACTGGGCTCAGAGTGGGAAAAAAAAGCTTTATGGGAAACTGAGACAGTTACTGTGACACCGGGTTCATAGTGGGGAAAATGTTTGACAGAGCTGTACGATAACCTTTGGCGAATAAAGGGACACCAGCTTCATATTGGGGAGAATTTTTAATGATGATGTACACTAAACTGTGGCAGATACAGTAACACCAGGCTCACATTGACGAGAAGGTTTACTGGTGATGTACGGTAGACTGCCAGGCTCTATAACACCAAGTTCACAGTAGTGAGAAGGTATAATAGTGATGTACGATAAATTGTGGCAGATACAGTAAAACCGGTTTCACAATGGGGAGAAGGTTTAATGGTGATGTGTGGTAAACTTAGGCTGATACTTTAACACCAATTTAACAGGGTGAGAAGGTTTAACGTTGATTAACGGTAGACTGAGACAGAAACTGAGAGACAGCATTCACAGTAATGTGAAGGTTTAACAGTGATTTACTATAAACTGTGTCAGATACTGTGACAAGATGGCGCAGAGGGTAGACGTGTGGTTCCACCCTTCCGCAGTTAGACTATTAAATGCTCAATTTTAAAAGTTGTAAAAGTGATTAAAAATACTGTTTATAGACTTTGGAATAGTGGAGGATCGAAATGGCTGCAAATGTGAAAAAATCGAAAACTCAGTTACAGAAGAAATTACCTTACAAAAGTGTTGAAGAACTGAGGCCAAGTTCAAGTTGAAGTAACAGAGTTGTCGACTGGAGTCCCCAAGCCTCAGAGGACTCCTGCCCGGCTAAGTATTTCGTCGGCGCTAGCTTAGCGATGAGTTCAGCGGTTTCGACTCGTGCACTCGTGAACACAGGCGTGAGGGCGAGCCAGCTGAACGAGGACAGGCACGTGAGCCTGCAGCATTGCCTGGTGGTCAGGAGAGGTACAGTGTAGCATCAGATGACGCACCTGCGCAGTCGGTGGCCCTACCGGGCATGTGCAGTGCGTCAAGGGTCCACAAACCTTTGGAGAAGGTGTGGGCTGTGGGGGAGCCTGAGCGATGGTGAACTGACGAGGTCGCTCACTGTTGAGGTAGGCATCCTGTAGTTGGGTGTCCAGACCTGCAGCCGCACTGGAAGAGGACCTACTGCTTTGGAACAAGAAGAGAGCTCAACATCATTAGAATTTGAAGAACTGGGGACTGCGGCAAAAGAAGGTCAGCCTCAAAGGCAGGTGATGGATCCTGGACTGGATTCTGTGTTTCCAATTCTGGAAGGGATTGCTCAACTCATGGAAGATATGGCAAATATGTCAGTGCAGATGACTCATCAGATGACTCAAGGATTTTCGAAATGAAAACTAAAATGAACACTGTGTGTGAAGAAATAACTTTTATGAAGCAAGATATTAATGTAGTTAAGAGTGATGTTACGAGATGGACACGATCAGTGGATACTGTGCAAGATCATTTTAAAAAGATTGAGGAGGCTTTCTTGAATGCAAGAGTCAAGTGGAGCGTAATAGAGAAAAAATGGAAATAGTGGAAGATCCTTTTGTAGATTGGGGGATTCAGAAGAAGGAGTTATTGAAGAAGTTTGACTCATTAGAAAACCAATGTCGTAGAAATAATGTTAAGATAGTAGGTCTTCCGGAAGATATGGAAGGTTCGGATCCGGTGAAGGTTTTGAAGAAATGGATCCCAGAAGTGAAGGGCAGGTAATTCGTTCCAGATGGACTGGAATTAGATCGAGTGAACAGAGCGTTTCCAGGCCAATTACCACGAGCAGTTTTGATTCGCTGTTTTAAATAACAAGACAGAGAGGTGATACTCCGATTGGTGGTGCAGAAAACATGGCAAAATCAGACTCCACTGATGGTTCAAAATAATAGGGGTTTTTTAATGCAGATCTGAGTCAAGAAATTATCAGAAGAGACCGAGAATTTAATTCAGCCTAAGAAGTATTGTGGCGAAAGGGATATAAATTTGCTTTTCGTTATGCAGCAGTATTGAAAGATTTTTATGGGAATTTTCAATCTCAGTTTTTTGAGAATGACCATGATGCTTTAATATTTGCTAATTCATTGCCAGATGTACGAGGAAATGGGTGATCGTCACCATTGTCACCAAAGGGAAGGGTCAATGGGAATGGAAATGGGAAGATTGGAAAATATGGAAAGAATGGGAAAAAAGTTGAATGGATGCAAAGTCTTCTCGATATTGACGATCCGGAACAATCATTGGGACTGGAATCACTGGGTTGAATGTTTTTGTTTCAGGACTTTGTGAAAGTCTGACTGGGGGGTGGGTGACACTGAGTCCTTTAGTCACCTGCTACTTGTGGACTTTACCACACCCAGATTTTTAGGGGGCTACTACTTTTGAGTAGCTTGTTTTGGGATTGATGTTTCTCTTTTTTTTGGAATTTTAAAAATAGGTGGGATTCGAATACAGTGAGACTTAGAAGGGGAGTATTATTTTTTAGTAGGATTCACATTTGTGAGAAGGTTTAACAGTGAAAAATATGAACTGTGTCAGATACTGTGACACTAGGTTCACAGAGCGAGAAGGTTTAACAGTGATGTATGGTATGTTGAGGTAGATAATTTGACACCAGGAGTAAAGTGGGGATCAGGTTTAACGGTGATGTACTGTAGACTGAGGCAGATACTGTGACACCAGATTCACATGAGAATAACGTTTAATGGTGATGTGCGGTATGTTGAGGTAGATAAAGTGATACCAGGTGCACAATGGGGATAATGTTTAATGGTGATGTATGGTAGACTGAGGCAGATACAAGCAGAGTCACTTGGTGAAATTGTTGGTCCAGAACAAACCCTGCCCACACACTCCCTTAAATACCTGCAAAGTCGTGGCTCAGCTCTGCTCCATGCTAAAACTATAAAGCTTTTCGGAAGAGATAACGGACTTCAGATGCTTGGACGTTGAGTCACAAAAACATTAATGATTCCCTGAACAACACACCTCTATCTGAAAACCAACAAGAACCTTCCCGAGTGGTAAATATCAACAAGACATAATATCATGTAACCATTGTGTTTGTGTCGTTTGAGAATTGCATTTCCATTCAATCAGAATTAGAGTTTTGGGTGCCGTATTTGAGAAAAGATGTGCTGTTGTTGGAGAAGGTCAGAGATGATTTACTGGAATGATATCAGGAATGAAAGGGTTAGTGTATGAGGAACAATTGTCGACTCTTCGACTGTACTAGTTGGAGTACAGAAGGATAAGGGGGTCCTCAGAGGCATTTCAAATGCTAGAAGGCCTGGACAGAGTACATAAGGCAAAGATGTTTCCCATGGTAGGGGATTCTGGGACAGGAGAGCATAATTTCAGGATAAAAGGGTGTCAATTTAAAACAAATGTGGAAAAATTGATTTTGTCAGTGGGTCATGAAACCCACGTGAGGTCATTGGCTGTATTTAAGGCAGAGATTAACAGGTATTTGATACATCAAGGAATTAAGGGTAATGGGGAGAGAGCTGGGCAGTCAACAGACTTGACGGGCCTACTTCTGCTCCTATATCTTGTGATCTATATCCTGCTGAAGAACTAGACAACCCTCCTCTTGTATTCCATTCTTAGAAAACATTCTGCATCGTGGTTTTATGTCACATGAACCCATTTCAGATTGAATCCCATGTTACAAATAACCCATTGCAAATTCTGCATTGAGAGGACTGCAGCTTCCTCATTTTAAAAATTGTTATGGAGCAGCTCAAATGAGATTTCTTGCTTCTTTTTTTGAAAGGGTTAAAATAGAATCAAATAAAATAGGAAAGGGAAAAGCAGAAGAATTTATGTACAACTGGGAATCAAAATTAATGGTTGGTGATAAAGATACACAATTGTTGAAACATTTGATTAATATATGGAATAAAATAAATGATGTAATTGGTGTAAGTGGATGTACATCACCTAGAATGGCTTGGATTCAAAATCCTCGTATCTTTTTCAAAGGATCATCAATTTCTGGACAGCGGGTTTCGTAAGGGGATAATAAATGTTGAAGATTGTGATGAAAGGGGTCAATTAATGTCATTTGACCAACTGAGAAATAAATATTATATAACTCATAGCAATCTTTTTTTGCTATTTCCAACTTAGAGCATATTTGAAGGATAAGTTAGGACCAACCATGTTGTACTGAAATAGAAATTCCTTATAATAGGAATTGTTAAAAAAAATATTTGATAATGTCCTCTTTATTACAAGTAGGAACCTTTAAATGAGGAGTTCATAAGTTGAGACAAAGGTGGGAAATGGATTTGAATATTGTAATTGATTGGCAAATATGGGCAGATCTATATAAGGATCTCAATGCAAGATATAAATTAGTTCAGTATAATTGTTTTTACATCAGTCATGTAGTAGATGTCAGCAAGGATTTTATTTGAATGCTGCACCTGGAGTCAGGTGACTCAGGCTGTTGGATTTGAAAAGCTCCTCAGGAAGCTGATTTGGCAACAGAGATCACGTGATCCAGGGGAGTTGTATTAATTCACTTCAACTCAGCAGTCTGGAACTATTGACCATCGTTCCACACTGCAGCAGTGAGGAAGGAATTCACAACTAGTTTTTCTTCTACAGTTACTTCTTACACCAGTGAAATTGAATAGAATAAAATCAGAATTATCAGATCAATGTTTTAGGTGTGTTGAAGATGTTGCAACTTTCTTGCATTCAACTTATCTTTGTCCTAATGCAAGATGTTTTTGGGGGAGAATTACAATATTAATGGAACAAGTTATAGGAGATGTTTTTCCACAGAATCTGACCTTATTTTTATTAGGAAACATTGAATGAACAAGGCCCAAATTAAATCTATTAATATATCAATTGAAATTTGTTAAATTAATGTTAGCGGTGATGAGGACATGTATTGCACTTACTTGGAAATCAGATATACATATATTTTTAGGGATGCCAAGATGACATGCAAATATTCAAGGTTGTATTCCTTTGGAAAAAATTACAAATAGCTTGAGAAATATATACTCCATGCTTTTGCAAATTTGGCACATGAATATTCAAATATCAGGCTTCAATTTGTAATAATGCCCTTTCCATCCCTCTAGACATGGGAGATTCTCCTCTTAGTTAATTTTTTTTATTTAGATTTTTTAGATTTCCTTGCCGCCGTGAACTCTGGGGAAGCGGACAACTAGTGCAGGGCACCAGAAAACAGAAAGACCACACCCCACCAACATCTCAGAAGCAGAGGATTCAATCCACAGGTCAGTGACCAAGGAAGCAGACCAGTGAGGGGTTCTGCAACTGAAAGACCCACATAGGTGGCAGGCTGTTGGTGACTTGAGGAGAGGAACCCATGCAGGCTGCGGGCTTCTGGACATAGCAGTCAAGGAACTCACACCAGGCTGTGAAATGTTAGAGACTGGGTCTAAACTGGCTAAAAGGGTGTCAGGTATCAGACCTGGGATACGAGCGAGTGCTAAATGGTTCCTAATTATGTCAGAGGTTCAAAAGTGGAGCTCACATTGCCAATGACTTGGATGGTCTGTGAGCATTGAAAGAGAATTCACACACACTCAGTGACTTCACCCAGGGTTTTGGGTGGTTGGGGGGAGGTGGGGGAAAGCACTCAGTCTTTTTCTGACTGCAAGAGGCATTTCAGGCAATTTCTGCCAGAGGGTGCGTCTGTCTGCCTTATAGCAGGAAAAAAGCAATTTTCTCTTTTATGACACTTTTTAATTACATGACAGTAAATTGTCTCCTGAAATAGAGAGAGGTTCAAGTTTCAATCTATTACAAACTCCACTCACCAGATTATACCTCTTCCCACTTTTTTTTGCAAGGACACCATTGATTTTATCACAACTCCTCTGCTGCATCTGTCCTGTGACAGATTATATATTTTACAATTTATATAGAGATGTTTTTGAAAGAGATGGATTGTAGGAGTCGTTAAGGTCACAAACAAACACATACACTTCACAAAACAGCTCTTATTTAAAATGCAAGAGCTTTGCTGAGAGTGAGTCATTCAGGCACCGAGAGCCTTTGCAAAGACAAAACAAGGAGACTGTTTTGCTAAAGAATTTCAAAAGCAGGTGTAAATGGATTATTGTTTTTAAAGCAACAAATGAATGGACTCAGAATTATGGGTCCAGTGCAGTCATCTGGCTGGTACCAGTTTGCTGTTCTAAGGTTTTGCAAGCAGAGAGGAGAGACCAAATAGGCTTTTTCTAAAAAAAAATGAGAGAGAGAGAGAGAGATGGCAAGCTGGCATCTTGTTTTGAAGACAGGTTGTGAGTTCTTAGTTCAGCCTGTTGAAAAACTTTGTTGTCCATACAAGAGGAAATGGCGGGCTAGAAATTATGTTTTACCTCAAATAAGGGAAACAAAAGGTGATCAATGGTGACTTGCAGAAGAGGTTATCATCTGGAATATCCTGATTGGTCAAGTTTCTTTGGCAAGACACCAAAGTGGCTGATCAGAGGGAATCAGTTTATGTGTGTCCAATGTGCATGAAATCCCTCTCTGAAACCAACAAGAACCTTCCTGGAGGGTAAACATTTACTTTTAAGCACCAGAGCTTGGTGAAAATTCATAAATGTTGAATTCTATGCACAGTATAAGAACTGATAGACACTGGTGAACTTGGAGTTGTGTCAAAGAACTTTATACACATTAAATACACCTGCACTTAAAATTAGAAGGCGGTAATGGAAGGCTGTTAATAGTGATAAGTTAAAGTTTGATCCTGTTTTTTTTTGTTTAAAGAAAATTAAAAACAATGTTTGTTTAAGAATGAATGGTGTTATTGTTCAAAATCTTCCTGAGATCGAAAGGATTCTTGGACTGAATAGACATCTGGGCCAAATGGCTATTTAAGGACAATCTGTACATGATTGTACATCCTAAAGTACAATGACTACTTCTATCCACTAAAGATTGTTAAAGAGCAAGAATAGACAATACAATCACGTAAAATTCCCATCCATACAGCACAAAACAATCACACCTCCTTATCAGTCAGGAAGTGCCTACACTTCCCAAGGTGGCTGAGGAGGTCAAGGCCAATGGCTCTCATCCTGAGATTTTACAGGAGCGCTGTTGAGTCTCCTGTCTGGCTGCACCATTGGATGATCTAGTTGCTGTAAAGCATCAGACAGCAATGATGCAGAGTAGTGAGGATCACTGGGGTCTCCCTTTTTCTGTAGATGACATTCACTAGGAGTGTTGTTCAAATTAGGCTCAAGGAATAGTGCAAAGACCATTTTGATCGAGTGAACAGCATCTTTCACCACGTCCATCATCAAAATCTGGATTTACAGGCTGGGGAATAGCTTCTTCCCACAGGCTGTGAGATGGATGAAAAGTATCCTCTAAGTGCAATAATCCTCCAAATATTTATATATGTAGCGGCTACTTCAATAGAGCTACTAAAGCAACACACACATGCCAGGGTAGTCAACACAAGACTGCTTTATTCATTCTTTACAGGCTTCTTCTATTTACAGCGTGTCCCGGGCTCCATGGGTCAAGGTGCAACATCATTTATGAGTTTGCTGCAGATCCACAGGACCACAGGTTTAAATTAAGCCCTGTGAGTGTACCGTACCTTCCGGCAGGGGAAATCACAGATCAACGTGCCGTTCCTCGGCACGCAGCACCACGTGCATGCGGTCAATTAAATGGATGAGTTCCCAGCTTTCTGCCTTATGATTTCATGTGCCTGCCAAGGAACCTTGCCCTCTCGGCCCGCTACACAGCTGCTACACCTCCCCCAGAACCGTCGCCAGAAAGTAAAACAGCAGCTGCATGCACCTTAGGTGGACACCCTCATTGTCTGGGCTGGGGGCATTGAATGGGTGAAGCGGGATCCACATGGGCAGCGTTGTGTCTGTCCAAACTAAACAGCTGTGAATATCCCCCAATGTCCAAAGTATACTCAAACCCATCCTTCTTCACCACGCAGAAAAAGCCCTCATACGGTCATTGTAACAGCACTCCTGGGTCCTGTCTGCGCACAAAACAAAATCAGCGTCCAGGAGTGGTGGGGCACGTTCTGTTAAGGGGATCCAAGCCAATGGGTAGGAAAAGCTTTGATGATCACGATACCATGTCGAAGTTGCTGAAGGATGTTCAGATCAGAGTTGGTTGAAAAATGAATGTCTCATGAAATTTTAAAGACCAGACCATAAACCATCTCTGCGGACAATGCAGATATATCTTGCTTTGAAGCTGTGTGCACTCCCAAAAGAGTGCATAGCAACTCATCAACCTAATTGGGACAAGTGAGTCGGGCCTTAAAAGTAGACTTCAGTTGCCGGTGGGAACGTGACTGAATTAATGTGGGAAAACCAAATCTGGCCATCCAGTTGACGATGAATGCTCTGGCCCTTGTCTCAGTGTCACTGGATGGCAACGGGACGGCCTCTGGCCTCGCGTGAAATGTTCTACAACTGTTAGAATGTATCTCCTGTTTTGAGATTCTGGCAATGGTCCCAGCAGGTCCACATGCACATGTTCCAACTGCCTGCATACTGTCAGTAAATGTTGAAGAGGTGCCTTAGTGTGGCACTGAATTTTGGCAGTCAGGCAGGAGATAGTCATCCAAACCCATTGCATGACGCCTTTTCTCAGTCCACGCTATACATATTTATTTGACATGAGCATGACAGATGTTCTGATGGACAGATGAGATAAGCTGTGTATCTGGTCAATAAGGTGTTTCCTCCAAGATTCAGGAAATATTGGTCAAATGTAGCCCAAAGACATGTCACAAAGTAAGGTTGGCCACCCAGTTGTGCTGCCCTCTGCTGTATGTCCAGGTTAGTAATGGCCGTACTGTATGCCTGAACATCGGGGTCCATTGCCTGGACACTGGCTAATTCAGGAATATCAATGTCACCCTGAATATGATATATAGTCGGTCTGGACAGAATATTCATGACGAGGTTGTTTTTACCAGATGTTATCCAAGAAGATGTAAGGGAACTCTAAATCTCTGCCCAAAGTGTCTATAACCCGCTGGCAGGTTTGAACACCATTCTTC
Source organism: Narcine bancroftii (assembly GCF_036971445.1). Classification (NCBI taxonomy): domain Eukaryota; kingdom Metazoa; phylum Chordata; class Chondrichthyes; order Torpediniformes; family Narcinidae; genus Narcine; species Narcine bancroftii. The sequence goes on along the minus strand of NC_091479.1, from coordinate 51,894,249 downwards.
AACTCAAGTGGCATCCTAAGACATTCAAAAGGCCCAGAAGGGATAATAATCACCGTTTTAGGAATATCTTCCTTATGGATGGGATCTGATGGTATCTCATGACAAGATCAACCTTGATGAAAGCACAGAAATTGTGCAGATGGGAGGCAAAATCTTGCATATGAGGGACATTAAGACAGTGGGTCTTATCTTGAGATATGGTCTGCTGGCCTTCAGAAATCATAGCATAGACTAGAGTACAGCTGGAAAGTGATGCTGCAACTGTTTAAGGCATTGGTGAGGCCAGGTTTGGAGAATTGTTTTCCGTTCCGGTCTCCAAATATAGGAATGAAATAGATAAGGTGGAGAGGGTGCAGAAAAGATTTACAAAAATGTTATGTGGCTTACAACATCTCGAGTATAGAGAAAGATTAAGGAGACAGCGACTTTATTCATTGGAACGTAGACGGATGAAGGGGGTTATGATAGAGGTATTCAAAATTATGAAAGGAATAGATAGACTGCACGTGAGTAGACTCTTTCCCCTGAGGGCAGGAGAGGTTGGAACAAGAGGGCATGAGTTCAAGGTAAGGGGCAAATTTTAGGAGGAATGTGAGAGGATGCTTCTTCACTCAGAGAATGGTGGCAGAATGGAATGATCTTCCAGAAGAGATAATTGCGGCAGGGTCCTTTCTGTCATTTAAGAGAAGGTTGGATGTGTACATGGATATGAGGGGGTTGGAGGGATATGGCCAGGGTATTGGAGGGGAAAACTAGTGCAGTTGTTCATGTGAACTGGCACAGACTCAAAGGGCCGATATGGCCTGTTTCCATGCTGTAAACTGTCATATGGTTATATGTGCTGGGCTCCACGGGACAAGGTGGGACATCATTAAGAGTTTGCTGCCAGCGGGTTTGAATGAAGCCCCGTGAGTATCCCGCGCTTTCCGGCAGGAGACTCCAAAAATCGAAAAGATGAATTAACTATTTCCATGAGCCCTCCCCTTTTACGTCTATTTTTCTAAAAGCACTCAGTAATACACCAAGGCAGTAAAATAAAAACTCGATGCTGAGAATACTCAGCAGATCATCTACTGGAAAAAATAATCGGAGTTAAAACCTTCAGGTCGCTAATCTTTCACTGGGATTCAGAAAGATGATCAAATAAACCTGATTCTCTTTGTGAGAAAAAGAAGAGGGGAAATAACAAATTGAATACGTGGGATGAAAAGCCCGAGCAGCAGAAATGGCAGTGGTGCTGGATGAGTGGAGTCTTTGATCAACACATCTGTCTGCATGGAGGGGGAAAGGATAAACAAGACAAACACAATGCCGTCACTGTGAGGTTCAATACGACAGCTGCAGAGAATCTGAAATGAAGGAATGGTAAAAATACTTGTTTTTGGATCAATGTGACAAAATTTGACCTGAGAAAAGAAAACAAAATTGTTTTGCTCTGCCGGAACTTTCTAGATCAAGGGGCACAATAAAATAGTCCAGAAGTCAACATTATGAAATTGAACAGAGAAGTTATACAAATCTGCAACAAGAGATAAAACATAGTTACATAATTCCAAGAAATTGGTGTCACAGGACGACAGGGTTCTAAAGACAGCTTTTGTCATCTTGGCCTTCATTAATTAACATATTGAAAATAAGAGTTGGGAAGTTATGGTGAGGTTGGATAAGATGTTGGTGAGGCCACATTTGGAGTATTGTGTGCAGTTCTGGTCACCTAGCTACAGGAAGGGTATTAGTAAGATTGAAAGAGTGCAGAGAAGATTTACTAAGACGCTGCCAGATCTTCAGGAGTTGATCTACAGGGAAAGGTTGAACAGGTTGGGACTTTATTCCTTGGAGTGTCGAAAAATGAGTAAGAGATTTCTTCAAGTGGCACATGAATGGGAAAAAAGGCTGAGAAAGACTGCAGTGGACCCAATTGTGAAGGAAATATTTTGCTTTAGAAAAACTGTCAGTGGCCCATTTCCTCTGGAGTTATGAAACCACGCACAGAACAAGTCAATGACGTAAATAGAAAATTAAAACAGTGGTTTTCAAACTTTTTCTTTCCAATCACATACCACATTAAGTAATCCCTTACTAACAGAGCACTTCTGGCACAGGGATTAAGTGGAATATGATCCGGGGGGTGGGGGGGGGTGTGGAGGAGGAGTTTGTTGATGAAAATGTTTCTCCATCTCCGTTTTAAGTAGACATCCTTTTATTCTGAGGTTGTGCCCACTGGTCCTAAACTGTCCCACGACTGGCAAAATCCTCTCTATCCAGCCCTTTCACTATTCATCAGATTTCAATAAGGTCCTGCCTCATCCTTCTAAACTCAGGCGAGTCCAGACTCAGAACCATCAAATGCTCCTCCAACATTATTCCTCTCATCCCCAGGATCATTTTTGTAAATCACCTCTGGGCCATCACATCCTCTCTTAGAAATGGGTCCTAAAATTGCTCACAACACTTATTAGATCAGGACAACAAGAAGGTGGTCACGGGAGGGAAGACAGCTGCAGGGCTGCCTAGAGTCCACGGATTTGATGGTGTTCAAGGAGTCAGCTGGGGGCAGGGGGGATTGTCGTGGAAGAATGGCATCGGAAAATGACGTGAGAAGACACCTCTCCCTGACTAAACTGTTCAATACTCGAACTGTAGTGACTTTTTTGATTTTTATCAATGTTTTGAACAGTAATTTACTACAGTAGGATTCCGGAAATGAAGAAAGGAAAAAAGCAGTGTTGGGCACTGCCAGTTGCCCCAATAATCACAGAGACAAAGAATGAGGGGAACGATAGGCTTTATTAATCACAAGACTGCAGGCCAGGGTCCAAGTGAGGGAAGTGAAGGGATGGAAGAGGTGGCTCGACCTTTATGGCCGGGTCACAGTGGAGGAGTTTAGGGAGGAGTCGAGGAGAGGATGACATCAGGAGGGTGGGCCATCCCATGCCTGTACTGGTAAGTACATACAATACCATTTCATTACCAGCAACTTAGAAAAAACCTAGGTTTTCAACCTGTAAAAAGTGCAGAAGAAGCAAGGCCGACCTTCCAGAAGGAACCTCGGGAGCAGTTAGAGATAGATCCGAATCCTCAACGTGGAACTCGGGAGAAGCTGGAAGAAACATCCACATCCTCTGCGCATCCAGTGACGCAAGATGTCCTCAAGTTATTTGGCCTGGCGGCGGGTCAGGAGGAGTGCGAGGTCTGCCGGAAGATATTGAAGGTTCAGATCCTGTAAAATTATTTTTGGAAATGGATTCCGGAGATGTTGGGAGTCGAGTCTTTTGAGATCGGGCTCATAGGGCGTGAAGGAGAAAACCTTTTCTGGGTCAAATGTCAAGAGCGGTTCTTTTAAGATGTTTGTGATATCAGGATAGAGAAATTATATTGTGGCTTGTGGATCAGAAAGTCGCCTTGATCAAAGCCCTACGATGTATCAAGGCAATAGGGTTTTATTTTAAGCTGATTTAAGTCAGGAGATTATTAAGTGATGGAAAGAGTTTAATCTGGTCAAAGCAGTGCTGTGGAAGAAAGGGTATAAGTTTACTTTTTGGTATCCGATTATATTTAAGGTGATTTATGGGCGAGATCAGTCTCAATGTTTTGAGAGTCCTTATGGTGCATTATCTTTTGAAAATTCCTTCCCAGATTTGAAGGAATTGATGGGGAAAATGCCCGAGGATAAGATTGGGAAGGGAATGGGAATCGGTGAATGATGTTGAAGAAGAAGCTCAAGCTCAATGTGGGTGTTATCACTGGGATGACTGATGGGTTTTAATGGTCGGTTGGGGGGTGGTGGTTGACTCTACTACTTCTAAAGTCATCTGCCACTTGTGGTATTGACTGCACCTGGTCCACAGAGGGGGGTCCGACTCTTGGGCTCTTAGGTTTTTACATTTTTTTACAGTGGTTTCTTATTGTTTTAAAGGGGGGTTTGGGTTTTTAAAAAATTTATACCTAATTGTAATTGCTGTGTGAAGTGTCAATCTCAGGAGTAAATTAAGTTATGGCTCATTTAAATTATGTGACCTTTAATGTTAAATGACTTAATAATCCGATGAAAAGGAAGGGAATATTCGCATATATAAAGAAAATGAAGGTTGATGTTGCCTTTTTTGCAAGAAACTCATTTGTCTGAGAAAGAACATATGAAATTGAAAAGAGATTGGGTCGGACATGTTTTTCATCTCCATTTAATTCGAAAGCTCGAGGTGTTGCTCCTTTGGTTCATAAGAAGATACCGTTTCAGTTGGAATCATTCTCTGCCACATTGGGTCGAGAGCTGTTGGTAAATTGTAAATTTGTTGCTGAAGCATGGACTTTGATGAATGTTTATCCACCCAATGAAAATGATGAAGACGCTATTTCTGAAACTTTTTTGAATCTGGGTCAAGCTAATGAAAATATTTTGGTTGGTGGGGATTTTAATTGTGTGTTGGATAAATTTCCAAAACTGTACAAAGAACCAAAATAGCTAAATGGATGTTAGACTCAATGAAAGATTTGAATTTGGTAGAAATATGAAGGAAATTAAATCTGACAGAATAACTTTTCTCTTTATTCACCCAGACATTATCCTTTTTTGAGAACTGACTTTTGCTTAATGTTAGTACAATTACAGGGTAGATTTATACATGCAGAGAATAAGAGTAGGATTTTGTCTGATCATTCCTCATTGTTAAGTAGAAGTACACAATCCTTTATCTGGACATCTAAAATCCGGAAAGTTCCAAACACCAGCAAGTAGGGAGAGAGACGGCAGTGCGAGGCAGGAGGGAGAGGGGTGGGGGGAAAATGGCAGCATAACTGGAAGTGATTGGGGGTGGATACAGCAACACAATTTGGGTGGGCTTAAATCTGGGTTTCTGAAATCTAGAAAAATCTGAAATTCTGAACACAGTGACCCCCCCCCCCCACCCTAAGGGTTCTGGATAAAGGATTGTGCACCTGCACATGTTCTGGTTTGCATAATGTAGACACCCCTTATCGGTGAAGGTTTAATGGGATGCTATTGAAGCAACCAAAGTCTCTAAGTTATATCAAAGACCATATTCAGTCTTATTTGCAAATTAATACATATTCAGTACAAAGTAAATTTGTTTTGTGGGATGTTTTAAAAGCTTATTTAAGAGGTCTGATAATCAATTATACTGCAAGAATTAAGACACAGCATTTGGCAGAGAGGCAAAATTTGGAGAAGGAAATAACAATTTGAGAGAAGGAATTCCAACGAAATTCGACTGTGGATAAAAAGACTTTTTTGATTCAGTTGAAACCGTTATAATATAATGCAAACATATAAATATGAAAAATTAATACAATGATCCAAATAGCGTTATTATGAGTTAGGAGAAAGAGAACATAAGGTTTTCGCTCGGCAATTAAAGACTGAACAGGCATCAAGGACAATAAATGTGATAAGAAATAAATCAGGAGTTACTTTTAAACCTCAGGAAATGAATGATGAATTTCACTCATTTTACCAGAATTTATATCCTTTTGAAGTAAGTCAGGATGAGGAACGTGTTGAGTCTTTTTTAGGTAGTTTGAACGTATCAGTTTTGGACGATAAAGATAGGACAGAATTGGAAGTTCCTTTCAGTGATTTAGAAATTGAAGAAGCGATATTGAATATCACCTGGAGAAGATGGGTTTACAGGAGGGTTTTATAAAGAATTTTATGAAGTCTTGTCTCCTGTTTTGGTGGATGTTCTTAAATAAGCTACAGAAGAGCAAAAGCATTTCCAGAATCCTTTTGTAGACCTAGACTTAGTTATTGCAAAAAAGAAAGAGCCCCATTGAAAGTTGCCTCATATCGACCAATATCTTTATTAAATGTAGTTTATAAGTTAGTAACTAAGGTATTGGCCAATAGACTTGCGAAGTATTTAACACGTTTAATCGAGCCTTTGATCGAGTTGAAAGGTACTTTTTATTTAAAATACTTGAAAGATTTAAGTTTGGAACTTTTTTACCTGGTTGTTTTAAAGCCTTGTATAAAAGGCCTTTGGTGAGTATGGTGACAAATGGACAAATTTCAGATACGTTTAATTTAACACACTCCACAAGCCAAGGTTGTCCTTTGTCACCATTGGTGATAGAACCACTAGCCCAAGCTATAAGACAAAATGATAAAATTAGTGGGATTAAAATAAATGAAGAGGAACGTAAGATTAATTTGTTTGCAGATGACGTACAAATATATTTAACAAATCCTCAGTAATCATTATGACGTCGACAAACCTGTTTGGTTCAATATGGAAAAATGTCTGGTTATAAGGTTAATCGGGATAAGAGGAACATATTACCAATTACACAGGAAGATTATCCTGCTTGTAAAAGTATTACACAGCTTAGATGGACTAAGAAAATTAAATATTTAAAGGTAATGGTTGATGTGGATTATGTGTAAGTTTAACTATGTTTCTCTATTGATAAAATTCAAGCTGATTTAATTAAATGGAAAGATCTTCCTTTGACATGAATGGCACATGTGAATTGTATTAAAAATGAATATTTTTCCTTGAATTCAATATCTTTTTCAATCAATTCCATGTTTGTGTCCAAACATATTTTTTAAAGAGTTATGTAGCAATCAGAATATTTTTATAGAAAGGTTCATTGGCTAGAGTATTGTTGCAAAATTTAACATGGCAATATGCATTAGGGATGACAATGGCCTCATTTTCAGAATTATTCATTAAATTATTAGTTTATTATCAGTTAAAATTTATTAATAGGATGTTCGATGTTAATCAACCTCCACACTGGGTTAAAGTGTTATTAGCACAGATTTCTCATTCTATTATACATCAATGTATATTTAGATGGACTCCTCGTCTTTTGCATTATTATAATGTGGCAGTCTGATGACATTTATGTGATACTTGGTATAAAAGAAATCTGTCAATAGCAACTGGAGATAAGGTTTCATTACAAATTCCATTACATCAGGATAAATACATATCCTTCTCGATGGGTAATCTCAGTATTTAAAGATTTGCCAGATGAAAGGTGTTCAAGTGTTAGCAGATTGTTTTGAAGATGGGATATTTTTTCTTATGTTAGGCTTCAGGAAAATATTGAGGTACCGTTAAATTCTTTACTTGCATATTTTCAAGTACATGCTCCAGTAGTGAAGAGTTTTGGGCGGGAATCGAACATGCCTAAGTTAACTAAATTTAAAATTTAATTGTAAATGAGGCAGAAATTGATTTATTTCAGAAATGTATTCTTTTTTGCAAGAGAAAATGGGTAATCTAGATTGAGATAAATCAAAGCTTAAATGGGAGAAAGATTTATCCTTAGAATTATCCCAAGAAGGATGGACTACTATGTGTGAAGAGAGTGTGACTAAATTTGGTGAACTACAATTTTCAACATCAGTTGAATTAAACACCAGAAAAGTTAAAAAGATATGGATTTAGTCATTCAGATTTATGTTTTAATTGTGGGACTCAAATTGGTACTTTTTTTTTCCAATTCTGTCTGGTTGTGTGATAAATAAGTCTTTTGGATAAAAATTAAAGAGTTTAAGGCGGATTTATTAGAGACTACTTTAATGTTAGATCCACTGCTTTTTTTTTTAAATGGGGTATATTACAACTTTAACAATGGGTTTAAGAATGGATAAATCTCAAATTGAGTTTATTCGGTTCGCATTAGCATTGGTTGGGGAATGTATTGTTATTTCGTAGAAAAATTATGTGGATTTAAATATGAATCGTTGGCAAAATGAAAACTTGTATTTGTTTGGAAGAGATAACATAATTTACGTGATAATTATTTTTTTTATGTGAAGATGTGGTCTAAAATTTAGAGTCTTTTGCCTCTTCTTTCTTAAAGAGTGGAGTAACATTTACAATTTTCCAGTCCAGCCTGGGCAGACAAGGATAGATAGACTTTAAACATGAACATGGTGAGGAATTAGCAAAGCTATTCATTCAAATATACTGCTTACAACTAGGTAATTCAAAATCATCCAAGTTATAGGGTTTCACATGAGAGACGAGGCCAATAGCCGCAGAGATCAAGACAAAGCAGAATCATGAACACCATTACTACCAAGATTTACATTGGTGACATATCAGAGTCAATGCGATACTTTAAGATTAGATACAACACAGTAACAGACCCTTTAGGCCCACAAGCCTGTGCTTCCCAGTTGACCTTCAACACCCCCATACTTTTTGAACAGTGGGAAAAATTTGGAGGCCCCTCCCCCACCCTGGGGAAAACCTAAGCACACACAGGGAGAACATAGAAACTCCTCATAGAGAGAGCAGGATTTGAACCCCATCCCTATCACTGGCAGCGCAACAGAGTTGCGATTGTGCCATCCACTGTCGAACCATGTTGGACAGGAAGAAACTCAAATCAAGAAAGTCAATAAATGGAGAGCATCAATATTTCGTGAATTGGTACGGATTAGTTCAGATTTTGAGAAAAGATGGATGGACAATACTTTGCAACAACATAATGACAGTCAGTACAAAAGAAGCCAGAGCGAGCTTACATGGGAGCCAGGAAGGGAAAGTAGCCACTTCATTGAAATGGAAGCAAGAGAATGGTCTTAGGAGCAAGAACCCATGTAAGAGAAGTTCTGGTTCACGAGCAAGTCACAAAAACCCAATGATGCCTTCCAAAGTGCATTCCGATTTGGGAATACGAGGCATTTATCTCGACTTATTTCCCCAGTTTGGGCATTTTAGATCATTAATATTCCCCGGTATTCTTAAAAATCTGATGATGAGGTGTTACATGTATTGCTATGAGGTGTAACAATGCAGCTCGCAGTATTTGCACAGCAGATATAATAAGGGATCCACCCTTCCCCCTCTCTTTCATAGTGTCTATTTAAGACAAACATAATCTGCAAAGAAATGATGATGAGATCACGAGATGAAGCAGTAGAACTTCATTCATCTTTTGATTTGATCGTCTAAACAAGTTTTAAAAAAATTACAGAGCAGTGAGGGTCTGGGATGCATTGCTGGGGTGGTGGTGGGAGCTGGTACAATAAGGACATTCAAAACACTCTAAGATACATGGATGGAAAAATAAAAGAGGGTAATGAGTGTGAGGTAGGGAAGGGTTAGATTTGTAATGGCACTGATACACCATCATTTACAAACAATTAAAGAATACCCTCACTCGTTTCTTCCAGAAGGCAATCCTCCTTAGACACAACATTGCATTCTTCAACTCCCCAAACACCACCCAGCCAAACCTCTCATTGGATCAGTGCCACATGGTGGGAATTGGATTTGGGAACTGAAATTGACTCTTTTTGCTGGTCTGACGTTTGTTGGGACAATAATTATTGTTTTTGATAGATTAGTTAATTATAACTTTATTCATCAATTATATTTAAAGCTACAACAATTAATTTATTCCTAATTTTTCAAATTCATATTTTAGATGTGGCACATAAACTGGTACATTTATACATTGTATCTGGAGATATCTCAAGGTGACATCATTTTGGAAAAATGTGGGCAAGTTTTTGGAACAAATTATCATAATGTTTACCATTAACACCTGAGCTTTTACTTTTGGGAAATGTATATGATTTGGAAGCCTAATTCAATTTCTCAAAGAACAATTAATTATTTTTATGTCGCATTGGCAGTTACCAGGATATGTATAACAATTCCATGGAAATCTGAATCCCATCTTAAAATTGATTGTGGGGAAATGCAAAATTGTATTCCCTTAGCAAAGGTGACTTATAATATTCGAACTGGGTATGATACATACTTCAAAGTTTGGAAACCATATTTAGATATGGGTTTGGATATCTAATGTATTCACTTCTCCACCCCACCACCACTTTTCTTTAATCTTAATGGTTGAAACTTATCATGTTGGTTTCATTCTACTATTTTATTAATATCCTGCCTTTCCTTTTGGGAGGGAATAGTTATCACAGTAGCTTTGCACCTCGATCTGTATTTTTTATCTTTTATACTTTTTTCTCTTCTCACTTTTCTATACAGTTCAACCATTTATTTTTTTTATTCTATTTTCATAATTGTAAGTTTCATTTGGATACGATTCTATAATTATATTGAACTGTATACAAAACTATACATATATTTTTTTAAAAACTGAAATATTTCACTGCGAGATAGATAGCTAAGAGTTCTCGCTGAAATGTACTATATTTTCCTGAGCTGGTGACCACTTGGCTGGAAAAAAAATGTCAAAGTTTCCAATTGCCCACAGACTCGTTGTTCGAACACTGGTCCCACAGCACTGACAGATGCATCTGTGGTAAGAGAGCAAGGCCTTGGGCATTTGATGTACAAGCTTAGTGGCCTTTGTAAGAACAGTGTTCACATCATGGAAAGCATACACAGCATCGTCTTTCAAAGTTAAGGTCGTTTTGAAACAGGCATCAGATCCTTTGAGTCATTCAGCAAGAGGTAATAGAGATGCTGTGGCATTCACCAGGGAACAGCAATAAAAATTCCTCCAACTTAAAAACCATCACAACTGGCCAACCTTAATGGCGGGAAGAAATTCTCAAAATTCACGCATTTCCCATTCATCAGGCAAAATACCATGTGGCATAACTCTAGGTCCCAAAAATACAAGATCAGAAGCACCAGAAACATTTTCCTGGGATTGATCACGATGCCACATTGCTCAGGTCTTGGAAACAATGAGATAAGGTGGCTCTTGTGCTCCTCTTCATCCACACTTACAACCAGAATCTGATCGATCAACACAAGCACCAAAAAAACCCAAGGCCAGTGAATTAGTGGTCCATGAACCACTGGAATGTCTGAGCTGCATTTCATAGACTGAATGCTGAATGGGAGCATCACTGCTGTCTTCGTGACATCCGGAGACTCAAATTGAATCTAATAGTAAGTAGGTACTAGATCTATTTTGGCAAATGCATATTTGCTGTGGAGGTTTGCTGAGAAGTCTTGTAAATTTGGAATATTTTAACAGTCAGGCTTGGTGGAATTGTTCAGGGGACGATCATCTCTGCAAGGCCGCCAATCCCTAGTTTTTTTCAGAACCATATGCAACCGTGAAGCCCAGCAGCTGTCAGATCTGTGGAATACGCCCAACTCTTGCCAATCCAATCTTGCGATTTTAAGATAATCTGGGGGTATTAGAAGCCTGCGTCTCAGACCCTGCCTTTATATGGTGGCTTATTGCATGTCTGTACACCGTTACGATGGGGTCATGAGGCAAGGAAAACACGAGTAAGGCTTGGAAAGGGCAGGAATCAGGTTGAAGGTTTGTCAGGCAGCAGGTGGCATTGGAAGGACAACAAATGCAGCTCACTTGCATTCAAGAGCTGCAGTCCACACAACGTTTTTTCAAATACATCACGGAAAAATGTGACAAGAAATTCACTCCCAAAATGGAATTTGCCACATTTACAACTGAAAAACTACCCAAAAAGATGGCAAGACTAAAATGAAGCATGAGTAACCTCTGGCCATGTTTGAATAAGAGAATCATTTGTAGCTGAAAGAAGACATGACATGTTAGAAAGACTATGTTCCTCAAGGATTGGAGGGACCGGCACCGATCGAAACTGACAGAAAATTTTGAACTTTTACATAGAGATGGCAAACAAATAACCTACTCCAACAATTGCCTCGAATGTTTCCATTTTTCTCAGTTGCCTTCGATAATCTCTCTCAAATGAGAACAAGATCCCAAAACAAAGGAGTAGAACCATGCCACCAGGCCCATTGAGCCTGCTCCATAAATACACACTGAGCTACTCTACACTCCTTCCAATTTCCACCCTTTTCCCCATATCCCTTCATGCCCTCACTAACGACATACTTGTCTATTTCTTGTTTGAATACTCCCAGTGATCTGGCTTCCATTACTGTATGAGGCATTAAGTTCCACAGCTCCATGACCCTCTGGCAAAAGAAGTTCTTCCCAATCTCTGTTTTGGATGGATAACCTCTAATTTTCTTGTCATCGATTCACCCACCAAGGGAAACATCTTACCCGCATCCACCCTATCTAAACCTTTCAAAATAAAAAATGTCTCCATGAGATTTCTTCTTTAATTTCCGATATCCCAATGAATATAACCCAAGAGCTGTCAAACACTCCTCATACATTATATTTTGCATTCTGGGAATCATTCTCGTCATTCTCCTCTGCACCCTCCCCAACAACATCACATCCTTTCTCAGATAGGGGGCCCAAAACTGCACCAAGACTCAAAATGAGGTCTCACCTGTGCCCCATAGAGCCTCATTAACACCTCTTTACTCTTGTACATATTTCTCTTGAAATGAATGCCAACATAGCATTCGCTTTCTTCATTACTAATTTCACCTGGTCATTAACATCTTCGAATAAATGTTCTGGGTTTAATTTTTTTAAATCATGTTGTGGTTCCTTTTCATCACCTTTTTGGAAGCTGAATTCACAAAATTTTCCAAATATTTTTTCAGCAATAATTCTGTGGTACAGAGGATTACTCATCTTTCCTAGAGGTTAAAAGTTGCATTTTGATTTTGTTGTCTCAACTGAACATTGTACAAGGTGAAGGCCGATTAAAATGGATTCAGTAATGATGGCCTTCAACTTTGCATTATTGCTGTGGCTACACAGCTTGAATGATAAACTGCTGTTTCTACAGGGAATTAACTCATGGAAATGTTCTAAATACATTCATTGGAGATAGACCTCTGTGAAATGTTTACTGCCCATCGACAACAATCCTTGAAAAGAGATGAATCATCACCCAACAGAGCAGCCCAGGAATAGGATATTTGGTGAACAATGTCTGTGGTGACCATGATGCTCATTTAAATTAATCCCATCTGTCAGCACATGGTCCATACACATCACCCATTCCCTCTTGTTCATGTGCCCAACCAAAATCCTCTTAAATCGTGGTGATTTCACCACTATCCTGGCAGCGTGGACCAGACTCCCACCGCACTGTGCAAAAACCTGCCTCACTTCTCTCCTTTTCCCCTCTCATGTTCAATATAGGCATCGTAGTATTTTTACATCTCCCACAGGGGAGGGGGAAGAAGAAATCTACCTTCTCCAGGACTACAATAATTGGATAAATTTCAACCAGGTCATCACTCAGCTTCCAATGCTCCAGAGAAAACTATCCAAACTATCCTCTCCTCAGACCCAATGCTCTATCCCAAGCAACCCCCTGATAAACTCCTTTTGTCATGCAGCAACTAGAATTGCAGAAAACACTCGAAATGTGGCCAAAATAACACCAAAGTCCCTATATTTTTCAAGGCATTTGGACAAGTAACTGAGAAAAATTACATTTTAGACACATAGTACGTCAAGATCAGAAGGATTGGAGCATTATTGTTCAAGTGACACAACTTTAAAAAATAACATCTAACTTTATGAAGAATGTGATAATACAACAGGAACAACGGATGGAATCAGACACATTCTATGAGCATTGGGAAGCAAAGAAAAACGAATTGGTTTTCCATCTCTTCCAAAGCGACCCAATGACCCCGACAGGTCCTCACCGACCTGCGACCGTAGTACCACAATGGTCGCGTCCTGGGAGGGTGCCCACGATGGTCGCAAGTCGGGGTTTTGACCGCGTGTGAGGACCCCTGAAGTCTTAGAGCCTATTTTTAAAATCAAATGATTTGACAAACGAGAACAGAGACACAGGGCACAAAAGACCCAAAATGTACGGATTGACTTTGTGACTCAGGGTCCATTGGCTGGGGCAGCCATCTTAATTTCTGTACGCATGCGCCAGACGTCAGTTGGCGCTTGCGCAAACAGTTCACTTCGTGGCCCTCAATCGGCACATGCGTATCTGCAAGATATGCGCAAACTCATCAAGCATGCGCCAACTAGACTTGCCAATCACATTCCGCGCCCCCTCCCGCTGCAAGTAACACCGCGGCCTCCAGCCTCGCCCTATCGACACCATCAGGCCTCGCACCGACGCCTCGGTTTCACCCAAACACCCCGCTGATACCAGCCGCTCCCGGGTATGGCCCAGCAGGCTGCTGGTCGCCCGTTTTCCCTGGACCACGCGGCTGTGGATCCCGGCGCCGCCGCCAACTTCTTCCCTTTGGGCCAGCGGGGACACGACGGAACCTCAGCAGACGATGCCGCCGCAAACGTCCCGCCTCCCCACAGCACAAGCCAATCAGCCTGCGAATCCGCCCATCAATCCAACCCGACTTCAGCGTCCAATCAAATAGCAGCCTCACCGAATCAGCCCATTGGCTCGCGCAACTGAAGCAACCAATCAGCGAGCGATTGAGCGAACACACAGGTGAACCCAATCAGCATCGCAAGACAGAACACAAAGGCAGTGGAAGGAGCAGGAGACCTTTCGGACCTTTCACTTTCAACTACCCCAACAACTCAATCAAATCCTTGGGAAACACAGGATCACTTTGTCTTGGCTCCAGGATTCCTCTGATCTTAAGAAATACATTGTACCCCAACTGCAAGGGAGACTATTTATTATCAAACTTTCCTTCATATTTATTACCGCTTCCAATTTAATGGAGGACACAAGTGGTTGTGTCAGCCAGCTGGACCGCCTCGGGGAACCTCATGGAGCAGTCAATCATGGTGAGAAGGTAACTTGTCCCGCGGGAGGCCGGAAGTGACCCCACAATGTCATTGTAGATGTGGCTGAACCTATGTGATGCTGGCTCGAATGTCTGGGGTGGTGCCTTCACGTATGTCTGCATTTTGGTCATCTGACAGGGTGTACAGGCCTTGGCCCACTGACAACCTGTTTCTGAAGGCTCAGCAAGACAAACCTATTGACCAGCATTTTGACAGTACTGATGGCCGGGTGCGTCAGGTTGTGCACCTCATCATAAAACTGCCATCTCCATGCTGTCGGCACGATGAGGTGGGATTTGCCATTGGAATGCCGCAGAGGAGCGTCTACTTACCAGGGTCGATGTTAACATCCTCCAGCCTGAGCCTGGACACTGCTGTCTTGCTTGCAAGAATATCAGGGTCATCCTGCTGTCCCCTGCCGAGGGCTAAATAGTCTATTCACTGGGACAGGGCCTGGTCAGACTTGATTGCGGGGGTGGGGCAGTGCATCACCCACGATGTGTTGAATGTCTGTAGTGAACTCAGACTCATATGAGAGGAGTCGCTGCTGCTTGGCCGACCACAGGTCCAACACTTTATGGAAGGCAAAAGTTAATGGCTTCTAGTCCATGAAGACACTGAATTGTCTACCTTCCAAAAATACTTTAAGTGCCTGACTGCCAGGTACAGCACCAATTGCTCTCAGTCAAAGACACTGTATTTGAGTTCAGGTGGCCAGAGGTGTCTGCTAAAGAAGGACAGAGGCTGCCATTCCCCTTCGATGAATTGCTCCAGTGCACCCCCTACTGCTGTGCTGGAAGCATCTACTGTGAGAGTGGTGGGTGTCTCTGGCCTGGCGTGTACCACAAGGGTTGTGTTGGCCAGTGCGTCCTTGGCCTTCTGGAACGCCTCCAAATCCTCATTGTCCCAGGTAATGTTTTTACCTTTCTCCGCATGATGTGGGCCACTACCGGTATGAATCGGTGATAAAAATTAATGGTACCAGTGAATTCTTGCAGCCCCTTCATTATGTGGGGTTTGGGGAAGCACTGAACAACCTCTACCTTTTCAAGCAGGGTTTAGTTCCGTGCCTGTTGATTTGACCCCCAAGGAAGTCGAACGTTTCCAACCTGCACTGGTACTTAGCAAGGTTTATATAGTATGTCCAAATACCTCCAGCCAGGTGCACAGTCACATTCAATAGGGTAGAGAATTCCAAGGATATTTCATTTTCATTGAAGACATTTCTTAAAGTCTAAGCAGCCGATCGGTTATTGGGAAATTGTGACACTTGGTGAGCCTTTTAAATGCCCCTAAGATTTCAGCCTTCACCACCACTCCAGTTCTTGGGCTCGTCCCATGTCCCTGACCTGGTACGCATACATTGCATCCCCTCCCCTTGTCACCCTCCTGTTGCTCCACCCCGAGCCAGTGGTGAAAGTGGTTTCTGTCCCAACAGGTGTTGGGGACCTCAACCAGGGAGCAGACCCGGGAGATGAACCTCAACTGCATCTAATTCACATTCCCGCAGATCAACGCACGACCGTGGGCCAAGGTGAGTGACCCATTGGTGAACCGGAGCTCCGGGGGTGGTCTCCATCCTCTGGGTTCATCCCCAATACTGTCCCCTGTCACCTACCAGGCCCATCTCCAAACCCCCATCTCCCACCAGGCCCATCTCACACACCTCTGCCCTGGCAGTTACCAGAGCAGTTTCCCTCTTCATGTGGGGGTCCAAAATGGATGGAGTGGGAAGGAAGTCCATGTACGTCGTCAGACTATCATGTTATGATCCCAAAGGACCCCAAAACCCAGCAGCAATAGACATTCACCAGGACAAGTAGTTGCGCGAGTCAAGGGTTGATTCGGTGAGGCCGCTATTGGATGAGACGCTGGGGTCGGGTTGGATTGATGGGTGGGTTCGCGGGCTGATTGGCTCTTGCTGTGAGGAGGCGGGACGTTGGCGGCGACGTCGTCTACTCGGGGTCCGTCGCGTCGCCGCGGGCGCGAATGGGAGGAAGTTGGCGGAGGCGCCGGGACCTTCCTCAGCCGCGCGGTCCAGGGAAAACGGGCGACCCGCAGCCCGCCGGGACCCACCCGGGAGCGGCCGGTACCGGCGGGGTGTTTGGGTGGAGCCGAGGCGTCGGTGCGAGGCCTGATGGTGCCGACAGGGCGAGGCCGGAGGCCGTGGGGTAACTGGCAGCGGGAAGGGGCAAGAAGAAGTTTTGGAAGTCTGGTTGTCGCATGGGCGGTGGATTTGCGACTTGGAGTTGGGTTTGCGCATGTGCGGCTAATATGCACGTGCCGACTGACGGGCCACTCAGCAAAGCCACAAGTCGCGCATGCGCACTGAAATTAAGATGGCTTCCCCAACTGATGGACCCTGAGACACTGAATCACAAAGTCAATCCGCACATTTTGGGTTTTACGTGTCCTGTGTCTCTGTTGCCCTTTGAAAATCATTTTATTTTAAAAATAGACTCTAAGACTTCAGGGCTCCTCGCACGGGGGGGGGGAAACTCCGACTTGCGTCCATTGTGGTATCTGACTGAACTTTTGGGTTCCATTGCGGTCGCAAGTCGGGAAGGACTTGTCGGGGTCATTGGGTCGCTTAGGAAGGGATGGAAAACCAATCCATTTTTTTTTGCTTCCAAATGTTCATAGAATGTGTCTGATTCCATCCGTTGTTCCTGTTGTAGCATCACATTCTTCATAAAGTTAGATGTTATTATTTTAAAAGTTGTGTCTCTTGAACAATAATGCTCCAATCCTTCTGATCCTGACGTACCATGTGTTTAAAATGTAATGTTTCTCAGTTACCTGTCCGAATGGCTTAAAAATATAGGGACTTTGGTGTTAAAAATACAGGGTAAAGATTTCACCAATCCTTTTGAATTTATGATCTCTGGGATTTCTGGACATGTTTTCTATTTAGGTTGGTGTATCATGCAGACCTGTTTGGTTGCAGCAAGTAAGAAGTTATCGCCTTGTAGCATCCGCTGTGGCAGCGCTACCAAATAAAGAGACATCCACCCAAGGTGAGAGTAAACCAAAGACTGGCTTTACTGTTTTAAATTCCCCACGTGTGCTCGCTGGCCCACCCACTTCTGGTGACGTACTCCCTGACTTCCCGATTTACGTCATTGTGTCATGGCGTCACTCTCCAGCTGTCTGCCTCTACGTGGAAGTGGAGGGCTCCTCAGCCCATACATGGTGCTAGGAGTGGGCTCCTTCTCGTCAGTGAAGGGGAGTCCGTGCCATCTTGGACTATCCGAGTGTGGCAGTGATTTGGCCTCTTTTTGCTCACCTGGTCACTTGGCATGCTACAATCTCAGTGTTTATAAGCGGGAAATTCTTTCAATGTTTCATTCAACTTTATTACAGAATTCTTCCTAGATTATCTGTGTACCATTGAAGGTTATGGGTTTTCTTGAACAGGGATCATGATTTTACTCATAATTTGGTGAGCCAATGGATGGGACATTTTTTGCTCATGCCCCATGGGAATCGAAATAAAAATGTAGTGACAAAATTAGGAAGGTTTGTTGACCCTTCTTTTTAAGCAGGATGTCATGATGATGTTCATCTTGCATATGATTTGTCAGTTCTTAATGGCAGCTGCCATATTGGCATTGCAAGGAGAGATGGGAAATGGGTCAGGTCCTTGATGGTCCCAGTAATGCAACGTGGAAAGATGTCATGGGGCTGAATGTGGTTTAGGGAGGGAGAGGGTAGAGTATTAATTTTTAAGAAACGTATGTTGCCAGCCACCTATCAATATTTTTTGTCAAATAGAAACTCCTGCTGGTAGAACCCATTTCCTACTTTGAACATTCCCAATGTCATTATCTAAGCAGATATTGTTCAATCTCACTTCTCCTTCCAAGTTATCTGGATGCAAGCAATTCTTCTGCTGTGCACAGAATTGAACGTTTCTAAATTTCACCAGGTTTTGGTGCTCGAAAGGTAAATGTTTCCTGCTCAGGAAGGTTCTTGTAGGGTTTTTAGAGATTTGTTGTTCCAGGATTTCCACAACTGAGGTACCTTCATTAGTCACCTCAATGTCTGGCTGAGGAAACTTGCCCCATCAGGATTTTCCAGATGGTAACTTCTTTTTGCAAGCTACTACATAGTTCCATTCCTCTTATTCCAAACAACAGGAGTTCTTTCTTCTGCTCAAGCTGTTGTTAGATAAACAAAACCCACGTGTGACTTTCCTCTAAGCACCCTGCAGAAAAGTACTTGGCTCCATTTCCAAACAATGGTCATTCATTTTATGACATCAGTTCGACTAACACCAACTTGTGAATGTGAATAACTTTCTCCAGAGATCTTCAATATTTCTTCAGTCTTTCAAATAAAATGTTTTATAATATATGTGTGTGTATGTATGTAACCTACTCTAAATCTTACCAAAATCCCAAATATTACCAAATTCTCCAAATATATTTATCCATTACAATATCACGTAAGGTGCATTTAAGAGACTCTAAGACAGGTTTACATGGGTGAAAGAAAAACAGGGTTGTAGCGGATGCAATGCCACCGTCAGTTCACAGACTTACCTGACACGTCGCAGGCTAACAGTGCTGGGCACCAAAGTACAGTGAGTGGATCAGATGAAGCCCCTGCCTAAAGGCACGGGGAACAAATGGCTGGTAGCTTTAACCTGCTGGTCCTCTGGACCAGGTGTTCACTAATGTTCTCATTGAGAGGCAGGGAATAAAAGGTCTGTATGTCTGCAATAAACCACTCTTGAGTTGACTACCTTTGTATGTGTTTTCCTTTATTTAGTAGCATCTACCGCAGTAGCTGCTACAGGGTTTTTTTTTGTTAATAATATCAAGATCAACAAAACATCGTAGGCCAAAGGGTTTGTACTGGGCTGTAATATTCTGTTATTTCTGTTATTGCTTGATTTGAATATCTGTTGTAAACACTGTGAGACTTCAATAATGTAGCAAATTTGGGCAGCAACATTGCAGTCAGAAATTTGTATCTCCTGGTTGACTTGAGTTTTTTACCTTTTTACACAATGCTTTATAGTTCTGGTCAGTAAGAAAATAAATATTGTGCATGTTGAATATGTCATTATGTCTGAAAGTAACACTGGAAAAGAGTCAGTAACACCAAGGTAAGTAGGACCCTGTAGTGGCTGGTTCATTTTCCTGATTGGCACAAGTTATCCCTCAGCAGCGACAGTGATGTGAAAATGTGGGTAAATTATTTTGTATATGATTTATACATGGAAAAATTGGTTGTTGTTTGTTCCAATTTCAGGTCGGTGTGGTTGCAAAGTGGGTAAGGATAGAAAATAGTTGGGGATCAACAACTGAGGCTTGCATTTGATGGTTTGAAAGTCAAAATGGAAACTCAGAATAAGGCTAATCTGATTAGGCAAGACACTGGCTCTTATACTTCCACCAGAAGTGAATCTAGAATTGAATTTTGAGTCATTTACGGTGGGTAATTTCAAAGTCTGTTGATTGTAAGACTAAATTAAGAGCCCTTTTTCCCCTGGCTGTGCTGAAAAATTGTTTTGTTTATTAACAAAATCTCTCTGAGAGGGAGAATAGAGTGAAGCTGCTTTCCTACTCATTGGTGATGAATCTTGCAGTAGTATCTTTCAACTAATTAGAGACTCAATTCCTGCCTGTCCTTGGGCATTTTCTCCTGCAATCTACATCAGTCACCACCATCCAGGGATTCTCATGCAGGGTAAAGTTTCAAATTCACCCCCTCCAACCATGTCCGTGCCCTCTGTGGCAGGAAACCCAATGCAGAGTAAATGACAGATTGGCTGAGCACCTCCACTTTGATCACAATGGCCATCTTGGCTCATGGTCACAAGTTGTTTTAAGTTCCATTCCATTCCCACACTGACCTTTGTCTTCTGCCTCCTCCATTGTCAGGGTGAGGTCAAATACAGAGGAACCATCTCTTATTGCATTTGTGAATCAATGGTATGCATATGGAATTTTCCAAGTTCATGTAACCTGCCCACCACCTCCCCACTCCACAGGTTTAACTCTCTCTCCTGCTGATTCACCCAGTCCCCCTCGTATTCTCCCTTCCCAACCAGATGACTGATAAATGTGGGCAGAGAAATGGCAGATGGAGTTTAATCTGGACAAGTGCCTTGCACTTTGAGAGGACTTGTCATACTGTTGCAAAGAGGGATCTTGGGGTGCAAGCATGAGCTCCTTGATAGTGGCAACACAAGTGTAGGGTGTTAAAGAAATTATTCTTCATTGAGCAGGGCATGAAGTATAAATGTGATTAGGCCACATTGTGAGTGTTTCCTGCAATTCTAGTTACTGCATGACAAAAGGAATTTATCTTGTGGGTTGCTTGGGATAGCGCATTGGGTCTGAGGAGAGGTTGGACAAATTTGGATAGTTTTCTCTGGAGCATTGGAGGCTGAGAGATGACCTGGTTGAAATTTATCCAATTATTGTAGTCCTGGAGAAGATAGATTTCTTCTTTCCCCTGCCCCCGTGGGAGATGTAAAAATACTACGATACCTATATTGAACATGAGAGGGGAAGTGAGGCAGGGTTTCGCACAGTGCGGTGGGGGTCTGGCCCACATGGCCAGGATAGTGGTGAAATCACCACGATTTAAGAGGCATTTGGTTGGGCACATGAACAAGAGGGAATGGGTGATGTGCATGGACCACGTGCTGACACATGGGATTAATTTAAATGAACATCATGGTCACCACAGACATTGTTCACCAAATGGCCTATTCCTGGGCTGCTCTGTTGGGTGACGATTCATCTCTTTTCAAGGAATGTTGCCAATGGGCAGTAAACTTTTCACAGAGGTCTATCTCCAATGAATGTATTTAGAACATTTCCATGAGTTAATTCCCTGTAGAAACAGCAGTTTATCATTCAAGCTCTGTAGCCACAGCAATAATGCAAAGTTTGAAGGCCATCATTACTGAATCCATTTTAATCAGCCTTCACCTTGAGACAACAAAATCAAAATGCAACTTTTAACCTCTAGGAAAGATGGGTAATTCTTTGTACCACAGAATTATTGCTGAAAAAATATTTGGCAAATTTTGTGAATTCAGCTTCCAAAGAGTTGATGAAGAGGAACCACAACAAGATTTTAAAAAATTAAACCCAGAACCTTTATTAGAAGAAGTTCATCGCAATAAACATGTTCAGGTTCAGTAATGATTGATTCTAGAATGGTATGTGGCAGTAATGAAAGGAATGCAGGATAGATATATTCCAAGAAAAATAAATTAATGATTTGGATTGTGGTTTAAATGGTTTTGTGGCCAAATTTGCGGAGGTCACCAAGATTGGGGACAGAGTAGGAAGTGTAGAAACCGTAAAGTTGCAGAAGGATATAAAGAGATTAGGAAACTGGGCAAAATTATGGCAGATGAGATTTAACACCGAAAAATGTACAGTTGTACATTTTGGCAGTGGAAATAAACAGGAAGCATACTATTTGGATGGGAAGAAAATTCAGACCTTGGATGTGCAAAGGGACCTGGGTGTCCTTCTGCAAGGAAACCTAAAAGTTAATGACCAGGTGAAATTGGTCATGAAGAAAGTGAATGCTATGTTGGCATTCATTTCAAGAGGAATGGTGTACAAGAGTAAAGAGGTGTTGATGAGGCTCTATGGGGCACTGGTGAGACCTCATTTCGAGTAGTGTGTGCAGTTTTGGGCCGGTTATCTGTGAAAGGATGTGATGTGGTTGAAGAGGGTGCAGAGGAGAATGACTAGGATGATTCCCAAAATGCAAAGGATAACATACAAGGAGTGTTTGACAGCTCTAGGGTTGTATTGATTGGAGTACAGGAAATTAAAGAAGTAACGTCATGTAGACATTTTGTATATTGAAAGGTTTAGATAGGATGGATGTGGGTAAGATGGTTCCTTTGGTGGGTGAATTGAGGACAAGAAAATTAGAGGTGATCCTATAAAACAGAGATTAGGAAGAACTTGTTTCGCCAGAGGGTCGTGGATCTGTGGAACCGCTGCCACATACAGTAGTGGAAGCCAGATCACTGAGTATTAAATCAAGAAATAGTTTTGTGTCAGTTTACGGAGCAGATTCGATGGGCCTGGTGGCCTGGTTCTGTTCCTTTGTCTGTGATCTTGTTCTTATTTGGGAGAGATTATTGAAAGCAACTGAGAAAAATTGAACAATTCTAGACAGTTGTTACAATAGGTTATTAGTTTGGCATCTCGATGTAAAACTCCAAAACTATCTGTCACTTTGGAGCGGTGCCTGTCCCTCCAACTCCTGAGGAACATAGATTTGCTAATATGTCATGTGTTCATTCAGCTACAAATGATTCTCTTATTCAAATATGCCCAGAGGTCACTCGCATTTCATTTCAGCTTCACATCGTTTTGGGTGGGTTTTCAGTTGTAAATGTGGTGAGTTCCACTTTGGGAGAGAATTTCTTGTCACACTTTTCAGTGATGTATTTGACAAAATGCCGTTGTGTGGACTGCAGCTCTTGAATGCAAGTGAGCTACATTTATTGTCCTTCCAATGCCATCTGCTGCCTGACAAGCCTTCAACCTGTCTCCTGCCCTTTCCAAGCCTTCCTCAAGTCTTTTCTTCGCCTCGTGTCCCCATCATAATGGTGTGCAGACATGCAATAAGCCACCATATAAAGGCAGGGTCTATGAGACACAGGCTTGTAATACCCCGGATTATCTTAAAATCTCAAAATTGGAATGGCAAGAATTGTGCCTAGCCCACAGATCTGACAGCTGTTGGGCTTCACGATTGTATGTGGTTCTGAAAAAACTAGAGATTGGTGGCCTTGCAGAGATGATCGTCCCCTGAACAATTCCACCATGCCTGACTGATACAATATTCCAAATTTACAAGACTTCTCAGCAAACCTCCATGACAAATCTGCATTTGCCAAAATAGATCCAGTACGTGCTTACTATTAGATTCCATTTGAGTCTTTGGATGTCACAAAGACAGCAGTGATGCTCCCGTTCGGCATGTTTGTGTTTCTGAGAAAACCATTCGGTCTATGGAATGCAGCTCAGAAATTCCAGTGATTCGTGGACCACGAACTCACTGTCCTTGGGTTTGTTTGGTACTTGTGTTGATTGAGGAGATTCTGGTTGTAAGTGTGGATGAAAAGGAGCACAAGAGCCACCTAATCTCATTGTTTCTAAGGCTTGAGGAATGTGGTACCGTGATCAATCCCAGGAAAGTGTTTCTGGTGTTTCTGATCTTGTATTTTTGGGAGCTAGAGTTATGCCACATGGTATTTTGCCTGATGAATGGAAAGTGCGTGAAATTTGAGAATTTCCTCCCTCTGTTACGTTTGGCCAGTTGTGATGGTTTTGAGGTATGAGGAATTTTTATTGCTGTTTCCTGGTCAATGCCACTGCACCTCTTGCTGAACGACTCAAAGGATCTGATGTCTGCTTCAAAAAGACATTATCTTTGAGAGACCATCCTGTTTATGCTTTCCATGATGTGAACGCTGTTCTGACAAATGTCACTAAGGTTGTACATCAAATGCCCAAGATCTTGCTCTCTTACCACAGATGCATCTGTCAGTGCTGTGGGAGCAGTGTTCGAACAACGAGTCTGTGGGCAATTGGAACCTCCGGTGTTTTTTTTCAGCCAAGCGGTCACTGGCTCAGGCAAAGTATAGTACATTTGGGCAAGAACTCTTAGCTATCTATCGCGCAGTGAAACATTTCAGTTTTTGTTTTAATTTATAGTTTTGTATACAGTACAATATAATACCAGAATCGTATCCAAATAATACATTGATCAAAATAGAATAACAAATAAATGGTTGTACTGTCCATAAAAGTGAGAAGAGAAGAAAAGTATAATGAAAAAAAAACAGATCTAGTTTCAAAGCTCCTGTGATAACTAATCCCTCCCAAAAGGAAAGGCAGGACATTAAAAAAATATTAGAATTAAACCAACATGATAAGGTTCAACCATTAAGATTAATGAAAAGTGGTGGTGGGGTGGAGAAGTGAATACATTAGATATCCAAACCCATATCTAAATATGGTTTCCATATTTTGAATAATTTATCATACCCAGTTAATATTATACGTCACCTTTGCTAAGGGAATACAATTTTGCATTTCCCCACAATCAATTTTAAGATGGGATTCAGATTTCCATGGAATTGCTATACATCTCCTGGCCACTGTCAATGCAACTTATAAAAATAATTAATTGTTCTTTGAGAAATTGAATTAGGCTTCCAAATCATATACATTTCCCAAAAGTAAATGCTCAGGTGTTGATAGTAAACATTATTATAATTTGTTCCAAAAACTTGCCCACATCTTTCCAAAATGATGTCACCTTGAGACATGACCAGAGAGAATGTATAAACGTACCAATTTCTGTGCCACATCTAAGACATAAATTTGAAAAAATTGCAATAAATTAATTGATATAGCATTAAATATAATTGATGGATAAATTTGTAATTAACTATTCTATCAAAAACATTAATTACTGTCTCAACAAATGTCAGACAAGCAAAAAGGGTCAATTTCAGTTCCCAAATGCAATTCCCATCTTTCTTTTGATTTATTCAAGTCTGGGTTTGGAGATTCCTCTTGAAATAGTAGATACAATTTTGAAACAAATTTATTTGTAATTCTCTCATAAATCCAAATTTCCAATTCAATATTTCAGCTTTTAATTGGAAGGTCATTCTTACACAATTTGTACAGACCACCAGTCTCTTCTGCATACTGAAAGTAGAAGCACACATCTCTATTTGTGCAGAGAGATTTGGCACTTGGAGTTCATCATACAATTTTCATCGGACACACAGCATATCTGAGGAAAAGCGAATGCTGTGGCTGGTGCCCTATCCAGGCGCGACATTACATCCAACAATTGCCATCGATTTCACTGCCGTGGCTCATGCACGGCACACTAATGCCGATTTCATCAGGTGAAACCAGATCAACTCTGGTCTCCATCTTCAAGATGTGACCCTGGATGAATCGGGTGAAAAGTTGGCCTGTGATATTTTTTCCCCCAACAGGAAGGACACTGCCGTTTGTGTGGCAGCTATGTGGCAGGAGATTTTCTCTTCACAATCTATCTCTTCCTGGTAGAAGAGCATCAATCAAACTGGTTAAGGAAAATTTTATCTGGTTTCATGTTAAACAGAATGTTGGATTATGGGCAAGGACTCGCTTGCTGGTTCAACGCCCTAAAGTCTCCAGGCACATGAAATTCAAGCTGGGGGATTTTGTTGTTTTGGATTCCCATTTCCAGCACGTGCACCTTGTGGCTTGGAAGGTCCACTTCCGCCAAGTCAGCAATGTACTTATCTGCTCACGGGTGAGGACAGGACTACCAGGTGGCAGGATGTAATTCCTATCATCGGCATCTCTGCAGAGACAATTGCTTGGACTTTTGTGGATCATTGGATTCCATCTTTTGATGTTCTGGACAAACTATTACAACAGATCAAGAGTCTCAGTTCGAGTCAGCATTGGTCCGAGCTCTCACTGATCCTCTGGGCACGACCTGAATTATCGCTAAGCATTTCAGGGCCAACAGCTTCTCTGAGCATTGTCATTGACAATCGAAAGCAGGTGGTGATGCATCTCCATGGAGCAAACGTTTGCCCATGGTTCTCCTTCGCATGCCTACTGCTGTTAGGGCAGATCATGGATGTTCAGTGGTAGAGCTTGTCTATGGCTGTATGCTGACCTTGCCAGGTGAGTTTGTGAATCTGAGTCCAGGCACAGTGCTCCATGAACAGGTCAGTTATCTTGATTGTCTTCAAGAAAATGATTTGGCAGAGAATGATTCCAACTGAAACGGTATCTTCTTATGAACCAAAGTAGCAACACCTCAAGCTTTCGAATTAAATGAAGATGAAAAACATGTCCGACCCAATCTCTTTTCAATTTCATATGTTCTTTCTCAGACAAATGAGGTTCTTGCAAAAAAGCAAGATCAACCTTCATTTTCTTTATATATGCCAATATTCACTTTCTTTCAATCGGATTATTGTCCTTTAACATTAAAGATCACAAAATTGAAATGAGCCAAAACTTAATTTCCTCCTGAGATTGACACTTAACACAGCAATTACAATTATATATCTATAAAAAAAACCAAACCCCTCTTTTCAAAGAAGAAAATCCTGTAAAAAAACCTATGAGTATAAGAGTTGGATCCCCCTCTGTGGACCTGGTGCAGCTAATACCACAAGTGGCAGATGACTTTAGAAGTAGTCGAGTCAACCACCACCCCCCAACCGAACATTGAAACCCATCAGTCATCCCAGTGATAACACCCACATTGAGCTTGAGCTTCATCTTCAACAACACTCACCAATTCTGATTCCAACTTCTTTTCCCCATACCCATCTCAATCTTATCCTCGGACATTTTCCCCATTGATTCCTTCAAATCTGGGAAGGAATTCACAAAAGTTAATGCACCATAAGGACTCTCAAAACATTGAGACTGATCTGGCCCATAAAGTAAAGTAAACTTATACCCTTTCTTCCACAGAACTGCTTTGGCCAGATTAATCTCTTTCCGTCACTTAATAATCTCCTGACTTAAATCAGCATAAAATAAAACCATATTGCCTTGAACCATCGTAGGCCTTTGATCAAGGCGAGCTTTCTGAACCGCAAGCCGCAAAATCATTTCTCTATTCTGATATCGCAAACATCTTAAAAGAACCGCTCTTTGCATTTGACCCGGAAAAGATTTTCTCCTTAACGCCCTCTGAGCCCGATCTAAAAAAACTCAACTCCCAACATCTCTGGAATCCATTTCCAAAAATAATTTTACAGGATCTGAATCTTCAATATCTTCCAGCAGACCAACTATCTTAATATTATTACGTCAACTTTGATTTTCCAACGAATCAATGTTTTGTAACAAATCTCTCTTCTGGACATCCCAGCCTGTAAATAAATCCTCAATATGATCCATTCTCTCTGCATAATGGTCCACACGGTCCTTACAGTCAATAAAAACTTCCTCTATCCTCTTAAATTGATCTTGTCCAGTGTCCACTGCTGTTAAACTCTTATTAATATCAACTTCAATAGATGTAATTTCTTCACACATACCTGCCATTTTTTTCCTTCATACCAGCAAATTGATCATTTAAAGTTTCAAAACCTTTGTTCACAAAAGACATCATATTTTCATTTTGATGGATCAGTTCTGTAGAGGGGCCTTGAAGTCTGGGGAAGGTATCTGGTGAAACAACAGCTTTCATTGGAGAAGGAGATGTTCTTCAAGCCTTAGGCCTCCCTTCATTGAGTCCAACTGCAGCAATTAGTAATTCTTGCTCTTCTTCTTCTTGAACCTCTGAGTTGTCCTCCTCCACCTCTTCTCTTCCACATCATACCTGGCAGCCGGACTGTAGATCGGATCCAGAATTTCCTGCAAGTGAGAACATCTCCAGATGCTCCGCTGCAAACAGGAAGTCCCCTTCCCGGTATCTAGAGCTCACATTCGGGCATTCACCCCCCACTCTCCTTAGTCAAGCCCGGCTCGTGTCGAATTCCTTACTTGCGCTCTTCCTGGCCCGGCCAAAAATCTTGGCGCCATCTTTCATCGCCGGATGTGCGGAGGTTTCAGACATTTCTTCCAGCTGCTCCCGACTTGCACGTTGAGGATTCAGATCCATGTCTAACTTGTCCTGAGGTTCCTTCTGGAAGGTCATCCTTGCTTCTTCTGCACTTTTCACAGGTTGACAACCTAGGTTTTTTCTAAGTTGCTTGTAATGAAATGATATTGTATGTACTGACCAGTACAGGCACGGGCTGGCACCCCGCCTCCTCCTGATGACATCCTCTCCTGGACTCCTCCCTGGACTCCTCCCCTGTGATCCAGGCCTTCACTTCCCTCACTTGGACCCGGGCCTGCAGTCTTGTGTGTAATAAAGCCTATCGTTCCCCTCAGTCATTGTCTCTGTGATAATTGGGGCAACTGATCATGCCCAACACTGTTTCTTTTTCCTTTCTTCATTTCCTGAATTCTACAGTAGAAAATTATTGTTCAAAACATTGATAAAGTCAAACAAGACATTACAGTTCGAGTATTGAACAGTTCAGTCAGGGAGAGGTGTCTTCGAACTTCTTTTTCCTACGCCATCTTGCCACGAGACCCCCCCCCCCCACCTCAGCTGACTCCTTGAACACCATCCAATCCATGGACTCTAGGCAGACCCGCAGCTGTCTTCCCCCTCACGTGACCACCTTCTGGTTGTCCTGATCTCGTAAGGGTTGTGAGCAATTTTAGGCCCCATTTCTAAGAGAGGATGTGATGGCCCAGACTTGTTTTACAAGAATGACCCTGGGGATGAGAGGAATAATGTTTGAGGAGCATTTGATGGTTCTGGGCCTGGACTCGCCCGAGTTGATAAGGATGAGGCAGGACCTCATTGAAATCTGATGAATAGTGAAAGGGCTGGATAGAGAGGATTTTGCCAGTACTGGGAGAGTTTAGGACCAGTGGGCACAACCTCAGAATAAAAGGATGTCTGCTTAAAACGGAGATGGAGAAATCTTTTCATCTAGAGCAGTGATTTTCAAACTCCTCCTCCACACCCCCACCGCCTGGATCATATTCCACTTAATCCCTTTGCCAGAAGTGCTCTGTTAGTAAGGAATTACTTAATGAGCTATGTGATTGGGGAAAAAAAGTTTGAAAACCACTGTTTTAATCGTATGACATTGACTTGTTCTGTGCGTGGTTTCATAACTCCAGAGGAAATGGGCCAATGACAATTTATCTCAAGCAAAATCTTTCTTTCACAATTGGGTCTTCGGCAGTCTTTCTCACCCTATTTTCCCATTCAAGTGCCACTTTAAGCAATCTCTTACTTATTTTTCGAGACTCCAAGGAATAAAGTCCAATCCTGTTCAACTTTTCCCTGGAGCTTAACTCAGGAAGACCTGGCAGCGTGCAAGTAAATCTTCTCTGCACTCTATCAATCTTACTAATACCCTTCCTGTAGCTAGGTGACCAGAACTGCACACAATACTCCAAATTTGGCCTCACCAACATCTTATACAACCTCACCATAACTTCCCAACTCCTATTTTTAACATTTTAATTAATGAAGGCCAAGATGACAAAAGCTGTCTTTAGAACCCTCTCTTCCTGTGACACCACTTTCATGGAATTATGTAACTGTGTTTTATCTCTTGCTACCAATTTCTATAAATTGGCTGTTCAATTTCATATCGTTGGCTTTTGGATTATTTTATTGTGTCCCTTGATCTGGCAGAGCAAAGGAATTTTGTTTTCTTTTGTCAGGTCAAATTTTGTCACATTGATCCAAAAACAAGTATTTTCACCATTCCTTCAGCTGTCGTATTGTACCTCACAGTGACGGCATCATGTTGTCTTGTTTATCCTTTACCCCTCCATCCAGACAGATGTGTTGATCAATGAGTCGACTTCACTCATCCAGCAGCCAATTCTGCTGCTCGGGCTTTTCATCCCACTTGTTCAGTTTGTTATCCCTCCTCTTTTTCTCAGCAAAGAGAATCAGGTTTGTTTGATCATCTTTTTGAATCCCAGTGAAAGGTTATCAACCTGAGGGTTTTAAGGCCGATTATTTTTCCAGTAGATGGCCTGCCGAGTATTTCCAGCGTTGAATTTTTATTTTACTGCCTTGCTGTATTACTGAGTGCTTTAAATAGTTGAAGAAATGTCGGTTGGGTTAAGTGGAGATGTCTCGATTATGGAGTGGATTTAGAAAAATAGACGTAAAAGGGAAGGGTGCATGGAAATAGTTAATTCATCTTTTCAAATTGATTTCTGAGCTATGACCGTTTTCTGATGTACACGCAGTGTTCAGAATTAAAAATTTATTATGATGAACATGTCACAATATTTGTCATTTTGTGGCAACAATACAGGTGCAAATATTGCTAGAAATTACATTTTTAAAAAAGAAATCTATTTGTGCAAAATGAAGAGTAAGTGAGAGAGTGACTGTGGTTCCTTGTCCATTGAGAAATCTGATGGCAGAGGGGGAGAAGCTGTGTTTGTACCATTGGGTGTTCGTCTTCAGGCTCCTGGACCTGTTTCCCTGGTGATAGCAGGGTGAAGAAAGCCTGGCCTGGGTGGTGAGGGTCCTTGAGGATAGAGGTTGTTTTCTTCAGACTCCGCCTCTTGGAAAAGTCCTTAATACATGGGCCAGGGATGAAAGAGGAAAAGTTTAGATGAAACATGAGGGGGAGCTTCTCCACACAAGGTGGTGGGAGAGTGGAACAAGCTGCCAGCTGCATGAGGAAATATGAGCTCAATATTAGCATTGAAGAATTTGGACAAGTTCAGGGATATGAGGGGAATGGAGGTCTCTGGACTGGATGCTCGTCACTGAGACAAGGCAGAATAAGAGTTGTTCAGTGGGTGCACGAAAACATAAGACAGACAGCTGTGTTCTCACCCATTTAATGGACTGCACATGGTGCAGCGGGCCGAGGAATGGCACGTTGATCTGTGGAGACTCCTGCCAGAAAGTGTGGGATACTCACAGGACTTAATTTAAACCTGCCGGCAGCAAACACTTCAATATGTCCCACCTTGTCTCGTGGAGCCCGGCACATATAACCATATGACAATTTACAGCATGGAAACAGGCCATATCAGCCTTTCGAGTGCATGCCATTTCACATGAACCACTCCACTCCCTAACCATTCCCCAGCCCTTTTCCACACTCTGCCCATATCCTCCAACCCCCTCATATCCATGTACACATCCAACATTCTCTTCAATGACAGAAAGGACCCTGCCGCAACTATCTCTTCTGGAAGATCATTCCATTCTGCCACCACTCTCTGAGTGAAGAAGTATCCTCTAACATTTCTCCTGAAGTTTTTCCCCCTTACCCCTAACTCATGTCCTCTTGTTCCAGCCTCCCCTGCCCTCAGTGGAAAGAGTCTACTCATGTCTTGCCTATCTATTCCCTTCCTAATTTTAAATACCTCTATCATAACCCCCTTCAACCGTCTACGTTCCAATGAATAAAGTCGCTGTCTCCTTCATCTTCTTCTGCACTCTAGATGTTGTAAGTCAGGCAACATTTTTGTAAATCTTCTCTGCACATGGCCTCACCAATGCCTTAAACAGCTATACTCTAGTCTATGCCCCACCTCACTGACAAAAGACAAAGGAGGAAAAACCCAACACCCAACCCCAACCAACCAATTTTCCCCCGCAACCGCTGCAACCGTGTCTGCCTGTCCCACATCGGACTTGTCAGCCACAAACGAGCCTGCAGCTGACGTGGACTTTTACCCCCTCCATAAATCTTCGTCCGCGAAGCCAAGCCAAAGAAAGTCTATGCTATGATTTATGAAGGCCAGCATGTCACATGCCTTCTTAACTACCCTGTCTACATGGGAAACCACCTTCAAGGAAATCTGTACCATAACTCAAGGTCCCTCTGTTCCTCTGCCTTCCTCGATGCCCATCCCTGAACTGCATATGTAAATATTAAGATTATTTTTTCCAGAATGCAGCACCTCACACTTGTCAACATTAAATTACATCTGCCATCTTTCAGTCCACTTTTCCAAACAAACCAAATCCTGTAATCCAAGAAAACCTTCCTCACATTCCACCAGTCCCCCTATTTTTGTATCGTCTGCATATTTGATTACCCAGTTAACCACTGCCTCATGGAAATCATGAAAATAAATGATAAACATCAGGGGACCCAGCACCAATCCCTGAGTCACACCGCTCGTCACAGGCTTCTATCCTCACAGACAGTTGTCCACCATGAGTCTCTGCTGTCTGTTTTACAGCCACCTCTGAACCCATCTCACTATCTATTAATCCCTAGTGACTGAACCTTCCTAACTAACTTTACATGCGGAACTTTATCAAAAGCCTTACAAAAATTCAAATAGATATCGTCAGCCGCCCTACCTTCAGCCACTTTCCTTGTCACATCTTCAAAACATTCAACAAGATTCATTAAAATGATTTTCTCTTCATAAACCCATTCTGGGTGCCCCTGATCATTCCCTGCCTATCCAGATATTTGTACATACTATCTCTAAGAATACCCTCCATAACTTTTGCCACCACCAAAATAAAACTTACTGACCGATAATTACTTGGCCTGCACCTTCTGCTTTTTTTAAACAGTGGAACAACATTTGCAACCCTCCAATCCCGCGACACCACACCCTCCTCCAGTGATGTTTGAAACACCATTGTCAGAGCCCCGGCTATTTGCTCCCTGACCTCCCTTAATGTCCTTGGGAAAATCCCATCAGGACCAGGAGACATCCAACTCTATTGATCCTAGAAGCTCCAAATCCCTCTCTTTACTAATCCCTATCCTTTCCGTAACTAAGCTATTCACCTCATTTTTCTCACATAGTCCAGTGTCCCTTTCGCTCGTGAATACAGAAAAGAAAAAAAATTGTTCAATATCTCCCCCATCTCATACAGCTTCTCACTTACACGTTCCCATTTTCCAGTGGACGTACTCTATCCTTAACCCTCTTTGACTGTTCACGTATCTGTAAAAACCCGAAGGACTCACTTTCACCTTATTAGCTATGGATACTTCATATCTTCTTTTTGCCTTTCTAATTTCCCTTTTTAGGTTCTTTCTTCAATATAAGTAAGGATCATATATCTCATCAATCTTTTGTTTCTTATATTGAGCATGGGCCTCCCTCTTATCCTGAGTCATTCATAATTTTTCTAGAAATCCACAGCTCCCTTGAACTTCTACTCTTGCATTTCTGCCGATCTGGAACATAATGATCCTATACTCTCAAAATCTCACCTTTAAATACCCTCCAATTTTCCTCTTCATCATTTCCGGCTAAAAGATCAGCCCACACAACTCTCTGCAAATCTGGCCTTCCCCCACTCGAAGACCTTCGACTTCAGACCTGACCTATCCCTTTCCATAATTAAGCTAAATCTAATTAACCCATGATCACTGGATCTGAAGTTCTTCCCAATGCTCACCTCCGCCACCTGCCCCATTTCATTCCCTAACCACAGATCAAACACTGCCCTCCATCTCATGAGCATCTCCACATACTGCTGCAAAAAACAGTCCTGAACACGTTGTCTAAACTCTAAGCCATCCTGACCTCTCACTGACTGTGTTTCCCAATCGATGTTAGGACTTCACTTGCCTCCTTTCCAGACCCATCAACCAAGGCTGAAACTTAGTTTTGTCTTGTGTCATAATGGCAGAGGACATGAAATTCTGGTACATAGTAGGTGCATTGGATGCTGCTAAAGCATGTCGAAGAAGAGAATTTGTTGCTAATCCCCTGGCAGAAAACCAGTACACGAGACGTCGCGCAATTGGTCTGCACATGTACCTCATGCCAGACTGCCAAAATTCAACGGCACACTAAGGCACTTCTTCCACCTTTCCCGATGGTACACACACGGTTGGAACATGTGCATGTGGATCTGCTCGGACCATTGCCAAAATCTCAAAACATGAGATACATTCTAACAGTCGTAGAACGTTTCACACTCTGGCCAGGGGCCATCTCGTTTCCATCTAGTGACACTGAAACAAGGGCCATAGCATTCATCATTAATTGGATGGCTAGATTTGGTTTCCCGACCCACATTGCATCAGACCACGCACCACAATTCACCCACAGTCCAACGGCCTTGTGGAATGTTTCCATCGGCAACTGAAGGCCCTACTCACCGGTCTCAATTTAGTCGATGAATTGCCATGGGTTCTATTGGGAGTGTGCACGGCTCCAAAGGAAGATGTCTGCATTGTCCGCAGAGATGGTTTATGGTACAGTCCTTACAGTTTCATGGGACATTCATTTCACACCAACTCTGATCTGAACGTCCTTCAGCAGCTTCGACATGGTGTTGTGATCAGCAAATCTTTTCCTACCCACTGGCATGGTTCCTCTAAACAGAATGTGCCCCCAAAACCCCTGGACACTGATTATGTTTTTGTGCACAGACAGGTCCCAGGAGCACCATTACAATGACCGTATAAGGGCCCTTTCCGCGTGATGAAGAAGGATGGGGTTGTGTATACTTTGGACATTGGGGGGCATTCACAGCTGTTTAGTGTGGACAGATGCAAGCCTGCCCATGTGGATCCCGCTTCACACTTTCAGTGCCTCCAGCACAGATGATGAGGTGGTCCACCTAAGGTCGATGCAGCTGGTGCTTTAGTTTCTGGTGACAGTTCTTGGGGGGGGGGGGGAGGGTAACAGCTGTGTAGTGGGCTGAATGGGCACAGTTCTTTGGCGGGTGCATGAAAGCATAACTCAGACAGCTGTCCATTTAATAGACCACACGCGCGTGGTTCTGCGTGTCAAGGATCGACACGTTGATCTGTGGATTCTCCTGACAGAAGGTGCGAGACACTCACAGGGCTTAATTTAAACCTGTGGTTCTGTGGATCAGTAGCAAACTCATAATGATGTCCCACCTTCTCCCATGGAGCCCAGGACACACGGTAAATAAAAGAAGCCTGCAAAGGCTGAATAAAGCAGTCTTGTGTTGACGACATATATAAATATTTAGGGTAACTATCCCATTTAAAGGATACTTTTCATCCATCTCACAGCCTGTGGGAAGAAGCTATTCCCCAGCCTGGCAGTCCTGATTTTGATGATGGATGTGGTGAAAGATGCTGTGCACTGGATGGAAATGGTCTTTTTACAGTTCCTTGAGCCCTATTTGAACAACATTCCCAGTAAATGTCATCTGCAGAAGAAAGTGAGACCCCAGTGATCCTCACAACTCTGCATCATTCCTGTCTGATGCTTTACAGCTACTGGAGCGTCCAATGACGTAGCCAGACAGGAGACTCAACTGTGCTCCTGTAAAATCTCAGGAAGCATAAATCCAAATGAGTAAATCCATATCTTTTTAACTTTTCTGGTGTTTAATACAACTGATGTATAAAATTATAGTTCACTAAATTTAGTCATACTATCTTCACACATAGTAGTCCATTCTTCTTGGGATAATTCTAAGGATAAATCTTTCTCCCATTTAATATTTGATTTATCTAAATCCAGTTTGGCCATTTTCTCTTGCAACAAAGAATACATTTCTGAAATAAATCCCTTTCTGCCCCATTTTCAATTACATTTTTAAATTTAGTTAACTTAGGTATCTTAAATTGCCACCCAAAATTCTTCACTACTGGAGCACGTACTTGAAAATATGCAAGCAAAGAATTTAACGGTACCTCAATTTTTTTCCCCAAGCCTATCAAAAGAAAGAGTTATCCCATTTTAAAACAATCTGCTAACACTTGAATACCTTTCATTTGGCAAATCTTTAAATACTGAGATCATTCATCGAGAAGGATATGAACTTATCCTGATATAATGGAATTTGAAATGAAACCTTATCTCCAGTTCCTATTGCCTGATTTCTTTTATACCAAATATCACATAAATGTCATAATACTGGCAAATTATAATAATGCAAAAGATGAGGAATCCATCAAAATATACATTGATGTATAATAGAATGAGAAATCTGTGCTAATTCCACTTTAGACAAGTGAGGAGGTTGATTAATTTTGAACATCATATTCATAAATTTTAACTGATAATTAACTAATAATTTAATGAATAATTCTGAAAATAAGGACATTGTAGATGCTAATGCATATTTCCATGTCAATGTTTGCAACAATACTCTAGCCAAAATACCTTTTTATAAAAATATTCTGATGGCTGCATATCTCTTTAAAAAATATATTTGGAAGCGAACATGGAATTGATTGAAAAAGATATTGAATACAAGGAAAAATATTCATTTCAACACAATTTACATGTGCCATTTATGTCAAAGGAAGATTTTTCCATTTAATTAAATCAGCTTTAATTTTATCAATAGAGAAACATAGTTCAACTTACACAAATGTTGATAATCCGCATCAACCATGACCTCTAAATATTTAATATTCTTCGTCCATCTAAGCTGTGTGATCTGTTTACAAGCAGTATAATCTTCCTGTGTAATTGGTAATATGTTCCTCTTATCCCGATTAACCTGATAACCAGACATTTCTCCATATTGATCCAAACAGGTTTGCAGATGTCATAACAATTACTGAGGATTTGTTAAATATACTAGTACGTCATCTGCAAACAAATGAATTTTATATTCTTTTCATTTATTTTAATCCCACTAATTTTATCATTTTGTCTTATAGCTTGGGCCAGCGGTTCTATCACCAATGGTGACAAAGGGCAACCTTGCCTTGTGGAGCGTGTTAAATTAAACGTATCTGAAATTTGTCCATTCATCACCATCCTCGCCAAGGGAATTTTATACAAGTCTTTAACCCAACCAGGTAAAAAAGGTCCAAACTAAATCTTTCAAGTATTTAAATAAAAAGTACCTTTCAACTCGATCAAAGGCTTTTCCCGCATCTAATGCCGCTATCATTGATTGATTCAAACAATATCTTGATCCATTAATCAACGTCACAGTCGAACAATATTTTCAGAAGAAAATCTATTCTTAATAAAACCTGCTTGATAAACATGTATTAAACATGATAAATACTTCGCAAGTCTATTGGCCAATACCTTAGCTACTATCTTATAAACTACATCTTATAAAGATATTGGTCGATATGAGGCAACTTTCATTGGGGCTCTTTCTTTTTTGCAATAACTAAGTCTAGGTCTAGAAAAGGTTTCTGGAAATGGTTTTGCTCTTCTGTAGCTTGTTTAAGAACATCCATCAAAACAGGAGACAAGACTTCATAAAATTCTTTCTAAAACCCTCCTGTAAACCCATCTTCTCCAGGTGATATTCAATATAGCTTCTTCAATTTCTAAATCACTGAAAGGAATTTCTGCCCTATCTTTATCGTCCAAAACCGATAAGTCCAAACGACCTAAAAAAGACTTAACACGTTCCTCATCCTGACTTACTTCAAAAGAATATAAATTCTGGTAAAATGAGTGAAATTCATCATTCATTTCCTGAGGTTTAAAAGTGATTCCTGAATTATTTCTTATCGCATTTATTGTCCCTGATGCCTGTTCAGTCTTTAATTGCTGAGCTAAAACCTTATGCGCTCTTTCTCCTTACTCATAGTAATGCTATTTGGATCATTGTATTAATTTTTCATATTAATATGTTTGCATTATATTATAACAGTTTCAACTGAATCAAAAAAGTCTTTTATCCACAGTCGAATTTCATTGGAATTTCTTTTCTAACATTGTTATTTCCTTCTCCAAATTTTGCCTCTCTGCCAAATGCTGTGTCTTAATTCTTGCAGAATAATTGATTATCAGACCTCTTAAATAAGCTTTTCAAGCATCCCACAAAACAAATTTACTTTGTACTGAATATGTATTAATTGGCAAATAAGACTGAATATGGACTTTGATATAACTTAGAAACTTTGGTTGCTTCAATAACATCCCATTAAATCTTCACCGATAAGGGGTCTCTACATTATGCAAACCAGAACATGTGCAGGTGCACAATCCTTTATCCAGAACCCTTGGGGGTGGGTCACTGTGTTCCAAATTTCAGATTTTTCTGGATTTCGGAAAGCCAGATTTAAGCCCACACAAATTATGCTGCTGTATCCACCCCTACTCCCTTCCAGTCACACTGCCATTCCCCCCCCCACCCCACATCTCACCTGCCTGACTCGCGCTGCCATCTCTCTCCCCAATTGCTGATGTTGGGAGCTTTCCGGATTTTAGATGTCTCGAAAAAGCATTGTGTACTTCTACTTAACAATGAGGAATGATCCGATAAAATCCTACTCTTATACTCTGCATGTATAAATCTACCCTGTAATTGTGCTGATGTGAAGCAAAAGTCGAAACTCAAAAAAGGATCATGTCTGGGTGAATAAAAAGAAAAGTCTTTTTCTGTCAGAATTAACATCCTCCACATTTCCACCAAATTCAAATCTTTCATTGAGTCTAAAATCCATTTTGCCATTTTGGTTCTTTGTACAGTTTTTGGAAATTTATCCAACACATAATTAAAATCCCCACCAACCAAAATATTTTCATTAGCTTGACCCAGATTCAAAAAAGTTTCAGAAATAATATCTTCATTATTTTCATTGGGTGGATAAACATTCATCAAAGTCCATGCTTCAGCAAAAATTTTACAATTCACCGACAGCTCTCGACCCGATGTGGCAGAGAATGATTCCAACTGAAACGGTATCTTCTTATGAACCAAAGTTGCAACTCACCTCTAGCTTTCAAATTAAATGCAGATGCAAAAACATGTCCTACACAATCTATCATCAATTTCATATGTTCTTTCTCAGACAAATGAGTTTCTTGCAAAAAGGCAACATCAACCTTCATTTTCTTTATATATGCCAATATTCCCTTTCCTTTTCATCAGATTATTAAGTCCTTTAACATTGAAGGTCACAAAATTTAAATGAGCCATAACTTAATTTCCTCTTGAGATTGACACTTCACACAGCAATTACATATTTTATAACACCCAAACCCCCCTTTCAAACAATAAGAAACCTCTGTAAAAAATGTAAAAACCTAAGAGCCTAGGACCCCCCTCTGTGGTCCAGCTGCAGTTAATACCACATTTGACAGATGACTTTAGAAGTAGTATAGTCAACCACCACCCCCCAACTGAACATTAAAACCCATCAGTCATCCCAGTGATAACACCTACAATGAGCTTGAGCTTCATCTTCAACATCACTCACCAATTCTGATTCCAACTTCTTTTCCCCATACCCATCCCAATCTTATCCTCGGACATTTTCCCCATTGATTCCTTCAAATCTGGGAAGGAATTCACAAAAGTTAATGCACCATAAGGACTCTCAAAACATTGAGACTGATCTGGCCCATAAAGTAAAGTAAACTTATACACTTTCATCAAACAGAACTGCTTTGGCCAGATTAATCTCTTTCCGTCACTTAATAATCTCCTGACTTAAATCAGCATAAAATAAAACCCTATTGCCTTGAACCATCGTAGGGCTTTGATCAAGGCGAGCTTTCTGAACCGCAAGCCACACTATAATTTCTCTATCCTGATATCACAAGCATCTTAAAAGAACCGCTCTTGGCATTTGACCCGGAAAAAGTTTTCTCCTTAACGCCCTATAAGGCCAATCTAAAAAGACTCGACTCCCAACATCTCTGGAATCCATTTCCAGAAATAAATTTACAGGATCTGAACCATCAATATCTTCTGGCAGACCAACTATCTTAATATTATTACGACAACTTTGATTTTCTAACGAATCAATGTTTTTTAACAAATCTCTCTTCTGGACGTCCCAGCCTGTAAACAAATCCTCAATAATGATCCATCCTCTCTGCATAATGGTCCTCACTGTCCTTAGAGTCAATAAAAACATCTTCTATCTTCTTAAATTGATCTTGTCCAGTGTCCACTGCTGTTAAACTCTTATTAATATCAACTTGAATAAATGTAATTTCTTCACACATACCAGCCATTATTTCCTTCATACCAGCAAATTGATCATTTAAAGTTTCAAAATTTTAGGTCATAGAAGACATCATCTTTTCATTTGGTTGGATCAGTTCTGTAGACATGAAGTTGACTTCCATCCCTGTTACAGGGGCCTTGAAGACTGGGGAAGGTGTCTGTGGTTAAACAACAGCTTTCATTGGAGAAGGAGATGTTCTTAA
This sequence comes from Narcine bancroftii, assembly GCF_036971445.1. NCBI lineage: Eukaryota > Metazoa > Chordata > Chondrichthyes > Torpediniformes > Narcinidae > Narcine > Narcine bancroftii. The sequence continues at coordinate 51,854,035 of NC_091479.1, read as the reverse complement.
AGCTTAAGGGCTTCCTTCAGTGAGTCCAACTGCAGCAAATAGTCATTCTTGCTCTTCTTCTCGAATTTCTGAGTTGTCCTCCTCCACCTCATACCTGGCAGCCCTATTATAGATTTCCTGCGTGTGAGAACATCCATCCATGCTGAGAAGCTCAGTAGCACCAGAGGAGCATCTCCAGATGGGCCGCTGCATACAGTCATTCGCCTTCCTGCGAACTCGCGCTCACATTCGGGCACCCACACCCCGCTCTCCTTAGTCAAGCCAGGCTTGGGTCGGATTCCATGCTCGCGGTCCTCCTGGCCCGCCGCCAGACCAAAGACCTTGGTGACATCTTGCATCCCTGGAGGCGCAGAGAATGCGGACGTTTCTTCCATCTTCTCTTGAGTTCCACGTTGAGGATTTGGATCTATCTATAACTGCTCCTGAGGTTCCTTCTGGAAGGTCGGCCTTGCTTCTTCTGCACTTTTCACAGGTTGAAAACCTAGGTTTTTTCTAAGTTGCTGGTAATGAAATGGTATTGTATGAACTGACCAGTACAGGCATGGGCTGGCCCACCCTCCTGATGACATCCTCTCCGAGACACCTCCCTGGACTCCTCCCCTGTGACCCTGGCCTTCACTTCCCTCACTTGAACCTGGGCCATAAAGGTTGAGCCACCTCTTCCATCCCTTCAGTTACCTAGCTTGGGCGCGGGCCTCCAGTCTTGTGTGTAATAAAGCCTATCGTTCACCTCAGTCTTTGTCTCTGTGATTATTGGGACAACTGGTCATGCCCAACACTGCTTTTTTCCTTTCTTCATTTCCAGAATCCTACTGTAGTAAATTTCTGTTCAAAACATTGATAAAGTCAAAAAAGTCACTACAGTTCGAGTATTGAACAGTTCAGTCAGGGAGAGGTGTCTTCTCACGTCATTTTCCGATGCCATCTTTCCACGACCCCCCCCCTCCACCTCCCCTCAGCTGAATCCTTGAACCCCATCCAATCCAGGGACTCGAGGCAGTCCTGCAGCTGGCTTCCCCTCACATTACCACCTTCTGGTTGTCCTGATCTTGTTAGTGTTGTAAGCAATTTTAGGCCCCATTTCTAAGAGAGGATGTGATGGACCAGAGGTGGTTTACAAGAATGATCCTGGGGATGAGAGGAATAATGTTTGAGGAGCATTTGATGGTTCTGGGCCTGGACTCGCCCGAGTTTAGAAGGATGAGGCAGGACCTCATTGAAATCTGATGAATAGTGAAAGGGCTGGATAGAGAGGATTTTGCCAGTACTGGGAGAGTTTATGACCAGCTGGCACAACCTCAGAATAAAAGGATGTCTGCTTAAAAAGGAGATGGAGAAACCTTTTCATCTGGAGCAGTGATTTTCAAACTCCTCCTCCACACCCCCACCCCCACCCCCCGGATCATTTTCCACTTAATCCTTGTGTCAGAAGTGCTCTATTAGTAAGGGATTACTTAAGATTGGAAAGAAAAAGTTTGAAAACCTCTGTTTTAATCGTACGTCATTGACTTGTTCTGTGAGTGGTTTCATAACTCCAGAGGAAATGGGCCAATGACAATTTTTCTCAAGCAAAATTTTCCTTCACAATTGGGTCGACTGCAGTCTTTCTCAGCCTTTTTTTCCCATTCATATGCCACTTTAAGCAATCTCTTACTCATTTTTCAACACTCCAAGGAATAAAGTCCCAACCTGTTCAACCTTTCCCTGTAGCTCAACTCCTGAAGACCTGGCAGCTTCCTAGTAAATCTTCTCTGCACTCTTTCAATCTTACTAATACCCTTCCTGTAGCTAGGCGACCAGAACTGCACACAATACTCCAAATGTGGGCTCACCAACATCTGATACAACCTCACCATAACTTCTCAAATCCTATTTTCAGTATGTTAATTAATGAAGGCCAAGATGACAAAAGCTGTCTTTAGAACCTTGCCGTCATGTGACACCACTTTCTTGGAATTATGTAACTGTGTTTTATCTCCTAGAATGCTTCCACCAGCGTTGTCTCTGCTCCATCCTCAATTAGATTGATGAGTTACCATGCGTTCTTTTGGGAGTGCGCACAGCTCCAAAGTAAGATATGTCTGCATTGTCTGCAGAGATGGTTTATGGTACAGTCCTTACAGTTTCATAGGACATTCATTTCACAACCAACTATGATCTGAACATCCTTCCACAGCTTCGACATGGTATCGTAATCAGCAAAGCTTTTCCTACCCATTGGCTTGGATCCCCTTAACAGAATGTGTCCCACCACTCCTGGACACTGATTTTATATTTGTGCGCAGACAGGACCCAGGAGTGCTGTTACAACGACCGCATGAGGGCCTTTTCCGCATGGTGAAGAAGGATGGGTTTGAGTATACTTTGCACATTGGGGGACATTCACAGCTGTTTAGTTGGAACAGACAAAAGCCTGCCCATGTGGATCCCGCTTCACCCATTCAGTGCCCCCAGCCCAGACGATGAGGGTGTCCACCTAAGCTGCATGCAGCTGGTGTTTTACTTTCTGGCGACGGTTCTGGGGGGGGGGGTGTATCAGCTGTGTAGCGGGCCGAGAGGGCAAGGTTCTTTGGCGGGCACATAAAATCATTAGGCAGACAGATGGAAACTCATCCATTTAATTGACCGCATGGACGTGGTCCTGCGTGTCGAAGAATGGCACGTTGATCTGTGATTTCCCCTGCCGGAAGGTACAGGACACTCACAGGGCTTAATTTAAACCTGTGGTCCCGTGGATCTGCAGCAAACTCACAAATGATGTCACACCTTGACCCATGGAGCCCGGGACACGCTGTAAATAGAAGAAGCTTGTAAATAATGAATAAAGCAATCTTCTGTTGACTAACCTGGTATGTGTGTGTGTGTGTGTGTGTGTATATGTGTGTGTGTGTGTGTGTGTGTGTGTGTGTGTGTGTGTGTGTGTGTGTGTGTGTGTGTGTGTGTGTGTGTGTGTGTGTGTGTGTGTGTATGTGTGTGTGTTGCTTTAGTAGCTCTATCGAAGTAGACGCTACATATATAAATATTTGGGAGGATGATCACACTTACAGGATTCTTTTCATCCATCTCACAGCCTGTGGGAAGATGCTATTCCCCAGCATGTAAGTCCTGATTTTGATGATGGACGTGGTTAAAGATGCTGTTCACTAGATCAAAATGGCCTTTGTACTATTCCTTGAGCCCAATTTGAACAACACTCCCAGTAAATGTCATCTACAGAAAAAGGGAGACCCCAGTGATCCTCACTACTCTGCATCATTCCTGTCTGATGCTATACAGCAACTAGACCATCCAAAGGTCGAGACTCAACTGCGCTCCTGTAAAATCTCAGGATGAGAGCCATTAGCCTTGACTTTCTCAGGCTCCTTGGGAAGTGTAGGCCCTTCCTGACCGATAAGGAGGTGTGATCGTTCTGTGTATTAATACGTGTGCTGTATGGATGGGAATTTTATGTGATTGTATTGTCTATTCTTGCTCTTTAACAATCTTTAGTGGATAGAAGTAGTCATTGTACTTTAGGATGTACAATCATGTACAGATTGTCCTTAAATAGCCATTTGGCCCAGATGTCTATTCAGTCCAAGAATACTTTCCATCACAGGCAGATTTTAAACAATAACACCATTCATTCTTAAACAAACATTGTTTTAAATTTTCTTTAAAAAAAAACAGGATCAAACTTTAACATCACTATTAACAGCCTTCCATTACCCCCTTCTAATTCAAAGTGCTGGTGTATTTAATGTGCATAAAGTTCTTTGACACAACTCCAAGTTCACCGGTGTCTATCAATTCTTATACTGTGCATAGAATTCAACATTTATGAATTTGAATATGAATGATAAGCTCTGGTGATTAAAAGTAAATGTTTACCCTCCAGGAAGATTCTTGTTGGTTTCAGAGAGGGATTTCCTGCTCATTGGACACACATAAACTGATTCCCTCTGATCAGTCACCTTGGGGTCTTGCCAAAGAAACTTGACCCATCAGAGTTTTCCAAATGATAACCTCTTCTGCAGGTCACCATTGATTTCCTTTTGTTTCCCTTATTTCAGGTAAAACATAATTTCTCACAAGCCATTTCCTCTTGTATGGACAACAAAGTTCTTCAACAGGCTGAACTGAGAACTCGCAACTCGTCTTCAAAACAAGATGCCAGCTTGCCCTCTCTCTCTCTCTCTCTCTCTCTCGCTCTCTCTCTCTCTCTCTCTGTGTTAGAAAAAGCCTATTTGGTCTCTCCTCTCTGCTTGCAAAACCACATGACCTTCTTAGAAAAGCAAACTGGAACCAGCCAGATTACTCCACCAGACCCAAACTTCTGAGTCCATTCATCTGTTGCTTTAAAAACAATAATCTATTTACACCTGCTTTTGAAATTCTTTAGCAAAACAGTCTCCTTGTTTCGTCTTTGCAAAGGCTCTCGGCGCCTGAATGACTCACTCTCAGCAAAGCTCTTGCATTTTAAATAAGAGCTGTTTGTGAAGTGTATATGTTTGTTTGTAACCTACACAACTCCTATAATCCATCTCTTTCAAAAACATGTCTATGTACAATGTAAAATAAATAATCTGTCACAGGACAGATGCAGCAGAGGAGTTGTGATCAAATCAATGGTGTCCTTGCGAAAAAAAAGTGGGAAGAGGTATAATCTGTTGAGTGGAGTTTGTAATAGTTTGAAACTTGAACCTCTATCTCTATTTCAGGAGACAATTTACTGTCATGTAATTAAAAAGTGTCATATCACACAAAATTGTTTTTTTTCTGCTGTAAGACAAACAGACTCTCCCCACTCTGGCAGATATTGCCTGAAATGCCTCTTTCAGTCAGAGAAAGACTGAGTGCTCCCCCCCACCCCCACCACCCCAAACCCTGGGCTAAGTCACTGAGGGTCTGTGGATTCTCTTTCAATGCTCACAGACCAATCCAAGTCATTGGCAATGTGAGCTCCAGTTTTGAACCTCTGACATAATTAGGAACCATTTAGCACTCACTCGTATCCCAGGTCTGATACCTGACACCCTTTTAGCCAGTTTTGACCCAGTCTCTAGCAATCCACAGCCTGGTGTGGGTTCCTTGACTGCTTTGTCCAGAAGCCTGCAGCGTGCGTGGGTTTCTCTCCTCAAGTCACCAACAGCCTGCCACCTATGTGGGTGTTTCAGCTGCAGATCCCCTCACTGGTCGGCTTCCTTGGTCACTGACCCGTGGATTGAATCCTCTGCTTCTGAGATGTTGGTGGAGTGTGGTCTTTCTGTTTTCTGGTGCCCTGCACTAGTCGACCGCTTCCGCAGAATTCACGGTGGCGAGGAAACCTAACAAATCTAAATTTTAAAAAATTAACTAAGAGGAGAATCTCACATGTCTAGAGGGATGGAAGGGGCATTATTACAAATTGAAGCCTGATATTTGTATATTCAGGTGCCAAATTTGCAAAAGTAAAGAGTAGATGTTTCTCAAGCTATATGTAATTTTTTCCAAAGGAATACATCGTTGAATTTTTGCATGTCATCTTGGCATCCCTAAAAATATATATATATCTGATTTCCAAGTAAGTGCAATACATGTCCTCATCACCGCTAACGTTAATTTAACAAATTTCAATTGATATATTAATAGATTTAATTTGGGCCTTGTTCCTTCAATATTTCATATGAAAAATAAGGTCAGATTCTGTGGAAAAACATGTCCTATAACTTGTTCCATAAATATTGTAATTCTCCCCAAAAACATCTTGCATTAGGACAAAGATAAGATGAATGCAAGAAAGTTGTGACATCTTAACCACACCTAAAACATTGATCTGATAATTCTGATTTTATTCTATTCAATTTCACTGGTGTAAGAAGTAAATGTAGAAAATAAACTAGTTGTGAATTCCTTCTTCACTGCTGCAGTGTGGAACTCTGGTCAATAGATCCAAAATGCTGCGTTGAAGTGAATTAATACAACTCCCCTGGATCATTTGATCTCTATTGCCATATCAGCTTCCTGAGGAGGTTTTCACATCCAACAGCCTGAGTCACCTGACTCCAGGTGCAGGATTCAGATAAAATCCTTGCTGACATCTGCTACATGACTGATGTAAAAACAATTATACTGAACTAATTTATATCTTGCATTGAGAGCCTTATATGGATCTCCCCATATTTGCCAATCAATTACAATATTCAGATCCATTTCCCACCTTTGTCTCAACTTATGAACTTCTCATTTAAAAGTTCCTACTTGTAATAAAGAGGACATCATCAAATAATTTTTTTAAAAATTCCTCTTATAAGGAATTTCTATTTCAGTACAACATGGTTGGTCCTAACTTATCCTTCAAATATGCTCTTAGTTGGAAATAGCAAAAAAAAATTGCGATGAGTTATACGTTATTTATTTCTCAGTTGTTCAAATAACATTAATTGACCCCTTTCATAACAATCTTCAACATTTATAATCCCCTTACGAAACCCGCTATCCAGAAATTGATGATCCTTTGAAAAAATATATGAGGATTTTGAATCAAAGCCATTCTGTTTCAACAATTGTGTATCTTTATCACCAACCATTAATTTTGATTCCCACTTGTACATAAATTTTTGTGCTTTTCACTCTCCTATTTTATTTTATTTTATTTTTTTTAGTTTTTTATTTTTCACACCATAAATCACATTAACCATGACACACACTTTTTCCTGTTCACACATATACAGTGCCATTTTTTCCTCCCTCCTCCCATCCCACCCTCCCTACCTCCCCCCTCCCATCCATTTAAGGTATACAATCTAGGATACATTAAACCAGTCAGACAATGTTGTCATTCAAGAAAAATACACCAGAAATTCTACTGAGTCCATTCTTTTCATTTCCTTTTCCTTCCGTTAACTTAGGTAATGATTGTCCCCACTAGGTTTTCGCTATTGTATTTAATGTAAGGCTCCCATATTGTTCAAATATTTCAATATTATTTCTTAAACTATATGTTATTTTTTCTAATGGAATACATTTATTCATTTCTATATACCATTGTTGTATTTTCAAATTATCTTCCAATTTCCAGGTTGACATAATACATTTTTTTGCTACGGCAAGAGCTATCTTAACAAATCTTTTTTGTGCATCCTCCAAATCAATTCCAAATTCTTTGTTTTTTATGTACTCTCCTATTTTATTTGATTCTATTTTAACCCTTTCAAAAAAGGAAGCAATAATTCTCATTTGAGCTGTTCCATAACAATTTTTAAAATGAGGAAGCTTCAGTCCTCTCAATGCAGAATTTGCATTGGGTCACTTGTAACATGGGATTCAATTGGAAATGGGTTCATGTGACATAAAACCATGATGCAGAATGTTTTCTAAGAATGGAATACATGAGGAGGGTTGTCTAGGTCTCCAGCAGGATATAGATCACAAGATATAGGAGCAGAAGTAGGCCCATCGAGTCTGCTCCACCATTCTTCCACTCACCCCCACTCCCCAGCTCTCTCCCCATTACCCTTAATTTCTTGATGTATCAAATACCTGTTAATCTCTGCCCTAAATACACCCAATGACCCACTGACAAAATCAATTTTTCCACATTTGTTTTAAATTGACACCCTTTTATCCTGAAATTATGCTCTCCTGTCCTAGAATCCCCTACCATGGGAAACATCTTTGCCATATGTACTCTGTCCAAGCCTTCCAGCATTTGAAATGCCTCTGAGGTCCCCCTTATCCTTCTGTACTCCAACTAGTACAGTCGAAGAGTCGACAATTGTTCCTCATACACTAACCCTTTCATTCCTGATATCATTCCAGTAAATCATCTCTGACCTTCTCCAACACCAACACATCTTTTCTCAAATACGGCACCAAAAACTCTAATTCTGATTGAATGGAAAGAGAATTCTCCAACGACACAAACACAACGGTTACATGATATTATGTCTTGTTGATATTTACCACTCGGGAAGGTTCTTGTTGGTTTTCAGATAGAGGTGTGTTGTTCAGGGAATCATTGGTGTTTTGGTGACTCAACGTACCAGCATCTGAAGTCCGTTATCTCTTCAGAAAAGCTCTGATAGCTTTAGCATAGAGCAGAGCTGAGCCACGACTTTGCAGGTATTTAAGGGAGTGTGTGGGCAGGGTTTGTTCTGGACCAACAATCTCACCAAATGACTCTGCTTGAAATCAAGATTCAAACCATTTTGAGGAATACAACAGGAAATGTTCAACAAGAGCCTGATGTTCCCTGAGGAGTTTTCTTTCAATAGTGGAAATGTTTTTTTTTAAAGCCCGTTAATATTCCTGATACATATCTTTGTATTTAACTTTCAGGTTGCTATCTGTTGTTAACTTGGAGGCCTTTAATGGGGTGACTGGGTGGAATCTTTGCTTTAACCAAGCAGTTCTCTTGCAATTTTCCAGCTGTAGGATGCGATTCAGTTGCTTGCAAGTTTAGCAAGTGGGATTTTGATGTGAAATTGCAAATCACAGTGTCATTTTTGTGTTTGAAAATGCCAATGTGAAAATTTTAACTTTAGTCTTCTTGGTTTGCTTAAGTTTACAGAGGAGACGTTGGGTAAAGTTGAGAAGACAGAGTTGGATGCCCATTTGGTGAATCGGCTGGGCAAAGCATAAAGCACAAAATGAGGGTCTGAAAAAATAATGAAGGAGACTGAAGTGCCGTTGAACCAAACCTAGGTTAAGAATTTAATTTTGTGCTATGTACTTAAGAGACCAAACGATTTGGGCTTTTAGTGGTGACGTATTAAAATGAACAAAATCTGATAAGAATAGAAGTTTTATGGAATGTTTGGAAGTTGTCACAAAAAAACGGAGATATAAATTAGATGTTGTAATTAAGATAAATGAACAATACAATGAGCTTGGTGTCACAGTATCTGCCTCCCTCTACCGTACATCACCGTTAAACCTTCTCCCCAATATGAACCTGATGTCAAAGTATCTGACACTGTTAATCGTACATCAATGTTAAACCTTCTCACGAATGTGAATCCTGTCTCAAAGTTTCTGCCTCAGTCTATCGTACATCAACGTTAAACTTTTTCCCCCTGTGAACCTGGTGTAATAGAATCTGCCTCAGTCTACCGTCCATCACCGTTAAACCTTCTCCCTACTATGAACATGGTGTCTTGGTATATATCTCAATTTACCGTACATCACCGTTAAACCTTCTCACTACTGTGAACTTGGTGTCACAGTATTGGTCTCAGTCTACCGTCCATCACTGATAAACCTCCTCCCCACTGTGCACCCAGTGTCACGGTATCCATTTCAATTTACCGTACATCACTGTTAAACGTTCTCCCCAATATGAACATGGTGTCACAGTATCTGACACAGTTTATAGTAAATCACTGTTAAACCTTCTTACTACTGTGGAATCCATCTCACATTTTCGGCCTCAGTCTACCGTTCATAAACATTAAACCTTTTCCTCCTGTGAACCTGGTGTTAAAGTACCTGCCTCAGTTTAACGCACATCACCATTAAGCCTTCTTACTGCCCTGAACTCAGCGTCACAGAATATGCCAAAGTCTACTGTACTCTACCGTTAAAACATCTCCCCACTCTGAAACTGGTGTCGCAGTATCTCACACAGTCTATCGTACATGACTGTTAAACCTTGTTAATGTTGTGAACCCATTGTCTCAGTATCGCTTATCAGTCTACCATACATCATCGTTAAATCTTTACACATCTGTGAATGGGTGTCACTGTATCTGACACAGTTTATGGTACATCACTGTTAAACCTTCTCCCCACTGCAAACCTGGTCTCACTGTATCTGACACAGTTCATCGTAGATTACTGTTAAACCTTTTCACTGCTGTGAATCCAGCGTCACAGTAACTGTCTCAGTCTCCCATACATAATCGTTGAACCTTATCTCCACTGTGCACCTGGTGTCACATTATCTACCTCAACATACCGTACATCACCGTTAAACCTTCTCCCCATGTGAACCTGGTGTCACAGTATCTGACACAGTTTATCGTACATTACTGTTAAACCTTCTCCCCACTGTGAAACTGGTGTCACTGTATCTGACACAGTTTATCGTACATGACTGTTAAACCTTCTCCCCACTGTGAAACTGGTGTCACTGTATCTGACACAGTTTATCGTACATTACTGTTAAACCTTCTCCCCACTGTGAACCTGGTGTCACATTATCTACCTCAACATACCGTACATCACCGTTAAACCTTCTCCCCATGTGAATCTGGTGTCACAGTATCTGACACAGTTTATCGTACATTACTGTTAAACCTTCTCCCCACTGTGAACCTGGTGTCACTGTATCTGACACAGTTTATCGTACATTACTGTTAAACCTTCTCCCCACTATGAACCTGGTGTCACTGTATCTGACACAGTTTATCGTACATGACTGTTAAACCTTCTCCCCACTGTGAACCTGGTGTCACAGTATCTGACACAGTTTATCGTACATGACTGTTAAACCTTCTCCCCACTGTGAACCTGGTGTCACTGTATCTGACACAGTTTATCGTACATTACTGTTAAACCTTCTCCCCACTGTGAACCTGGTGTCACAGTATCTGACACAGTTTATCGTACATTACTGTTAAACATTCTCCCCACTGTGAACCTGGTGTCACTGTATCTGACAGTTTATCGTACATTACTGTTAAACCTTCTCACTGCTGTGAAGCAAATGTCACAGTAACGATCTCAGTCGTCCATACATCAGCATTAAACCTCTCTCCACTGTGAATCTGGTGTCACTTTTCCTGCCACATTTTAGTTTACATCAGCGTTAAACCTTACTCCCATTGTGAACATGGTGTCACAGTATCTGCCACAGTTTATTTTACATCACCGTTAAATCTTATTCAAATTGTGAACCTGGTGTCACAGTATCTCACAGTTTATCGTACAATACTGTTAAACCTTGTTAATGTTGTGAACCCATTGTCTCAGTATCTCTTATCAGTCTACCATACATCATCGTTAAACCTTTACACATCTGTGAATGGGTGTCATTATATCTGACACAGTTTATTGTACATCACTGTTAAACCTTCTCCCCACTGTGAACCAGGTGTCACTGTATCTGACACAGTTTATCGTACATCACTGTTAAACCTTCTCCCCACTGTGAACCTGGTGTCACAGTATCTGACACAGTTCATCGTAGATTACTGTTAAACATTTTCGCTTCTGTGAACCCAGCATCACAGTAACTGTCTCAGTCTACTGTAGATCATCGTTGAACTTTATCCCCACTGTGCACCTGGTGTCACTTTATCTACCTCAACATACCGTACATCACCGTTAAACCTTCTCCCCATGTGAACCTGGTGTCAGAGTATCTGACACAGTTTATCGGTCATTACTTTTCAACTTTCTCACTTCTGTGAACCCAGTGTCACAGTAACTGTCTCAGTCTACTGTACATCACTGTTAAACCTGATCCCCACTTTACTCCTGGTGTCAAATTATCTACCTCAACATACCCTACATCACTGTTAAACCTTCACCCTCTGTGAACCTGGTGTCACAGTATCAGACACAGTTCATAGTATATCACTGTTAATCCTTCTCACAAATGTGAATCCTACTATAAAATAATGCACCCCTTCTAAGTCTCACAGTATTCTAATCCCCACCTATTTTAAAAATTCCAAAAAAAGGAGAAAAATCAATCCCAAAACAAGCTACTCAAAAGTAGTAGCCCCCTAAAAATCTGGGTGTGGTGAAGTCCACAAGTGGCGGGTGACTAAAGGACTCAGTGTCACCCACCCCCAGTCAGACTTTCACAAAGTCCTGAAACAAAAACATTCAACCCAGTGATTCCAGTCCCAATGATTGTTCCGGATCTTCAACATCGAGAAGACTTTGCGTCAATTCAACTTTTTTTCCCATTCTTTCCATATTTTCCAATCTTCCCATTTCCATTCCCATTGACCCTTCCCTTCTGTGACAATGGTGACATTCGCCCATTTCCTCGTACATCTGGCAATGAATTAGCAAATATTAAAGCATCATGGTCATTTTCAATAAACTGAGATTGAAAATTCCCATAAAAATCTTCCAATACTGCCGAATAACGAAAAGCAAATTTATATCCCTTTTGCCACAATACTTAATCGACTGAATTAAATTCTCGGACTCTTCTGATAATTTCTTGACTCAGATCTGCATTTAAAAACCCTATTATTTTGAACCATAATTGGAGCCTGATTTTGCCATGTTTTCTGCACCACCAATCGGAGGATCATCTCTCTGTCTTGATATTTAAAACAGCGAATCAAAACTGCTCGTGGTAATTGGCCTGGAAACGGTTTCTTCCTTAACGCTCTATTCGCTCGATTTAATTCCAGTCCTTCTTGAAAGAATTACCTGCCCTACACGTCTGGGATCCATTTCTTCAAAACCTTCACCGGATCCGAACCTTCCATATCTTCCGGAAGATCTACAATCTTAACATTATTTCTACGACTTTGGTTTTCTAATGAGTCAAACTTCTTCAATAATTCCTTCTTCTGAATCCCCCAATCTACAAAAGGATCTTCCACTTTTCCATTTTTTTCTCTATTACGCTCCACTTGACTCTTGCTTTCAAGAAAGCCTCCTCAATCTTTTTAAAATGATCTAGCACAGTATCCACTGATCGTGTCCATCTCGTAACATCACTCTTAACTACATTAATATCTTGCTTCATAAAAGTTATTTCTTCACACACAGTGTTCATTTTAGTTTTCATTTCCGAAAATCTGATGAATCATCTGCATTGACATATTTGACATATCTTCCATGAGTTGAGCAATCCCTTCCAGAATTGGAAACACAGAAATCCAGTCCAGGATCCATCACCTACATTTGAGGCTGACCTTCTTTTGCCGCAGTCCCCAGTTCTTCAAATTCTAATGAAGTTGAGCATCTTCTTCCTCCATAGCAATAGGTCCTCTTCCGGTGCTGCTGCAGGTCTGGACACCCGACAACAGTGTGCCGACCTCGTCAGTTCACCGTCGCTCAGGCTCCCCCACAGCCCACACCTTCTCCAAAGGTTTGTGGACCCCCGACGCACTGTGCATGCCCGGTAGGGCCACCAACTGCGCAGGTGTGTCTTCTGATGCTACACTGTACCTCCCCTGACCACCAGGCAATGCTGCAGGCTCACGGGCCAGTCCTCGCTCAGCTGGCCCACCCTCACGTCTGTGTTCATGAGTGCACGAGTCAAAACCGCTGAACTCATCACTGAGCTGTCGTCATCTTGAGATAGCGCAAGTGGTGCCGACTAAATACTTAGCCGGGCAGGAGTCCTCTGAGGCTTGGAGACTCCAGTCGACGACTCCATTGCTTCAACTTGAACTTGGCCACAATTCTTCAACACTTTTGTAAAGTAATTTCTTCTGGAACCGAGTTTTCAATTTTTTCACATTAGTAGCTATTTCGATCCTCCACTATTCCAAAGTCTATAAATAGTATTTTTAATCACTTTTACAACTTTTAAAATCGAACATTTAATAGTCTAACTGGGGAAGGGTGGAACCACACATCTACCCTCTGCGCCATCTTGTCACAGGATCTGACACAGTTTATAGTAAATCACTGTTAAACCTTCACATTACTGTGAATACTGTCTCTCAGCTTCTGCCTCAATCTACCGTTAATCATCGTTAAACCTTCTCCCCCTGTTAACGTGGTGTTAAAATATCAGCCTAAGTTTACCACACATCACCATTAAACCTTCTCCCCATTGTGAGACCGGTTTTACTGTATCTGCCACAGTTTATTGTACATCATTTTTAAACCTTCTCACTACTGTTAACATGGAGTCACAGAATCTGCCTTATTCTACCATACATCTCTGTTAAACCTTCTCAGTACTGTGAATACAGTGTCACAGTATCTACCAAGTCGACTGTGCATCACCGATAAACATTCTCCCCGCGTTGACCCATTTTTCACTGTTTTTGCCACCATTTATCGTACATCACAGTTCAGCCTTCTCCCCGCTATAAACTTGGAGTCACAGTATATTCCACAGTTTATTGTACATCACTGATATACCTTCTCCTCATTGTGAATGTGGTGTCACCATATCTGCGTCAGTCTTCTGTACATCACCATAAACTTCTCCCCAATGTGAACCTGGTGTCACTTTATCTGCCACAGTTAATATTACATCACCATAAAACCTTCTTCCAACTGTGTACCTAGTATCACAGTATCTACCACAGCTTATCATGCATTACTGTTAAACCTTCTCACTACTGAAAACTTGGTGTCACAGTATCTGCCAAAGTCTACTGTATATCAGCGTTAAATATTCTCCCAACTGTGAACCTGGTGTCACAGTGTCTGATACAGTTTATCGTACATTACTGTTAAACCCGCCATATAAGCTCCAGATAGCGAAATAGGAGTTCTCACATCTGCAGGAACTGGGGATCATTCGTTGCTCCAACAGTCCTTTGGCCTCTCCGCTCCACCTGGTCCCAAAAGCCTCCGATGGCTGGTGCCCCTGCGAAGATTATCGACGGCTTAATGACATGACAGTACCTGACCGTTACCCCATCCCTCACATTCAGGACTTTATGGCCAATCTGCATGGTGTGAGAGTATTCTCCAAGGTCGATCTGGTGTGCGTGTATAATCAAATGCCATTGCACCCCGAGGACATCCCCAAAACGGCCATCATCACCCCCTTCGGCTTGTTCGAATTTTTATGCATGCCTTTCAGGCTCATGAACACCGCCCAGACCTTCCAGCACCTCATGGATACGGTGCGCAGGGATTTGAATTTCGTGTTCATTTACCTGTATGACATTCTTGTCGCCAGCAGAGACTGGGCACAACACAAGTCTCACCTGCACACCCTCTTCTCCCGACTGGCCGAATTCAGCCTAAAGATCAGCGCGGCCAAATACCAGTTTTGTGCAGAAGAAAATTTGGATGGGATGAAACTAATCCAGAATCCATTGCGCAGGATTGGAAAAATTAGATTGAGTGTCTTCAAATACTTGGAAGTTTTGACGTCAACAGACTTTGGAGTGGCCACATTTGCTCAGTTACACCATTTTTCTGATGTAAGTGAAGGTGGTTTTGATCCTATCAGTTACTGAGTCCTGTGAAATAATCAAGTGCGAGTAGATGGTGGATTTGTAATGGGAAAAGCCAGAGTGGCTCCATTAAAGTCAGTCACCAGACCTTGAATGGAATTGACTGCTGCTATTATGGCGAGCAAAATGGACGCTATGTTAAGAAGAGAATTACAGATGGAGTTAGCAGATCCTGTGTTTTGGACTGATAGAACATCAGTGCTTAAATATATTAATAATGAAATCATGAGGTTTCATCTCTTTGTGACTAACAGAGAGAATGAAAACCTGGACAACAACAAATGGCAGATTTACCACAGGACAGAGTTTCACCTGATGAATTCCCATTTACATCCGTGGAAGTTGATTATTTTGGTCCTTTGCAATTAAAGTGAGGACGAAGTGTTGAAAAATGATATGGAGTTATTTTCACTTGTTTGACTATGAGAGCAATTCATATTGAAGTAGCGTCATTGCTTGATACAGACTCTTTCATTAATGTTCTTTGGTGTTTTATTCCTAGACATGGTCAAGTAAAAGAATTATGTTCTGATAATGGATCTAACTTTAAAGGAGCTGAACGAGAATTATGAAAAGTTATTCAAAATTGGAATCAACATCAAATTAATGATGCATTATTTTAGAAAGAAGTTAATTGGATATTTAATCCACCCATAGTTATGGGTGTGGTACGGGTAAGGGTTAGTTGGTTGTGGAGAACGTTTACAAAGGTCTGTACTGGGCAGTACTGGGCAGCAATGCTTAATGTTGTAATGGATGCGGAAGCTCTGGGAAGGGGTAAGGGAGGGACTGGCCAGGAAGTCTGCAGATGCTGAGTCCGAGGGCAATGACAAACATGCTGGGGAAACTCATGGATAGTTTTGTCAGGAGCAGGTCCTGCATCACCAGTCAAATTGAGTATTTCAAGGAGGTGTCAAAGGAAATAGATGAAGGTCAAGGTCTGTATGTGCTGCACGAAGATTTAGTAAGGTGCTTGACAAGGTCGTCACGGTGGCCTCATTCAGACCGTCGGGAGGCATGGGATCCATGGAGCCCGGGCTGTGTGGATTCAGAATTGGCTTGTCTGCAGTAAACAGAGGGTAGTAGTAGATGGAACAATGACTAGTGGCGCTCCAAATGGATCTGCTCTGGGACCCCTGCTCTTTGTGATTTTTATGAATGATGATGGGAGTGGAAGGGTGGGTATGTCAGGGGATGACACAGAGGTAGAGATGTTTTAGACAGAGTAGAAGGTTGTCAGAGGTCATCCAGTTTGCAGAGAAGTGACAGATGGAGTTGAATCCTGTAAATACAGATGTACTTAAACAAGCAACTGGTACAGGTTAATTTCCAGAGTCATTTTCAAGGGCACGAATAAAAGTTATTCCAAAAAAGGTTGGAGACCCATTAAAATTAGCTTCATATAGACCAATATCTTTATTGAATGCGGATTACAAGAACGTGAGGGATGAGCACTTGGTTAATGGCAGGAATATGAACAGTGGGCAGGACAAAGATATATTTAGATCCTGCTCCATAAATCACTCAAGGTTGCTGTGCAAATTGAGAGGGAGTTTAAGATGGTGAATTGTGTGCTGGAGTTCAGGAGTCAGGGAATTGAGTTCAAGAACTGAGAGGTAACGTTGCAGATGTATAAAATTCTAGTCAGACCACACTTGGAATATTGTGTGCATTTCTGGGGCGAGAATACCAGAGGACGTCTAAATAAGGTGAGAGGAGGGAACTTTAGGCAAGATGTGAGGGGGACATTTTATTCACACAGAATGTAGTGGGTGGCTGGAATGCATTGCCAGGGGTAGTAGTGGAGGCTGGTCTCAAAAAAGGCATGAAAATGATTTTAATATAGGGACAGGAATAAAAGAAAAACAGAAGGTACTGGTGAGAGGGAGGGAAGAGTAATATTGTTGTGGGGTAGGTTCAGATGGGTCAGCTGAAGGGACTCGACTGATCCATCCATGATTTGTCCAACATCTTGCTGCCATGTCATGGTGAACCAGTGTGTTGCCTGATGGAGATACGTGATTCCGAGCTCTGCAGATATAGATTGTGGTTTTCTCCATAACACACTTCCTCAGGTAGAGCAGAGGAAGGGAAAGGCCCTAGTGTGCAGGGGTAGGGAGGGGAGTGATGGGGGAAGAGTTGGGGCCCTCTAAAGTCATCGTGACCAGGCCTCGGAGACGGCATCTCTATCACTTGTATTTCTCTTCCCAGGAGAAGGAGCGATCTCAGAGACAAGACACGAGTCCAGAAGAACCTCGCATCCCAGCTGAACAGAGGACGGACAACATCATGATGACCTGAAGCCCTCCCCTGCTTCTCCCTCTGGCCCTGCCAAATCCATTCCCCACCTCTTCCATATCCCTTCACCCACTTCCCCCCCCCATTTCTCCCCTACCTCTCCTCCATTCCAACCCCCTCCCGCTCACCTTCCCCTTCACATACCCTCACACCTATGCCCTAACCTCAGCCCTCCTCCCTTCACCTCCCCTTCCCCTCCTCTTCCCCTCCTCCCCTTCCCCTCCTCCCCTTTGCCTCCCCTTCCCCTCCTCCCCTTCCCCTCCTACCCTTCCCCTCCTCCCCTTCCCCTCCTCCCCATCCCATCCTCCCCTTCCCCTCCTCCCCTTCCCCTCTTCCCTTTCCCCTCCCCTCCCCTTCCTACCCCTAACTTAGAATTAAGATAAGGGTCAGGGACAGTTAGAGGTACAGTTAGGTTTAGGGTTAGGAGATGTGGGCTCAGGTTAGGTCGAGGTTTATGGTTAGGTTTAGAGTTCGGGGAAGTGGGCTTGTGTTAGGTTTAGGGGAAGGGGGTAGGAGGAGGAGGTAGAGGTGGGGTGTGAGTTGGGGTTAGGGGAAGGTGGGTAGGATTACGGTTGGGTTTAGGGGACAGCATAGGGATAGGCTTAGGGGACAGGATGGAAATAAGAGTTAGGGTTGGGGACATGGTGTAGTGTTTAAGGGTATCGGTAGTGTTAAGGTTAAGGTTAGGGTTTGTTAGGGTTTAGGGTTAGGTTGGGGAGGGGAGCGGGGGAGGCGAGCGAGGCACGGAAAATGGGGAGGTGATAGGGAAGGGAATTGGCAGGGGAATGAGGAGGGGTACGGTGTAGAGGAAATGCGAGTTGAACGGAGGAAGGCATCCCTACCCCCTCCCCTTCCCACCCCTTCCCCCACATTATCCCTGCCTCTCCTCTCCTTCCAGAGGAAGCCAGGCCTCATTCGGCCAGAACCTCCCTGTGGTTTCAGAGCCTCTGTTTCAGGATGTGCCTTCGACGCTTGCCGCTGGACAGACATCTTGTCTCTTGATTCATTCTATGCCATTGATATTAAATTTACAAATGGTTTGGTCTTTCAAAGCTTGAACTCAAAAGGCTGGTTCAGATAGACAACATAGAAAAAGGCCCTTCGGCCCCTCTCTCCTGCTGGCTGAGCTTTTGTAATCAGTCCATTTTCCTCTCCCCCTTTTCATTCTTAGATCCCATCCAGCTCATGTTGCCTTGTCAATCTTACGGCCTGTGGGAAGAAGCTATTTCCCTCCCTGGCTTCTCTGCTTTTATTCCTCCATATCTCCTTCCTGATGGCAGGGGGACAAAGATGCTCTGTGCTGGATATCTGTGAGTCTATTTTCAGAGCCCATCCCTGCAAAAAATCAGGGGTCCCCTACCTTGAGGTTCCACCCATGTTGCCTCTCCCTCAGCACTCTCTCGTCAAAACACAACTGTACCCTCCTTCCCCTCCTCTGCCATGTCTCAGTATCCCGCTGACAATTCCAGACAGCTGCCATGTCTACACCCTCCCCCACCTGCTATCGAATGCCCTGCATCCTCCTTCGCCGTTGGTTTCCTCCTGTTATCAGGCATCAGGATGGACCCCACCCTGTTGAAACTACCTGTATTCTCACTGATCTCTCTGCACCTCTGCCCTCCATCCAGGAGTCTTGGTTGTCTTGTGGGGATGGTGAGCAGTAAGGAGACCTCCAGTTCCAGGAGACAGGGAGAACCACAGAGATGCCCAACTCAGTCAATTGGGTAGAACCTGGTCATCAGGTGTAAGGAGCTCTCGGTACTGCTGCATGTGGGGCAGGTGTGGCCATCCCCACACCTCCACCCTGTCAATTCCCAAAACACATTTCCTATTCATGTGGGAGTCCAAAATGGATAGGGTCTGGAGGACCATGTACGTCGTCAATCAATGGGGGCATAACCCTAACCAGCATGGCTATTGTGCATGGCTGTGCTTGGAAACAAAGTGCAAGGGCACCAAAAACCGCTATGTGCTGAGGTTCGACCTGGCTCAGTTGTTGCGAAAGATTGGTCTGGCCCTGATGCCACACAATGTCCTAGTCAGCAGGACTTTGGCCCATCACCTTCATGGGAATGCTTGCATAGACAAACACTATTGACCACAGGGCCATCAGGCAGTGGTCAGCATGGAATTCCTGCTGACACAGAGACTGGGACTTGATGAGATACTGTGGGGTGGTCCCCTGAGCAGAGCATCGAGAGACAGACATCCAGAACTGCTGGAAGACCAGAAACTCAGTGAAAGATGCCCTTTGGTCTGCCTGAAACCCAGATAAGAGAAGCAAACACTAGAAGCCCAAAGCAAAGGGAGGAAGCTTTAGGGGCAATATCAGGGGTACTTGTTTTTACACAGAGTTGTGGGTGCCAGGAATGACTTGCCAGGAGTGGTGATGAAGGCTGAAATATTAGCGGCATTTAAGGGCTTCTTGGACACATGAATGAAGGAAACATAGAAGATAGGAGCAGGAGTAGGTCATTCGACCCTTCGAGCCTGCTCCGCCATTCAACGAGATCATGGCTGATCTTAAAGTTCAGTACCCCATCCCCGCCTTCTCTCCGTAACCTTTAATACCCTTATACTGAAGAAATATATCTAATTCCCTCTTAAATATATTTAATGAACCTGCCTCTACTGCCCTCTGTGGCAATGAATTCCACAGATTCACCACCCTCTGGGTAAAGAAATTCCTCCTCATCTCGTTCCTAAATGGTTTGCGTATTATCCTCAAATCATGGCCCCAGGTTCTGGATTTTCCCATCCTTGGAAACATCCCATCTGCATCCATTCTGTCCAGTACTGCCAGAATTTTATATGTCTCTATGAGATCCCCTCTCAATCTTCTAAACTCCAGCGAGTACAATCCCAATTTCCGCAATCTTTCCTCATAAGTCATTCCTGCCATTCCTGGTATCAGCCTGGTGAATCCCCTCTGCACTCCCTCCATAGCAAGAATGGAGGTTTATGAAGGAGGAAGGGTCTAGTTTTTATTTTGCTTGGAATTGATAGGTCAGCACAACATCGAGGTCCGAAGGGCATAACTGTTCGACGTTAACCTGCTGGTCTTTTAGGACATGGAGATGTGGGTGAGGGAACGCTGCCCACCGGCCTATTCCAGGTTGCTGAGAGATGCACTGAGGCTTGGCGCAGCCAACACGAGGGAGCTGTGGGTAAGGACTCTAATCCTCCGGGTCTTGAGGGGCGGAGACTAAGGGGAACCCCTTCAACCACAGAGTGCAGGGAGTAACCACAAGGTGTCAAAGTGGTGGAATGACGCTAAAGAGAGAACGTGTGCAGTGAAGGGAATATAGGCATGCAACACGAGGATGAGAAAAGACATGGAACAGTTGTCCTCTTGGTCAATAATTTTAGAATAAAGTTAATTTTGGGGTGAAAAAGAGAAAAGCCCGAACTCAGTCACCTTTGTTTCATGAGATACATTCTCCTATCCAGGAAAGCTCCTCTGTACCCGTTCAAATTGAACGCGAGGAAACTGTATTCATGGTGGAAACCTCTGCAAACACACAACTGGACCTACGCACAGAGAGACAAATGATACACGTGCAGTCCCTCCCAAAAAAGAAATAAATTCTGTTGAATCAATAGCAGAGTCATGGAGTCTTTGACTGAGCCGATTATCCATCATTCTCCATTCTCACTGCTCGCAGGAAGAATCTGTTTCTGGGCCTGGTGCTCCTGGCTCCGATATTCCTCGACCTCTTTCCTGATGAGAAGAGCTGCCAAATGCTGTGGGCAGGTGGAAGGGATCCTCGACGACGTTGACAATGAACCTGGTTTATCCCATTGATATTTGGGATGGGTGGGTTGGGGGGAGAGAGTCCCCATGATCCTATCTGCCACTCGTGGTCCTGTTGATCATTTAAAAAAAAAATTTATAAACTTAAAACCACAACAAATTCACACTATTAATAATAATGTTCATCTAATGTGTGGCATCTATAAAAGAAAGAATAAAGACACCACACCCCACCCCCATCCCCAATATCCTAACCCCTCCCCTTCTCGCCTCAACAGAAGTGTCTGTTACTTTAAAGTTTCATTGAATAAACGGAGGCCTTCAGGTGAAGGGGTGTGTCAGGGTTTCATGTAAATATCCACACCCACCCTTGGTAAATATGGGCTCCATATTCTTCTGACATATCAAGTTGGAGTGGCCTGTTAACCGAGACACGAGCCACTACACTAGAGAGCCGACAAACACGCTGACAGCGCAGACCCCGTTGGGGCCAATGCCCTTCATCCCAGGGGACGACCCACATGGTGGGAAACAATGAGCAACGGGAGGATCGCCTTCCAACCCGAGGCTGAAGCTGCCTGTTCAAGCAACTTATCTTCCACTTCCACTTCTTGGGTGCATGTCAGTCTTTCCAGACTTCGCGGGAGCGCGCCTGCTACAGTGGTGACCTCAGCAGGACCCAGCCCTTCAGTTGGACGTGAAGATCACGGTCCAGGCGGCTCTTCAGATGGTTTGGTTGAAGCTGTCAACGTTCTGGATGTCGCAGCCACACGTGGGGTTCAAACAGGCCAAGGACCAGTTCCACCTCCAGGAGATCACCGCTGATGACATCCATTACTCCTCCATGATGTTCTTGCTCATCAGGACATGGCAGCAAGGCTCATCGACTTCCGACATCAGCCTCCCGAGCAAGGCGAATAGGATGCCCTCAAGGAGCTCTTAACCCGCACCTTCAGCCCACGCCTTCATCCTCCACCTCATTCTGTTCCTGCTCTCACTGTCACATGGCCCAGACAGTCATCCCAACATGACTCCCTTTGTTCTATTTCTTTTCAGCTCTCACCAAATGCCCTGGACCCACTTTTCAGGAACTTTTCCCTCTTCCTCCCTATGTCATTGGTATCTCCATGTACCACAAACTCTGGCCCACTTTAGGATGTCTTGAACACCAGTAGCAACACCACAGACACTGGAACCAGGGAGGCACCACCTGGAAAAGGTCCAGGGTCCTTGTCCAACAGTCTTTTTCCTGAGCATCCAGGCAGCAGAGAAATATCAATGGTTGCTCAAAGCAAAATCCTCATTGCGGTGCCCACCAACAAGTTGAGGCACAAAGGTTTGTGGGTCTTTTGGGTTACTGGTGCCAACATATTCCCCATTTCACCCTGCCCCTCCATCTACTGTACAATGTTGCCCAGAAAAAAAACTCTCCGCTTCATTGAAGACCTGAACAACAAATGGCTTCTTAAATGGCAAAACACACAGTTGAACACCACTGCCACTGACCACAAGCACCCCCCAACCCCTCAAAACTGGAAGACCCTTTGAATGACTTGTCTCTGCCATGAAGACAATGGCCTAGTGGAGCCTCGAGCAAAAGAGGCAAGGTCGCCGAGTCCCACACAGCTTCTGGTTCAATTCCCTCCTGGAAGCTGCCTCCCGCGACTCCCCATCTGAGTGTCAGATGCTCGCCTGCTCACCACAGAGAACCAGATGGCAGCAGAGACAGTCACACTCCAGCCACACTTCCCCAACATGTGATGGGTTAAATCTGCGGATGCCACTCACAGCGGACCAAAGAAGTGGTACATGGCAGACCGCACAGAGGCCGGGCCCGAAGGGCTGAGCCACTTGCAAGAACAGATCATGTCCTGCCCGAAAGTGACAGCCTCCCACCTGAATGACCCCGAGAAGAGCTTGGCACCATGGCCTGGGGCAAACCGTTCAACATCCTCAATGCTGGACAGCAGGAAAAAGCTTGGTTTACTGAGGGCTCCGGCTGATGGAGGTGCGAAAAACAGCGGTGTAAGGTGGGAGCGCTCCAGCCCACCACAGATAAAGTACTGACACAAGAGGGTGAGGTGGAGGGGAGAGCCAACTGTCCAAGCTGGCAACTGTGGCACTGATCCGAAAAGGGACAACCAGGCGGGCCCAGGAGCCTCTTTTCCGATTAGTGCCACAGGATTTCTGGGCTGTGCCAAACAGCACGTCAGTGTGGATGGGTCGGCGGCAGGAAACAGGGAGGCAGATCCATGGATGCCTGCTCTGAGGACAACAGCACTGGCAGATCTTCTGAGAGGTGGAACAACAAAAGAATAGTCAGGGTCCATCACGTGGATGGACACACGTCTAGGAAAACCGCTGAAGCTGACGCGATGCCACTGTGGACTGAGCTGCTCAAATATGCTCTGCAACTATTTTCCCCAAGCAGAGTGACCCCGGAGCCTTGGCAGCATTGGTGCATCATAAATGTGGGCATATGGGGGAACTATGATGGACAGAGGATCTGGGGGTCTCATGATGTTGCAAGAACTGTGATGGCCATATGCCCTATTTGTCAGCAATTAAAACCAAGGGCCACATTCGCTGGGGTTCGGGAGCTGGCCAAGTCTGATAAATTGACCATATCAGGCCTCTCCCCTGCCAAAATAAAAAGTGATATGTTCTCACGATGGTCAGCACATACTCGGATATCTTGCCAGCGGGCCAATCAAGCACCATTTAAGCGTGCTCCATATGTGGAATACCCTATCGGGTAACGTCCGACCAGCAATGGGTGGTGACGCCAAGTATTTGGGGCCACCTGCATATCCCCTACCACCCACAGGCATCCAAGATCAATGAGTGAATGAATGACCTGTTCAAGGTATCGTATGTGACAAGTTGATTGTCAAGTCTTCTCTCCACGAGTGGTTGCAAGTGTATCGATTAATCCAGCGAGTTTGTGTCTGTGTGTGTCTTTTACTCCTCATGCGACTTCACTACATGTCAATAAAAGACAACTGTGTTCAAATTCTCCACCCTTGGGACCCCTCGAATCAGTTTCACACACATAATAATTGGTGCAGTGAGCAGGGTCCTTTGAGTTCTGACTGAACACAGCTGTAGTGGAGATGCTTTGTAATCGGGACAGGAAATCTAGTGCAGGCAGGGAGAACAAGAACTGCGGGTGGACTGACATGGGTGCAGGGTTTGGGAGCTTGGCAAGCATGCTGGCGGACCACGGCAAACTGGTAGACTGGTCCAAGCTCCTGGATCCACATCTTGAGAAAATAGGTCACCACGTGTTGTCCCACTTCAAGAAGTCAGGGTTCCCAAAATTTAAGGGGAATCAGAGGGTGCCTTTTGACTGCCAGTGTTTCTCCTGAGAAACCAATGTGAGATCATAGAAAGGAAAGATTTGGAGAGGGCCCAGGAAAATAAGGAGATAAAGGTGGTCCAGCAGTGCTGCTGTGCACTGCAGGAGGCAGCACAGACTCCCCCAACCTGAGCCACTGATGTCGAGATGAGAGGGACAGAGGTAGCCAACAGGCATGCCGATCAAGGTCAGACTCCCCACCCCCCACACCCCCAGTGAGTGAGTTTGTACTGGCCATGGAGCGATTAGCCGAGGCCATTTGCCAGGATTCAGGCATTAAAGGTTTCAGAACAGGCCAGGAAGAGCATGAAATCAATTTATTTGCAGAAGTTGTTCTGATATATCTGACAGACCCGACACACTCATTGCCCAAGTTGTGCTCCACCCTGGAGGACTATGGGGAGATCTCTGGGTGTAAGTTCTTTTGGGATATGTGCAAAATCATGTCACTTAGGAAGGGGGATTAGAGCCAATGTCAAGAAAATAGTCAACAAATGTGGAGGAAAAATGGAATCAAATATCTAGGAGTTAGAATAGATAACAACGAGTAATTTAGACCAACTGAATTATTCTCCCCTTGCTTGGGGAAATTGAGGAGGATTTAAATGGTTGGATGTCCCTGCCCATTACACTAGGGGTGTCACAGAGAGGGGAGGTGTCACAGAGGGGGGAGATGATGACACAGAGGGGGTGATGATGTCACTGCATGGGGCAGCCATAGCTGAGTCGTGCCATGGCACAGCAACAAAAGAAAGATGTCTCTCCTGGAAGGGGATTCTGGCCCACGTGTCGGAGTAGGACGCAGTCTCATCCCAGGGACCCTCTGATCAACTGGGTTGTGTTTGGAAGCACCCTGCGCCCATGGGTGAGATAAAGAGCCTGTTACAGGCTCCCCTACTGGGACAGAGCCTCCTCTGGCACCATCCTTCACCCAGTGTGGGCGGAGAGAATGGAGGCTGCATTTAATCCCCTCTCCCCATCCTGAGTGCAGGGCACTTTATGAGGCAGCTGGAGGGGACTGGGGAGGGGAGAACAATGGCATGTGACGGGATACAGGGATGGGGTCTATCGGAGTGGAGGGGAGAACGAAGGAATGGGATTTCATCAGGGGCTAATGTCAAGGGTGATTGGATCAGAGGTATGGGACATAGGGTTGAGCTGGGGGGATGGGGTGCGAGGGGACGGAAGGCACTGGGGAAACCATGGGGGTGGTGTTGGGTGGGGGATCAGAGTGTGGTAGAGGAATCGGGGCAGGGGAGAGTGTGAGGTGTCTGAGGGAGAAGAGAAGTTGCGAGGGGGATGGAAGGTAGACCTTTCAACAGAAATGGGACAGAGCTCCCCCTCCACCTGGAATGGGATCTGTCCACTGAGAGACAGGACCGCTCCTCCACCCACCCCCACCCCCCCAGGGTTACAAGATCCCTTCCACCCTTGCATACACCCCCACACCCCCCAAACCGGGATAGGATTCTTTCCCCCAGTGGACCTGGATCAAGGTGCTAGAAAGTGTTTCTGCTGCGGCGGACCCAACAGAGTTGAGTGACGAAGCATGGGTCTATCTCCGCACCACCTGCTCCCTCATGCGACGAGGTCTCGCTTGCATCATGGAAGATCACGGTGTTGCTGAGCTTCTGGGAATGTGGAGGGCTTCTGCTAAACCCGTGGTGGGGTTCAGAGTGCTTCATCTCCCCGGGACGTGCTCTCATGGAGGGAGGGTTGTAGACAAAGTGAACGGCTGCGGAACTGGCCTCAGTCTGAGGAGAGTGATCAAAGAGGGACCTGGGGTGGCAATATTTCTACTGAGAGGCTGGAAAGAACCACCAGAGGATCAATTCTGACATTTAGGTGATCCTTGGAAGGGAGTTAGAGGGAGGGGTAGAGACTAACTTGGACAGCAAGGCTGGGTTGGGATAAATGACCTGTTGTGTACCCTCTGGGTGTGTAAATGCTGCTGCTTCTGCCCCAGAGGACATGGCAATAAGGTCACAACAGAGGTGGCCACACCGTGTCATGGACCCAACGTCCCCAAGGTGGTGTCCTGCACAGATGATAAAATCATCGACAATGGATCTTTCGGTGGGGTGTACTAGGCAAGGCTGGTGGACTCCGGAGAGCTGATTGCCATCAAGAAGATCTTGCAGGACAAGAGATTCAAGGTGAGGGGGAGGAGCAGTTGTGTGGAAATGGAAATCCCTGATATTTAACTTTAGGCCTACAGCACGTTCACAGGCCCTTGCGACACATGAGCCTGTTTCACACAATTACACCCAATTGACAAACACCCCAAACACATTTTTGAAGGGTGGGTGGAAAGAGGAGCATCTGACAGAGACCAAGGCAGCCATGGGGTTTGGAAACAGCGAAAGTCACACAAACCTACAACAGCACCCCCCTCCCCACACACAACCCCCCACCCCACACACACACACACACACACACACACACACACACACACACACAGCTGGCAAATATCAAAGATTTTCTGCAAATTAATTGTTTAGTAGAAGCTGGGAAAATAATCATAAAAACTGAAATGATACTTCATTGAACCCCCTGATGAGTCCCCACTCCAGCGACACGAAAAGTCCCCCCCACTGACTCTCGAAAAGTCCCCCACTTCGGCCTCCCTAGGAGTTCCCCACCTCTGACCTCTTGACGAATCTCCTCCCCGCCTCCCCCCTCAACTTGGACAAGTCGCCCCTCAGGGCCCCGACCCATCGCCCAGCCTTGCTGATGTTCCTCTCTCGCCATAGAACCGCAAACTGCAGATCGTGCGAAAGTTGGATCACACCATCATCGTCGCTCTTCTCAACTTCTACTCCTCTGTAGTCAAGGTAAGATCCACCTGCACCCACCCCACCCCCACTCTGATGCATTTCATTTGCTGCTACCTTCCCCTTTCCTTCAATCGATCTGTCTCGGTGCAGCCTCTCTGTTGCCTCCATCCTGCCCCTCTGACCAGTGCCGACTCTTTGACGCTGGCTGCCCTGCTCCTCACCCATTAACTCATGACCTCTTGCCATTTCAATTCCAGACAGCAGCAGCCAAGACCACAAGACAAAGTCGCCAAATTCGGCCACTCAGCCCCTCCAGTCTGTTTCCCCAATTCATTTCACGAATGTATTTTCCCCCATAACTCACTTCCACAGAACCTTTTGGTGCCCTTCCAAATCAACGCCTGCTCTGAATCGTCCCAACAACTCAGCCTCCACATGTTCGACCCCAGCCAACACCCGGCTGCAAACATGTCTCATCTTGAAACGTCAATGGTTTTTCTCTCCCGGTGAATCCTTGCCTCACTAGGGAGGGCGGTCAGAGCTGCACATTTTGTGCAGCCTCACCAGAAGCCGAATGATGGGGCAGCGGACGGGTCCACTACGGCCTGTTGACGCTCTGCTCGCTGAGCCCTTGGATTCATGCCATGTTGTGTTGAGCAGTGGGGGCATCAGGCCAACAGAGAGCAGGAGGGGCTGGCACTCCAGTTGGGAGAGGCACGGGGTGTTGGAGGGTAAATCCAGCTGACATGTGTGTATTGTGTCCAAGAGAAAGAGGAGGTTTATTTGAATCTGGGTCTGGACTATGTTCCCGAGACGGTTCACTACATGGCCCAGCACTTCAACAAGGCCAAGCAGCCCATTCCCATGATCTACATCAGGTGGTTGTGGGTCTGGGTGGTCAAGTTGTCCACTGGGGCAAGCTTGGATGGTGGGGTTGGAGGATATGAAGGAGTTTACTGGCTAAGTCTCGCTGGGGACTGGATATCGATGAAGGGTGCATGAGGGTCTCAATGGGTATTGGTGAGGAGAGAAAGGGTAGTGAGGGGAGAGGGGTGGAGAGGATGATGAGGATGGATGTTGATTGGCAGGGAGGGGCCCTTCACCCACCTCCCCTTACCCTCAGGATCCAGACCCGGCCAGTGTGGAGGCAGAGTGGGTCATGTTATATCGTTGTGTTGCCAGATGTTCATGTACCAGCTGTAGCAGAGCATGGCCTACTACCATCCTCAGGGGGTTTTCCATTGAGACATCAAGCCCCAGAAGATGCTGGTAGATCCCGAGATGGCCTTCTTATTGCTCCTTTATTTCGGCAGGTAGATCTACCCGTGTCTGCCCGTTCACCACCTCAACGCAGTCCTGATCCCTCTCCCCAACACGGCCTTGTCCCCTCCCCACCAGCTCTCACCCCTCCCCCACCAGCTCTCTACCCTCCTCCCTCTCCCAACTTGCCCCTTCCACAGCTTAATAACTTATTCTAAATAAGATTGTGGGGGGCTTTGATGGAATGAACAGCCAGAAACCTTCCCTAAAGTGTCAGGTGCAAATCTCAGAGAGCATCCGCTTCAGGTGAGGGGAGATTTTTTTTATGCAGAAAGTTGTGAGAGCTTTGAATGCGTCACCGGAGAAAGTGGGAGTGGTTGGTAGAATAGGTACATATAAAAGTCTCTGAGACGAGCATGTGGATGTAAGGGAACAGAATTTTTACATGATAGAGGAATTTGGGGATATGGCAAGAAGGCAGGGTAGGTCGAGTTAGGTCATAAATTAGATCAGCCATGATCGTATTGAATGGCGGAGCAGGCTCGATAGGCCATTTTTGTCCTACTCCTGTTCCCACTTCCTATGTTCCTATGGGTGTGGTACAGGTAAAGGTTGTGGAGAACATTTACAAAGGTCAGTACAGCCTTTATGGGCCAAAGGGCCTGTACTGGGCAGCAATGCTTGATGTTCTAATGGATGCGGAAGCTCTGGGAAGGGGTAAGGGAGGGACTGGCCAGGAAGTCTGCAGATGCTGGGGCCGAGGGCAATGCCCAAACATGCTGGGGAAACTCATGGATAGTTTTGTGAGGAGCAGGTCCTGCTTCACGAGTCAAATTGAGTTTTTCGAGGACGTGTCAACGGAAATAGATGAAGGTCAAAGTCTGTATGTGCTGCACGAGGATTTTAGTAAGGTGCTTGACAAGGTCCCCACGGAGGCCTCATTCAGAATGTCTGGAGGCATGGGATCCATGGACCCTTGGCTTTGTGGATTCAGAATTGGCTTGTCTGCAGAAAACAGAGGGTAGTAGTAGATGGAACAATGACTAGTGGCTCTCCAAAGGGATCTGCTCTGGGACCCCTGCTCTTTGTGATTTTTATGAATGATGATGGGAGTGGAAGGGTGGGTACGTCAGGGGATCACACAGAGGTAGAGATGTTATAGACAGTGTAGAAGGTTGTCATAGGTCATCCAGTTTGCAGAGAAGTGACAGATGGAGTTCAATCCTGTAAATCAGATGTACTTAAATAAGCAACTGGTCCAGGTTTATTTCCAGAGTAATTTTCACGGGCACGAATAACAGTTATTCCAAAGAAGGTTGGAGACCCATTAAAAGTAGCTTCATATACACCAATATCTTCATTGAATGCGGATTACAAGAATGTGTGGGCAGAGCACTTGGTTAATGGCAGGATTATGAACAGTGTGCAGGACTGAGATATATTTAGATCCTGCGCCATAAATCGCTCAAAGTTGCTGTGCAAATTGAGAGGGAGTTTAAGATGGTGTATTGTGTGCTGGCCTTCAGGAGTCAGTGGATTGAGTTCAAAAACCAAGAGGTATCGTTGCAGATGTATAAAATTCTCGTCAGACCACACTTGGAATATTGTGTGCATTCCTGGGGCGAGAATACCAGAGGACGTCTAAATAAGGTGAGCTGAGGGAAATTTAGGCAAGACGTGAGGGGTACATTTTATTCACACAGAATGTAGTGGGTGGCTGGAATGCATTGTTGGGGTAGTAGCGGAGGCTGGTCCAAAAAAGGCATGAAAAGGATTTTAATATGGACAGGAATTCAAGAAAAATGGAGAGTACTGGTGTGAGGGAGGGGAGGGTAACATTGTTGTGGGGTAGGTTCAGATGGATCAGCTGAATGGTCTCGACTGATCCATCCATGATTGTCTAACATCTTGCTGCCATATCATGGAGAACCAGGGTGTTGCCTGATGGACACACGTTGCTCTGAGCTCTGCAGAGAGAGATCGTGTTTTTCGCCAAAACAGACTTCCTCAGGTAAAGCAGAGGAAGGGGAAAGGCTCCAGTGTTCAGGGGTAGGGGGGATGATGGGGAAAGAGTTGTGACCCTCCAAAGTCATTGTGATCAGGCCTCAGAGGCAGTATCTCTATCACTCGTATTTCTCTTCCCAGGAGAAGGAGCGATCTCAGAGACAAGACACGAGTCCAGAAGAACCTCGCATCCCAGCTGAACAGAGGACGGACAACATCATGATGGCCTGAACCCCTCCCCGTCGTATCCCTCTGGCCCTGCCAACCCCATTCCCTGCCTCTTCCATGTCCCTTCACCCACTTCCCCTCTTCTCCTCTACCCCTCCTCCATCCCAACCCCCTCCCGCTCACCTTCCCCTTCTCCTGCCCTCACACCTATGCCCTAACCCCAGCCCTCCACTCTTCACCTCCCCCTTCCCCTCCGCCCTTCCCTTCCCCTTTCCCCCTCCCCTTCCTCTCCCCCATCCCCTCCCCTAACCCTCCCCCTTCCCCTCCCTTTCTCCTCCTCCCCTTCCCCTCCCCCTTCCCTTTCCCCTTCCTACCCCTAACCTAGGGGAAGGAGGGGGAGGGGAAGGGGGTAGGAGAAAGGGGGTAGTGGAAGGGGGTAAGGGTAGGGGTTGTGGTAAGGGGTAGGGTAGGGGGTAGTGGTAGTGGGTGCGGGGATGGGGAAGGGGTAGGAGGTAGGGTTAGGTGAAGTGGGTAGGTTGTAAGGGATAGGGTAGGGATAGTGGTAGGGGGTGCAGGTATGGGGAAGGGGTAGGGTTAGGGGAAGGGGGTAGGTTGTGAGGGATAGGGTAGGGGGTAGTTGTAGGGGGTGTGGGTATGGGGAAGGTGTAGGAGGTATGGTTAGGGGAAGGGGATAGTTGTAGGGGGTGCGGGTATGGGAAGGGGTAGGAGGTAGGGTTAGGGGAAGGAGGTAGGTTGTAAGGGATAGGGATAGGGTTTAGTTTAGGGTTGGGGAAGTTGGGTAGAGTTAGGGTTAGTGTTAGGAGACATGGGGTAGGGCTATATCTTGGTTTATGGTTAGGTCTATAGTTCAGGGAAGTGGGCTTGTGTTAGGTATAGGGGAAGGGGGTAGGAGCAGTGGGGTAGAGGAGGAGTGAGGTTTGGGGTTAGGGGATGGTGGGTAGCATTAGGGTTGGGGTTAGGGGGTGGCATAGGCGTAGGAATAAAGTTAGGGTTAGTGGATGGGGTGGGGGTAGAGTTAGGGGACGTGGAGTGGTGGTAGGGGGTATCGGTAGTGTTAAGGTTAGGTTTAGGATTTTGTTAGGGGTTAGGGTTAGGAGTAGGAGGAAGGGAAGGGGGAGGGGAATGGGGGAGGCGAGCGGGGGACGGGAACTGGGGACTGGAAGGGGGAGGCGATGTGGGAGGGGAACGGGCAGTGGAAAGGGGAGGGGAACGGGGTAGAGGAAAGGGGAGGTGAACGGTGGACGGCATCCCTAGCCCCTCCCCTCCCCTTCCCTTCCCCCGCATTTCCCCTGCCTCTCCTCTCCTCCTTCCAGAAGAAGCTGGGCCTCTTTCCGTCCAGAACCTCCCTGTGGTTTCAGAGCCTCCGTTTCAGGAAGTGCCTTCGACGCTTGCTGCTGGACAGACATCTTGTCTCTTGATTCATTCTGTACCGTTGATATTAAATTTAAAAATGATTGGGTTTTTTAAAGCTTGAACTCAAAAGCTGGTCCAGATAGACAAAACAGAAACAGGCCCTTCAGCCCCTCTCTCCTGCTAGCTGAGCTGTTGTAATCAGTCCATATTCCTCTCACCCTTTTCATTCTTAGCTCCCATCCAGCTCATGTTGCCTTGTCAATCGCACGGCCTGTGGGAAGAAGCTATTTCCCTCCCTGGCTGCTCTGCTTTTATTCCTCCATATCTCCTTCCTGATGGCAGGGCGACAAAGATGCTCTGTGCTGGATATCTATGAGTCTATTTACAGAGCCCATCCCTGCAATCAATCAGGGGACCATTGCCTTGAGGTGGCACCCATGTTGCCTCTCCCTCAGCACTCTCAGAACACTACTGCACCCTCCTTCCCCTCCTTTCCCAGGTCTCAGTAACCCGCTGACAATTCCAGTCAGCTGCCATGTCTATACCCTGCCCCACCTAAACCGCTGGATCGACCAGCGCCTTCTCCCCTCAAGAGTTCGAGGAATCCACTCTCTCGCAATGTCCTGCTATCGAATGCCCTGCATCCTCCTTCCCACTTGGTTCCTCCTGTTATCAGGCGCCTGGATGGACCCCACCCTGTTGAAACTACCCGTGTTCTCACTGATCTCTCTGCGCCTCTGCCCTCCATCCAGGGGTCTTGGATTTCTTGTGGGGGTGGTGGAGAACAAAGCACCAACTTAAGGAGATGGGGAGCAGTACAAAGACCCCCAGGTCCAGGAGACAGGGAGAACCACAGAGATACCCATCTCTGTCATTCGGGTAAAACCTGATTATCAGGTGCAATGTGCAAGGAACTTTCGGTCCTGCTGCACGTGAGCCAGGTTTGGCCCATCCCCACACCACCACCCTGTCAATTCCCAAAACAAATTTCCTATTCATGTGAGGGTCCAAAATGGATAGAGTCTGGAGAAGGACCGTGTACATCGTCAATCAATGGGGACAAGGGTGTAACCAGCATGGCCATAATTGTGTGTGGCTGTGCTTGCAACCAAAGTGCAAGGGCACCAAATGCTGCTATGTGCTGAGGTTCTACCTGACTTAGGTGTTGCGAAAGATTGGCCTGTCCCTGGTGCTGCACAATGTTCCAGTCAGCAAGACTTTGCCCCTTTACCTTCCTGGGAACGGTTTCATAGACAAACACATTTGACCACAAAGCCATCAGGCAGTGGTCAGCAGAGAATGTCTGACACAGAGACTCTAGGACTAGATGGGATACTGCGGGGTGGTCCACGGAGCAGAGCATCCAGAGACAGACATCCAGAACTGCTGGAAAACCAGAAACTCAGTGAAAGATGCCCTTCAGTTTGCCTGAAACCCAGATCGGAGTAGCAAACACTAGAAGACATCTGTCTAAAGCAAAGGGAGGAAGATTTAGGGGAGATATCAGGGGTATTTTCTTTTACCCAGAGTTGTGGGTGTCAAGAATGCCTTGCCAGGAGTAGTGATGAAGGCCAAAACATTAGGGGCATTTTAGGGGTTCTTAGTTACATTGAGGGGCTGAGACCAAGGAGGATATTCTCCAACAGCAGAGGGTGGCAGTAACCACAATATGTCAAAGTGGTGGCAATGAAGCTAAACAGAGACCATCTAATGTGACTGTGCGCCTGGCTGCGGGAATTTGGACTTACTATATAAACCTTGCTAAGTGCTAGTTCAGGTTGGAAACGTTCGACTTCCTTGGGGGTCAAATCAACAGGCACGGAACTAAACCCTGCTTGAAAAGATAGAGTTTGTTAAGTGCTTCCTCAAACCCCACATAATGAAGGGGCTGCAAGAATTCACTGGTACGATTAATTTTTATCACCGATTCATACCGGTAGTGGCCAACATCATTTTTTTTGTTTTTAAACTTTATTTAAGATTTTATAACATGAATAACATATAGAATTACATTTAAAAATTAAGAACAAAATAATAAAATTACAATACAGTATCAGTAATCTAAATAAAGTATACCCTCCCCAATAATTATTACACATTAATAACCCAACTCAAATTAGTCCAACCCCCCCTTCCCCCCAATATAAAGAGTGAAGAATTAATAAAGTTAATAATATATGTGAGAAAAAAACCCACTTACAAAAAAACCAAAAACATAACCGATTAAAATACTAACAAAAAGAAAAGTAATTAATACTAAGATATCAGACTTAAAAAACATATTTAAATCAAACTTAAATGCATATATTTAACAGAGTTAAGATGAAACATATAATTAACAAACTTAAAATAAAAAATTAGTAAAATTAGTAACATTGTCTATCAAAAATTCTTAAACAATAATCAATTCTTTAAAAAAAATTGTAGCATGAGAAAAAAAAAGATGAACAATAAAACTTTCTCTATAGAGATAAACCTTCACCAAATATCAACTAACTTCACATCTAACATCATATTAGTCACATAAACTGCCATCTTAAAACAAAATTCCAACCTCTTTAAACATTGTACAATTCAAATTTGGTACTCTTCCACCATTTTTCCCTTTTAACCTTGAATAATTACCCAATAAAAGCTCCAATACCACATTTAAATATCCCCAAACATTACGTTAAAATTCAGATATCCAAATAATAAAAATACATCTACAACGAAATCTATATCTTCAACAAATAGAGCATAAGCCACAAACAAAATTCAAGCCTCATTAAGAATTGTACAATTCAATTTATAACATTCACCATTATTCCCTTCGTTCTATAACTAAAATAGCAAAATAATATGCACCTGAATTACCACTCCTTTCAACTTAAAGTTAAAGAAAAAATATTTAAAAAAAACTTATCCATCCCATTCACATTTAAATTTCAAATATTCCTGATCTACTGAATAAACTTTACAAAAAAAACCACATGAATTTTTAGTTTTTTAAACAATCAAATACTTTCTTATGCTTTTTTTTATAAACACAAAAGAAAACCCTTAACTCTTTAATCTAATAATACAAAAAAAGGAAAAATAACAGGTAGGAGGTTAAAAATACCCCCTCCCGTCTAAACCACGCAATGCGGTAACTCCCAAAAAAAATGGGTGTGAGATAACTCACACGTAGCAGATGACTTTCAGGAAATAGTACCCATCCAGTTCTCTCCCCCAACTCTCACTTCATCTTAAACTAACATCATCATTATTTAATATTCCTTTTTTAAAAAAAAATTAAAAAAAAAGAACAACTCTTCTTTTAATCAGCTCCAACTGCCGAGTCACCATTACAACCATTCCTTCTTGGAGCACGGCTCTTTTCTTCCATCTCTTGTCTCCTTAGAGATCGTGGCGACTACGTCTCTGTTGAAACCGAGTAATTGGCAGCTCTTGAGCAAATGCTATAGCTTCCTTTGGAGAATCAAAGAAATTTGGTTGGCAACCATCTTGAAAAACCTTCAAAACAGCTGGATATCTAAAGGTTGCCTTATAACCTTTCTTCCACAACAACTCTTTAGCAGAATTGAATTCCCGTCATTGGAACATAACTTCTTGACTCAAATCTGCATAGAAGAAAACTCGATTATTTTGAATCATCAAGGGTGATTTTCTCTGTTGTGCATTTCTAATTGCCACTCGTAAAATTATTTCTCTGTCGTAATAATTCAACGAACAAACCAAAACAGGTCTTGGACTTTGACCTGAAATAGGTCTTCTACGCAAGGCTCTGTGAGCACGTTCCAGTATTATATCTTCCGGGAAATGTTCTTGACCCAGCACCTGCGGAATCCATTCAGTAAAACATTTTATTGGGTCTGGTTCCTCCATTCCTTCCGGCAAACCAATAATCTTTATATTGTTCCGTCTGGATTGGTTTTCCAAATAATCAATCTTTTTCACCAAATCTTTATTTTGAGTTTGTAAGTCTTTGACCATTTTGGTCACATCTGAAACATGATCTCGTATTTCGTATATATCTTCTTCACACGAATTAAATTTATCTCTCACTTCAAGCTTAAAAGCTCCAAACTCAGCCATCTGTTGAGAATGTATTTTCACCACAGAGTATTAAACCTAGTACCAAGTTCAGTCATAATCTTGGATAATCCCTGCATTGTATAAGATAATTTAGATTCAAGATTCACAAGAATCTTTTCAATTGGAAGAGATTCTGGCTCAACAGATTCCTGCTTCTTCTGCATAACCAAAGGGTCTTCTTTTGCTTCCTTCATTCTGGTTGCCTTCCTTGTAGTATAGCTGCGTGTGGAAACCCCAGCCACAGCCTCTCCAGCAATGACTGGAGGACGCTGGCCGGGGTTTTCCCCATCCATCAAGTTGTATAGGTTCTTTTATCTCAAAAGGTGCAGTTTGCAGTGCCACCGCTACAGTTGACAAATGCCTTTCCCCAGCCGGTACTTCAACTGATGTTACTACAAGTGGTTCATTCATAACATTGCCGTCAGATGCTACTGCACATGTGCGAACCTGAGTAACTCTTTGTTCTAAAGGCTGTTTGGCATCCTCTTTAGAGGGCTCTACCGATGTAATATTGAACTCAACATCCGAAAGCTGTACCTTTCTCCTGGGATCCATTTCAGGCTGAGTCTCGATGTCTTTCCTGTAGGTAGGCTCCAAAACTTGAACTTTTGGAAAATGTAGTTTTTTGATAATCTGTTGTCGTTTTTTTTTTGCTCTTTTCCACCAATTGTACCATCATAAGTTAAATTAACAGCACTGAAGTTATCTAAACTTTTAAAGAATTTTAACGGGCATTTCTAGACAAAACAATAAGATAGAGTCAGGAGAAGACTGGAAGGCACGTCTGATCCTTACGCCATCTTGCCACGCCCCCCGTGGCCCACATCATGCGGAGAAAGGTAAAAACATTACCTGGGACAATGAGGATTTGGAGGCGTTCCAGAAGGCCAAGGACGCACTGGCCAACACAACCCTTGTGGTACACGCCAGGCCAGAGACACCCACCACTCTCACAGTAGATGCTTCCAGCACAGCAGTAGGGGGTGCACAGGAGCAATTCATCGAAGGGGAATGGCAGCCCCTGTCCTTTAGCAGACACCTCTGGCCACCTGAACTCAAATACAGCGTCTTTGACTGAGAGCAAATGGTGCTGTGCCTGACAGCCAGGCACTTAAGGTATTTTTGGAAGGTAGACAATTCAGTCTCTTCATCGACCAGAAGCCATTAACTTTTGCCTTCCATAAAGTGTTGGACCTGTGGTCGGCCAAGCAGCAGCGACTCCTCTCATATGAGTCTGAGTTCACTACAGACATTCAACACATCGTGGGTGACGCACTGCCCCACCCCCGCAATCAAGTCTATCCAGGCCCTGTCCCAGTGAATAGACTACTTAGCCCTCAGCAGGGGACAGCAGGACGACCCTGAGATCCTTGCAAGCAAGACAGCAGTGTCCAGGCTCAGGCTGGAGGATGTTAACATCGACCCTGGTAAGTAGACGCTCCTCTGCGACATTCCAATGGCAAACCCCACCTCATCGTGCCGACAGCATGGAGATGGCAGTTTTATGATGAGGTGCACAATCTGACGCACCCGGCCATCAGTACTGTCAAAATGGTGGTCAATAGGTTGGTCTTGCTGAGCCTCCAGAAACAGGTTGTCAGTGGGCCAAGGCCTGCACACTCTGCCAGATGACCAAAATGCAGACATACGTGAAGGCACCATGCCAGACATTCGAGCCAGCACCACATAGGTTCAGCCACATCTACAATGACATTGTAGGGTCACTACCGGCCTCCCGTGGGATGAGTTATCTTCTCACCATGATTGCCTGCTCCATGAGGTTCACCGAGGCGGTCCAGCTGGCTGACACAACCACTTGTGTCCTCCATTAAATTGGAAGCGGTAATAAATATAAAGGAAAGTTTGATAATAAATAGTCTCCCTTGCAGTTGGGGTACAATGTATTTCTTGAGATCAGAGGAACCCTGGAGCCAAGACAAAGTGATCCTGTGTTTCCCAAGGATTTGATTGAGTTGTTGGGGTAGTTGTAAGTGGAAGGGCCGAAAGGTCTCCTACTCCTTCCACTGCCTTTGTTTTCTGTCTTGCGATGCTGATTGGGTTCACCTGTGTGTTCGCTCGATCGCTCGCTGATTGGTTGCTTCAGTTGCGTGAGCCAATGGGTTGATTCGGTGAGGCCGCTATTGGATTGGACGCTGAAGTCGGGTTGGATTGATGGGCGGTTTCGTGGGCTGATTGGCTCTTGTTGTGAGGAGGCGGGAAGTTGGCGGCGGCGTCGTCTGCTCGGGGTTCATCACGTCGCCGCGGGCCTAAAGGGAAGAAGTTGGCGGCAGCGCCAGGACCTTCCTCAGCCGCGCGGTCCAGGGAAAGCGGGCGACCTGCAGCCCGCCGGGCCCCACCCGGGAGTGGCCGGTACCGGCGGGGTGTTTGGGTGAAGCCGAGGCGTCGGTGCAGGGAGCGGGGAGGGGAGGGGGATGAGAGAGAGGGAGGGGGATGGGAGGGACGGGAGTCCGAAGGGGGCGGGGCAAGTCAAGGAGGGGAGGGGGCGGGGCATCAAGGAAGGGAGCGGGCGGGGCCAGGCAGGGGTAAAGGGGAGGGTGAAGGGGGAGTTGGAGGGCGAGGGGGAGGCTGGGCAAGGAGGGGGAGGGGAGGGGAAGAAGGGCAGGGGAAGAAGGGCAGGGGAGAAGGGCAGGGGGAGAAGGGTAGGGGAGAAGGGCAGGGGGGGAGAAGGGCAGGGGGAGAAGGGCTGGGGGGGAGAAGGGCAGTGGGGGAGAGGGGCTGGGGGGGAGAGAGGCCGGGGGGGAGAGGGGCCGGGGAGGAGAGGGGCCGGGGGGAGAGGGGCAGGGGGGAGAAGGGCAGGGGGAGGGAACTGCCTGTTTGCCCCAGGTACCCAAGTCCTCTCTCTGTGTGTGTTGGCTTCCTCCTGCCCTCCACCCCCACAATTTAATGGTCCCATTTCTGACCTTCTCTTCCTCATCTTTCCTTGATGAAGGGACAAACCTACAATGTGTTTGATGTCTTTTTCTCTTTGCTCTATGTTTGTTTGACCTGATGACTCTCTCTAACCCTGTGGCTTTACCCCCTCATCTTTCGCTGGTTGAACCCAATGGAGCTGGAAGAGCTCAATTTGTGATGGGTGGTATCTGGATTTGAGTCTTTTGACACCATGTCTATTTCTTTAAATTGTGGCAAAGGCAACTGAAGGATTTCAAAACCTTGTCATCGGTCCTCTTTCAAACTCGTCTGAATTTCTTGGATGAAGAAACATTGCTCTGAAACTTACTCTGCGAGAGTTTATTTTCCTCTCTTGCAGGGAGGTTTCAGAATCTGTTCCACATGATGAACCAGTTGTCTTTTCAAAGAGACAGTGGAGTGGCTATTTTCTTCGACCAAGATTTCATCAACTCAGTCAAGGGCTGAACTAAGTCTCCATTTAAAAATGGTTATGTTGCAAATGCAAGATTACTTTGGCTTTATTCATCAAAAGTGGCCATTTCCACGGTCTCAACGAGGCTGCTCTCTTGATCTCAAAGAGACGGTTAGAAATGGTCTTCCTCCTTCAAAATCCACTTGTTACTCCTGGTCAAAGGAGAAGACGATGTAACTGTACCTTCTCTGACAACTGTATCTTCAATCCTCTCTTCCCCACAGCATGGACAACAACTTCTGCCTCTCATTTGTAATGTTTCTCCAGAATGGCTCATCCCTTGACACGTGCTGTCATTTCTACCTTTGAAGTCCATTCAGCCTCTTCAAAAGTATGAATCGTGAGCCAATGGACTCCAACCTGTCTGTGCAGGTACTTGAATCAAGAACTCGCTTATTCGAACAGCTGCCATCTCTCAGCACTCTATTGACTTAGTTTCAATTTTAAGAACACAGATAATCAACAGATGGTCTCTCGATTTGATCAGCAGTCTTTCATGACGACACAAATTCTTCCGTTTTTAATAAAGCAAACACTCCAGTATCTCAAGGACCATCATGAAGGTTTTCCTCTTTCGGTTTCAGATGCAGAATGAGCAGACGTTTCATCTCCGTACATGGCTTGCCTTCTGGCATCTCAAAGGATTGTGTGTGTGACCCTGAATCCAACCCACAAAATAACTTGATAATATATATAAACTAATGTAACTTTAAAGATTAATATTCGCACAAAATGGTCCATGATAATTCACAGGACAATGGCATATTCAAACAATAATTTTCATTGGTAAAGATTAATAACAACACTTTTTACTTCACTCTAACTCCACTCTGCACAAATATGTGTGTGTGTGTGTGTGTGTGAGTGTGTGTGTGTGTGTGTGTGTGTGTGTGTGTGTGTGTGTGTGAGTGTGTGTGTGTGTGTGTGTGTGTGAGTGTGTGTGTGTGAGTGTGTGTGTGTGTGTGAGTGAGTGTGTGTGTGTGTGTGTGTGTGAGTGTGTGTGTGTGTGTGTGTGAGTGTGTGTGTGTGTGAGTGTGTGTGTGTGTGAGTGTGTGTGTGTGTGTGTGAGTGTGTGTGTGAGTGTGTGTGTGTGAGTGTGTGAGTGTGTGTGTGAGTGTGTGTGTGAGTGAGTGTGTGTGAGTGTGTGTGTGTGAGTGTGTGTGAGTGTGTGTGTGTGAGTGAGTGTGTGTGAGTGTGTGTGTGTGAGTGTGTGAGTGTGTGAGTGTGTGTGTGAGTGTGTGTGTGTGTGTGAGTGTGTGTGTGTGTGAGTGTGTGAGTGTGTGTGTGAGTGTGTTTGTGTGTGTGTGTGAATGAGTGTGTGTGAGTGTGTGAGTGTGTGTGTGAGTGTGTGTGTGTGTGTGTGTGAGTGTGTGTGTGTGTGTGTGTGTGTGTGAGTGTGTGTGTGTGTGTGTGTGTGTGTGAGTGTGTGTGTGTGTGTGTGTGTGTGTGTGAGTGTGTGTGTGTGTGTGTGTGTGTGTGTGTGTGTGTGTGTGTGTGTATCAAAACCAAAACCATTCCAATTCAGGCAGTGTCCATCTTTTTTTCTTCCTACAGTCGACAATCATCTCCTTGGTTTTGGTGGCATTGAGTGCGAGGTTGTTGTTGGTCCGTGATTGAACCCCGCTTTCAATCTCCCTCCTGAATGCTGACTCGTTGCCCTCCTCATGCAGCTCATGATTGTGCTATCGTCAGTGAATTTGTAGATGGTGTCGTCATACCAAGCCATGCAGCTGTAGATGTAAAGTGAGTCGAGCAGGGGTGAAATATGCAACCCTCTGGTGTTTGGGAGCTAATGGAGATTTTGGAAGAGTTGTTCTTGCCAATCCACACTAATTGGGGTCTGGAGGTGAAGAAATTCTGGATCCAATTGCACAGTATGTTATGGAGTCCCAGGACTTTGGAGTTTGCTCATCAGCTTTGATGGGAGGATGGTATGGAATGCCAGACTCTAGTCAATAAAGAGCATTCTAATGGATGCACCTTGTCGTCTGGGTGTTTCAGGGTTTTGGCAGAGCCAGTGAAGATGGCATCTGCCAAAGGTCTGGTACTGCATTAACCAAATTGGAATTGATCCATGTCGCCCCTTGGACAGGAGCTGATGTACTTCAACACCAGCCCCTCAATCCACCTCATCACTGGATGTGAGTGTCACTCGTTAATCATCATTTAGGCAGGTTACCCCACTTTTTGGAACTGGTATATTTGATGCCTATTTGAAACATGTGGGTGCCACTCCCTGTCGGAGTGAGATGTTGAAGATATCCTTGGCCAGTTGGTCAACACAGGTTATCAGTCCTCTGCTGGGTTCTCCATCCAGGTTTGATCCTTTCCTTTGATTCACTCTCCTGAGGGAAGCCCAAATTGTCATCTTTGGTTACTGATCGCAGCGGATCATCAAGAGATGTAGTGGGGGAGGGGGGATTTGCGATGGTTCTTCCCTGTACTAGTGGTTATATCAGGTGTAGAAGGCATTGAGTTCATGTGGAGTGAGGCTTTGCCGCCTCCCACTGCACCAGATTTGTTTTTGCAGCACTTTGTCATTTAGGCCCCTGTCACAGCTGATGGGTATCCTTTGTTGTTTCCATTCTTGTGCTGAATCTCCACCACCTGCGAGATGGCTTTCCATGGTTCATATTGACTCCTTGTGTATCTGTATCTCCAAACTGTGATTTGGCTCTCAGCAATTTCTGGATATTGTTGTTCATCCAGGATTTCTGGTTGAGAAAACTCCCTGAACAATTTGGTGGGGCACACTCATCCACAGCTGTTTTGATAAAGTTCGCTATGGTCCTGGTACATTGATTCAGTTCCTCAGCTGAGTTCTTGAACAGGATCCAATCCAGGGACTCGAGGCAGTCCTGCAGCTGGCTTCCCCTCCCGTGACCACCTTCTGGTTGTCCTGATCAAATTTTAGGCCCCATTTCTAAGAGAGGATGTGATGGCCCAGAGGTGGTTTACAAGAATGATCCTGGGGATGAGAGGAATAATGTTTGAAGAGCATTTGATGGTTCTGGGCCTGTTCTTGCCCGAGTTTAGAAGGATGAGACAGGACCTCATTGAAATCTGCTGAATAGTGAAAGGGCTGGATAGAGAGTATTTTGCCAGGAGTGGGAGAGTTTAGGATCAGTGGGCACAACCTAAGAATAAAAGGATGTCTGCTTAAAACTGAGATGGAGAAACCTTTTCATCTAGAGCAGTGATTTTCAAACTCCTCCTCCATCCAACCCTCACCCCCACCCCTCCCCCCCGATCATATTCTACTTAATCCTTATGCCAGAAGTGCTCTGTTAGTAAGGGATTACTTAAAGTGGGAGGTGAGTTGAAAGAAAGTTTGAAAACCACTGTTTTAAGTGTACCTCATTGACTTGTTCTGTGCGTGGTTTCATATCTTCAGAGGAAATGGGCCAATGACAACTTTTCTCAAGCAAATTTTTTCCCTTCGCAATTGGGTCAACAGCAGTCTTTCTCAGCCTTTTTTCTCATTTATATTCCACTTTAAGCAATCTCTTACTCATTTTTCAACACTCCAAGGAATAAAGTCCCAACCTGTTCAACCTTTCCCGTAACTCAACTCCTGAAGACCTGGAAGCGTCTTAGTAAATGTTCTCTGCACTCTTTCAATCTTACTAATACCCTTCCTGTAGCTCGGTGACCAGAACTGCACACAATATTCCAAATGTGGCCTCACCAACATCTTACGCCACCTCACCATAACTTCCCAACTCTTATTTTCAATATGTTAATTAATGAAGGCCAAGGTGACAAAAGCTGTCTTTAGAACCCTGTCGTCCTGTGACACCACTTTCATGGAATTATGTAACTGTGTTTTATCTCTTGCTGCCGATTTGTATAACTTCTCTGTTCAATTTCATAATGTTGGCTTCTGGACTATTTTATTGTGCTCTTGATCTAGAGCGTTCTGGCAGAGCAAAACAATTTTTTCTTTTGTCAGGTCAAATTTTGTCACATTGATCCAAAAACAAGTATTTTCACCATTCCTTCATTTCAGATTCTCTGCAGCTGTCGTATTGAACCTCACAGTGACGGCATCATGTTTGTCTTGTTTATCCTTTCCCCCTCCATCCAGACAGATGTGCTGATCAACGAGTCGACTCCACTCATCCAGCACCACTGCCATTTCCGCTGCTTGGGCTTTTCATCCCACGTATTCAGTTTGTTATTTCCCCTCTTCTTTATCTGAGCAAGGAGAATCAGGTTTGTTTGATCATCTTTCTGAATCCCAGTGAAAGATTATCGACCTGAAGGTTTTAACTCCGATTATTTTTCCAGTAGATGACCTGCTGAGTATTTCAAGCATTGAGATTTTATTTTACTTTCTTGGTGTATTACTGAGTTCTTTGAATGGGAGAAGAAATGTGGGTTGGGTTTAAGTGGAGAAGTCTCCACACAAGGTGGTAGGAGAGTGGAACAAGCTACCAGCTGCATGAGGAAATGTGAGCTCAATGTTAGCATTGAAGTGTTTAGACAAGTTCAGGGATATGAGGGAGATGGAGGGTGATGGACTGGATGCTGGTCAGTGGGACAAGGCAGAATAAGAGTTTGGCACAGACTAGAAAAGCTGAAGGACCTGTATCGGTGCTGTAATGTTCTGTGAATCCATGGAGTGATGTACTGGGTCGTACATCTACAACCCGACAAAACTACCATGGTGCCTGCACAAAAGCACACAATATGCAGCACGTAATGACCAAATGAATAATCTAAATAAATATATGTAGAGGGCCAAGCGGGCACACAGCCCACGATGTGAACTGTCGGTTTCGCTGTTCTCCGACGTCGCGCAATACCATAAAACAGACCACTGGGCACTCACCCATTAAATGGACCACACGTGCACGGTGCTGCATGCCAAGGAATGGCACGTTGATCTGTGGTGTCTTCTGCGGGTAGGTGCAGGACATTCACAGGGCTTAATTTAAACCTGCTGGTTCCATGGATCGATAGCAAACTCTTAATAATGTCTCACCATGTCTCATTTGGCAGCCTATAATATCCCCCAATAATAGTACCCTCATCCTTCTTATTTTTTCATTTACCCACACTGCTTCCCTCGATGAGCCCTCCAGTCTCCTTTATCTTTCTCTGGATTCTAGATGTTGTAAGCCAAGAAACATTTTTGTAAATCTTCTCTGCACTCTCTCCACCTATCTATATCCTTCCTATGACAA
The DNA here is from genome assembly GCF_036971445.1 of Narcine bancroftii. Lineage (NCBI taxonomy): Eukaryota > Metazoa > Chordata > Chondrichthyes > Torpediniformes > Narcinidae > Narcine > Narcine bancroftii. The sequence continues at coordinate 51,809,308 of NC_091479.1, read as the reverse complement.
ATGAGACCAGAACTGAACACAATACTCCAAACCTGGTCTCACCAATGCCTTCAACAGTCGCAGCATCATTTTCTAGCTGTACTTTATGCTATGATATATGAAGGCCAGTTTGCCATAACCACCCTGTGAATCCATCTTCAAGGAACTCTGTACCGTAACTCCAAGATCCCTCTGTTTCTCTGCATTCCTTGATGCCCTCCCCTTAACTGCATATGCCTTATTTTGGTTATTTTTTCTGGAATGAGCACCTCACACTTGTTGACATTAAATTCCTTCTGCCATCTTTCAGGTGGTGGGGTGGAGAAGTGAATACATTAGATATCCAAACCCATATCTAAATATGGTTTCCATATTTTTATGTATGTATCATACCCAGTTCTAATATAATTCACATTTGCAAAGGGAATACAATTTTGCATTTCCCCACAATCAATTTTAAGCTGGGATTCAGATCTAAAATATGAATTTGAAAAATTAGGAATAAATGAATTGATGTGGCATTAAATATAATTGATGAATAAGTTATAATTAACTCATCTATCAAAAACATTAATTACTGTGCCAAGAAATGTCAGACCAGCAAAAAGGGTCAATTTCAGTTCCCAAATCCAATTCCCATCTTTCTTTTAATTTATTCAAGTCTGAGTTTGGGGATAACTGTTGAAGTAGAAGATATAATTTAGAAATGTTTCTTTGTAATTCCCTCATGAATCCCAATTTCCAATCCAATATTTCAGCTTTTTTACTGGAAGGTCATCCTTTGACCATTTGTACAGACCACCAGCCTCTTTTGCATACTGTATCTCTACTTGCCAAGGGAGATTCGGCACTTGCACTTCATCCTTCAATTTTCATCGGACACACATGACATCTGAGAGAAAGCGAATGCTGTGATTGGTGCCCAATCCAGGTGCGATATTACATACAACTATTGACATCAATTCCAATGCCATGGCTCATGCACGGTGCACTGATCCCGATTTCATCTGGTGTGACCAAATCTGGTCTTCATCTTCAAGATGTGACCCTGGATGAATCGGCTGAAAAGTTGGTCTGATTTTTTTATCCCCCAACAGGAAGGACTAGGCTGTTTGTGTGGGCGGCTATGAGGCAGGAGATTTTCTCTTCACAATCTATCTCTTCCTGGTAGAAGAGCATCAATCAAACTGGTGAAGGAACATCTTACCTGGCTTCGTGTTAAACAGAATGTTGGATTATGGGCAAGGACTTGCTTGCTGGGTCAACGCCCTAAAGTCTCCAGGCACATGAAATTCAAGCTGGGGGATTTTGTTGTTTTGGATTCCTATTTCCAGCACGTGCACATTGTGGCTTGGAAGGTCCACTTCCGCCATCTCGGCAATGTACGTCTCTGCTCACGGGTGAGGACAGGACTACCAGGTGGAAGGATGAAATTCCTATCATCGGCATCTCTGCAGAGACAATTGCTAGGGCTTTTGTGGATCATTGGATTCCACCTTTTGGTGTTCTGGGCACTATTACAACAGATCGAGGGTCTCAGTTCGAGTCAGCATTGGTCCGAGCTCTCACTGATCCTCTGGGCACTACCTGAATTATGGCTAAGCATTTTAGGGCCAACAGCGTCTTTGAGCATTTTCATTGACAATCGAAAGCACCATTGACAGCAGGTGGCAAATCATCGACATGGAGCGAACGTTTGCCCATGGTTCTCCTTTGCGTGACTACAGCTCTTAGGGCAGATCACGGATGTTTAGTGGTAGAGCTATTCTATGGCTCTATGCTGACCTTGCCAGGTGAGTTTGTGAATCTGAGTCCAGACACAGTGCTCATGAACAGGTCAGTTATCTTGACCGTCTTCGAGAAAATGAGAAAACTCTGACGTTCTCCTATGTGGCAGCATCATCTCCAGTGGATATGCCAAATGATTGACAACAGTGTTCTCGTGTGTTTCTTTAACATGATGTTGTTCGTAAACCACTTTAGCCCATTAACAATGGTTCTTTCCAGGTCTTATGGCACCATCCATAGTGTTTTGTTGTTGACAGGAATGGAAAAGGTAACACTGTTTCCATCAACAGGTTGAAGCCAGTGTATTTTGAATGTCCACATTCTGCATCAGGGCCAGAGCGAAAGGACCAGTCATACCCCTGCATCGCCTGTCTTGCAGTATCATACGAGATCAGGCTGAACTGTCAACCTTCCAGACCGCTACACTGGGGACAGTTCCATTCAGTCGCCTCCTTGCATGGCTCGGAGGCTGGAGGTGGGGGTGGGGGGAGGGGGCTGTCACGGTGATGCATCTGCCTGCTTTGGGAATGGTGCCAGTTGCCACTGATGATGTAATTGAAGCATCACGCTGGAGGATTAGCCCATGTGCGCAGGTGTGTTAAACATCAGTATATGGGTGATGGATCTCGGATGCAGGAGGAGTAGAGAGAGAGTGTCAGGATCACCATGTGGCACTGATCCAATGAGAGGTTTGGCTGGGTGGTGTTTGGGGAGTTGAAGAATGCAATGTTGTGTCTAAGGAGGATTGCCTTCTGGAAGAAACGAGTGAGGGTATTCTTTAATTGTTTGTAAATGGTGGTGTATCAGTGCCATTACAAATCTAACCCTTCCCTACCTCACACTCATTACCCTCTTTTATTTTTCCATCCATGTATCTTAGAGTGTTTTGAATGTCCTTATTGTACCAGCTCCCACCTCCACCCCAGCAATGCATCCCAGACCCTCACTGCTCTGTAATTTTTTTTAAGCTTGTTTAGACGATCAAATCAAAAGATGAATGAAGTTCTACTGCAACATCTCGTGATCTCATCATCATTTCTTTGCAGATTATGTTTGTCTTAAATAGACACTATGAAGGAGAGGGGGAAGGGTGGATCCCTTATTATATCTGCTGTGCAAATACTGCGAGCTGCATTGTTACACCTCAAAACAACACATGTATCACCTCATCATCAGATTTTTAAGAATACCGGGGAATATTAATGATCTAAAATGCCCAAACTGGAGAAATAAGTCGAGATGAATGCCTCGTATTCCCAAATCGGAATGCAATTTGGAAGGCATCATTGGGTTTTAGTGACTTGCTCATGAACCAGAATTTCTCTCACATGGGTTCTTGCTCCTGAGACCATTCTCTTGCCTCCATTTCAATAAAGTGGCTACTTTCCCTTCCTGGCTCCCATGCAAGCTCGCTGTGGCTTCTTTTGTACTGACTGTCATTATGTTGTTGCAAAGTACTGTCCATCCATCTTTTCTCAAATTCTGGACTAATCCGTACCAATTCACGAAATATTGATGCTCTCCATTTATTGACTTTCTTGATTTGAGTTTCTTCCCATCCAACGTGGTTCTACAGTGGATGGCAGAATCGCAACTCTGTTGCGCTGCCAGTGATAGGGATGGGGTTCAAAACATACTCTCTCTGTGAGGAGTTTCTATGTTCTCCCTGTGTGTGCTTAGGTTTTCCCCGGGGTGGGGGAGGGGGGTCCAGATTTTTCCCACTGCTCAAAAAGTGTGGGGGGGGTTGAAGGTCAATTGGGAGGCACAGGTTTGTGGGCCTTAAGGGTCTGTTACTGTGCTGTAACTAATCTTAAAGTATCGCATTGACTCTGATATGTCACTAATGTAAATCTTGGTAGTAATGGTGTGTATGATTCAGCTATGTCTTGATCTCTGCGGCTATTGGCCTCGTCTCTCATGTGGAACCCTATAACTTGGGTGTTTTGGAATTACCTCGTTGTGAGGAGTATATCTGAATGAATAGCTTCACTAATTACTCACCATGTTCATGTTTAAAGTCCATCTATCCTTGTCTGCCCAGTCTGCACTGGAAAATTGTAAATGTTACTCCACTCTTTAAGAAGGAAGAGAGGCAAAAGACTGTAAATTTTAGACCATGTCTTCACAAAAAAAATAATTATGAAAATTATGTTATCTTTTCCAAACAAATACAAGCTTTCATTTTGCCAACAATTCATATTTAAATCCACATCATTTTTCCACGTAATAACAATACATTCCCCAACCAATGCTAATGCGAACCGAATAAACTCAATTAGAGATTTATCCATTCTTAAACCCATTGTTAAAGTTGGAATATACCCCATTTTAAAAAAGCAGTAGATCTAACATTAAAGTAGTCTCTAATAAATCCACCTTAAACTGTTTCATTTTTATCCAAAAAGATTTACTTTATCACACAACCAGACAGAATTGAAAAAAAAAAGTACCAATTTGAGTCCCACAATGAATACATATATCTGAATGACTAAATACATATCTTTTTAACTTTTCTGGTGTTTAATTCAACTGATGTAGAAAATTGTAGTTCACCAAATTTAGTCACACTATCTTCACACATAGTAGTCCATCCTTCTTGGGACAATTCTAAGGATAAATCTTTGTCCCCTTTAAGCTTTGATTTATCTCAATCAAGTTTAGCCATTTTCTCTTGCAACAAAGAATACATTTCTGAAATAAATCCCTTTCTGCCCCATTTACAATTAAATTTTTAAATTTAGTTAACTTTGGCATGTTCGATTCCCGCCCAAAACTCTTCACTACTGGAGCATATACTTGAAAATATGCAAGCAAAGAATTTAACAGTACCTCAATTTTTTCCTGAAGCCTAACATAAGAAAACAATATCCCATCTTCAAAACAATCTGCTAACACTTGAACACCTTTCATGGGGCAAATCTTTAAATACTGAGATTATTCATCGAGAAGGAGATGTATTTATCCTGATGTAATGGAATTTGTAATAAAACCTTATCTCCAGTTCCTATTGACAGATTTCTTTTATACCAAGTATCACATAGATGTCATAATACTGGCACATTATAATAATGCAAAAGATGAGGAGTCCATCTAAACATACATTGATGTATAATAGAATGTGAAATCTGTGATAATAACATTTTAGCCCAGTGTGGAGGTTGATTAACATCGAACATCATATTAATAAATTTTAACTGATAATTAACTATTAATTTAATGAATAATTCTGAAAATGAAGCCATTGTCGTCCCTAATGCATATTGCCATGTTAAGTTTTGCAATAATACTCGAGCCAATCAACCTTTCTATAAAAATATTCTGATTGCTGCATAACTCTTTAAAAAATATGTTTGGACACGAACATGGAATTGATTGAAAAAGATATTGAATTCAAGGAAAAATATTCATTTTTAATACAATTCACATGTGCCATTCATGTCAAAGGAAGATCTTTCCATTTAATTCAATCAGCTTTAATTTTATCAATAGAGAAACATAGTTAAACTTACACAAATGTTGATAATCTGCATCAAACATTACCCCTAAATATTTAATTTTCTTCGTCCATCTAAGCTGTGTAATCTGTTTACAAGCAGGATAATCTTCCTCTGTAATTGGTAATATCTTCCTATTATCCCGATTAACCTTATAACCAGACATATCTCCATATTGTACCAAACAGGTTTGCAGATGTCATAACGATTACTGAGGATTTGTTAAATATATTGGTACAAAGGAACCTTATATTCTCTTCATTTATTTTAATCCCACTAATTTTATCATTTTGTCTTATAGCTTGGGCTAGCAGTTCTATCACCAAGGGTGACAAAGGACAAACTTCCCTTGTGGAGCGTGTTAAATTAAAGGTATCTGAAATTTGTGCATTTGTCACCATCCTCGCGAAAGAATTTTTATACAAGGCTTTAACTCAACCAGTTAAAAAAGGTACAAACTTAAATCTTCAAGTACTTTAAATAAAAAGTACCTTTCAACTCGATCAAAGGCTATTTCTGCATCTAATGCCACGATCATTGATTGATTCAAACAATGTCTTGACACATTAATCAAAGTCAACAGTCTAACAATATTTTCAGAAGAAAATCAATTCTTAATGAAACCTGCTTGATCAACATGTATTAAACATGGTAAATACTTCACAAGTCTATTAGCTACTATCTTATAATCTACATTTAATAAAGATATTGGTCGATATGAGGTACCTTTCAATGGGGCTCTTCCTTTTTTGCAATAACTAATTCTAGCTCTAGAAAAGGATTCTGGAAATGCTTTTGCTCTTCTGTAGCTTGTTTAAGAACATCCATCAAAACAGGAGACAAGACTTCATAAAATTCTTTATAAAACCCTCCTGTAAACCCATCTTCTCCAGGTGATATTCAATATCACTTCTTCAATTTCTAAATCACTGAAAGGAACTTCCAATTCTGTCCTATCTTTATCGTCCAAAACCGATAATTCCAAACTACCTAAAAAAGACTCAACAAGTTCCTCATCCTGACTTACTTCAAAAGAATATAAATTCTGGTAAAATGAGTGAAATTCATCATTCATTTTCTGAGGTTTAAAAGTAACTCCTGTATTATTTCTTATCGCATTTATTGTCCTTGGTGCCTGTTCAGTCTTTAATTGCCGAGCGAAAACCTTATGCGCTCTTTCTCCTAACTCATAGTAACGCTATTTGGATCATTGTATTAATTTTTCATATTTATATGTTTGCATTATATTATAACAGTTTCAACTGAATCAAAAAAGTCTTTTTATCCACAGTCGAATTTCGTTGGAATTCCTTTTCTAACATTGTTATTTCCTTCTCTAAACTTTGGCTCTCTGCCAAATGCTGTATCTTAATTCTTGCAGAATAATTGATTATCAGACCTCTTAAATAAGCTTTTAAAGCATCCCACGAAACAAATTTACTTTGTACTGAATATGTATTAATTGGCAAATAAGACTGAATATGGTCTTTGATATAACTTAGAAATTTTGGTTGCTTCAATAACATCCCATTAAATCTTCAGCGATATGGGGTGTCTACATTATGCAAACCAGAACATGTGCTGGTGCATAATCCTTTATCCAGAACCCTTGGGGGAGTCATTGTGTTCTTAATTTCAGATTTTTCTGGATTTCGGAAAGCCAGATTTAAGCCCACCCGAATCATGCTGCTGTATCCACGCTCACTCCCTTCCAGTCACGCTGCCATTTTTCCCCCACCCTTCCCCCACCTGACTTGTGCTGCCGTCTCTCTCCCCACTTGCTGGTGTTTGGAGCTTTCTGGATTTTAGATGTCTGGATAAAGGATTGTGTACTTCTACTTAACAATTAGGAATGATCAGACAAATCCTACTCTTATACTCTGCATGTATAAATCCACCCTGTAATTGTACTAACATTAAGCAAAAGTCAATTCTCGAAAAAGAATCATGTCTGGGTGAATAAAAAGAAAAGTCTTTTTCTGTCAGTATTAACTTCCTCCAGATTTCCAACAAATTCAAATATTTCATTGAGTCTAACAACCATTTAGCTATTTTGGTTCTTTGTAAAGTTTTTGGAAATTTATCCAACACACAATTAAAATCCCCACCAACCAAAATATTTTCATTAGCTTGACCCAGATTCCAAAAAGTTTCAGAAATCGCGTCTTCATTATTTTCATTGGGTGGATAAACATTCATCAAAGACCATGCTTCAGCAAAAATTTTACAATTCACCAACAGCTCTCGACCCAATGTGGCAGAGAATGATTCCAACTGAAACGGTATCTTCTTATGAACCAAAGTATCAACACCTCGAGCTTTCGAATTAAATGGAGATGAAAAACATGTCCGACCCAATCTCTTTTCAATTTCATATGTTCTTTCTCAGACAAATGAGTATCTTGCAAAAAGGCAACATCAACCTTCATTTTCTTTATATATGCCAATATTCCCTTCCTTTTCATTGAATTATTAAGTCATTTAACATTGAAGGTCACAAAATTTAAATGAGCCATAACTTAATTTCCTCCTCAGATTGACACTTCACACAGCAATTACAATTAGATATATTTTTTTTAAAAACCCAAACCCCCCTTTCAAACAATAAGAAACCTCTGTAAAAAATGTAAAAACCTAAGAGCCCAAGAGTCGGACCCCCCTCTGTGGACCAGGTGCAGTCAATACCGCAAGTGGCAGATGACTTTAGAAGTAGCAGAGTCAACCACCACCCCCCAACCGAACATTAAAACATCCCAATGGTAACACCCACATTGAGCTTGAGCTTCATCTTCAATATCACTCACCAATTCTGATTCCAACTTCTTTTTCCCGTTCCCTTCCCAATCTCATCCTCGGACATTTTCCCCATCAATTCCTTCAAATCTGGGAAGGAATTTGCAAAAGATAATGCACCATAAGGACTCTCAAAACATTGAGACTGATCTCGCCCATAAATCACCTTAAATATCGTCGGATACCGAAAAGTAAACTTATACCCTTTCTTCCACAGAACTGCTTTGACCAGATTAAACTCTTTCCATCACTTAATAATCTCCTGACTTAAATTATCATGAAATAAAACCCTATTGCCTTGATACATCGTAGGGCTTTGATCAAGGCGAGCTTTCTGATCCGCAAGCCGCAATATAATTTCTCTATCCTGATATCACAAACATCTTAAAAGAACCGCTCTTGACATTTGACCCAGAAAAGGTTTTCTTCTTCACGCCCTATGAGCCCTATCTAAAAAGACTCGACTCTCAACAACTCTGGAATCCATTTACAAAAATAATTTTACAGGATCTGAACCATCAATATCTTCTGGCAGAACAACTATCTTAATATTATTAGACAACTTTAATTTTCTAACGAATCAATGTTTTTTAACAAATCTCTCTTCTGTAAACAAATCCTCAATATAATCCATTCTCTCTGCATAATGTTCCACATGGTCCTTACAGTCAATAAAAATGTCTTCTATCTTCTGCATTTGATCTTGTCCAGTATCCATTGCAGTTAAACTCTTATTAATATCAACTTGAATAAATGTAATTTCTTCACACATACCAGCCATTATTTCCTTTATACCAGTAAATTGATCATTTAAAGTTTCAAAATTTTAGGTCATAAAAGACATAATCTTTTCATTTGGTTGGATCAGTTCTGTAGACATGAGGTTGACTTCCATCCCTGTTACAGGGGCTTTGAAGACTGGGGAAGGTGTCTGTGGTGAACCAACAGCTTTCATTGGAGAAGGAGATGTTCTTAAAGTCTTAGGCCACCCTTCAATGAGTCCAACTGCAGAAAGTAGTCATTCTTGTTCTTCTTCATCTCGAACTTTTGATTTGTCCTCCTCCAACTCATACCTGGCAGCCCTACTGCAGATCTGATCCAGAATTTCCTGCATGTGAGAACATCCATCCATACTGAGAAGCTCAGTAGCACGCAGGGGAGCATCTCCAGTTGGGCCGCTGCATACTGTCAGTCGCCTTCCTGCTAACTTGTGCTCGCATTTGGGCACCCACCCCCCACTCTCCTTAGTCAAGCCAGACTCGGGTCAGATACCATGCTCGCACACCTCCTGGCCTGCCGCCAGGCCAAAGATCTTGGCAACATCTTGCGTCTCTGGAGGCGCAGAGGATGCGGACGTTTCTTCCAGCTTCTCCCGAGTTCTAAGTTGAGGATTCGGATCTATATATAACTGTTGCTGAGGTTCCTTCTGGAAGGTCAGCCTTGCTTCTTCTGCAATTTTCACAGGTTGAAAACCTAGGTTTTTTCTAAGTTGCTTGTAATGAAATGTTGTATGTACTGACCAGTACAGGCACGGGCTGCTCCCCCCACCCCACCCCGCCGCACCTGATGTCATCCTCTCCTGGAATCCTCCCCTGTGACCCAGGGCATAAAGGTCGAGCCACCTCTTCCTTCCCTTCACTTCCCTCACTTGGAGGCGGGCCTGCAGTCTTTTGTGTAATAAAGCCTATCGTTCCCCTCAGTCTTTGTCTCTGTGATTATTGGGGCAACTGGTCGTGCCCAACACTATTTTTTTCCCTTCTTCATTTCTAGAATCCTACAGTAGAAAATTATTGTTCAAAACATTGATAAAGTCAAAAAAGTCACTACAGTTCGAGTATTGAACAGTTCAGTCAGGGTGAGGTGTCTTCTCACGTTTTTTATTGATGCCATCTTTCCACGACACCCCCCCCCCACCTCCCCTCAGTTGACTCCTTGAACACCATCCAATCCATGGACTCTAGGCAGCCCTGCAGCTGTCTTCCCTACTGTGACCACCTTCTGGTTGTCCTGATCTCATAAGTGTTGTGAGCAATTTTATGCCCCATTTCTAAGAGAGGATGTGATGGACCAGAGGTGGTTTACAAGAATGATCCTGGGGATGAGCGGAATAATGCTTGAGGAACATTTGATGGTTCTGGGTCTGTACTCGCCCGATCTTAGAAGGATGAGGCAGGACCTCATTGAAATCTGATGAATAGTGAAAGGGCTGGATAGAGAGGATTTTGCCAGTACTGGGAGAGTTTAGGACCAGTGGGAACAACCTCAGAATAAAAGGATGTCTGCTTAACACGGAGACAGAGAAACCTTTTCATCAAGAACAGTGATTTTCAAACTCCTCCTCCACACCCCCACCCCCACCCCCCGGATCATATTCCACTTAATCCCTTTGCCAGAAGTGCTCTGTTAATAAGGGATTACTTAAGGAGGAATGTAATTGAAAAGAAAAATTTCAAAAACCACTTTTTTAATCGTACCTCATTGACTTGTTCTGTGCGTGGTTTCATAACTCCAGACGAAATGGGCCAATGACAATTTTTCTCAAGCAAAATTTTCCTTCACAATTGGGTCCACTGCAGTCTTTCTCAGCCTTTTTTCCCATTCATATGCCACTTTAAGCAATCTCCTACTCATTTTTCGACACTCCAAGGAATAAAGTCCCAACCTGTTCAACCTTTCCCTGTAGCTCAACTCCTGAAGACCTGGCAGCTTCTTAGTAAATCTTCTCTGCACTCTTTCAATCTTACTAATACCCTTCCTGTAGCTAGGTGACCAGAACTCCACACAATACTCCAAATTCAGCCTCACCATCATCTTATCCAACCTCACCATAACTTCCCAACTCCTATTTTCAATATGTTAATTAATGAAGGCCAAGATGACAAAAGCTGTCTTTAGAACCCTGTCGTCCTGTGACACAACTTTCATGGAATTATGTAACTGTGTTTTATCTCTTGCTGCCGATTTGTATAACTTGGCTGTTCAATTTCATAATGTTGGCTTCTGGACTATTTTATTGTGCCCCTTGATCTAGAGAGTTCTGGCAGAGCAAAGCAATTTTGTTTTCTTTTGTCAGCTCAAATTTTGTCACATTGATCCAAAAACAAGTATTTTCACCATTCCTTCATTTCAGATTCTCTGCAGCTGTCGTATTGTACCTCACTGTGACGGCATCATGTTTGCCTTGTTTATCCTTTACCCCTCCATCCAGACAGATGTGTTGATCAATGAGTCGACTCCACTCATCCAGCACCACTGCCATTTCTGCTGCTCGGGCTTTTCATCCCATGTATTCAGTTTGTTATTTCCCCTCTTCTTTTTCACAGCAAATATAATCAGGTTTATTTGATCATCTTTCTGAATCCCAGTGAAAGGTTATCGACCTGATGGTTTTAACTCCGATTATTTTTCCAGTAGATGATCTGCTGAGTATTTCCAGCATTGAGATTTTATTTTATTGCCTTGGTGTATTACTGAGTGCTTGAATGGGAGAAGAAATGTGGGTTGGGTCAAGTGGAGATGTTTCGATCATGGAGTGGATTTAGAAAAATAGACGTAAAAGGGGAGGGTGTATGGAAATAGTTAATTCATCTTTTCAAATTGTTTTTTGAGCTATGATTGTTTTCTCCTCTTATTACAATTTTGGTAGTTCAATTTTAGCGAGAAACTCATCTATTTTGTCTTCTTTCCCTTCAATTTCAGTTCGGTATAATTGGTCCTAGAATTCCTTAAAGTTTTCATTGATCTCTGTTGGGTTTTATGTAATTTGTTTGTCTTTTTTCCTTGATGCCAAAACCGTTCTTTTAGCTTGTTTTGTTTTAAGCTGCCAAGCTAGTATTTTGTGCATTTTTTTCTCCTCACTCGTAATACTTCTGCTTTATTTTCATTATGTTCTTCTCCACCTTATACATTTGTAGTGTTTCATTTTTTTTTTGTCTGCCAATTCTCTTCTTTTTGTTGTATCTTCCCTTGATGCTAGATCTTTTTCTGTACTTACTATTTCCCTTTCCAGCTGTTCTATTTCCCAATTGTAGTTCTTTTTCATCTTAGTTACATAATTTATTATCTGCCCTCTGATGAAGGCTTTCATTGCATCCCATTATAAAATTTGTCTTTCACTGATTCCATATTTATTTCAAAGTACATTTTAATTTGGTGCTCAATAAATTCTCTAAACACCTGTCTTTTAAGTAGGATGGAGATTAATCTCCATCTATATGTTCTTGTTGGCATGTCCTCCAGTTCTATTGCTAATAACAGGGGTGAGCGTTCAGATAACAATCTAGCTTTATATTCCATTATCCTAAATCTCCCTTGGATATGGGCTGACAACAGGAACAGGTCAATCCTTGAGTATGTTTTATGTCTACTCGAATAATGTGAGTAGTCCTTCTCCTTTGGGTGTTGCTTCCTCCATAGATCCAAAAGTTGCATTTCCTGCATTGATTTAACCACAAATTTGGCTATTTTGTACTTTCTGCTAGTCTTTTGTCCAGTTTTATCCATCTTTGAATCCAAATTATCCTCCTATCAATATATTCCCCTGTGTTTTTACAATCTTCAAAAAAATATTTTGCATAAACTTTTGATCCTCTTCATTAGGTGCATATATATTGACCAAATTCCAGAGTTCTGAATATATCTGACACTTTATCATTACATATCTCCCTGCTGGATCTATTATTTCCTCCTCTGTTTTGATTGGTACATTTTTATTGATTAATATAGCTACACCTCTGGCTTTTGAATTAATATGATGGTGCTGTTACCTGCCCTACCCACTCTCTCCTTAATCTCTTCTGTTCCACTTCAGTTAGATGTGTTTCCTGCACGAATGCTATATCTATTTTTTCAGTAAATTTAATATCCTCTTCCTTTTGATTTGGTTATGTATTCCATTAATATTTATAGTCATATAGTTCGACATAGCCATCTCATACTTTGTTTAAATCTCATTTCCGATTCCTCACCACCACCTTTCCCCTTTTCCCCATTTCCATTTCTCAGTTTTCTTTTTTTGAACGCACTGTATGACAACACTTCTAAAACATAAAATATTTCCACCATTCCCACATCTATAATTCCCTTAACCCCAACTGTCCCCCATCTCTGAGTCACCCCTTGTCCCTTGCTGGGCAACCACAACTTCCCTCTCCATTCAGACTGCGAACCCGTTCGCAAGTGTCAACTGATTTCGCAGTAACTGTTATTCTCTCCCACCCAACCCCCTCCAGAAAAGACTTTTATCTTCACATTATAACAAAGCTCCTACTCGTTTCTTCTCTTTTTCTTTTTATGTTTTATTTATTTATTTGTTAACTCCTCCTCTTTTCTTTCCCCCTACTCCCTGACTTCCCTTTTCTTCCCTCCTTTAGTTCTTACTTATACATTATTTTTACATCTTTATATATAGTTTATTGTTGTTCTTTGTTCTTGTAACATCTCTTCATCTCTCTGTCTGTCTTGTAGGTGTTCTGCAAATTCTCGTGCATTCTCCAGATCCGAGAACAGTCCGTTTTGCTGCCCCGGGTAACTATTTTAAGCACCGCTGGATATCTTAACATAAATTTAAAGCCTTTCTACCATAGGATCGATTTTGCTGCATTAAACTCCTTCCTCTTCTTTAGGAGCTCCAAACTTAAGTCTGGGTAGAAAAAAAATTGACCTTTGTATTCCAGTGGTTTTTTCTCCTCTTCTCTAATTTTATTCATTGCCTTCTCCAATATAGTTTCTCTTGTCATGTGCTTCAGGAATTTTACTAAAACGGATCTTGTTTTTTGTTGTGACTGTGGTTTCGGGGCTAATGTTGTGTGTGTGCTTTCTATTTCCATTCTTTCCTGCTTTTCTGGCATTCCCAGGACCTTTGGGATCCATTCTTTTATAAATTCTTTCATATCTTTGCCTCCTTCATCTTCCTTAAGGACCACTATCTTTATATTGTTTCACCTACTATAGTTTTCCATTATATCCAACTTCTGCACTAACAACTCCTGTGTTTCTTTAACTTTTTTGTCACTTTCTTCCAATTTTCTTTTTAGGTTGTTCACTTCCATTTTTACCACCATTACACGTTCTTCCCCATTATCTGATCCTTTCCCTACATCTGTTATGACCAGCTCTATACTACTCACTTTTTCTTCTGTACTTTTCATTTCACTAAATTCTAGTGTCAGCCATTCTTTTAATGCTTTCATTTGTTCTTGAAAGATAATTTTTCTTTATGTACTCTCCATTCATTTTACCTCCGATTCCTCTGTGCAGAGCTTGGTGTTCTCCTTCTTCTTCTTCTGTGTCTGCTCTTGGGTTTGTGTCTTCTATTTCTCTTCCTTGTATCTGTATCTCTTCGGACTTTCTGGTTGAGCTGCTTGTCTCAGTTTGTTGGGTTTTTTTTCCATGGTTTCTTGATGTTGGTCCTCTTCTTCTGGGCTGTTTATCTGTTGTGTCTCTTGCTTCCTTTTTTCTTTCTCATCCCTCCCTTTCTAGTTGCTTTCTTTATCTTCCAGCTGGGAGCCCTGCTGTCGGGCATCTCACAGCTGTTGGTGCTGTGGAGTTTAACTCCACTGCCGGTCCCCCTCCCGTCAGTATTCCCTTGTCGTGCTCATCGCACATGCACGATTCTTCGCGTATCCGCAGTGGTGCACCCCTGTTTGGCTCCGTGAGCCATTTTTGCTGTCCCACAGTTGGTGGGTCGCGACCCTGCGGGGTCTCCACTCACCTCGGGGAGCGGGCTCCTCTTTCCACGGTGGGTCCCTGCTTTTTCGTGCAGGTAAGTCCTTCACTTTCTCTTCTGCTGTCTTTATTCTTTTCTTCCTGTTGTTTTGGCTTTTCTTTCTGAGGAGCCATTTTCTCCACATCTTTATTTTTTATTTGTTATGATTTGTGTGTCTGGGGCTGTAATGGAGGATTAAAACCGTGTGCACAGATGCTTTTTGCTTATGTGGAACTGACGACACTGGGTCCACACGCAGGTCACCTTACTTTCAGAACTAGCAGATGTAATTAAACTCAGCCATGGGGATTTATCTGAAGATAGACTTTGAAATGGAATTCCACTGTGAGGCCCAGGGAAAGCAATTGTCAAATGCAACACTCTGAAATTGACGAATTGGTCATAACCTGTCTTGCTCGAGAAGTTTTAATAAGTCTTTGTATCTATGAGATAAACCAGGAAATCATAACATCCTGGTTCCATAATAATTAATCTTCTAAATTGTAGAATATAATGTTCAGTTTTGATTTTGACTGACAAATGTTAGAAGGAGGAGGCGCATGATTAATTGTTTTTGGGGTATATAAGCCTGTGGTCCTGCTACTGAAGTTTAGACTCTCCGAGGGGTGGGAACACCCCTTGTCAAGAAGGAAGAACAGCCAGAGTCCGAGCAACGTCCCTGTCGGGGGAGGTGGAGAAGCTGCTACCGGCGCCATGACAACCTACTACAAGTGTGCAGTCATTGCCTCGCTTCGGCACTTGGGACTAGTCCAAGCGTTGATAAGTATAGTTGGGAAGAGCTTGCATATTGTACTGTGAAATCAGCTTTTGAATTTGTAATAAACATTTGTATAAACTGAACTGTTCTCGGTGTGTGTGTGTCTATTTTCTTTCGGTAGCTCAAACACTGTGACCAATCTAAAATGAACAAAATGAGAGGTATAAGTTTACCCAAGACAGGGGCTTTGCTTTTTCTTCACTTATTTCCTTTTTTTCTGGAGAGGGCTGGTATTCTCCTACCGCCCACTACTCCATTACATGACTCTTCCAGTTTATCTTTCTTATTGAGGCGGATTCCACAATGTAACTTTGTTATTTGAATGAGTTCATCAGAATGAACATGTGATGTGATTTTTACCCGCCGTCTAACCTTGTAAGTGAGTGAGTCCCACTTTTTGACCTTCTTTTCTCATTGGAGTTCGACATTGAAAATGTTTTGTTAGTGAGTTCCACAGTGTAACCTTGTGATGTGAGTGAGTTCCAAAGAATAATCATGTTTTCTTTGTGAATCCCATATTGTAAACTTTATGTTAGTGAGTCCCACAGTGTAATCATGTCTTCTTTATGAATCCCACATTGTAAATGTTATGTGAGTGAGTCCCACAGAGTAAACTTGGTATGTGAGAGATTTGCACAGTATAATCCTGTTTACTTTGTGACTCCCACATTGTAAATGTTGTGTGAGTGAGTCCCACAGTGTAAACTTGGTATGTGAGAGATTTGCACAGTATAATCTTGTTTACTTTGTGAATCCCACATTGAAAATGTTATGTGAGTGAGTCCCACAGTGTAAACTTGGTATGTGAATAATTTTCACAGTGTGACCTGGTGATGTGAGTGAGTTTCAAAGTGTGACATTTTTATGGAAGTGAACTTCACAGTATCAACCTGTAAAGTTCCTGAGTCTCAGAGTATAAAATTGGGATGTTAAAATGGAAAGGAAATACAAACACTAAAATAAATGGCATTTTGGGAAATGTTTAATCTTTGTTTTCACAAGCTATGAACTGTGTTGTGTATAAATTAACAGCACATGTAAAACGATTTTTCTTCAAGAAAACAAAATGTACATCAGGAAATTCACATCGACATTTCAATTTTAAATATGTGCTAAAATGTAACTACAAACACTAAAATAAATGCTATTTTGGGAAAAGTTTTATCTTTGTTTTCACAAACTATGAACTGTGTTGTATATAAATTAATTTCATATGTGAAACGTTCTCAGAGGTTGGAAAAAAATACTTTTCTACAAGAAACAAAATGTAGATCAGGAAATTCACATCCTCATTTCTATTTTAAAAAAACATAATATAAATGCTAAAATTAAACTACAAACATTAAAATAAATGCTTTTTTGGGAAATGATTAAACATTGTTTTGACATCTATGAACTGTCATGTTTAAATATTAATAGCACTTGTAAAACAGTTAAAGAAGTTGAAATATGTACTTTTCAACCAGAAACCAGAATGTAGTTAGGGAAATTTGCATTTAAGTTTCAATTTCATCAAGGATTCCACAGTGTCAATCTGTCAGGTTAGTGTGTCTCCGGCGGCTGGTGTCCCTGCGGAGACTATCGACGACTCAACGAGGCAACCATTCCTGACCGTTACCCCATCCCTCACATCCAGAACTTTACGGCCAACCTGCACGGTGCGAGGGCTTTCTCCAAGGTTGACCTGGTGTGCGGATATCACCAGATCCCGGTGCACCCTGAGGACAGACCCAAGATGGCCACATCACCCCCTTTGTCAATATAAGCATCTGTATGAGTTAACCCTTGGATTACCAAATTAATCATCCTTTGGAATGTAGCAGGGGCATTTTTCATGCCAAAAGGTAACACGTTATACTCATATAAACCGGATGGAGTTACAAAAGCCGAAATATTCTTTCCTCTCCCAGTTAAAGACAGACACCAGTAACCTTTCAACAAATCCAACTTAGTAAGAAATTTAGCTTTGCCAATTTTATCAATACAGTCATCTGTTCTCGGAATAGGATAAGCATCTGTTTTAGTTACTGAATTAACCTTCCTGTAATCTGAACTGAACCTAATAATTCCATCTGGTTTCGGTACCAGAATACAAGAAAAAAAATCTTTCTGAGTTTGAAGGTCTAATAATGTCATTTCTCAACGTAAATTCCACCTCCTGATCCATGATTTTACTCCTTAATGTATATACTATATGGGTGTTTATTCATGGGACTTGCTTCTCCCACGTCTACATCATGATAAATCACTGATATGTTTATTTTGGCACATCAGGAACAAATCTGTAAATTTCAAAATTACTTCCTTCAATTGCATCTGTTTCTTGTGATTTAAGATGACCTAACTTTTCCTCCAAATTTTCCAAAATTGCTGAGTTCGACAGGCGCTCAGGAACCATGGTTTCTTTAAGGTTACCCTCACAAGATTTTGTTGCCATAATCTTATGATCGATAACTTCTTCAACCCTCTCAACAGCAAACACCTCTGAAACAGATGGTTCTCCACTCCCCTTATCCTCATCATAAGGTTTGGTGGTGGTGCACATCTCTGCGAATGAACCGGCCCTGTTTGTACCGCTGCGCTGGCGGGGCAGCTGAAGAAGATGGCGCTGTCAGGGCTTGCTTATTGCCTCGTGGCCTCAGTTTGTGTCCCGGGCCACTTAATGATGTCACCACTGCGTGGGGCAGAACAAACGTTGGCCTTAAATTGGGGCGCTCCAAATTCAATTAAACAGTTGTCCTGGAAATTCCATCAAGTCCTGTGGTGTTTTCTGTGTGTAGCGGCCATGACATTGGTGACCCTGCAGAGCCCAGATGACATCTGGTCTCAAATCATGGATTCCTCGGCGATCAGCACTGTCTCTGTGAAGCTCCCCCATTCTGGACCCACCGGCCCCGCACATGGATCAGGCAGGTGGAGGCGGAGCTTCAACTCCGGCAGATCACCATGTGTGTTCTACCACATGGTGAGTGTCCTCAACAAGGAAACAGCAGCCAGAGTTGATGATCTGATCCATGATCCCTCTGAGGAGGACAAGTACATTGCCCTCAAAACCCTCCTCCTCAGCATCTTTAAACTCTCCTTGGTCACCATTATCCCTATCCATGATAGGCCGAATTAATGCTATTAAGATGATGATCTTACCTAAATTTTTATATATATTCCAAGCTATACCTATTTTTGTTCCTAAATCTTTTTTTTGATAAGGTCGATTCTAAATTGTCCTCGTATATCTGGCAAAACAAGAATCCTAGATTGGGGAAAAAATATTTACAGAAATCTAAACTAGAGGGAGGGTTGGCATTACCCAACTTTAGAATTTATTACTGGGCAATTAATATTAATTACTTAAGGTATTGGTTGAATTATTCAGAATTATCTCTAAATCCCCATTGGGTAAATTTAGAAATTAAACCGATACAAAATTTTTCAATTAGCTCTATTTTGGGAGCTGCTCTCCCTTTTACACTTACTAAATTATATAAACAAATTGATAATCCAATGGCTAAACATACACTACGTATATGGTTTCAATTCCGGAGATTTTTTGGCCTAAGTCATTTTATCTTGGAAACTCCTATTGTACTAAATTTCCTTTTTCATCCCTCTCTAATTGATCAAGCTTATTTACTCTGGAAAGTTAAAGGTATAACATGCTTTTCGGATTTATTCTTGGATAACTCTTTCATGTCATTTGAACAATTATCCATGAAATATGATTTACCTTGATCTCATTTCTTTCGATATTTGCAGATTAGGAGTTTCTTAGTTTCGACTTTACCCTCTTTTCCCAATCGGGAGACTACGACTGTTTTAGAGGATATACTATATTCAAAATTCCCTCCAAAAGGTGTGATATCTAAATTATATAATATAATTACAAAAATAAATTCTGGGACTTTTGAAAAGTTTAAAAGTGATTGGGAAAGAGAACTCAACCTTCATATTTCTAATGAAAATTGGAATAAAATTCTGCGACTGGTAAACTCTTCTTCTCTATGTGCAAAACATTCACTAATACAGTTTAAAGTTGTTCATAGAGCTCATATGTCTAAAGATAAACTCCATCGCTTTTATTCTCATATCGATCCTATATGTGATAAATGTCAATTGGAAATAGTTTCCCTTACACATATGTTTTGGTCCTGTCCCTCTTTACAGAATTATTGGAAGGAAATTTTTTCCATTATATCTACTGTTTTGAATATTGATTTACAACCACATCCCATTACTGCAATTTTTGGATTACCTATGATAGATTTGACTTATTTATCTCTTCCTGCGGATCGTATGATTGCTTTTCTTACACTAATGGCTAGAAGATCTATACTATTAAATTGGAAAGAGGTAAATCCTCCCACTGTTTTCCAATGGTTTACCCAAACCATACTATGTTTAAATTTAGAGAAAATTAGAAACTCTGTCTATTTTTAAAGTTTTTTTAAAATTCAGATTTGTTTTTTCTTCTTTTTTGGGGTTTTTTTTTTCTCTTTTTTCATATATTGTTATTAATTATATCTTTTTTTTTAGAGATAGTTCACACCCTAAACTGATCAAATTTTTTTTATGATATATTTTTATTCTGTAATATTATTGTTTAATATCTCTGTATTAATTCATTACTTACTATGTATTTTTTTTATATCTCTTTGAACTGTATGTGTTTATAAATTATAATAATAATAAAAAGATTGAAAAAGAAAAGAAAGACTCTCCTGTCGGCAGCACGCAGCCAGGCTGATGCACCTCAATGGCCTAGGGGACAGACCTATATAGTATATACATTAAGGAGTAAAATCATGGATCAGGAGGTGGAATATATGTTGAGAAATTACATTATTAGACCTTCAAACTCAGAAGGTTTTTTTTCTTGTATTCTGGTACCGAAACCAGATGGAATTATTAGATTCTGTACAGATTACAGGAAGGTTAATTCAGTAACTAAAACAGATGGTTATATTATTCCTAGAACAGATGACTGTATTGATAAAATTGGCCTTGATGGACGAGATGCTTGCACTGATAGAAGGTCACAGACCTTGCCTGATGCTTGAGCAAGCCTACCTCGAACAAATGCCAGAGGACATCCCGTTCCTGCAAGCAGACGAGGACTTCTCAAATCCCAGGACAGTCGCAGCCCATGCCGATGTGTTTGGCGGACAATGAGAGAACGAGGCCACCATAAACCAGGTCACAAGCCCTGTGCCTGAATGACCACAGCCCAGACAGAAGATGGAGGAGCACCAGTCGACCTTGTGCTTCTACAGGGGCACAGTTCCTACTTCTTCAAAGCCGCCACCATCATCTCTGGGCCGAAGAAGTCATCAGTTCTTGCCTCAGTGATGGCTGCCCTGCCCCACTTACATCTACCATCATGAAGTGCTTTGAGAGTCTCATCATGGGGCACATAAACCTCCTGTTGCTCCCCTCACTGGACCCCCTGCCATTCGTATATTGATCAAACTGCTCTATGGATTATGCCATCACCACCTCCCTCCATTTAGCCTCACCCATCTGGAAGCAAACACAGGTCTGTTGGAATGTTGTTCATTGACTTCACTTCAGCCTTCAACCCAATCAGACCTCAGTACCTGATGGAGACGTTGAACCTGCTGGGCCTAAACACTTCCCTCTGCAGTTAGATTCTTGACATCCTGTGGGGGAGATCTCAAGCATTCTGGGTCACAATCAGGACTTCCCAGATCATCACCCCTCCCCACCTCACCCGGGCTGTGGGCTTGTCCATTGCTGTCGACTCTGCTGACCCATGGCTGTGCAACTAGACTCAGCTCAAACCATATCCTCAAGTCCATTGATGATGCGACCGTGGTGGGCCTTATCAGCAAGAATGATGAGTCAGTGTTGAGGTGCAGTTGCTAACAGACTAGTGCAGAGCCAACAGTCTATATCTGAATGTTAATAAAACCAAAGAGATGGTTGTCCACTTCAGGGAGGCCCGAAGGATCACTCTTCACTGACCACTGACGGCTCCACCGTTGAGGTTGTGAAAAGGACCAGGTTTCTTGGTGTGCGTTTGGTGGAGAATCTCCCCTGGTCCTCAACACCAGCTCCATTATCGAGAAAGCCCAGTAGCATCTCTTCATCCTCTGAAGGCAGAGGAAAGTTCATCTCCCACCCTCCATCCACACGACATCCTACAGAGGATGTATTGAGAGGATTCGGAGCCATTGCATCACACTCTGGTTTGGAAACTGTACCACCTCAGACCTTAAAACCCTCCAGAGGATAGTGGAATCAGCGGAGAATATCATTGAGGGCTCTCTTCCTGCCATGATGGACATCTACAAGGCAAGATCCACGTGGAAGGCAAATAATATGGTGAAAGACTTCACACACCCTTCTTGGAAATGGTCTCCATTCTTCCATCTGGAAGGAGCGTTCGGGCCCACTCATCCAGATTGTGTAACAGCTTTTATCCGCAAGCCATCAGGCTCCTCTATTTCGAGAACATATGTGTACTCGTATATCATGGGTTTGTTTTCGTGGGTTTTAAAAAAAATTGTCTTATGACTTAATAGTTCACTCCGATTTATGTCAATATGCTCCTTGTTCCTGGAGAAACCCTCTCTCATCTTTCCTGTGATATTAATGGCAATGGTTTGAATGATAAATAAAGGTGACTTGACCACTTGGATTTCCTTCCCTTCAGACCCCAAAGAGTACGGATTGGTAAACTCATCTCCTCCACAATCAGGAGCGGAGAGTCACAGGATGGCCAATTCCATCTCCTGGTCTATTCTCTTTGCACCTATGACTGATTCAGAAATTACATTTTCCAATCACTTATTAGCAAATGATACCACAGCAGTGCACTGTATAAAAAGGGTCAATGGGTCAGCACACAGGACGGAGACAGAAATCTTGGCTGAAGCAATATAACACCCACTGTCTGCGTCAAAGAGCTGATTGTGGACTTCAGCAATGTGTGACAGAGTATATAGATATGTTTTTGGGAGATCAATTGGGAAAGGTTTAGAGCACTGTTCAGGTGTCCCAGCTATATTCATCCTTTATGAGTGACGAGCCACCTGCTGGTGAGGGGTAACAGGAAGTCCTCCCTATGGCGCTCCATTCCATCCAGTTGCTACTATGTACCATGACCAACACTACTCGTCACAAGCTCTTACTCAATTTGGAAAGTAGGTCGACATCAAGAACAACACTCCCAACCTGGATCACCACTCCGGGTCCAGTCCTTCTCAGGAAGCACGTGAGGAGAAGCAAGAACCGACCCCCTGGTGGAAAGGGCAAACCTGCTCCACACCAATCCCACGTATGCCTTTGTGGATACCCGGATGGGAGGGAGAACACGGTCTACATCAGGACCTGGCAACCACCAGATCAAAGGGTTTGTTGCCTCAGGTGCCCTGCAAATCACGGAGCTCATTCTCACAGCCCCCAGTCAGGGCCTCGGGGGATCCAGTTCAGGAGGAAAGTGCATCCCCCTCCACCATTGAGCCAGAGGACCAGCCCACCTCTCCTCCCTCACAAGGGGATCAGGAGACCCAAGGAGCCTAAGGGCCCCCCCCCCCCAGTGCTAAGGTGCTCCACCAGGATCTCCAGGTCCCCGCATCGCTTAATTCTGTAAATTTGTAAACGTATATTTTTCAACTTTTCTTCTGAACCCATGATCTCTGTCTTCATTCACAGACCCTAAATTCTACAAGAAGGGGTGAATGCAGTGAATTGGGATTCACTGGTAGTGGGTCGGGAAATGTTTGTATTGGAATATATGGGTCAGCACAATGTCGAGGGCCAAAGGGCCTGTGCTGTGTTTTGCAGGAAAGTGCACAGTGATTTTTTTTTCCAAAAGATAAGGTTGTATTTGACAAAATGTGTGGTGTTTTGGGGTCAAAAACCACAACTTTGCAGGGCCAAAATCTGGGCAGTTTTCATTTAAAAAGCCCAAACTGTGATTTACAAATTGTGTGTTTTGGTTTAAAAACCATGTCTGTACTTTGCAAAAGATGAGACAATGAGACCTAGGAGCAGGTCGGCCATTCAGCCCATCGAGTCCGCTCCACCATTTCATCATGAACTGATCCATTCTCCCACCGCCCCACTCCCCTGCTTCTCCACACAGCCTTGGTACCCTGACTGTTCAGAGAGCTGGGACTGGGAGAACATGGCAGCACTGGCAGAGCTGCAGACCCATGGAGAGCGGAAACCCAGGGCTCCGTTGTGGGCTCCTACCATCCAGTCTGAATGCTGTTGGATCCGGACAGGCTTTAAAAACCTGTAGATTGACCTGATGCTGGTTTTATTTGAAAAATACTGCAGCCGTGGGGGCCGCCTCCAGGATAGCAGGGCCTATGATTGGCAGCAGCCAGGAGAGGTGAGAGACTTCGGGGAAGCAGAGGACTGGCTCAGGGCACCAGGAAATGGGGAGCCCACCCCGGTTTAAGAAGGAGATGCAGAGGAGGTGACCCCTGGGACAGGATCACAGCGGCAGCCCAGAGAGGGGTTCTGTCGTTGAACCCACAGGTGGGGGGGCGTGGGCGATTCGAGGGAAGCTGCTGACAAGTGCAGTTGAGGGATTCACAGGACTGCAGGAGACTGGCTCAAGACTGGCCGAAGGGGATCCAGGGATCTGAAGCAGGATGAGAGAGGGGGCCGAGGTCCCTGAAGGGTTCCTCATCGTGATTGGGGGCTCAGATCTGGAGCTCAAGCTGCTGATGGTTTGGACTAGATTCTGTGTGGTGACAGGGGCTATGGGAGGGTTGGAGGCAAATTGACGGACGCTCAGTGACTCTGGGAAGGTCTCATTTGCTTCTCTTTCTCTGACTGTAAAGAGGTGCTTCAAGCAATTTCTGCCAATGTCAAATCTGTCTGCCCTACAGCAGATGAAAAACAAATTTTGTGTAATGTTGCACTGTCTTTATTACATGGCAATAAATTGAATCTTAACTCTTGGAAATGTGAGAGAGATCTGACTCTTTCATTTGTCCACACAGAGAGTGGTGCTGCCTGGAATGTATTGGCGAGGGTGGTGATCGAGGCTGGGACAACCGGGACATTGAAGACTCTTTGACAGGCAGATGGATGTAAGGATAATAAAGGGTGACGGGTGTAAGGTAGGTTAGATTGTTATGGAGTAGGTTTACGTCGGTCAGCACAACATTGTGGACTGAACGGCCGGTCTGTGCTGGAATGTTCTGTGTTCAATGCTGTTGAGCAAATAAGGAGGGTTCCAACAGTCCCAGTCAGGATGGTGATAAAGATGGGGACAGATGTGGCTTTGGTGAGGGCCCCTGCTTCAGCTCCAACTCTTCCCAACAAAGCCTGTGCACCGTGTACATGGCTCAATGTCCGTGGGACCTTCTCTCGTGGTCTTGTATT
Source organism: Narcine bancroftii (assembly GCF_036971445.1). Classification (NCBI taxonomy): domain Eukaryota; kingdom Metazoa; phylum Chordata; class Chondrichthyes; order Torpediniformes; family Narcinidae; genus Narcine; species Narcine bancroftii. The sequence goes on along the minus strand of NC_091479.1, from coordinate 51,784,410 downwards.
TCCTTGTGACAGGAAAGGAGGGGACTTGAGCTCTGCTTCCCTGTTCTCTCCCAACAACTGATCCTAATTCTCCTCATATTTTTGCTGAATCATTACAATTAAACACAGTTTGAATTTCCAGACTTTACTGTGGCATTCCCTGAAAAAAATTATTTCCCGCCACTCAGATCTTTTCACAGAGTCATAAAGTTTCCCAGCGTAGAAACAGGCCCTTTGGGCCAACTACAGATTGACTGTCAGAGTTCAGTGCATGACGTCACATTCAACCCTGAGATTCTTGTTCCTGTAGGCGAGGCAGAGTTACCACTTCTTGGTCATGCCAAAAAGAACCAACTCAACCTATGCAGGGAAACAAATAAAGAACAACTGGGAACAAATGGTGCCATATTGATTCCGATTTATTGTCAAGTACACATAAAAACTCAGAGATTCATTTTTCCTCTGGACAGACACAAATACCACTTATTGGAGGTCTAAAAAACTGTACACAACATACACATGTAAACACATGAAGAACTGCAAACAAAGTGTACAATACATTTGAAAAAAATCGTTAAAGTCTAAACATAAGAATCCTTAAATGAGTCCCGTAAGCCAACTACCCAGAGCCGACGTAACCCCACTACCCACAGCTGCCTTAACCCCACTACCCAGAGCCGCCATAACACCGCCACCCAGAGCCGCCATAACCCTACCACCGAGAGGTGCCGTAACCCCACTACCCAGAGCCACCGTAACCCCACGACCCAGAGCCAACGTAACCCCACTACTCACAGCTGCCTTAACCCCATGACCCAGACCGCCATAACACCGCCACCCAGAGGTACCGTAACCCCACCACGCCATAACCCCACCATCCAGAGCCGCCGCAACCCCACCACCCTGAGCCACCATAACCCCACCACCCAGAGCTACCATAACCCCACTACACAGACCCACCATATCCAAACTACCCAGAATCACCTTAACCCCACTACCCAGAGCCAGCGTAACCCGACTACCCAGGCCACCATAACCCCACTAAACAGAGCCACCATAACCCCACTATCCAGAGCCATCGTAACCCCACTAACCAAAGCCACAGTAATCCCCACTACCCAGCGCCAACGTAACCCCACTACCCAGAGCCACCGTAACCCCACTACCCTAGCCACCATAACACCACTACCCAGACCCACCATAACCCCACCACCCAGAGCAACCGTAAACCCACTCTCCAGAGCCACCGTAACCCCACTACCCGGAGCCACAATAACCCGACTGCCCAGAGTCATCGTGACCTGACTACCCAGATCCACCGTAACCAAACTACCCAGAGCCACCGTACCAACACTACCCAGAGCCACCGTAAACCAACTACCCAGAGCCACCGTAACTCCACGACCCAGAGCCGCCGTAACTCCACAATCCAGAGCCGCCGTAACCCCACTACCCAGAGCCACCGTAACCCCACGACCCAGAGCCACTGTAACCCCATGACCCAGAGCCACCGTAACCCCACTATCCAGAGGCACCGTAACCCCCACTACCAGAGCCACCGTAACCCCACTACCCAGGGTCACCGTAGCCCGACTACCCAGAGCCACCGTAACCCCACTACCCAGAGCCACCTTAATCCCCCTAACCAGAGCCACTGTAACCCTACGACCCAGAACCACAAAAATCCCACGACCCGGAGCCACCGTAACCCCCACGACCCAGAGCCGCCGTAAACCAACTAACCAGAGCCGCCATAACCCTACCACCGAGAGGTGTCGTAACCCCACCACTCATAGCCGCCATAACCCCACAACCCAGAGACACTGTAACCCGACAACCCAGAGCCACCGTAAGCCCACGACCCAGAGCCACCGTAACCCCACTAACCAGAGCCACCGTAACCCTCACTACCCAGAGCCACCGTAACCCCACTACCCAGAGCCACCTTAATCACACTACACAGAGCCACCGAAACACCACGACCCAGAGCCACCGTAATCCCACATCCCAGAGCCACCGTAACACCCATGGCCCAGAGCCACCGTAACCCCACTACCGAGTGCCACTGTAACCCCACGACTCTGAGACACCATAACCCCACTACCCAGAGCCACCGTAACCCCACTCCCCAGAGCCGCCATAACCCCACTAACCTGAGCTGCCGTAACCCCACCACCCTGAGGCGCCGTAACTCCACCACCCAGTGGCGCCATCACCCCACGACCCAGAGCTGCCTTAGCTCAATGACCCAGAGCCGCCGTAGCCCCATGACCCAGAGACGCCATAGCCCCACTACCCAGAGCTGCCGTAACCCATTACACAGAGCCGCCATAACCCCACTACCCAGAGCCACTGTAACCCCACTACCCAGAGCCGCCGTAACCCCACTACCCAGAAACGCCGTAACCCCATTACCCAGAGCCACCGTAACCCCAATACCCAGAGCCGCCGTAACCCCACTACCCAGAGTCGCCGTGACCCCTCTACCCAGAGCCACCGTAACCCCACAACCCTGAGCTGCCATAACCCCATGACCCAGATCCGCCGTAACCCCACGAGCCAGAGCCACCGTAACCCCACGACTGAGAACCGCCATAACCTCATGACCCAGAGCCAATGTGACCCCATGATCCAGAGCCGCCGTAACCCCACTACCCAGAGCCGCCGTAACCCCACGACCTAGAGCCGCCGTAACCCCACGACCTAGAGCCGCCGTAACCCCAATACCCAGAGCCGCCGTAACCCCACAACCCAGAGCCGCCCTTACACAACTACCCAGAGCCTCCGTAACCCCACTACCCAGAGTCGCTGTAACCCCTCTACCCAGAACCGCCGTAACCCCACAACCCTGAGCCGCCATAATCCCACGACCCTGAGCCGCCGTAACCCCATGACCCAGAGCCACCGTAACCCCATGACTGAGAGCCGCCATAACCTCATGACCCAGAGCCACAGTGACCCCACGATCCAGAGCCACCGTAACCCCACGACCCAGAGCCGCCGTAACCCCACGACCCAGAGCCGCCGTAACCCCACTAGCCAGAGCCGCCGTAACCCCACTAGCCAGAGCCGCCGTAACCCCACGTCCCAGAGCCGCCGTAACCCCACGACCCAGAGCCGCCGTAACCCCACGACCCAGAGCCGCCGTAACCCCACGACCCAGAGCCGCCGTAACCCCACTAGCCAGAGCCGCCGTAACCCTACTACCCTGAGCCGCCGTAACCCCACTACCCAGAGCCGCCGTAACCCCACAACCCTGAGCCGCCATAATCCCACGACCCAGAGCCGCCGTAACCCCATGACCCAGAGCCACCGTAACCCCACGACTGAGAGCCGCCATAACCTCATGACCCAGAGCCACAGTGACCCCACGATCCAGAGCCGCCGTAACCCCACGACCCAGAGCCGCCGTAACCCCACTAGCCAGAGCCGCCGTAATCCCACGACCCAGAGCCGCCGTAACCCCACTAGCCAGAGCCGCCGTAACCCTACTACCCTGAGCCGCCGTAACCCCACTACCCAGAGCCGCCGTAACCCCACAACCCTGAGCCGCCATAATCCCACGACCCAGAGCCGCCGTAACCCCATGACCCAGAGCCACCGTAACCCCACGACTGAGAGCCGCCATAACCTCATGACCCAGAGCCACAGTGACCCCACGATCCAGAGCCGCCGTAACCCCACGACCCAGAGCCGCCGTAACCCCACTAGCCAGAGCCGCCGTAATCCCACTAGCCAGAGCCGCCTCAACCCGACTACCCAGAGCCGCCGTAACCCCACTACCCAGAGCCGCCGTAACCCCACTACCCAGAGCCGCCATATCCCCACTACAAAGAGCCGCCGTAACCCCACTACCCAGAGCCGCCGTAACCCCACTACCCAGAGCCGCCGTAACCCCACTACCCAGAGCCGCCGTAACCCCACTACCGAGAGCCGTCGTAACCCTACTACCCTGAGCCGCCGTAACCCCACTACCCAGAGCCGCTGTAACCCCACTACCCAGGGCCACTGTAACCCCACCCTGTGCAGTGGCATTTCTAGTTGGGACGTGCCTTTGTTTTTGATCATTTGAAAACAGCTTAAATGTACTTATAAATACCACTGATATTATTATTTTACATTCTATAAAATTCCAAATTCTGAAAGTGTCTGGTCCACAGGATGTTGGATAAATGATTGAGCACCTGGAAACAGAAAGAAGAAAGAGTTAGAGAAGAGAAATCAAACTATTATATAAACACAATATCATAACAGTCAAATGACAACAAGGTTGTAAATTACTTCAACAATTATAACATGGCAAATTGTAAAAAGTCACAAAATTATATAATACGACAAATTCTATCCTCTCACCTTCTGAACTTCTCGGGTAAGTACAAATCATTTCACTACCATTAAAGTAAAACACAAAATAATAAAGCAAGTTTCTAGTGATCTCATAAATTAGGAAAATATTGAATAAAATGAGCCCATAAGCAGAGATAGATTAAATGTGATCAAGGTAGAAGAACATCGGAGATTCCCCAAAGTATCTTTTCCTTTAGCAGGCCCTTTCCACATCCAGAAGGACTATTACACAGCTGACATCCGCCAGGAGGCGCAGTCCAAATCCGGCACCTGTCAGACAGACCATCCCACAACAGGCACCTGACCAATCCTCATCTGGCATCTGGGAGATGGACTATCCACACCTGGCACCTGGCAGGTGGATCATTCCACATCTAGCAGGCAGACCATTCCATATCTCGCAGGCAGACCATCCCACATCTGGCACCTGGCAGGCGGACCATTATACATCTGGCAACTGGTAGGCAGACAATTCCACATCTGGCATCTGGCAGGAGGACCATCCCACATCTGGCATATGGCAGCAAAGCTATTCCACATCTGGCATCTAGCAGCAGGAACATTCCACGTTCGGCACCTGAAAGGTGGACTATTCCACATCTGGCAGGCCGACCATTCCACATCCGGCATCTTGCAGCAGAAATATTCCACATCCGGCATCTGGGATTTGGAGGATTCCACATCAAGCAGGAGGAAGAGACTACTGGGGAAATGACCAACTCACACATACCAGAAGCAACACCAAATAAACAAAGAAGGCTGCAGATTTTCACGAATGTCAAATTCCTAAGCATTAAAATTCTGAGGATCTGTCATGGAGTCTCCATGGTGATGCATTCAAAAAAAGGGCTATTGGTTATACTGTGTGATATGCCTGAGGAGATTCATTATCGCAATGAAGACACACCTTAACCTCCACAGGTGTACTATGCAGATCATTCTGGTAGGTTGCATCACTGCCTGGTCTGGAGGTGCCATCTCTCAGGAAAATCATAATTTCGAGAGGGTATTTAACTCTCCCTGTAACATCACAGGCACCAGAATTCACTCCAGTCAGAATCTATACATGACATGCTGTCTTAAAATAAAAGTCTCTATCATGTAAAACCTCCACCATCCAGACCATAACTTCCTCACTCTACTATCATTGGATAAGGTACTGGAGCCTGAGGAATAGAGGTCAATGCCACCATGTCAGTTTCTTCCCTGATGCCACCTGATCCTGTATAATCAATGAGCCAAAGACACAGCCTTGCTTTTTTGTGCACTGTTAACTTTATTTTTAAGTCTAGTTCTGAACGATGGTTATAAGATGAATGTTTTCTCCATCCTGCTGCCCCAAATCACCAAATATTAGGACATGTTCTTGACAATAAATCCTGATTCTGAACCTGACAAGATATGAAAGGTATTTCACAAAAAGTGGAAATAGGTGCATGAGACCAAAAAATATGTAAACAATTACCTTCCCAGCAGGAGGCACACTGCACATCCGGCATCCGGATTGAGGCTCTTTCCACATCCGGCAGGAGGACTATTCCACATCCAGCATCCGGCAGGAGTCCCATTCCACATCCGGCAGGAGGCCCATTTCACATCCGGCATCCGGATGGAGGCCCATTCCACATCCGGCAGGAGGACTATACCACATCCGGCATCTGGCAGGAGGCCCATTCCACATCCGGTTGGTGGCCCCTTTCATATCCGGTACCCGGCAAGAGGCCCTTTGCTTCAAAGGCATGAGGCTCTCTTTTAAAATATTTTCAGTGGCCTTTAAGAAACAAGAAACAAACAGAAGCCATTAATCAATGGTAATACATAAAAAGGAAGATTCAGATAAAATACAAATTATAAAAATAATTTATCATGTCTAACCATTATATCATAACAAGCAGAAATAAAGTGATAAACATTTAAACAATTATAACATATGTCTAATAGAACATGATTTAAAGAGTATACAATGCTCCAATTTCATTCCCCTTCCCTTCTGAAGTTCTTTAGTGAGTACATAATATTTCAATATCATTAATGAAACACAAACATATAAAGCAAGGTCCCAGTGATTAAATGTAAAAAAATGTTGAATTAAAGGTGCCCATGGACACAGAATGTTTAAATGTGAATCTGTGGAAGGACATCTGATTAATTCTAAGTAAGGCCTGCCACCATATTACAGCGTAATTGAGTGTTTTTAGGGGCAACAGCATCTTTCCAACTCATCAATATTGAACGTCGATCAACAAGGGAGGCAAAAGAGATGACATGTGGTTAATTCATAGTTCAATTCATTTAGGTTGTCTCTGTTGATCCAAAAGGAGCAATATTAGATTAGTTATCCACTTCAGGACATCCTTCAATACCATTGTTCCCTCAGTGCTGGTCAAAAAGCAACTAACTCTATCCCTCTGTACATCACTCTGCAATTGGATCTTTGACATTCTCATTGGAAGCCTACAGTCAGGACGAATTGGAAACAAGGTCTCTTCCCCACTGATCATCAACACAGGCGCAGTCCAAGGATGTGTGCTTAGCCCCCTGCTCTACTCTCTGTAAACCCCTGACTGTGTGTGGTGAGCCATAATTCCATTGCTATCAACATGTTGGCGGATGACACTACAATTGTCAGCAAACAATAAATGGCAATGATGAAGCGAAGAAGGAAGGACATAGATCAGCTGATTGAATGCTAACAAATCAAACTTTTCACTCAATGTCAACAAAACAATGGATAAGATTTTGGATTCTGCAGGAAGTCAAAAGAACACGACCCAGTCTTCATGGAGGTCTCAGGAGTGCAGATGTTCGCGAATGTCAAATTCCTAAGCATTAAAACTCTGAGGATCTGTCATGGAACCTCCATCGTGATGCTTTCACAAAAAAACCTCACCATTGGCTATACTGTGTGAGGTGCCTGAGGAGATTCATTATCGCAATGAAGACACTCCTTAACCTCCACATGTGTACTATGCAGATCATTCTGGTAGGTGCATCACTACCTGGTCTGGAGCTGCCATATCTCAGGAAAATCATAATTTCGAGAGGGTTTTTATCTCTCCCTGTAACATCACAGGCACTAGAATTCACTCCAGTCAGAATCTATACATGTCTTAAAATAAAAGTCTCTATCATGGAAAACCTCCACCATCCAGACCATAACTTCCTCACTCTACTATCATTGGATAAGGTAGTGGAGCCTGAGGAATAGAGGTCAATGCCACAATGTCAGTTTCTTCCCTGATGCCACCAGATCCTGTAAAATCAATGAGCCAAAGACACAGCCTTGCTTTTTTGTGCACTGTTAACTTTATTTTTAAGTCTAGTTCTGAACGATGGTTATAAGATGAATGTTTGCTCCATCCTGCTGCCCCAAATCACCAAATATTAGGACATGTTCTTGACAATAAATCCTGATTCTGAACCTGACAAGATATGAAAGGTATCTTCACAAAAAGTGGAAATAGGTGCATGAGACCAAAAAATATGTAAACAATTACCTTCCCAGCAGGAGGCACACTGCACATCCGGCATCCGGATTGAGGCTCTTTCCACATCCGGCAGGAGGACTATTCCACATCCAGCATCCGGCAGGAGTCCCATTCCACATCCGGCAGGAGGCCCATTTCACATCCGGCATCCGGATGGAGGCCCATTCCACATCCGGCAGGAGGACTATACCACATCCGGCATCTGGCAGGAGGCCCATTCCACATCCGGCTGGTGGCCCCTTTCATATCCGGTACCCGGCAGGAGGCCCATTGCTTCAAAGGCATGAGGCTCTCTTTTAAAATGTTTTCAGTGGCCTTTAAGAAACAGGACACAAACAGAAGCCATTAATCAATGGTAATACATAAAAAGGAAGATTCAGATAAAATACAAATTATAAAAATAATTGATCATGTCTAACCATTATATCATAACAAACAGAAATAAAGTGATAAACATTTAAACAATTATAACATATGTCTAATAGAACATGATTTAAAGAGTATACGATACTCCAAATTCCTTCACCTTCCCTTCTGAAGTTCTTTTGTGAGTACATAAAATTTCTCTACCATTAAAGAAAACAAACATATAAAGCAAGGTCCCAGTGATTAAATGTAAAAAAATGTTGAATTAAAGGTGCCCATGGACACAGAATGTTTAAATGTGAATCTGTGGAAGAACATCTGATTAATTCAAAGTTAGGCCTGCCACCATATTACAGAGTAATTGAGTGCTTTTAGGGGCAACAGCATCTTTCCAACTCATCAATATTGAACGTCGATCAACAAGGGAGGCAAAAGAGATGACATGTGGTTAATTCATAGTTCAATTCATTTAGGTTGTCTCTGTTGATCCAAAAGGAGCAATTTTGGATGAGTTATCAACATCAGGACGTCCTTCAATACCATTGTTTCCTCAGTTCTGGTCAAAAATCAACTAACTCTATCCCTCTGTACCTTACTCTGCAATTGGATCTTTGACATTCTCATTGGAAGACCACAGTCAGGATGAATTGGAAACAAGGGCTCTTCCCCACTGATCATCAACACAGGCGCAGTCCAAGGATGTGTGCTTAGCCCCCTGCTCTACTCTCTGTAAACCCATGACTGTGTGTGGTGAGCCATAATTCCATTGCTATCCACATGTTGGCGGATGACACCACAATTGTCAGCAAACAATAAATGGCAATGATGAAGCGAAGAAGGAAGGACATAGATCAGCTGGTTGAATGCTAACAAATCAAACTTTTCACTCAATGTCAAAAAAACAAAGGACAAGATTTTGGATTCTGCAGGAAGTCAAAACAACACGACCCAGTCTTCATGGAGGTCTCAGGAGTGCAGATGTTCACGAACGTCAAATTCCTAAGCATTAAAATTCTGAGGATCTGTCATGGAGCCTCCATGGTGATGCTTTCACAAAAAAGCCTCACCATTGGCTCTATTGTGTGAGGTGCCTGAGGAGATTCATTATCGCAGTGAAGACACTCCTTAACCTCCACAGGTGTACTATGCAGATCATTCTGGTAGGTTGCATCACTGCCTGGCTTGGAGGTGCCATATCTCAGGAAAATCATAATTTCGAGAGGGTTTTTATCTCTCCCTGTAACATCACAGGCACTAGAATTCACTCCAGTCAGAATCTATACATGACATGCTGTCTTAAAATAAAAGTCTCTATCATGGAAAACCTCCACTATCCAGACCATAACTTCCTCACTCTACTATCATTGGATAAGGTACTGGAGCCTGAGGAATAGAGGTCAATGCCACCATGTCAGTTTCTTCCCTGATGCCACCAGATCCTGTATAATCAATGAGCCAAAGACACAGCCTTGCTTTTTTGTGCACTGTTAACTTTATTTTTAAGTTTAGTTCTGAACGATGGTTATAAGATGAATGTTTGCTCCGTCCTGCTGCCCCAAATCACCAAATATTAGGACATGTTCTTGACAATAAATCCTGATTCTGAACCTGACAAGATATGAAAGGTATCTTCACAAAAAGTGGAAATAGGTGCATGAGACCAAAAAATATGTAAACAATTACCTTCCCAGCAGGAGGCACACTGCACATCCGGCATCCGGATTGAGGCTCTTTCCACATCCGGCAGGAGGACTATTCCACATCCAGCATCCGGCAGGAGTCCCATTCCACATCCGGCAGGAGGCCCATTTCACATCCGGCATCCGGATGGAGGCCCATTCCACATCCGGCAGGAGGACTAAGCCACATCCGGCATCTGGCAGGAGGCCCTTTCCACATCCGGCTGGTGGCCCATTTCATATCCGGTACCCGGCAGGAGGCCCATTGCTTCAAAGGCATGAGGCTCTCTTTTAAAATATTTCCAGTGGCCTTTAAGAAACAGGAAACAAACAGAAGCCATTAATCAATGGTAATACATAAAAAGGAAGATTCAGATAAAATACAAATTATAAAAATAATTGATCATTTCTAACCATTATATCATAACAAACAGAAATAAAGTGATAAACATTTAAACAATTATAACATATGTCTAATAGAACATGATTTAAAGAGTATACGATACTCCAAATTCCTTCACCTTCCCTTCTGAAGTTCTTTTGTGAGTACATAAAATTTCACTACCATTAAAGAAAACAAACATATAAAGCAAGGCCCAAGTGATTAATTGTTACCAAAATGTTGAATTAAAGGTGCCCATGGACGTAGAATGTTTAAATGTGAATCTGTGGAAGAACATCTGATTAATTCAAAGTTAGGCCTGCCACCATATCACGGAGTAATTGAGTGTTTTTAGGGGCAACAGCATCTTTCCAATTCATTAATATTGAACGTCGAGCAACAAGGGAGGCAAAAGAGATGACATGTGGTTAATTCATAATTCAATTCATTTAGGTCGTCTTTGTTGATCCAAAAAGGGAAATCATAGGGCAAAGGAGTTAAGGGTTATGGGGATAAGGCTGGAAAGGGGTATTGATGGTAGTGATCAGCCAGGATTTGTAAAATGGTGGTGCTGGCTCGACGGGCCGAAGGGCCCACTCCAGCTCCTATTGTCTATTGTAAATATCAGATTGACCCTGAGAACTAAAGTGTGCTCTTCATTGACTACAGCTTGTCCTTCAAAACTGCTATCAACTCAGTGCTGGTCAAGAAGTAAAATCTCTCACCCCCCTGTACCTCACTCTGCAATTGGATACTTAACTCTCTCAACCAAAGACAACAGCCAGTATGAATCGGAAACTACGTCTCCTCCCCACAGTTTCTCAGCACAGGCCCACTCTAAGAATTTGTGCTTTGCCCACATCGCTCTCATTATTGTTAACACGTGACCATGTGGCGAGGCACATTTCCATTGCTTTCTGCGTGTTTCCCGATGACAGGACAAATCTCGGCCAAATAACAAATGGAATGACAAAGTGTACAGGAGGGACATAGATCAGCTCGGCTACTGTGTAACAACGACATCCTTTCCCTCAATGACACCAAAACAGAGGAGATAATTATGGATATCAGGGTGAAGTCTGCAGACCACGATTCGATCTTCATGGAGGATTCAGCAGTGGAGATGATCAAGAATCTATTCAGAAAGAAGGCTCGCCAGTGGCTATACATTCTGAGGTGTATTAGGTGCTTTGGTATTTCATCCAAGACACCGGTAACCTCCACAGGTGAACTTTGGAGAGCATTCTGGCTGGTTTCATCACTGCCTGGTATAGAGGCGCCAACTCTCAGGAAGTTCACCCTGCCACATCATCGGCGGCAGAATTCACTTCATCGACAACATCTACGTGAGGCGTTATATTAAAAAAGAATCCTGTATCAGCAAAGACCCCCACCACCCAGACCATAATGTCTTCACTCTGCTACCCTTCGGAGAAAGGTACTTGAGCCTAAGGACAAGCAGCGCATGCCACGAGGACAGCTTCTTCTCCGATGCCACCAAATTCTTGAATAATCAATGAGCAAAAGACACTGCCTTGTTTTTTTCCACTGTTAACTTCATTTTTTAAAGCAATGTTAAAAGATGGTTATAACATGAATGTTTGCACTATTCTGCTACCCCAAATCACTGAAATTCATTACTTGTTCTTGACAATAAATTCTGATTCTGAATCAGAAAACATATGTTAGACTTCTTCACTAAAAAGTTCAGAGAAGAGTGAGAGAAAAAAAAATGGAACAAAATCTTCTCTTTAAAATCATCTCTTCAGAATTTAGCTTAAACTATAATGGGCACCCCCTCCTCACACGCACGCACGCACGCACGCACGCACGCACGCACGCACGCACGCACGCACGCACGCACGCACGCACGCACGCACGCACGCACCCACCCACACATTCATTTGCACATTGTGGGGTTAAGTTACATTTATGTTTAGAGTTAAGGAACAAATGATAAACTATAAATAAATAAAACGATTGTTTGGAAGATATTGTTTTCTTTGTGAATTTCTATTGCTGCTGGTCTCGTATTTAACACATTCCCTGGCTTTCTTCCTATAAACCATGATTCCCTGACAAATCCTATACATCTCAATCTCTGCCTTAATTACTCCCAATGACCTCACTTCCACAATCGCCTTTAGCAACAAGCTTCACAGACTCGTGAGCCCCGGACTAAAGAAATATTTTGCATCTCTGTTTTAAATTGACACCCTTTTATCCTGACATTATGCCCTCTTATCCTACAATCCACTGTCATGGGAAACATCCTTGACACATCTACTCTGGCTCGGCCTTCCAGCATTTGAACTGCCTCAATAAATTTCCCCTCATCCTCTGTACTCTATCAAGAACAGCCAAAAAGCTTAAAACGATTCCTCAAATGCTAACCCTTTGAATCCTGGTATCATTCCAGTCAATCATCTCTTAACCCTCTCGTCTCCTAAATGCAATTCTACGATTAATGGTCCAATAGACAGTATGCCTTGTTAATCACAGAATCAACCTGAACAGCTTTTTGGAGCCCCCTATGGACTCAAACCACAAGATCCCTGTGATCCTCCACACTGCCAAGAGTCTTACCATTAAAACTAAATTCTGCCATCATATCTGACCTACCAAAATGAACCAGTTTGCATTTCTTTGGATTGAATTCCAACTGCCACTACTCAGCCGGGGTTTTGCTTCCAAACAATGTCCTGCTGTAACCTCTGACAGGCCTCCACACTATCCACAACACCCCAAATCACTGTGTCATCTGCAAACTGACTAACCCATCCCTCCACTTCCTCATCCAGGTCATTGATCCAAATCACAATGGTTCCCAGAACAGATCCCTGAAGAACACCACTGGGCACCTACCTCCATGCAGAATAGGACCCGTCCACAACCACTCTCTCCCATCTGTGGTCAAGCTCATTCTGCATCCACAATGCAATGCCCCTTTGGTTGCTTTGCCTCCATACCTTCTCAATAACACTTGCATAGGGAACCTTATCAAATGCCTTGCAGAAATTCATATACCCAACATCTCCTGCTCTTCCTTCATCAATGGGTTCAGTCACAGCCTCAAAGAAATTCAATCAGGCTCGTAAGGCTCAACCTGCCCTGGACAAAGTCACGTTGACTCTTCCTCATTGTATTCCACCTCTCCAAATGTTCATAAATCCTGCCTCTCATCATCTTCTCCATCAATTGACCAACCACTGCTCGATCATTTCCTGGGCTACCTCTACTCACTTTCCTGAATAAAGAATCAACATCCTCCGGAACCTCTCCCGTCCCATCGATGATTCGAAGATCGTTGCCAGAGGTTCAGCGATCTCCTCCCTCACCTCCTAGAGTCGCCTGGGATCCATCTCATCTGGTCCCAGCCACTTCTCCAACTTGATGCTTTCCAAAAGCTCCACCACATCCTCTCTCTTTTATCTCCAGGCTCAAGCTTTTCAGTTTGCTGCAGGTCATCACTTCAATCACCAAGATCCTGTTCCATCGTCAAATCTTCATCAACCCCTCTGCTATTTCCTCACTTTCCCATTGTTACACTTGATAGGTCCTATTCTTTCACGTCTTATCCTCTTGCTCTTCACCCACTTGTAGAATGTCTTGATGATGTCGTGGTCTTACAGTTCAAAAATACACGCCACTTTTGAACAAATCTGCTCCTACACCCCCACTTATCTCCACCACTGTGTCAGCAGGATCAAGGCCTGTCCGACATGTCCTGTGCTGGGAAGGGAGCTGAATCTCATGCTCGGAATCAGAGATTGACAAGAATATGTGTCACAAATTTTGCTGAAACTGAATAACATTAATATTGACTTCTCTGGCTGTCGTTAAGCTCCCCACTTCAATTCTCCCCCATCACCTTCCCCAAGATCTGTCTCTCTCCCCTTTCCCTTTCTCCTTTCCCACAGACATCATCAATGCTCACCTCTCTGTTGGATATGACACCATTACGTGTATGAAATGATTTATACTGAACATTTGGTAGTCATTTCTGTAGTATGTAATGAATAAAGCATTGAGTTAGTTGGCATTGACGATATGACTGTCATTATTTACAATGGGGGGCTCGAACATAACAGTGGCGACGAGGATTCAAGAACTCACTCAACCATGACACATTTATCATTTCTACTCCAGAAGACAGTGAGATGACGGCAGCAGTTCCTGCAGCTCCCTTAGACTAATCCAATGAAGATGAAGACACGTGGGAAGCTTATGTAGAAGGTTTTGATGATCATTGTATTGCACATGATATGACTGAAAATCCTACATCCAATAAAAACGGGCATTGTTTTTAACCCTAATGGGAGGAGGCACCTGAGCTCTTAAGATCGCTGACGAGCTCACATATGCCTTCAACAAAAACATCTGCTGAAATCTGTCAAGTGATCGCTCAGCACCTTAACTCCCCACCTCCAGAGATGACAGAAAGTCATAAATTTTACCGACATCAACAACAACACAGAGAGTCTGTCCCCAATTTCATGGCTGCATTATGTAAACTCTCTAGATACAATGCAGTTGGACAGATCAAAGACGTCAAGAGATCAATTCATAATGGGTTTAGCTGAACAAACGACCCGAGGAAAACAAATTGCAACACAAAATCTGACACCTGAACTGGAGTTAGACATTGCGACTGCCGCCGAGACAGTGGGAAGCAATGCAGATGTCTGTCCGAGAGACTTGGCTATCAATAAATCTTGGCGCCAAGATTCTTCCCGCCAGGAACCTGCCCGCCAAAAATGTTTTCGCTGTGGGAAGACGAATCAAAGTCCCAATATTTGCTATTTCAAAAAGCCAAATGCCACAAATGCAATGTGAAGGGGCACATCAAAGCAAGATGCCCATTGATTAAACTGAGGAAAGATTACCAGCCAGCCTCCTGAAAAGTACATTTTGACCAAGAGACGGGAAAAGCCAGACACTGAAATCCAGATACCAATGAATCAGAAGTGGAACCAAACCAAAGTGAACATGTTATCCATCCGTGGGCCACAAAGAGCCAAATTTTTACATCCATGTCCACATGAACAACAAAATGATATGGATGGAACTCAATACAGAAAGAGCGGTTTCCCTCAGGCCCAGAACAATGAAGGAGGGCCAGCTACCACACACAGATGCTCCATCTTAAAAACAGTTATAGGGGAGGAAATACAAGTTCTTGCCAAGTGCCATTTACACGTTAAGTACAAGGATTAATCGAATCAGTTGCCCCTCTATATCACCGAGAGGCCAGAATTGCTCGGTCCTCATGGTTAACAACTTTCAGCTGGATTGGCAAGAAATAGGGAACATAATCAGTCAAAAGAACAAAGAAAAGTGGGATGAACACCTGCAGCAAACCACACACCTCAAACTGGCTCCAATTTTAAAATGTGATGGTAAGGAGATCAAAGCAATCCTGGTGTCTCACCAAGGTTTAGATAATTAAAATAAGAAAATATCGCTCCTGTCCAGGTGAATGCAAGACTATGGAGCAGAAATAGTCTATTCAGCCCCACTACCTGGCCTTCTCCCCTTGATGCTCTGACTAATCAAGAATCTCTGCCGATGACCTGGCTCCATAACTGCCTGTGGCAACAAATTCCACAGATTCACCACCCTCTGGCTACAGAAATTCCTCCACATTTCTGCTCTAAGTGGAATTCCTTCAATCCTGAAGTTGTTCCTTCTCTTCAACTCTTCCACCATAGGAAACAACTGTTCTACATCCACTCTGACTATGCCTGTCACCATTCAAAATGTTTCAATGAGGACCTTCCCCCCCACACATTCTCCTAAATTCTAACGAGTCCAGGCCGAGAGCCAGCAAACGTTCCTCATGTCATGTATCCCACACACTTGTAGCACCAGGCTGTTAGTTTTCCCACAGCTTCCAAGTCCTGCACCATTCCTACTTGGAAATATATTGCTGGTCCTTCATCATCCTTGGATTTTTATCCTGGAAGACCCCCTCCCCCACCCTCCTGCCTAAAAGCAGCTTCACCAGAAAGATGGCTGCAGTTCAAGAAGGCAGTTCAGCCCCACACTCCCCAAAGCTGAGTGGTAAATACTTGCTTTCAGATCAGATTAGATACGATTTATTGTCATGTAATCAAACAGAAATGTAATATTACACATCATCAACAATATTACAGCAGCTATCATCAAGGATCCACACCACACAGCACATGTTCTGTTCTCGCTGGATAGGGTGTAGGGGCCACAAGACTCACACCACTAGGTTCAGGAACAGCCGCTCCCCCTCCACCATCAGACTCTTCAACAACAAACTCAATCAGGGCTTCATTTAAGGACTTTACTTTGCCACTTTATTGATTTTTCCCACTTCTCTTTATTGCACAGTTTGTTTCCATTTCTTTATTTGTTTCCGCAGTGTCCAGTTTTTTCTTGCAATTCCAAGAAGTGGTCATTTGGCCTGGCCCACAAGATAACAAATCTCAGGGTTGTATGTGCGATCATTCATGTACCTTGACTATAAATCTGAATCTGAAATCATTGCCCTCAGTCTGACAATAATGCAGACAAAGATTCACTGTGAGCCTGAACATTGACTGGCTCCCCTTACAGTCAGGCAAAGAGAGGTCAAAGAGAGTCCCTTCACAGTCATTGGGTGACCGTGGATTTGTCTCCGATGCTCCCGCAGCCTCTGCCAGACTCCTGTTCAGTTCAAATCGTGGCCCGTTCCAAACCTACAGCACAGTGAGGAAGTCTTCAAAGCCCAAGGCATACAAAACATGGATGTTAAACTGATTGGAATCCAGCATCTCAGACAGCAACTCATTTGTACATGAGAAATGACATCTATTCGAGTTGACTTGTTCATGTGAAGTCTTGTTTGACGTCTATCATTTCCATTTCTTAAGAAAGTGCATCCAGAAATGTGAAAAGCTGAGACATGAAACAATGTACCTCAAACAAGTTTAAAGGGATGTCCATCAAATTTATATTCAAGAATATGCCTTAAATATTGTACCTCCCCATGGTAAAATTCCAATGAGATTCTTGTATTAGCCAGGTGACACTGTCCACCTGACATTAATACTACTTATTCCCGCTGGTGTGACTCGAATTAAAGCCGTGTCTTGTACTTTGTGGTTCTGTTGGGATTTTTGAAACTCACAGGAGGCACAATGATACAAGGGCAGTTCTATTGTGTCTGTTTCTTCATGGGACTTCGTGTAACCCTTGCTTGGGTTTTTTAAATCATTGGGGAAGAAAAACGTCCTGAAATTTCCATGCAAGAGTGGAAAATCAGTCATATGAAGAAACAATTCTTTGGAAGCAACTTGACAAGAAATTTGTGAGTTTTGAGGTCTGATGGCTCACGCTTCCTCCATAATTGCTTTTGAACAGCAGTAAAGACTATTTTCAACACAAAAATTTCTGAGACTGAACATTAAAATCATCTCTTCAGAATTAAGCTTATAATTTAATAGTTTGGGTTTTGTCCCATGCGCGCATGCACACAGATTTGCACATCATGTGGATAAGTTAGATTTAAGTTTCGAGTGAAGTAAGAGATTATTAATAAATAAATGATTGTTGTGAAGATACCCTTGCCTTTGTGAATATCTATTGCTGCTGGTCGAATATTTAACACATTCCCTGGCTTCTTCCCTTAAACCAAGATTCCCAGACTAATACAAAGCATAGCAATCTCTGCCTTAAATACTCCCAAAGACCTCGCTTCCACAGCCGCCTGTGGGATCAAGCTCCACAGATCATGAACCTCTGGCTAAAGAAATTTTTCTGAATCTCGCTTTTAAATTGGCATCTTTTCTCCAGAAATTATACCCTCGTCCTAAAATCCAGGCCATGGGAAACATCCTTTCCCCATTTACTCTGGCCAGGCCTTTAGCATTTGAACTGCCTCAATATGTTTCCCCTCATCCTACGTAATCCAGCTGAAAACCATTCCTCATAATGTTAACCCTTTCAATCCTGGTCACATTCCAGTAAATCTTCTCTCAACCCTCTCCAAAGCCAGCACTTTGTTTCTCAAATAAGGCACCAAAACTGTCCCCAATACTCCAAGAGAGGCCTTACCTGAGCTTGATGGAGTCTCAACATCACACCCCTGCTCTTGCCTGCTGTCTCTCTGGAAATGAATCCCAACATCGCATTCACCCTGTTTATAACAGAATGGAATGTTCTAGAACTCATTAGGATGACCAATACCCTTCATCGCAATCCGTCAATAATGGTGATTTCAGGTGGGATTGTGATGAATAAATTAGAACTTCCCTGGACATTCCATGTTGTCTTTTGAATGTCCCTCTTGTTCCAGCCTCCATCACCACCCTTGGCAATGCATTCCAGGCACCCACCACACTCTGTGGAAAATAACATCTGGCCTCTGTTATCACCACTAAACTTTCCTCTGAATCTACATTTTCATAAAATTGAATTATTCCCAATCAACTCACATGATCCTATATATGACAATATACCATTTAAGATTGTTTTTTTTTAATTTTTTATTTTTCACACCATAAACCACATTGACCAAGATACATACATTTTCCTTTTCAAATATATAGTGTCATTTTCTACCCCACCCCTCCCTCCTCCCATCCCACCCTCCCTACCCCCCCCCAATTCATTTAAAGTACAGAATCTAAGTAAGATACATTAAACCAGTCAAACAATGTTGTCATTCAATAAAAATAAACAAGAAATTCCACTGAGTCAATTCTTTTCATTTCCTTCTCCTTTCGTTAATTTAGGTGGTAGATGTCCCTGGTAGGTTTTCTCTATTATGTTTCATGTATGGCTCCCATATTTGTTCCAATATTTCAATATTATTTCTTGATTATATGTTATTTTTTCTAATGGAATACATTTATTCATTTCTATATACCATTGTTGTATTCTCAAATTATCTTCTAATTTCCAGGTTGACATAATACATTTTTTTGCTACGGCTAGAGCTATCTTAACAAATCTTTTTTGTGCATCCTCCAAATCAATTCCAAATTGTTTGTTTTTTATGTTACTTAGGAGGAAGATCTCTGGGTTTGTTGGTATATTGTTTTCTGTAATTTTATTTAATATCTGGTTTAGATCTTCCCCAAATTTTTCAACTTTCTCACATGTCCAGATTGCATGAATTGTTGTTCCCATTTCTTTTTAACAACGAAAACATCTGTCAGATACTGTTGGGTCCCATTTATTTAACTTTTGAGGTGTAATGTGTATCCAGTGTAATGTGTATCCAGTTATATTGTATCATACGTAACCTCGTGTTTATTGTATTTCTCATAGTTACAGAGCATAAATTCTCCCATGTTTCCTTCTTTATCTTTATGTTTAAATCTTGTTCCCATTTTTGTTTAGTTTTACCATTTGTTTCCTCATTCTCCTTTTCTTGCAGTTTAATATACATATTTGTTATACATTTTTTGATTATCATTGTATCTGTAATCACATATTCAAAATTACTTCCCTCTGGTAACCTCAGACTGCTTCCCAATTTGTCCTTCAAGTAGGATCTCAGTTGGTAGTATGCCAACACTGTATCTTGAGTTATGTAATATTTATCCTTCATTTGTTCAAAGGATAGTAATTTATTTCCTGAAAAACAATTTTCTAATCTTTTGATTCCTTTTTTCTCCCATTCTTTCAAGGAAAGGTTATCTATTGTAAAAGGGATTAACTGATTTTGCATCAGTATTAGTTTTGGTAATTGGAAATTTGTTTTATTCCTTTCTACATGAATCTTCTTCCAAATATTGAGCAGATGATGTAATACCGGAGAACTCCTACATTGTACCAATTTTTCATCCCATTTATATGTGTTCAGGTATCTTCTCCCCTATTTTATCTAGTTCTAATCTAGTCCAATCTGGCTTTTCCCTTGTTTGATAAAAATCTGATAGGTATCTTAATTGTTCGGCTCTATAATAATATTTAAAGTTTGGCAGTTGTAAGCCTCCTTGTTTATACCATTCTGTTAATTTATCTAGTACTATCCTCGGTTTCCCACCTTTCCATAAAAATTTCCTTATTATTTTCTTTAACTCCTTGAAGAATTTCTCTGTCAAGTATATTGGCAATGCCTGAAATAGGTATTGTATCCTTGGGAAAATGTTCATTTTAATACAGTTTATCCTTCCTATTAGTGTTAGTGGTAAATCTTTCCAATGCTCTAAATCGTTCTGTAATTTTTTCATTAGTGGATAATAATTGAGTTTATATAGATGGCCGAGGTTTTTATTTATGTGTATACCTAGGTATCTTATTGCTTGCATTTGCCATCTGAATGGTGATTCCTTCTTAAATTTTGAGAAATCTGCATTATTGATTGGCATTGCTTCACTTTTATTTGCGTTAATCTTGTTACCCAACACTTCTCCATATTCCTTCAATTTCTTATGTAATTCTTTTATTGACAATTCTGGTTCTGTTAAGTATACTATAACATCATCTGCAAATAAACTGATTTTATATTTCTTGTCTTTTATTTTTATCCCTTTTATTTTATTTTCTGTTCTTATCAATTCTGCTAGTAGTTCTACAGCTAACGCGAACAATAAGGGTGATAGTGGGCATCTCTGCCTTGTTGATCTGCTTAAATTAAATTACTTTGATATATATCCATTTACTGTCACTTTCGCCAATGGACCCTTATATAATGCTTTAATCCAATTAATATATTTCTCTGGTAAACTGAATTTTTGCAATGCTTTGAATAAATAATTCCATTCCACTCTGTCAAAGGCCTTCTCTACATCTAAAGCAACTGCTACTGTTGGCGCTATACTCCCTTCTACTGCATGAATTAAGTTAATAAATTTACAAATATTGTCTGTTGTTCGTCTTTTTTTAATAAATCCAGTTTGGTCTAGATTTACCATTTTAGGTACATAATCGGCTAATCTGTTTGCTAATAGTTTAGCTATTATCTTATAATCTGTGTTAAGTAATGATATTGGTCTATATGATGCTGGTGCGAGTGGATCTTTCCCTATCTTTGGTATTACTGTATTTATTGCTGTTTTGCATGAATCTGGTAAGCTTTGTGTTTTGTCAATCTGGTTGATTACTTCCAGGAGGGGAGGAATTAATAAATCTTTAAATGTTTTATAGAATTTTATTGGGAATCCGTCCTCTCCTGGTGTTTTATTATTTGGTAGTTTTTTTTATTATCTCTTGTATTTCTACTATTTTAAATGGTTCTGTTAATTTATTTTTTTCCTCTATTTGTAATTTTGGTAGTTCAATTTTAGTTAAAAATTCATCTATTTTCCCTTCTTTCCCTTCATTTTCAGTTTGGTATAATTGTTCATAGAATTCTCTGAAGTTTTCATTAATCTCCGTTGGATTTTATGTGATTTGTTTGTCTTTTTTCCTTGATGCCAATACCATTCTCTTAGTTTGTTCTGTCTTAAGCTGCCATGCTAGAATTTTGTGCGTTGTTTCTCCTAGTTCATAATATTTCTGTTTTGTCTTCATTATGTTCTTCTCCATCTTATATGTTTGTAGTGTTTCATATTTTATTTTTTTTATCTGCCAATTCTTTTCTTTTAGTTGTGTCTTCCTTCATTGTTAATTCTTTTTCTATATTTACTATTTCTCTTTCCAACTGCTCTGTTTCCTGATTGTAGTCCTTCTTCATCTTGGTTACATAACTTATTATTTGCCCTCTGATGAACGCTTTCCTTGCGTCCCATAGTATAAACTTATCTTTCACTGATTCCGTATTTATTTCAAAGTACATTTTAATTTGTCTTTCAATGAATTCTCTAAAATCCTGCCTTTTAAGTAGCATGGAGTTTAATCTCCATCTATACATTCTTGGATATTGTCAATATCAAAGGTGAATGGTCCGATAATATTCTAGCTTTATATTCTGTTTTTCTTACTCTGTCTTCCATACGAGCTGAGTATGTTTTATGTCTACCCGAATAATATGAATATTCCTTTTCCTTTGGGTGTTGTTTCCTCCATATATCCAATAGTTGAATTTCTTGCATCGATTTAATTATAAATTTGGTTACTTTGTTCTTTCTGTTAATTTTTTTCCCAGTTTTATCCATATTTGAATCCAAATTAAAGTTGAAATCCCCTCCTATTAATATGTTTCCTTGCGTGTCTGCTATCTTCAAAAAAATATCTTGCATAAATTTTTGATCTTCTTCGTTAGGTGAATATACATTGAGTAAATTCCAAAACTCCGAGTATATCTGACATTTTATCATTACATATCTCCCTGCTGGATCTATTATTTCCTCTTCTATTAAAATTGGTACATTTTTACTGATTAATATAGCTACTCCTCTAGCTTTTGAATTATATGACGCTGATGTTACATGTCCTACCCAATCTCTCATTAATTTCTTATGCTCCATTTCAGTTAAATGTGTTTCTTGCACGAATGCTATATCAATTTTTTCTTTTTTCAGTAAATTTAGCAGTTTCTTCCTTTTGATTTGGTTATGTATTCCGTTAATATTTAAAGTCATATAGTTCAACGTAGCCATTTCATACTTTGTTTATCTTCCCTTTCCGTTTCCTCATCATCACCTTTCCTTCTTATCCATTTCTGCTTTCTTGTTTTGAACACTTTATAAGACAACATTTCTAAAACATCAAACATTTCCCTTATTCTCCTATCTAAAATTTCTTTAACCCCTCTATCACCTCCCCTTCCTGAGTTGCCCTTTATCCCTTTTTGGGCAACCACATCTCCCCTCTCCATTTGGATTTGCGAATTCACTCGCAAGCATCAACTGATTTCGCAATGACTGTAACTCCTCCCCACCCAGCCCCCCCGGAAAAGTTTTCAATTTTCATATATAACAAAGGTCACTCTTTTAATTCCCTCCTTATTTCCTCTGTTCCCTTTCATTCCCTTATTAATTCTTATCTATACTCTATATATTTTCCTCTAAATACGGATACACTCATGGACACACATATATACATACACATCTATATATATATATATATATATATATATATTACCCATATACACACATACATATAGTTCGTGGTCATTTTTACTCTTATTACATGTCTTCATCTCTCTGCTTGTTTTGTAGTTGTTCTGCAAATTTTCGTGCTTCCTCCGGATCCAAGAATAGTCTGTTTTGTTGCCCTGGAATAACTATTTTAAGTACCGCTGGGTACTTTAACAAATTTATATCCTTTTTTCCATAAGATCGTTTTTGCTGTATTGAACTCCTTCCTCTTCTTCAGGAGTTCAAAACTTATGTCTGGATAGAAAAAAAAATTTTGACCTTTATATTCCAGTGGCTTTTTGTCTGCTCTTATTTTCTTCATTGCTTTCTCCAATATATTTTCTCTTGTTGTATATCTTAAGAATTTTACTAAAATGGATCTTGGTTTTTGTTGTGGTTGTGGTTTCGGGGCTAGTGTTCTATGTGCCCTCTTTATTTCCATTTCTTCCTGTAATTCTGGTCTTCCTAGGACCCTGGGGATCCAATCTTTTATAAATTCTCTCATATTCTTGCCTTCTTAATCTTCCTTAAGGCCCACTATCTTTATATTATTTCTTCTATTATAGTTTTCCATTATATCTATCTTCTGAGCTAACAGCTCAAGTGACTCTATCTTTTTTATTAGATTCTTCTAATTTATCTTTTAAGTCCTCTACTTCCATTTCTACGATTATTTCTCGTTCTTCCACATTATCCACTCTTTTTCCTATCTCTGATATGACCATCTCTATTTTATTCATTTTTTCTTCTGCACTCTTAATTCTTCTTTTTATTTCATTAAATTCTTGTAATTGACATTTTTTTACTGATTCCATATATTCTTTAATAAAAATGTATCCATTGTCCTGCCTTTCCCTTCTTCTTCCATTTCTCTATGTTCTTCTTCTTCTTCCTCTGGGTTGGCCATCTGTTGTTTCCTTGTTTTCTTTTTACCCTCTTCTTTCTTGTTCTTGTTGTTTTCTGTGTTCTCTTCCTGTTGCTGTGTTGCAGCTGTCACTCTCAGCTGTGGACATCGACTCCTCAGCTGTTCCCCCCTCCCGTCAGTGTGTTTTTTTTCATGCGCATACGCGGTTGCGCACTTTTACTCGGCTCCGCGAGCCATTTTTGTAGTCCTGAGCTTGGGACTTCCACCGACCTTAGGGAGCGGGCTTCTCTCTCCACGGCGGGCCTCCTCGGACAGGTAAGGCCTTCACCTTCTTCTTCCGACGTTCTTTCTTCTTCTCTTCTTCCCGTTGCTTTCGACTTTTCTCTCTTCGCTGCCATTTTCTTCTCACCTTTACTTTTACTTTGTTTTAATTTTTATTCTTGTACCTTTGTGAATTGTGTGTTTTTTTTTCAACTTTTCCAGAGATGGCTGGAATTCCCTGACCGGCCACTACTCCATCACGTGACTCCTCCACCATTTAAGATTGTTAAAGAGCATTTTATTTATTTAGGTGTTAAAATCACCAGGAATTTTAAAGATTTGGTTAAATTAAATTTTGCTCCTTTATTTGTTTTTGTGAAGCAATCTTTTACTAGATGGGCCCTGTCGACTTTGTCTTTGGTTGGCCGTATTAATGCTGTTAAAATGATAACATTATTTAAAGTTTTAAATCTATTTCAAGCTGTCCAAATTTTAATTCCGAAATCTTAATTTGATGATATTGATTTGAAGATTTAATCTTTGATGCACCATCAATAATCGCATAAGACTGAAGTGAAACTGATGGGCTTTTATTAACTATAGACTGGAACAGCCGTCACCCTCATTGACTGATCGAGACAGAGTGGATTGGGGAGCAAACAAAGAATTATGGGTAGGATCGGTCTTGGGAGGCATTTCCTGTCAGCAGCACCCAATCACAGCACGACATCGGTTTACCACACCATTATATTTGGAATGGTGAAGGCATCAGATTGGGCTTCACTTCCAGAAACCTAAGAAGGATGGTGGTCTGATTTTACTATTGGGCACTTAATATTTCTTGTCTGATTTTTTTTGGATTTATTACTTGGATAAATTTGAGCGTCCACACTGGGTAGATTTGGAATTGAAATCTGTGTAGAATGATTCCTTCACTTCTTTGTAGGGTCAGCATGACCTTTTAGATGACCTCAGATCAGTAAGTAGATTTCCAAACCCGTGTCCTATTGTTGCAACCACTTCAACCCAGAGATAAAGCCTCTGACTATCCAACAATCAATGCCTCTCATTATCTTAAACACCTCTATCAGGCGCCTCTCATCCTCCGTCAGTCCAAGGAGAAAAGGCTGAGTTCACTCACCTGCTTTCACAAGGCACGTTCCCTAAACCAGGCAACATCCTTGTAAACCTACTCTGCACCACATCCTTCCAGTAGTGAGGTGACCAGAATTGAGCACAGTACTCCAACTGGAGTCTGACCACGGTCCTATAGACAAAGGACCACCCTTGGCAATGCATTCCAGGCACCCACCACACTCTGTGGAAAATAACATTTGGCCTTTCTCATCTCCACTTAACTTACCTCCACTTGCCTTCAAAAGGTGCCCTCTGATTTTTGCTGTTGCTGCCCCAGGGAAGAGGTGTTGGTTCTCCATCCTATCTAAGCCCATCGTCATCTTATGTACTTCTATTAAGTCTCCTCTCTTCCTTCGAGAGGTTCTGTGGTGAGGAGCCAGGAGATGAGTGATCAGCCGTTGTTCTTGGTACAGAGTAACAAGATGGTCAGCGAGGCAAGAGAAAAGTGGGGAATGTCTGGAATGAATCATTCAGGAAGTGATAGCAGGCCATCTAACGTGATGGTGGGATGAGACAGAGGCGATGGAAATGGTGTTGGATTCAGCTATCCAGTTCTTTTGAGGATGTCATTGTCAGATTAGATGAGTGGGAGCCAGATTGGGTGTTGATCCATTTTAAGGCATTTGGAAAGGTGCTTCACGAGAGACGATGAAACAAAATAGGAGAATGGGTGATTGTGATTGAGGACTATATACTGACATGGAGTGTGGGTTAGTTCATGGACAGAATATGGACAGTATGGCTGTTCACCAGTCTTTTGCAAACCGGTGAAGGGCAGCTGGTATCATCCCAACTGTTCATAATTCATGTCAGTGATGTGGTAAAGAGGTCCAAATGGAGGGAGGTAGCATTCGAACCTTTGATGACATGGTGGGAGACAGGGTGGTTGGGAGAGATGTGGCCAATGCTGTGCCACAGGAATCAGTGTTGGTCACTGAGGCATGGCTTTAAGATGGGAATGAACATTTGCAGTGCCTGAGGAACAATTCGTTACTGAGAGGGCGATCCATATCTGGAACAAGCTGCTAGAGGAAATTGTGGGGGCAAGTACAATTATGATTTTAATAGATATTTAGACAGATATATGGATGGGAAGAGCTTGGAAGAATCTGGGCCAAATGCAGGAAATGGGACAAGCCCTTAATCCTAAGTTGGTCGAGGGGAACAAATTAGATGGAAGGACCTGTTCCATGCCGTAGTTCGCCAGGATTAAGTCAAGTCCAGTTTTTTGGCATCTGACTGTACAAGCACAAGCCGACGAAACGGCATTCTCTGGTCCTCGGTGCAAACATTCCGACACAAAACCAGACATATCACACATAAAAACAAACGATACATATGGAGAAGTATTTTTCTCTGAAGGAAATACTATTTTGTCCAAATTAGAGCCTTGGATGTTAGTGTGAGCAGATCCTTTGGTCTCACCACCTGTGGGAAGGAACTGTTCCTCAGCCTTTTATGACCATATAACAATTACAGGATGAAAACAGGCCACATGGGCCATTCTAGGCCGCACTGATTTAAGTGAACTCCACTAGTTCCACCTACCTGCTCACTGCCAAAAACCCTCACATCCATGTACTCATCCAACCTCCTGTTAAATGACAAAATTGACCCTACTGTAACGACCTCTTCCGAAAGGTCATCCCACTCAGCCACCACTCTCTGAGTGAAGAAGCTTCTTCTTGTGTTACTTCTAACATTTTGCCATCTAACCCTTAACTTATGACCCCTCGTTCCAATCTCTCTTACCCTCAAGGAGAAGAGACTATCTGAAATAGGTATATGACAAAGTAATGTTATCATTTTAACAGCATTAATACGGCCAACCAAAGACAGTCAACAGGGCCCATCTAGTAAAAGATTGCTTCACAAAAACAAATAAAGGAGCAAAATTTAATTTAACCAAATCTTTAAAATTTCTGGTGATTTTAACACCTAAATAAATAAAATGCTCTTTAACAATCTTAAATGGTGGAGGAGTCACGTGATGGAGTAGTGGGCGGTCAGGGAATTCCAGCCCTCTCCGGAAAAGTTAAAAAAAAAACAAAACACAAAGGTACAAGATTAAAACTTACAATAAAGTAAAAATAAAGGTGAGAAGAAAATGGCAGCGAAGAGAGAAAAGTCGAAAACAACGGGAAGAAAAGAGGAAGAAAGAATGTTGGAAGAAGAAGGTGAAGGCCTTACCAGTCCGAGGAGGCCCGTCGCGGAGAGAGAAGCCCGCTCCCTCAGGTCAGTGGAGGTCCCGTGCTCGGTACTACAAAAATGGCTCACAGAGCCGAGTAAAAGTGCGCAACCCCGCATGCGCGAGGAGTCGCGCATGCGCAATGCGCATGAAAAAAAAAACCACTGATGGGAGGGGGGAACAGCTGCGGAGTCGATCTCCACAGCTGAGAGAGACACCTGCAACACAGCAACAGGTGCAGAACACAGACAATAACGACAACAAGAAAGAAGAGGGTAAAAAGAAAACAAGGAAACAACAGATGGTCAATCCAGAGGAAGAAGAAGAAGAAGAGAAAGAAGTGGAAGAAGAAGAGAAAAGCAAGACAATGATGAATCTTTTTTTAAAGAATATATGGAATCAGTGAAAGAATGGCAATTACAAGAATTTGATGAGATAAAAAGAATTAAGAATGCAGAAGAAAGAATGAATAAAATGGAGGTGGCCATATCAGAGTTGGCAAAAAGAGTGGAAAATATGGAAAAACGAGAAACATTTGTAGATATGGAAGTAAAAGAATTAAAAGAGAAATTAGAAGAATCTAATAAAAAAGCTAAAGAAGCACAGGAGCTGTTAGCTCAGAAGATAGATATGATAGAAAACTATAATAGAAGAAATAATATAAAGATAGTGGGCCTTAAGGAAGATGAAGAAGGCAAGAATATGAGAGAATTTATAAAAGATTGGATCCCCAGGGTCCTAGGACGACCAGAATTACAGGAAGAAATGGAAATAGAGAGGGCACATAGAACACTAGCCCCGAAACCACAACCGCAGCAAAAACCAAGATCCATTTTAGTAAAATTCTTAAGATATACAACAAGAGAAAATATATTGGAGAAAGCAATGAAGAAAGTAACAGAAGACAAAAAGCCACTGGAATATAAAGGTCAAACATTTTTTTTCTATCCAGACATCAGTTTTGAACTCCTGAAGAAGAGGAAGGAGTTCAATACAGCAAAAACGATCTTATGGAAAAAAGGATATAAATTTATGTTAAAGTACCCAGCGGTACTTAAAATAGTTATTCCAGGGCAACAAAACAGACTATTCTTGGATCCAGAGGAAGCAAGGAAATTTGCAGAACAACTACAAAACAAGCAGAGAGATGAAGACATGTAATAAGAGTAAAAATGACCACGATCTATATGTATGTGTGTAAAGGGGTATATGTGTGTATATATATAGTGTGCATACATGAATGTATCCGTACTTAGAAGAAAATATATAGAGTATAGACAAGAATTAATAAGGGAGGGAAATGGAATAGAGGGAATAAGGAGAGAATTAAAAGAGTGACCTTTGTTACATATGAAAATTGAAATCTTTTCTGGGGGGGGCTGGGTGGGGAGGAGTTACGGTCACTGCAAAATCAGCTGACGTTTGCGAGTGAATTCGCAAATCCAAATGGAGAGGGGAGATGTGGTTGTCCGACAAGGGATAAAGGACAACTCAGGAGGGGGAGGGGAGAATGGGGTTAAAGAAGTTTTAAATAGGAGAATAATGAAAATGTTTGATGATTTAGAAATGTTGTCTTATAAAGTGTTCAAAACAAGAAAGCAGAAATGGATAAGAAGGAAAGGTGATGATGGAGAAACGGAAAGGGAAGATAAACAAAGTATAAAATGGCAACGCTGAACTATATGACTTTAAATATTAACGGAATACATAACCAAATTAAAAGGAAGAAACTGCTAAATTTACTGAAAAAAGAAAAAATTGATATTGCATTTCTGCAAGAAACACATTTAACTGAATTGGAGCACAAGAAATTAAAGAGAGATTGGGTAGGACATGTAACAGCAGCGTCATATAATTCAAACGCAAGAGGAGTAGCTATATTAATTAGTAAAAATGTGCCAATTAAAATAGAAGAGGAAATAATAGATCCAGCAGGGAGATATGTAATGATAAAATGTCAGATATATTCGGAGTTTTGGAATCTACTCAATGTATATTCACCTAACGAAGAAGATCAAAAGTTTATGCAAGATATTTTTTTGAAGATAGCAGATATGCAAGGGAACATATTAATAGGAGGGGATTTCAACCTGAATTTGGATTCAAACATGGACAAAACTGGGAAAAAAATTAACAGAAAGAACAAAGTAACCAAATTCATAATTAAATCGATGGAAGAAATGCAACTTTTGGATATATGGAGGAAACAACACCCAAATGAAAAGGAATATTCATGTTACTCGGCTAGACATAAAACATACTCAAGAATAGACCTATTTTTGTTATCAGCTCGTATGCAAGATAGAGTAAGAAAAACAGAATATAAAGCTAGAATATTATCGGACCATTCACCCTTGATATTGACAATAGAGTTAGAGGACAGCCCTCCAAGAATGTACAGATGGAGATTAAACTCCATGCTACTTAAAAGGCAGGATTTTAGAGAATTCATTGAGAGACAAATTAAAATGTATTTTGAAATAAATATGAAATCAGTGAAAGATAAGTTTATACTATGGGATGCAATGAAAGCATTCATCAGAAGGCAAATAATAAGTTATGTAACCAAGATGAAGAAGGACTATAATCAGTAAACAGAGCAGTTGGAAAGGGAAATAGTAAATATAGAAAAAGAATTAGCAATGAAGGAAGATACAACTAAAAGAAGATAAGTGGCAGATAAAAAAATAAAATATGAAACACTACAAACGTATAAGGTGGAGAAGAACATAATGAAGACAAAACAGAAATATTATGAACTAGGGGAAAAAACGCACAAAATTCTAGCTTGGCAGCTTAAGACAGAACAAGCTAAGAAAATGGTATTGGCATCAAGGAAAAAAGACAAACAAATCACATATAATCCAACGGAGATCAAGGAAAACTTTAGAGAATTCTATGAACAATTATACCAAACTGAAAATGAAGGGAAAGAAGGGAAAATAGATGAATTTTTAACTAAAATTGAACTACCAAAATTACAAATAGAGGAACAAAATAAATTAACAGAACCATTTGAAATAGTAGAAATACAAGAGATAATAAAAAAATTACCAAAAAATAAAATACCAGGAGAGGATGGATTCCCAATAGAATTCTATAAAACATTTAAAGATTTATTAATTCCTCCCCTCCTGGAAGTAATCAACCAGATTGATAAAACACAAAGCTTGCCAGATTCATGTAAAACAGCAATAATTACAGTAATACTAAAACAAGGGAAAGATCCACTCGCACCAGCATCATATAGATCAATATCATTACTTAACACAGATTATAAGATAATAGCTAAACTATTAGCAAACAGATTGGCAGAGTATGTACCTAAAATGGTAAATCTAGACCAAACTGGATTTATTAAAAAAAGACGCACAACAGACAATATTTGTAAATTTATTAACTTAATTCATGCAGTAGAAGGGAGTAAAGCGCCAACAGTAGCAGTTGCTTTAGACGCAGAGAAGGCCTTTGACAGAGTAGAATGGAATTATTTACTTAAAGTATTGCAAAAATTCAGTTTACCAGAGAAGTATATTAATTGGATTAAAGCATTATATAAGGGGCCATTGGCGAAAGTGACAGTAAATGGATATATATCAAAGCAATTTAACTTAAGCAGGTCAACACGGCAGGGATGCCCACAAACACCCTTATTGTTCGCGTTAGCTATAGAACCACTAGCAGAATTGATAAGAACAGAAAATAAAATAAAAGGGATAAAAATAAAAGACAAGGAATATAAAATCAGTTTATTTGCGGATGATGTTATAGCATACTTAACAGAAACAGAATTATCAATAAAAGAATTATATAAGAAAATGAAGTAATATGGACAAATGTCAGGTTACAAAATTAACGTAAATAAAAGTGAAGCAATGCCAATGAATAATGCGGATTTCTCAAAATTTAAGAAGGAATCACCATTCAGATGGCAAATGCAAGCAATATGATACCTAGGTATACAAATAAATAAAATTCTCAGCCATCTATATAAACTCAATTATTATCCACTAATGAAAAAATTACAGGACGATTTAGAGCATTGGAAAGATTTACCATTAACACTAATAGGAAGGATAAACTGTATTAAAATGAACATTTTCCCAAGGATATTATACCTATTTCAGGCATTGCCAATACAACTGACAGGGAAATTCTTCAAGGAGTTAAAGAAAATAATAAGGAAATTTTTATGGAAAGGGGGGAAACCGAGGATAGCACTAGATAAATTAATGGAATGGTATAAACAAGGAGGCTTACAACTGTCAAACTTTAAAAATTATTATAGAGCCGCACAATTAAGATACCTATCAGATTTTTATCAAACAAGGGAAAAGCCAGATTGGACTAGATTAGGAGTAGATAAAATAGGGGAAAAGATACCTGAACACATATTATATAAATGGGATGAAAAATTGGTACAACGTAGGAGTTCTCCAGTATTACATCATCTACTCAATATTTGGAAAAAAGATTCATGTAGAAAGAAATAAAACAAATTACCAATTACCAAAACTAATATTGACGCAAAATAAGTTACTCCCTTTTACAATAGATAAACTTTCCTTTAGAGAATGGGAGAAAAAAGGAATCAAAAGAATAGAAAATTGTTTTTCAGGAAATAGATTATTATCCTTTGAACAAATGAAGGATAAATACAATATAACTCAAGATACAGTGCTGGCATATTACCAATTGAGATCCTACTTGAAGGACAAATTAGGAAGCAGTCTGAGGTTACCAGAGGGAAGTAACTTTGAATATGTGATTACAGATACAATGATAATCAAAAGATTTATAACAAATATGTATATTAAACTGCAAGAAAAGTAGAATGAGGAAACAAATGGTAAAACTAAACAAAAATGGGAACAAGGTTTATATATAAAAATAAAAAAGGAAACATGGGAGAAGTTATGTTCTGGAACGATGAGAAATACAATAAATACGAGGTTACGTATGATACAATATAACTGGATACACAGGCTATACATTACACCTCAAAAGTTAAATAAATGGGACCCAACAGTATCTGACAGATGTTTTCGATGTAAAAGAGAAATGGGAACAACAATTCATGCAATCTGGGCATGTGAGAAAGTTGAAAAATTTTGGGAAGATCTAAACCATATATTAAATAAAATTACAGAAAACAATATACCAAAAAATCCAGAGATCTTCCTCCTAAGTAACATAAAGAACAAAGAATTTGGAATTGATTTGGATGGTGCACAAAAAAGATTTGTTATGATAGCTCTAGCCGTAGCAAAAAAATGTATTATGTCAACTGGAAATTGGAAGATAATTTCAAAAAAAAAACAATGGTATATAGAAATGAATAAATGTATTCCATTAGAAAAAATAACATATAGTTTAAGAAATAATATTGAAATATTTGAACAAATATGGGAGCCTTACATGAAACACAATAGAGAAAACCTACTGGGGACATTCACTACCTAAATTAATGAAAGGAGAAGGAAATGAAAAGAATTGACTCAGTGGAATTTCTTGTTTATTTTTATTGAATGACAACATTGTTTGAATGGTTTAATGTATCTTACATTTTGTACTTTAAATGTATGAGGGTGGAGGTAGGGAGGGAGGGATGGGAGGAGGGAGGGGGGGAGAAAATGGTACTGTATATATTTGAAAAGGAAAATGTATGTATCTTGGTCAATGTGGTTTATGGTGTGAAAAATTTAAAAAAAATTAAAAAAGAGACTATACACATCTACTCTATCTATTTCCTTCATAAATTTATATACCTCTATCAAATCGCCTCTCAACCTTCTGCATTCCAATGAATAAAGACCCAGTCTACTCAAACTTTCTCCGTATTCTACATACTGCAATCCAGGAAACATTTTAGTAAATCTTCTCTGCACCCTCTCTACCTTATTGATATCCTTCCTATAATTTGGAGACAAGAACTGCACACAATATTCCAAACCTGGCCTCAACATTTCCTCCCACCTCCTATATTCTATGCTACGATTTATAAGGCCACCATACCAAAAGCCTTATTCACCAGCCTATCTACATGAGTCGCCACCCTCAAAGAACGCTGAACCGTTATTCCAAGATCTCTTGGTTCTTCTGCATTCATCAACACCCCCTCCCCTTCACTTCATTTTGTGTATTTTTCCCAAAATGAAGTACATCTCTCTTCTCTACATTAAACTCCATCTGCCACCATTCAGCCCACTCTTCTAAGCCGTCCAAATCCTTCTGCAGTCCACAAAAACCCTCCTCACTATCCACAACACCCCCACTTTTGTATCATCCACATATTTACTACCCAATTTACCACGCCATCATCCAAATCATTCATGTAAATGATGAACAATAAAGGACACAAAACCGATCCCTGAGGCACACCGCTGGTCACTGACTTCCATCCTCATAGACAGTTGTCCACCATGACTCTCTGGTGCCCATCTGACTACCTCAACATCTATCCCTAGTGACTGAACCTACCTCACCATGTGGAACCTTATCGAAAGCCTTACTGAAATCTAAACAGACCACGTCTACTGCTCTACCTTCATCAACTTTTCTATTCACTTCCTCAAAAAATTCAACAAGATTTGTCAAACATGACTTCCCATCACAAACCCATGTTGGATGGCGCTGATCAATCCCTGCCCCTCTCGATACTTATACATATTATCCCTAAAAATACTTTCCATTAGTTTACCCACCACCGATGTCAAAATTACTGGCCAATAATTGCTGGGCCTACACCTTAAGCCCTTTTTAAACAGAGGAACCACATTTGCAACACGCCAATCCCACGGCACCACACCCTCCTCCAGTGACTGTGGAAAAATCACTGTCAGAGCCTTTGCTATTTGCTCCCTGACTTCCCTTAAGGTCCTGGGGAAAATCCCATCGGGATCTGGAGACCTATCCAGCTTTATATACCTCAGAAGTTCGAACACCCCCTCTTTGCTGATCCCTATGTTTTCCATAACTACCCCTTTTGCCTCACTTATCCTACACAATTCCATAGCCCTTTCCCTAGTGAATACCGATGAGAAGAACTCATTCAATATCTCTCTAATCTCATTTGGCTCCTTACATGCTCCGATTCTCCAGTGGACCAATTCTATCCTTCACTCTCCTTTTGCTATTCACATAGCATAAACCCTTCGGATTTACTTTCACTCTATTTGCTTTTCCCACCTTGTACCTTCTTTTCGCTTTCCTAATTTCCTTCTTAAGCTTCTTTCTACAATCTCTGTATCTTTCAAGCATCTCGTCCATCTCTTGCTTCCCGTATTTAATGTAAGCCTCCCTCTTGACTTGAACCAACTTCCTAATCTCTCTTGAAAACCACAGCTCTCTTGAACATCTGGCCCTGTCTTCTATCCTTACAGGAACATAAAGATTCTACACCTTCAAAATCTCACTTTTAAATGTCCTCCAATTCTCCTCCACCTCCTTCACAAAAAAAACAAATCAGCCCAAACCACACCCTCCAAATCCCTTCTCATTTCATCAAATCTGGCTTTCCCCCACTCAAAGACCTTCATCATCGGACCAGACCTATCCCTTTCCATAATTACGTGGAAACTAATGGTACCATGATCACTGGATCCAAAGTGCTCCCCAACAGTAGGTCCAACACTCCCCCCTCTCTCGTGGATACCTCAACATATTGCTGCATCAAGCTATCCTGCACACATTTGACAAATTCTAAGCCACCCAGGCCTTTCACTGATGGCGTCTCCCAATCTATATTAGGAAAATTAAAATCCCCAACTAACACAACTCTGTGCTTATTGCACACCTCAGCTATTTCCTTCCACATTTGCTCCTCTAGTTCTCACTCCCCACTAGGTGGTCTATAATACACCCCTATAATTGTAACCTCACTTTTTCTATGTTTTCATTCCACCCACACCGCCTCCCTCGACGAGCCCTTCAATCTATCACGCCTCACCACTGCTGTAATATTTTCCCTGACAAGTAATGCCACACACCCCCTGAACCCTCCCCCCACCTTACCCCTCCAATTCTCTCACATCTAAAGCAGCAAAATCCTGGAATATATAAGTGCCAATCACATCCCTCATACAAACACATCTCACTAATATCCACCACATCATATTGCCAAGTGTCTATCCCACCTTCAGCTCATCCACCTTACTTTTGATAGAGTTGAATGGAGATACTTGTTTGAAATTTTGGAAAGGTTCAATTTTGGTTTTGGACTGAATTCCTGCATTAAGTTACTTTATTTTAAACCAACTGCAGTAGTTATTACGAATGATCTCAAATCTTCCCCACTCACATTGTTTCGATGTACTAGACAAGGCCGTCCCCTCACACTTCACTTTTTAATCTGGTGTTAGAACCCCTTGCAATTGCACTCCGTAATTCAAATGAGATTCAAGGAAGAGATGAAGGACATCGTCTCTCTAGATGCAGATGATCTTCTAGTCTCTATTTGAGATCCTGCTCGTTCTATCCCTGCGATGCTCGCTTTACTATCACATTTTGGGAGGGTTTTCTGGATATAAACCACATTTTCATCAAACTGAATTATTCCCAATCAACTCACATGATCCTATTTATGACAATATACCATTTAAGATTGTTAAAGAGTATAGTACATACTTAGGTGTTAAAATCACCAGGAAATTTAAAGATTCGTTTAAATTAAAATTTGCTCCTTTATTCACTTTTGTGAAGCAATCTTTTACTCGATGGGCCCTGTTGACTTTGTCTTTGGTTGGCCGTATTAATGCTGTTAAAATGATAACATTACTTTGTCATATACCTATTTCAGCTGTACCAATTTTTATTCCGAAATCTTAATTTGATGATATTGATTTGAAGAATTAATCTTTGATGACTAATGAAACTGATGGGCTTTTATTAACTATAGACTGGAACAGCCGTCAACCTCATTGACTGATCAAGGCAAACAAAGAATTATGGGTAGGATCGGTCTCAGGAGGCATTTCCTGTCAGCAGCACCCAATCACAGCACGACAGCGGTTTACCACACTATTATATTTGGAATGGTGAGGGCATCAGACTGAATCAGCTTCACTTCCAGAAACCTAAGAAGGAGGGAGGTCTGGCCTTACGGAATTTGAGATTTTGCAATCGGGCACTTAATATTCGCTGTATGATTTTTTGGGTTTATGACTTGGATAAATTTGATCGTCCACTCTGGGTAGATTTGGAATTGAAATCTGTCCAGAATAATTCCTTAGCTTCTTTTTAGTGTCAGCGTTACCTTTTAGACGACCTCAGATCAGTAAGTAGATTTCCAAACCCGTGTCCTCTTGTTGCGATAATTCCCATCTTGGGAAAAACCTTCTCACTATTCACATCATCAATGTCTCTCATCATCTTAAACACCTCCATCAGGTCCTCTCATCCTCTGTCAGTCCAAGGTGAAAAGCCCGAATTGACTCACCTGCTTTCATTAGGCATGCTCTCTAAATCAGGGAACATCCTTGGAAATCTCCTCTGCACCCTTTCTATGGTTTCCACATCCTTCCAGTAGTGAGGTGACCAGAATTGAGCACTCTACTCCAACTGGGGTCTGACCATGGCCCTATATCACTGCAACATTACGTCGTGGCTCCTAAATCCAATTCCACGATTAATCAAGGCCAATACACTGATCAGCTTCTAAATCACAAAATCAACCTGCTCAGCTGCTTGAGTCTCCTATGGACTCGGACGTCAAGATCCCTCTCATCCTCTATCCTGCCAAGAGTCTTCCCATGAAAACTATATTCTGCCATCCTTTAACAAACTGTTTAAAGACAGCTCGGAGGAGTTGGTAGCAGGACTAGGCAGCAGTACCATGTGGGAGAGCACTGTGTCTCCACTGGCTGAACACGCTGGATTTGTACAAGTGACAACGCTGCCATTTCTCAACACAGTTTGCCAGTGATATCTGATCCCAAGAGACAAGGGATAGACACTGTAGAGAGCTGATAGTGAAATCAGTGGCCAAACCTAGTGGCTGAGGACATCAGCATATGTGGGGGCTGCACAGTTGGTATCTTGGGGCAGAAAGGGCGAGAGGAATATTATTCATCCTAGCTCTGCCTCTCAGAATCTTGTAGACCTCTATTAAGTCTCCTTTCATCCATCTTCACTCCAAAGAGAAAAGTGTCAGCTCTGGTTAAGACTTACTTTCCTATCCAGGCAAATTCCTGGGAACTCTGTTCTGCACCCTCTCCATAGCTTCCACATCCTTCCTATAATGGATGATGGTAGATGGGGAGAGAGGGGGTGGGACAGATGATGGATGGAATCTGCAGTTCTCTATCCTCACAGTCACATCAAAGTGAGGTGAATTACTCCCTGACCAACAGGTGATCTCTCTCGGACCAACAGGTGAATCGACCCTGACCTACGTGTGACCCCTGACCTACAGGTGACCCATGACTAATAGATGACCTCCTGACCAAAAGAAGACCTCTCCCTGACCCACAGGAGACCCCTCGACCACAGGTAACACCTTCCTAACCAACAAATGACCCCCTGACTAACAGGTGACTTGACCAACAAGTGACCACTGCTTGACCAACATATGACCCTGACCAACAGGTGATGTCTCCCTGACTAACATGTAGACTCCTTCCTGACCAATGTAGACTCCTTCCTAACCAACAAGTGACTCTCTCTGACCAATGGATCACCCCAGGCTAACAGGTGACACCTGACTAACAGTTGATTCCTGAACAAGATGACCCCTGACCAAAAGCTGACCTTGAACAACAGCTGATGTCTGACCAACAGGTGACCCTTAACAAACAGGAGACCTCTCCCTGACCAACAGTTCATTTCTCCCTCATCAACATCTGACCACTGACCAACAGTTGACACTTGACCCATTGGTAACCCTTGGTCAATATGTGGTCCCTCTCTCATGTATAAAAACACCTGACCTTCTCCAGCAAACCATCAAAATCCGTCTGCCGGTTCATCAGTTGTTTTTAGGTAAGCAAGAACCCTTTAATGACTTTTTCGTGCACTCTTCAAAGGCCTTGCAAAAGGAATCAAGAGACAGTATGTCTCTTGCTGTTGCTTTAAAGACAATAGTCTATTTAACCTTAACGTCAATTCAGTTAACACCAACTTGTGAAATCTCCAGTGCTGTTCTTTACAACTTCTGCAAAGTCACTGTGGATATAAATTCTTCAGTATTTCAAATAAGATCTGCTTTAAAGTTTGTGTATGTACATAACCTGCTCTATGTTTCCCAATTTATCTCCCAAAAATATTGCTATATATTCTGTCACATGCCCAACAGGAGATCTCTCTCTGACCAATAGGTGACCACTATATGCAGGCCATTTGAGTCCACATTGGTCGCCAGGGTTAACTGGCCCAACCTGTCACCCATCCCTTTTACAGTCACAATGGACTACCTAAAGGTACTGGGGATCTGGTTTGGAGGGGTTGAGGCATGCACTAAGAATTGAACAGAGCAATCATTAAGGTCCTCCAAAAATGGTCATTGTGACTTTTGACCAACAGGTGACTTCTCCCTGACCAATATGTGACCCTTGACCAACAGATAACCCCTGACCAAGTGATCCACTGCATAACCAAGAGAAAACCTTTCCCTCACCCAAACAGGGCCCCTGTCCAACAGGTGACTATGACCTGCCAACAGGTGATGCCGGATCCACCTTTGAGCCTGCCCTGACCCACAAGTGGCCCATAACCAACAGGTGACTCCTGATCCACAAAAGACATCTTGCTGACCCACAGGTGGCCCTGACCCACAGGTGATTCCTTCCTGATCAATAGATGAATCCTTCCTGACTAACACGTGACTTTTCACCAAACAGAATTCTACCTGGCCAAAAGGTGACCCCTGACCTACAGGTCACCTCCTCCTGACCAGCAGGTAACCCTTGACCAACAGGTAACTAACTACTCCTTGACCAACACATGCCCTGTCCTGACCTAGATGTCCACTTGACCAACAGATGACCTCTCCCTAACCAATTCGTGACCATTGTCCAGCAGGTGAAAACCTGACCAACTGGCAACCACTCTCTGAATAACAGGTTACCCCTGATGAACAGATCACCTCTCCCTGACCAACAGGTGACTTCGGAACAACGGGTGACCCCTGAACAACACATGACATCTGAATAACACGTCCCCTTCAAAAACACACTGGGGTGTAGGTCAATGGGGTGTAAGGACTTGTAGGACCGAATTGGTGGCCTGTTACAGTGCTGTTTGTCTAATTATAAAAATTAAAGAAAAACAGGTGACCCCCTCCCCAAGAGTTAACTCTCCCTGAGCAACAGAGTGAGGAGTCTGAGGAAATTTGAGATGTCACCAAAGACTTGCCAATTTCTACCGGTTGCATCGCCTGAGCTGCCAATACACAAGACAAGAAAAGGCAGCAGAATGTTGTGAACTCAGCCAGTGCCACCATGGGCATTAGTCCCCACTCCATCGAGGACATCTACAAGAGACGGTGTCTCAAGAAACCAGCCACTATCCTCAAGGACCCCCACCCCAGCCTGTGTCATCTTCTCACTGCTACCAATGGGACGGAGGTACAGAAGCCTGATGAACACCCAACAGCACAAGGACAGCTTCTTCCCCTCTGCCCACAAGAGCCCGATAGCTATTTAATTAACACTGTTCTGGAAGCTTGGGGTGGGGGGAGGGGGTGTCAGGCAGAAGGTTTGTGAACTACGACCACCTGCAACCTTGAGGCATGGCCTTGTGACCCTCGCTCTGCCAGTGCTGTCAGGCATGGGGTTGGCCATGGTTGGAGCATGCTGGGAGCAGCACCGTGCATGCTGAGAGCAGTGCCAGGCATTCTAAGGGCAACAAAGTGCCGACTGTGATGGCTATTTTTGTGAGAACAGCCTTCTACTCAAAACAGAGATGCTGCATGAGGGAGAGTTGAATGTTGAAGAGGTTTGTCAGTTGTCACCTCAGTGGCTGGCATATTCAAAGTGTTTTATTCTGTGTAACAAGGCAATAAACTGATAACATCTATGAAGAAGGCAACAGTATTGCGAGCCTGCATCATTTCAAAGCCTCTGGTTCCTTCTGGCTGCCTTGCCGACTCCTGATACATATTTTTACAGGATGCAACTTCATCCACTTCTGAGTGGTTCCCTCAATTCCAGATCTCTCAAGGTTGCCCTTGCAGGTTGATAGGATCGTTCAGAAGGCTTATGGTATTCTGGCCTTCATTAGTTGGAGATTGAGCTCAAGAGTTGAGAGGTCACGTTACAGCTCGAGAAAACTGGTTAGACCACAATTAGAATATTGTGTTCAGTTCTGGTTTCCTTATTACTGGAAGCTTTGGAGAGGGTAAATGTAAATGTTTCACTATCATCATGTAACACTACATTTAGAATGTAACATACATGAAATTCTTTAACTTTTTTCTACCGGAAGGCGGACAGAGTGTTGCCCATTTCTCCAGCGCCCCTTAGAATCCTACAGCACCGGGTGTCCCTAGGCAGTCTCCCCTCCAAGTCCTGACCAGTCCTGAGCCTGCTTCGCTTCCAAGATCAGGCAATCTCAGGCATATTCAGGTTATTAGGGTGCAGAGAAGATTTATAGGAGGTTGCCTGAACTGAAAAATGAGGCAAGCTTAACAGAGCTAGGGCTTTTCCCTTTGGAGTGAAGAAGGATAAGTGGTGACAATAGAGTCCTACAAGATTATGAGGGCATTGGTAGGGTGGACAGGTGGCAACATTTTCCTGGGGTGAGAGGAGCAAATACCAGAAGACAGAGAGGTGTTAATGAGACTCTTTCTCAGAAAGGATGTGATGTTGTTGGAGATGGTGCAGAGATTTACTACGATGATTCCTGGAATGCAGGGGCTGGCGTATGAGGAACATTTGGCACCACAAGGGTTGTATACGTTGGAGTATAGGTGAATCTCATAGAGATCTTTTGAATATTGAAAGATTTTGACAGAGATGTTTCCCTTGATAGGTGAATTGAGGACAAGGGTCATCGTCTTAAAATTAGAAATTATTCATAGAGGAGGAACTTCTTTCGTCAGAGGGTCATGGATCTGTGGAAGTCACAGCCGCACAAGGCAGTGGAGGCCAGATCACGAGGAGAATTTAAATAGGAAATAGATAAGTATCTCATTAGTAAGGGTATCAAGGGTCCTGGGGAAAAGGCTGGAAATCAGGAGTTCAGCTGAGTGTAAGTCATGGAACAGACTCGATGGGCCTAATGATCTGCTTCTGTCCCTTTACATTGTGATCAGATTTCCGAATGTTCAACAAACCATAGACACGATCTCATATTCTCTTCTTTTGAAAATGTAATTTATAGCAATATTTGCACCTATGATACTGCTGTGGAACAATAAATTGAGTGAAATGTTCATGAGAATAAATTCGGATCTGGATTCTGCATTGTTCCAAAACAAGGTCTAATTAATAGAGTAGAGATACATGCTCCATTTGTGTCTGGTGGACTTTGCTTATTGTTGTACACTACTCTGATCTCGAATGATGGATGCCAGTGTAAGTTTGTTGTCTGTCTCAGTTGCTATTGTATGTGTGTCGTCAACTTCCAAAATGGCTATCCCCATGGTTTGCACGCAGTCGCCGTTGGAGTTGACGTTAACCCTATCCGTCGTGCTCGGGCCCCCACTATGCTATTTTCCACGACTAGAAATGGGGCCAGAGGTGACACAGTCCAAGTTGGCGATGGCCGTTGTTCACATGAAGCACTGGAAGGGTAAGATCTGGCCTTACGCACTTATGCTTAGGGTCCCTTTCTTCCGCAGCTGAAACTGGCTGCGCTTCTGGCATGTCAGCTCTTTCATGGATGCTTTATCTGGGAGTGAGGTGGGTAGAAGTTGGGGAATATCTTTGATAGGGTTAGACCATAAGATTTAATGCATGCAGTTACCAGATTCTGGAGTTCTGTTTTGATTTTCAGAGAGATTTTGTGACCCTTTTGGCTGTGAAGTTCCTGCTGCATTTCAGTCAATGGAAATCATTTCTAGACTGGACTGGGGCTGTGCCAACAGAGAGGCTGGGTCGAGAGGAACTGTTCGCCCTGGAATGACAGAGGCTGGGGGGTGACTTGAGAGAGGCTTAGAAAATAGAAAGGACATGTGCCAAGCATAGAGAAATGTAATGTATTAATATGAACGTTACAGTCTGGTGTCCCATGACACACTTGACTCCAATCACACCCAATTAACCTGCCAACCCTGTATGTTTCGAAGGCTGGGCGGAAACCGGAGCACCTGGCAAAAAGTCACACAGGTCATGGGGAGAAAGTACAAACCCTTCACAGCCCAACCAGGGGACACAACACAAACTCTGCCCACGTCACTCTTCACTCTGTCCTTTCATTTACACTTGTGGCTGCTCTCACTCAATCCCTCTGTTCATTAAACAGTTCTCCTGTCCCATTTCAGATTCAAGATTCCTTTGTTGTAATATGGCACGAGATTTGCTTTAATCTGTCCTAATTCGCAGAACAGCAGTAATCATCAAGAATCCGCACCACCCAGCATACGCTCTTTTCTCGCTGCTACCATCATGAAAGAGGTATTGGTGGCACAAGCCCCACACCACCAGGTTCAGGAACAGCTGCTCCCCCTCCACTATCAGACTCCTCAACGACAAACTCAATCAGGGACTCATTTAAGAATTCTTAATTGTGCACTTTATTGAGTTTTTCTTTTATTCTCTCTGGATTGCAGTTTGTTTACATTTATTATTTGCTTACAGTTAGAAACATAGAACACTGCAGCACAGAAAACAGGCTGTTCAGCCCTTCTAGTCTGTTCCAAAATATTATTCTGCTAGTCCCATTGACCTGCACCCAGTCCATAACCCTCCAGATCTCTCCCATCTGTGAATCTATTCAATTTATTCAAGAGTGAGCAGGCATTCACCATGACAGATGGCATTTCATTCCACACTCCCATCATTTTCTGAGTTCCCCCTAATGTTCCCCCAATTCCTTTCTCCTTTCACCCTAAAGCCATGTCTTCTCCTAATCTGTGGAAAGAGCCGACTCTCATTTACTGTCTATTCCCCAGAATTTTGTAAACCTCGATCAAATCTCTCCTCGTTCTTCGACGCTACAAGCAATAAAGTCCTAACCTGTTTAATCTTTCCCTATAACTCAACTCCTGAAGACCTGGAAACGTCCTAGTAAATCTTCTCTGCCCTCTTTCAATCTTACTGATATCCTTCCTGTAGTTAGACGACCCAGAACTGCACACAGTACTCCAGATTTGACCTCACCAACATATTATACAACCTCATCATAACTTCCCAACTCCTCTATCGATACTTTGATTTATGAAGGCCAAGAATGCCAAAACTTTCTTTGCAACCTTTAGTTCTTTACATGAGAACATTGAGTCCAGTTGTGTTTGCACGACCAATAAGTGGTAATTCTGCCTGACCCACAAAAAAAATGATCTGAGGGTTGTATGTGATGTCAAAAAGGGTTCAAGGAGGAAGCCTGGCAACTATCGGCCTGTAAGTTTGACGTCTGTGGTAGGTAAATTAATGGAGAAAATTCTTAGAGATAGTACTTATAAACATCTGGATAGACAGGGTCTGATCAGGAGCACTCAACATGGATTTGTGGGAGGAAGGTCATGTTTGACCAATCTGATTGAATTTTTTGAAGAGGTGACTGGGAATGTGGATGAGGGTAGCGCAGTGGATGTTGTCCATATGGACTTCAGTAAGGCCTTCGATAAGGTACCACATGGAAGGTTAGTTAGGAAGGTGCAGTCTTTAGGTATAAATTTTGAGATAGTCAAATGGATTGAACATTGGCTGAAAGGGAGAGGCCAGAGAGTGGTAGTGGATAATTGTCTGTCAGCTTGGAGGCCGGTGACCAGTGGTGTGCCTCAAGGATCTGTATTGGGCCCATTGTTGTTCGTTATATACATTAATGATCTAGATGATGGGGTGGTGAATTGGATTAGTAAATATGCAGACGATACTAAGATAGGTGGAATAGTGGATAATGAAGAAGGTTTTCAAGGATTGCAGAGGGATTTGGGCTGCTTAGAAAAGTGGGCTGAAAAATGGCAGATGGAATTTAATGCTGATAAGTGTGAGGTGCTTCATTTTGGTAAGAAGAATCAGAATAGGACATATGTGGTAAATGGGAGAGCATTGAGGAATACAGAAGAGCAGAAAGATTTAGGAGTGACGGTACATCGTTCCCTGAAGGTAGAAACTCACGTGAATAGGGTGGTGAAGAATGCTTTTAGTATGCTGGCCTTTATCAATCATTGCATGGAATATAGGAGTT
The DNA here is from genome assembly GCF_036971445.1 of Narcine bancroftii. Lineage (NCBI taxonomy): Eukaryota > Metazoa > Chordata > Chondrichthyes > Torpediniformes > Narcinidae > Narcine > Narcine bancroftii. Next base: position 51,739,449 of record NC_091479.1, on the reverse strand, counting down.
GGGAGGTGATGTTGAGATTGTATAAGACGTTGGTGCGGCCTAATTTGGAGTTCTGTGTGCAGTTCTGGTCGCCTAATTATAGGAAGGATATAAACAGAGTGGAGAGAGTGCAGAGAAGGTTTACCACAATGTTGCCTGGGTTTAAGCATCTGGAGTATGGGGAGAGATTGGACAGATTGGGTCTTTATTCTTTGGAGCGTAGAAGGTTGAGAGGGGATTTGATAGAAGTATTTAAGATTATGAAAGGGATAGACAGAATGGATGTGGATAGACTATTTCCGTTAAGAGGAGGAAAGTTTAAAACAAGAGGACATGAGTTAAGAATTAAGGGGCAGAGGTTTAGAGGTAACATGAGGGGGATCTTCTTTACTCAGAGAGTGGTAGCTGTGTGGAATGATCTTCCGGGAGAAATAGTGGCGGCGGAGTCAATTGTATTATTTAAGAAAAGGTTGGACAGGTATATGGATGAGAAGAAGATGGAGGGTTATGGGCATTGTGCAGGGAGGTGGGATTAGAAAGGGGTGTTTGGTTCGGTGCGGACTAGAAGGGCCTAATGGCCTGTTTCCGTGCTGTAATTGTTATGTTATGTTATGTTATGTTTTGTACTCGGACAATAATTCTGAAATCTGAATGTTCCTGACACTGGGGCTTTGAATTAAAGGAGAGGTTGGATAGACTGGGACTGTTCTCCTTCGAGTGTAGGAGGATGAGGGGGACCTCAGAGATCTTGAAATCTTATGTTAATTCACCTTTTTCCCCAACATGTAACACCAGAGGACATAGATTTAAATTGAGAGGGGAAAGATTTAAAAAGGACCTGAGGGGCATCATTTTCACCCAGAGGGCGGCGGGGCAAGTGGAACGAGCTGCCAGAGGAAGTGGTAAAGCCGGGGACTATTGTAATGTTTTAAGAACATTTACCCAGGTACAGATTCAGACGGATACGGGCTAAATGCAGGTGAATGGGACCAGTTGAAGAAGACAACTTGGGTTTCAGGGTCGAGCTGGTCTGAAGGGTCGGTCTCTGTGGATTACAATTCCACGAGTCTCTGATATCAGTGACTGTACAATCTCTTCCATAGAAAACTCCAGCAGAACAACAGGCCTTTTGGCCCTTTTAGTCTGTGCTGAACTATTATTTTATACAGATCAAACTGACCTGCACCTGGAACATAGCCCTCTCATCAAGGTACAAGCCCAAAGTTTTATTAACTATTAAAATCAAGCCGGCATTCACCACTTCAGCTGGCAGTTGGTTCCATTCTCCCACCACTCTCTGTGTGAAGAAGTTCCCCCCAAATGTTCCCTTTCTACATTTCACCTTTCATTCTTGACCCATGCCCTCTGGTTCTTATCTCACCTTAACTCAGTGGATAAAAAGCCTGCTTGCATTTGTTCCATCTACATCGCTCAGAATTCTGTGTCGATGTAAGCAGAACAGTGCAGCGGAAGCGTGCTGGGCCCACAACCCAGAGGGTGATGGATCTAGATATTCTTTGGGTGCCATGGTTGGCTTAGCAGTTATCACAACTCTTTTCATCGCCAGCGATTGGGCCCAGGGTTCCAATCACGTGCTATCTGCAAAAAGTTTATCCTGTGAGAGATGATGCTATATTTTATATTGGTTATAGATATGTTTTAAAATGAGATAAATTGTGGCAGGTTTTTTAGTATAGGTCACATACAAACACTTCAAAACAGATCTCATTTAAAATGCCAGAGCTCTGCTCAAGGCAGACAGTCCAGGCTTCGGGTGCCTTTGCAAAAACTTTGAAGAATGACTATAAGGATTTCACAAGTACGGGTTAATTCGAACTGCTGTGGAGTGATGGATTATTGTTTTGGAAAGCAGCAGATGAACAAACTCAGAGGATTAGCTCTGGTGCCGCAGTCTGAGTGCAGTTGGCTGTTCCCAGAGGGTAATGTGGTTTTCTCTGTGTGAGTGAGAGAGAGAGAGAGAGAGAGAGAGAGAGAGTTGAGTTCTCCAGATCTGCAGCAGCTGGGACTGGAACAGGACAAGGTGGCAGCTTGTGGAAATCCCCATTTGGAAGATGGGTTGGGAGTCCTGACTTCAGCCTGGTCAAAGCCCTTGTGGTCCACACAAGAGGCGATGTCTGGCTGTATAATGTTTCACTTGAAATAAGGGAAACATAAAAGGAACAGTGTGGTGACCTGTCTGATGATATGCTGCAGTAGCTAACGCGGCCACTAGGTGGCGTAGAGACTCGGCACCCGGCCTAATGACATCCATCTCTCTCTCTCTCCCCCTCCCTCTCTCTCATGACCCCCGGGACCACTGTAAACACAGCAAGCAGCCAACTAGATCTTTATGTGAGTGAAATCAAGCTGTGTGGCCCCAAACACTATTGTGCCTGTGTTTTCCTTTGGTGCATCCTGCCACAATTTTTTCCACTCACATAAAATTTGAGTGATCACACCCAAGCACGACGAGGAGATCGAGGAGGAGGTCAAGCCTTTCATGGTTCAGATGTGTGCGAGCCCCCCCCAAACCTGATGGACTTTGGCTCAGACACGGGGATGAGAGTGAGGACGGCAGACCCTCAGTGGACATCTACCAGGTAACGCCAGTCACCAGGGAGTCCCACATCCATCAGTGGAAGCGACAGTCCCCAGCCCCAGCACAATCGGAGCACTTAGAAATGAATCAACGGCAGCACTGGATGCTACGGCCGGAAAGCCTGGAACTAGACCCCTGAGACCCCTGCATACGCACGCATTTCAGTCGCTGCAGACATTGTTTCCTGAATCACAGTCATGTGCTGATGCCCACTGCCCACCCAGAAGACCTTTTCATGCAGCTGGTGGCCCAGCTGGGAGACCACCTGTACACATTAGTCCAGAACTGTGCCTCATACAGGGAGGCTATGGACATGCTCCAGTCCCACTATCTCCAAGGGGGAGGTGAAGTTCACACGAGACACTGTCTCCTGACCAGAAGACAGCAACCAGGGGAGTCCTTCTGGGATTTCATGCTCTCAGTAAGAGCCCCAGCACGGGCATACAACTTCTGTGCTAGAATACCACAGCAAATAGCACAGGACCTGATGAGGGACACTCTGGTGGCAGGGGTCCGGTCAAACAAAATCCGCCAGCGGCTATTAGAACAAAGCACGGTGTCCCTGGAAGAGACTGTTAGGGTGGCAAAGGCAATGGGAGATGGCTAGAAACAACCTTGGGGAATACCTTCCCAACCACAGCGCCAAGCACATCATTCCAACTCTGCTAGATTCGCTGACACCCCGCCAAGATCGGGCCGAGAATATGGAGATGACAACGGCTGCAGCAATGGCAGCTCAGCTAGATGTGACCTATAGATGCCAGTTCTGTGGCCAAAACCCCCACCCCTAGGACGCTGCCCGGCAATAGACGCGGACTGCTCGAAATGTAGAAAACAAACCCATTATGCTCGGGTCTGCAGGAGCCCATGGGCGACCACCAAGACACAATGTCATGTAAATAGGCGGCAGGATAGCTCTGGTTCTTCCCCAGGTCAGCCAGGAAGGAATGTCATGTGCACCCAGAGGGAGCAGCTACCTTGAACCTTGGATCCAGAGGAGGAACGCCACCAAGACGGAGATCTCGAGGAGACCGAGGAGAGCACAATGGATTCCCTGAGGATCAATCAGATGAGTCCACACAATTTGTCAGAGGCTATGGTCTCCGTGCGGCAGTGACTGTGACACGAGGTACAAAATGGGAAGATGGACTGCAGACTGAGTCTGATACTGTGACACGAGGTTCAGAGTGGGGAGCATGTTTAATGGTGATGTACGGCAATCTTTGCCAGATACTGTGACACCAAGTTTAGAGTGGGGAGAAGGGTCAACGGTGATGTACGACACCGGGTTCATAGTGGGGAGGTTTATCAGTGAAGTACGAGAAACTGGCATATACTGTGACACCAGGTTCAAAGTGGGCAGAAGGTTTAAAGGTGTTACACGATACATTTTTGCAAAACCAGTGACATCGGTTTGACAGTAGTGAGAAGGTTTAACAGTGATGTACGATAAACTGCAGCAGAAACTGTGATACCAGGATCGCAGTGGGAAGAAGGTTTAACGGTGATACAGGATACACTGTTGCAGAACCAGCGACACCGGTTTTACAGTGGGGAGAAGTTTTAACCGTGATGTATGGTAGACTGAGACGGATACTGTGAGACCAGGTACACATTAGTGAGACGGTTTCACAGTGAGGTTCAATGAACTGTGGCAGGTACTGTGACACCAGGTTCACAGTGCGGAGGAGATTTAAGGTGACACACGATACGTTGTTGCAGAAACGGAGACACGGAGTTAACAGTGGGGAGAAATTTTAATGGTGAATTTCGGGAGATTGAGGCAGATATTATTTCACCGGGTTCACAGTGCGGAGAAAGATTCACGGTGATGAATGGTAGAATGAGGCAGACACTGTGAAACCGGGTAAACAGTGGGGAGAGGATTTACCAGTGATATACAGTAGACTGAGGTAGATATTGTGACACCGTGTTCGGGAGAAGGTTTATCAGTGATGTAAGATAAACAGGGGCAGATACTGTGACAACAGGTTCACAGTGGGAAGGAGTTTTAACGGTGATACACAGGAGACTGAGGCAGATACTGTGAGACAAGATTCACAGTAGTGTGAAGGTTTAACAGTGATATACAATAAACTGTAAACCGAACACCCAACCCCAACCAACCAATTTTCCCCTGCAACCGGTGCAACCGTGTCTGCCTGTCCCGCATCGGACTTGTCAGCCACAAACGAGCCTGCAGCTGACGTGGACATTTACCCCCTCCATAAATCTTCGTCTGCGAAGCCAAGCGAAAGACAATAAACTGTGACATATACTGTAACACCGGGTTTGTAGAGGGTAGAAGTTTTATTTTTGATGTGACAGTCGATTGAGGCAAATAGTGTGACATCGGGTTCACAGAAGTGAGAAGGTATAACATTGCTGTTTGAGACACTATATCAGATATTGTGAAAACAGGTACACAGTGGAGAGAAGGTTTAATGGTGATATACGGTAGATTGAGACAGGTAATGTGACCCTGGGTTCACAGTAATGAAAGGTTTAATAGTAATTGACGAAAAACAGTGTCAGATACTATACACCCAGGTTCATGGTGGGGAGATGGTTAAATGGTGATGTACAGCAGACTGAGGCAGATACTGTTACACTGTGTTCACAGTGGGGAGAAGGTTTATCAGTGATGTGCAGTGGAGTGAGACAGAAACTGTGACACCGGGTTCAGAGCAATACAAAGGTGATGAACATAAAACTTTGGCATATACTGTGACACCAGGATCAAAGTGGGGACTAAGTTTAATGGTGATACACAGGAGACTGAGGCTGAAAGAGTTTACATCGGGTTCACAGTGGGGAGAGGGTTTAACGTTGTGTGCTGAGACAAATACTGTGACACCGGGTTCAGTGCAAAGAAAAGGTTTAACAGTGATGTACGATAAACTGTGGCAGATACTGTGAATCCAGTTTAAAATGGGGAGAAGGTTTATCAGTGATACAAAATAAACTCTGGCATATACACTTATACACGGTTCACAGTGAGTAGAAGCTTTAACAGTGATGTACGGTGGACTGTGATGGATACTGTGAAACCAGGTACACATTAGTGAGACGGTTTAACAGTGAGGTTCAATGAACTGTAGCAGGTACTGTGACACCGGGTTCACAGTGCAGAGGAGGTTTAAAGGTGACACGTGATACATTGTTGCAGATACAGAGACACAGACTTAACAGTGGGGAGATATTTTAATGGTGATTTTCGGGAGATTGAGGCAGATATTATTTCACCGGGTTCACAGTAGGGAGAAGTTTTAACGTGGTGTATGGTTGACTGAGGTAGATACTGTGACACCAGGTTCACAGTCGGGTGAAGGTTTAACGGTGATGTGCGGTAGAAAGAGGCAGATACTGTGAAACTGGGTAAACAGTGGGGAGAGGATTTAGCGGTGATATACAGTAGACTGAGGTAGATATTGTGACACCTTGTTCGGGAGAAGGTTTATCAGTAATGTAAGATAAACAGTGGCAGATACTGTGACAACAGGTTCATAGTGGGAAGGGTTTAACAGTGATACACAGGAGACTGAGGCAGATACTGAGACACTGGGTTCACAGTAGGGAGAAGGTTTAACAGTGATGTACAGTAAATGTTGGCAGATACCATGAAAATGAGTTCACAGAAGTGAGAAGGTTTAATAGTGATGTATGATTAACTGTGGCTGATACTGTGACACCAGGTTCAGAGTTGGGAGAAGGTTTAATGGTGATGTATGGCAGACTGAGGCAGAAACAGTTACATTGGGATCTCAGTGGGGTGAAGGTTTATCAGTGATGAATGATAAACTGTGGCAGAAACTCTGAAAACAAGTTTCCGGTGGAGATAAGGTTTAACGGTGATGTGAGATAAAGTGTGGCATATCCTGAGACACCAGGTTAACAGAGGTGAGAATGTTTAATGGTGATGTATGATTGACTTAGGCAGGTACTCAGACTCCGGGCTTACAGTAGTGAGAAGGTTTAACGGTGATGTACGGCAGACTGAGGAAGATACTGATACACCGGGTTCACAAGGCTGCACCATTTCATCGGATGCAAGGATCGACAACGAGATAGACAACAGACTCGCCAAGGCAAATAGTGCCTTTGGAAGACTACACAAAAGAATCTGGAAAAACAACCAACTGAAAAACCTCACAAAGATTAGTGTATACAGAGTCGTGGTCATACCCACACTCCTGTTTGGCTCTGAATCATGGGTCTTCTACCGGCGTCACCTACAACTCCTAGAACGCTTCCACCAGCGTTGTCTCCGCTCCATCCTCAACATTCATTGGAGCAAATTCATCTCCAACATCGAAGTACTCGAGATGGCAGAGGCCGACATCATCGAATCCACGCTGCTGAAGATCAAAGTGCGCTGGGTAGGTCACGTCTCCAGAATGGAGGACCATCGCCTTTCCAAGATCGTGTTATATGGCGAGCTCTCCACTGGCCACCAAGACAGAGGTGCAGCAAAGAAGAGGTACAAGGACTGCCCAAAGAAATCTGTTGGTGCCTGCCACATTGACCACCGCCAGTGAGCTGATATCGCCTCAAACCGTGCATCTTGGTGCCTCACAGTTCGGCGGGCAGCAACCTCCTTTGAAGAAGACTGCAGAGCCCACCTCACTGACAAAAGACAAAGGAGGAAAAACCCAACACCCAACCCCAACCAAGCTATTTTACCTTGCAACCGCTGCAACCATGTCTGCCTGTCCCGCATCGGACTTGTCAGCCACAAATGAGCCTGCAGCTGATGTGGACATTACCCCTTCATAAATCTTCATCCGCGAAGCCAAGCCGAAGAAGAAGACAATAAACTACAACAGATGCTGTGGCATCAGGTCAACAGTGGTGAAAAGGTTTAACAGTGATATACGATATAATGTGGCAAATATAATGTGGATTCACAGTTGAGAGATAAATCAACGATGATATACGGTAGACTGAGGCAGATACTGTGACGCAGTGTTCACAGTGGAGAGGTGGTTCATCAGTGATGTACGATATACTGTGGCAGATACTGTAACACTGGGTTCACAGCCATGAGAAAGGTTAACAGTGATGTAAAATAAACGACAGCAGATGCTGTGGCATCAGGTCAACAATGGGGAAAAGGTTTAATGGTGATGTACGATATAATGTGGCAAATACAGTGTCACTGGATTAACAGTTGAGAGATAGATCAACGGTGATGTACGGTAGACTGAGCCAGATACTGTGACACCAGTTACACAGTGGGGAGAAAGTTTAACAGTGATATACAGTAGACAGAGGCAGGTAATGTGACACCGTGTTCACAGTAGTGAGAAGGTTTAAGAGTGATGTACAATAAACTGTGGCAGATACTGTGACAACAGATTCACAGTGGGGAAGAAGTTTAACGATGATTCACGTCACACTGTTGCAGATTCAGTTATACTGTGTTCACAGTGTGGAGAACGTTTAATGGTGATGTACGGTAGACTGGGACAGAAACTGTGACACTGGGTTCAGAGCAGTGAGAAGATTTAACAGTGATGTATATACAGGATCACAGTGAGGTGTAGGTATAATGGGGATAGAAACATAGAAACATAGAAGATAGGAGCAGGAGTAGGTCATTCGACCCTTCGAGCCCGCTCCGCCATTCAACGAGATCATGGCTGATCTTAAAGTTCAGTACCCCGTCCCCGCCTTCTCTCCGTAACCTTTAATACCCTTATACTGAAGAAATAGATCTAATTCCCTCTTAGATAGATTTAATGAACCTGCCTCTACTGCCCTCTGTGGCAATGAATTCCACAGATTCACCACCCTCTGGGTAAAGAAATTCCTCCTCATCTCGGTCCTAAATGGTTTGCCTATTATCCTCAAACCATGGCCCCGGGTTCTGGATTTTCCCACCATTGGAAACATCCCATCTGCATCCATTCTGTCCAGTCCTGCCAGAATTTTATATGTCTCTATGAGATCCCCTCTCAATCTTCTAAACTCCAGCGAGTACAATCCCAATTTGCGCAATCTTTCCTCATAAGTCATTCCTGCCATTCCAGGATTCAGCCTGGTGAATCGCCTCTGCACTCCCTCCATTGCAAGAACATCCTTCCTTAGATAAGGTGACCAAAACTGCACACAATACTCCAGGTGGGATCTCACCAAGGCCCTGTACAGCTGCAGTAAGGTATCCTTGTTCCTATGCTCAAACCCTCTTGATATGAAGGCCAACATACCTTTTGCCTTTTTAACCACCTTCTGTACCTGCATGCTCGCCTTCAGAGACTGGTGTACAAGTACCCCGAGGTCTCTCTGCACTTCCCCATCACTTAATCTATTGCCATTCAAACAGTAATCTGCCCTCCGGTTTGCATTACCAAAGTGGATAACCTCACATTTATCCACATTGTGGTGCATTTGCCATGTATCTGACCAGTCCCTCAATTTATCCAAATCACACTGGAGCTTCCTGACCCCCTCATCCATGCACACAACCCCTCCTAGCTTCGTGTCAAATTTGGAGATATTACATCCAATCCCTTCATCCAGATCATTAATGTGAAGTGTGAACAGCTGGGGTCCCAGTACAGATCCCTGTGGCACCCCACTGGTCACCGACTGCCACTCAGTAAATGAGCCATTTATCCCAACTCTCTGTCTTCTACCTGTCAGCCAGTTCTCAATCCACATCAATACTTTGCCCCCAAACCCATGAGCCTTGATTTTGGAAGCCAGTGGTTTATGCAGGACCTTATCGAAGGCCTTTTGGAAGTCCAGGTACACCACATCCACTGGCTCTCCCCCATCTATTTTACCTGTCACCATCTCAAAGAATTCCAATAGATTGGTCAAGCATGATTTACCTTTTGTAAATCCATGTTGACTCCGTCCGATCCCTTCTCTGCTAGTCATATGCTCCGCTATTACATCCTTAATAATGGATTCCATCATTTTGCCCACTACTGATGTAAGCCTCACCGGCCTATAATCCCCGCTTTTTCTCTAATCCCTTTTTAATAGTGGGGTAACATTAGCTACCCTCCAATCCATGGGTACTGATCCTGAGTCTATCAAGTTCTGGAAAATAATTCTTAAAGCATCTGCTATCTGAATGTCCACTTCCTTAAGTACCCTAGGATGTAGATTATCAGGCCCTTGGGATTTATCTGCCTTCAATCCCTTCAATTTCCCCAAGACCATGTCCTTAGAGATACTGATTTCTTTCAGTTCCTCCCTTGCATTAGTCTCTATGTTTCCCAACATCCTTGGGAGGTTATTTGTATCCTCTCTTGTGAAAACAGAACTAAAGTAAGAATTTAATTGGTCTGCCATTTCCTTATTCCCCATTATATATTCCCCTGATTCCGACTGCAAGGGACCTACTCTGGATTTCACCAATCTTTGGGAAATATATGGGAGACTGAGGCAGACACTGTTACATTGGGTTCACATTGGGGAGAAAGTCTATGGGTGATGTAAGGTATATTGAGGCGGATATTGTGACTCCAGGTTCACAGTGGGGAGAAGGTTTAATGATGTACAGTGGGCTGAGACATATACTGTGACACTGGGTTTACAGCAGTGAGAGCTTTAACATTGTTGTATGATAAACTGTGTCAGATAATGTGACACCAGGTTCACAGCAGGGAGAACGTTTAACGGTGATGTACGGTGCACTGAGACAGATATTATGACAGAGGGGTCACACTGGGGAGGTTTATCGGTGATGTATAATAACCACTGGCATACACTGTTAGACCGAATTCACAGTGGGGAGAAGTTTTAAGTGTGATGTACAGGAGACTGAGGTAGATACTGTGACACCAGGTACAAAGTGGAGAGAATGTTTAACATTGATATAGGATAAATTGTGGCAGATCGGGTGACACCAGTTTCTCAGTTGAGAGAAGGATTAATGGTGATGTACGGTAGACTGATGCAGACACTGTGACACCGTGTTCACATTGGGGAGAAGGTTTAATGGTGATGTACAGCAGAGTGAGAGAGAAACTGTGAAACCGGGTTCAGAGCAGTACGAAAGTTAAGCAGTGATGGACATAAAACTTTGGCATACACTGTTACACAAGGATCTCTGTGGGGACAAAGTTTAATGTTGTACACGGAAGACTGAGGCAGATACAGTTACATGGGGCTCACAGTGGGGAGAGGGTTTAACAGTGATGTATAATAAACTCTGGTATATACTATGACACCAGGATCACAGTGGGGAGTAGGTTTATTGTTGATACACGGGAGACTGAAACAGATACTGTTACATCGGGTTCACAGTGGGAAGATTTAATGTTGTGTGCTTAGACATACACTGTGACACCGGGTTCAAAAAAAAGAAATGGATTAAAAGTGATGTACAATAAACTTTGTCAGATACAATGACTGCAGGTTCACAGTGGGAAGAAGGTTTATCAGTGATGTATAATAAACTCTGGTATATACTGATGTACCGGTTTCACAGTGGGGAGGAGTTTTAACGGTGAAGTCCGGTGGACTGAGACAGAAACTGTGACACTGGGTTCAGTGCAATGAAAAGGTTTAACAGTGATGTACAATAAACTGTGGCAGATACTGTGAAACCAATTTAACACTGGGGAGAAGGTTTATCAGTGATACAAAATACTCTCTGGCATATACACTTATACCGGGCTCACAGTGGGTAGAAGCTTTAATGGTGATGTACGGTGGACTGTGACGGATACTGTGAAACCAGGTACACATTAGTGAGATGGTTTAACAGTGAGGTTCAATGAACTGTGGCAGGTACTGTGACACCGGGTTCACAGGGGGGAGAAGATTTAACTTAATGTACGATAAACTGTGGCAGGTACTGTGACACCGGGTTCACAGTGCGAAGGAGATTTAAAGGTGACACACGATACATTGTTGCAGATACAGATACAGAGATTTAACAGTGAGGATAAATTTTAATGGTGATTTTTGGGAGACTGAGGCAGATATTATTTAACCGGGTTCACAGTAGGGAGAAGGTTTAATGGTGATGTACGGTTGAATGAGGCAGATACTGTGAAATTGGGTAAACAGTGGGGAGAGGATTTAGCAGTGATATACAGTAGACTGAGGTAGATATTGTGACACCGTGTTCGGGAGAAGGTTTATCAGTGATGTAAGATAAACAGGGGTAGATACTGTGACAACAGGTTCACAGTGGGAAGGAGGTTTAACGGTGATACATGGAAGACTGAGACAGATACTGAGACACTGGGTTCACAGTAGGGAGAAGGTTTAACATTAATGTACGGTAGACTTAGGCAGATTCTGTGACAGTGAGTTCAAATTAGGGAGAAGGTTTAACGGTGATTTTCGGTAGATTGAGACTGATACTATGACACAGGATTTACACTAGTGAGAAGGTTTAACAGTAATGTACGGTAAATGTTGGCAGATACCATGAAAATGAGTTCACAGAAGTAAGAAGGTTTAATAGTGATGTACGATTAACTGTGGCTGATACTGTGACACCAGGTTCAGAGTTCGGAGAAGGTTTAATGTGATGTACGGCAGAATGAGGCAGATACAGTTACACCGGGCTCTCAGTGGGGAGAAGGTTTAATGGTGATGTACGATATAATGTGGCAAATACTGTGACACTGGACTCACAGTTGAGAAATAGATCAACGTTGAGGTCCAGCAGACTGAGGCAGATACTGTGACACAGGATTCACACAAGTAGGAAGAAGGTTTAACAGTGATGTACAATATAGCAGAATCTGTGGCACTTGGTTAACAGTGGAGAGAAGTTTTAATGGTGATGTACTGTTGACTGATGCAGATTCAGTGATACTGGGTTCGTAGTGGGCAGAAGTTTTAACAGTGATGTTTGGTGGAGTAAGACAGATTCTGTGACATCAGGTTCACAGTTTGAGAATGTTTTACAGTGTATGATAAATAGTATAAGATACTGTAAAACCAGGATCAAAATGGGGAGGAGGTTTAATTGAGATATATGGGAGATATACAGTAGACTAATGCAGATACTGTGACACCATGTTTACAGTGAGGAGAAGGTTTTACGGTGATGTATGAAATTGAGGTAGATACCGTGACTCCAGGTGCACAGTTTGATTCGTTTTAAAAGTGATGTACGGGAGACTGAGGCTGATACTATGACACTTTGTTCACAGTTGGGAGAAAGTTTAACAGTGATGTCCAAAAAACTCTGGCATATACTGTGACACCAGGATCACAGTGGGGAGTAGGTTTAATGGTGATATACAGGAGACTGAGGAAGATACTGTTACATCGGGTTCACAGTGTGGAGAAGGTCTATGGGTGATGTAAGGTATATTGAGGCAGATATTGTTACTCCAGGTTAACAGTGGGGAGAAGGTTTAACATTGTACAGTGAGCTGTGACCTACTGTGAGACAGGATTTACATTCATGAGAAGGTTTGACAGTGATGTTCTATAAACTGTGTCAGATACTGTGACACCAGATTAACAGTGGGAGGAGGTTTAACGGTGATGTAAAATAAACTGTGCAGATATAGTAAAACAGTGGGGAGAAGGATTACTGGTTATGTATGGGAAACTGAGGCAGATACCGTGACACTGGGTTCACAGTGGGAAGAATGTTTAATGTGATGTACGGATGACTTTGGCAAATATGGTAACACCAAGTTCACAGTAGTGAGAAGGTTTAACAGTGATGTACAATAAACTATGTCAGATATTGTGACACCAGGTTCACAATGGCAATAATGTTTAAAGGTGATGTAAATTAACTGTGGCAGATAAAGTGACACCAGATTCACAGTGGAGAGAGGTTTAATGCTGATGTATGGAAGAATGAGGCAGATACTGTGGCACCGGGTTCACAATGGGGTGAAGGTTTATCAGTAATGTACAATAAACTGTGTCAGATACTGTGACATCAGGTTCACAGTGGGAAGAATCTTTATCAGTGATGAATAATAAACTCTGGTGCATACTGATATACAGAGTTCACAGTGGGGAGTTTGTTTACATGATGTACAATAAACTGTGGCAGATACTGTGACACCGACTTCACAGTAGTGAGAACGTTTAACAGTGGTATACAATAAATTGTGGCAGATAAATTGACACCATGTTCACAGTGAGGAGAATGTTTAACTGAGATGTACGGTGAACTGAGACAGATACTGTGACACCGGGTTCAGAGCAGTGAAAAGATTTAACAGCGATGTATAAAAAATTCTGGCATATACTGTGTGACTAGGTTCATGGTGGAGAGAAGCTTTAATGGTGATGTATGGTGCAGTGAAACAGATATTATGACACCGTGTTCACAGATGGATATCCAACTGCACGAAAACCAACAAGGTTGGGTCAGATACAGCAATGAGCTCTCCGAACCCTTCTCCATTAACAATGGCGTGAAGCAAGGCTGTGTTCTCGCAACAACCCTCTTTTCAATCTTCTTCAGCATGATGCTGAACCAAGCCATGAAAGACCTCAACAATGAAGATGTTGTTTACATCCGGTACCGCACGGATGGCAGTCTCTTCAATTTGAGGCACCTGCAAGCTCACACCAAGACACAAGAGCAACTTGTCCGTGAACTACTGTTTGCATACGATGCCGCTTTAGTTGCCCATTCAGAGCCAGCTTTCCAGCGCATGACGTCCTGTTTTGCAGAAACTGCCAAAATGTTTGGCCTGGAAGTCAGCCTGAAGAAAACTGAGGTCCTCCCTCAGCCAGCTCCCCACCATGACTACAAGCACCCCCACATCTCCATCGGGCACACAAAATTCAAAACAGTCAACCAGTTTACCTATCTCGGCTGCACCATTTCATCGGATGCAAGGATTGACAACGAGAAGAACAACAGACTCGCCAAGGCAAATAGTGCCTTTGGAAGACTACACAAAAGAGTCTGGAAAAACAACCAACTGAAAAACCTCACAAAGATTAGCGTATACAGAGCCGTTGTCATACCCACACTCCTGTTCAGCTCCGAATCATGGGTCCTCTACTGGTATCACCTACGGCTCCTAGAATGCTTCCACCAATGTTGTCTCCGTTCCATATTCAACATTCATTGGAGCGACTTCATCCCTAACATTGAAGTACTCGAGATGGCAGAGGCCGACAGCATCGAATCCATGCTGCTGAAGATCCAACTGCGCTGGGTAGGTCACGTCTCCAGAATGGAGGACCATCGCCTTCCCAAGATCGTGTTATGGCGAGCTCTCCACTGGCCATCATGACCGAGGAGCACCAAAGAAGAGGTACAAGGACTGCCTAAAGAAATCTCTTGGTGCCTGCCACATTGACCACCGCCAGTGGGCTGATATCGCCTCATACTGTGCATCTTGGTGCCTCACAGTTTGGCGGGCAGCAACCTCCTTTGAAGAAGACCGCAGAGCCCACCTCACTGACAAAATACAAAGGAGGAAAAACCCAACACCCAACCGCAACCAACAAATTTTCCCTTGCAACCGCTGCAACCGTGTCTGCCTGTCCCGCATCGGACTTGTCAGCCACAAACGAGCCTGCGGCTAACGTGGACATTATCCCTCCATAAATCTTTGTCCGCGAAGCCAAGCCAAAGAAGAAGAAGAAGAAGAAGAAAGATAATAAACTCTGGCATGTACAGTTATACTGAATTCACAGTGGGGAGAAGGTTTCAGTGTGATGTACGGGAGACTGAGGCAGATACTGTGAGACCTGGTACAAAGTGGGGAGAATGTTTAACATTTATGTAAGAAAATTTGTGGCAGATAGGGTGACACCAGTTTCTCAGTTGAGAGAAGGTTTAATGGTGATGTTCGGTAGACTGAGACATATACTGTGACACCGCGTTCACAGTGGGAGGTTTGTCACTGATGTACAATAAGTTGTGGTAGATACTTTGACACAAGGTTCACAGTGGGTTGAAGCTTTAACTGTAATATACGGATGTCTGAGAAGGATACTGTGACACCGGTTTACATGTGTGAGAAGGTTTGACAGTGAGGTTCAATGAACTGTGGCAGATACTGTGACACCAGGTTCACAGTGCGGTGGGGGTTTAATGGTGTCACGCAATACGTTGTTGCAGGTACAGTGACACAGAGTTCACAGTGGAGAGAAATTTTAATGGTGAATTTCGGGAGATTGAGGCAGATATTATTTCACCGGGTTCACAGTGGGCAGAAGGTTTAACAGTGATGAACTGTGTCAGATACTGTTACACCAGGTTCACAGTGGGGAGAAGGTTTAACAGTGATGAACTGTGTCAGATACTGTTACACCAGGTTCACAGTGGGCAGAAGGTTTAACAGTGATGAACTGTGTCAGATACTGTGACACCAGGTTCACAGAGGGGAGAAGGTTTAACAGTGATGAACTGTGTCAGATACTGTGACACCAGGTTCACAGTGGGCAGAAGGTTTAACAGTGATGAACTGTGTCAGATACTGTGACACCTGGTTCACAGTGGGGAGAAGGTTTAACAGTGATGAACTGTGTCAGATACTGTGACACCAGGTTCACAGAGGGGAGAAGGTTTAACAGTGATGAACTGTGTCAGATACTGTGACACCAGGTTCACAGTGGGCAGAAGGTTTAACAGTGATGAACTGTGTCAGATACTGTGACACCAGGTTCACAGTGAGGAGAAGGTTTAACAGTGATGAACTATGTCAGATACTGTTACACCAGGTTCACAGTGGGCAGAAGGTTTAACAGTGATGAACTGTGTCAGATACTGTGACACCTGGTTCACAGTGGGGAGAAGGTTTAACAGTGATGAACTGTATCAGATACTGTGACACCAGGTTCACAATGAGGAGAAGAATTAACAGTGATGTACAG
The DNA here is from genome assembly GCF_036971445.1 of Narcine bancroftii. Taxonomy (NCBI): domain Eukaryota; kingdom Metazoa; phylum Chordata; class Chondrichthyes; order Torpediniformes; family Narcinidae; genus Narcine; species Narcine bancroftii. The sequence goes on along the minus strand of NC_091479.1, from coordinate 51,723,086 downwards.
TTGACTGAGGCAGATAATGTCACAGTGGGGAGAATGTTTAACAGTAATGTATGTTAGACTTTGGCAGATAATGTGACACCGAGTTCACACTAGTGAGAAGGTTTAACAGTGATTTACGATAAGCTGTGACAGATACTGTGACACCATGTTCACCACCATAGGAAGAAGGTTTAACGATGATGTGAAATGAACTGTGGTAGATAAAGTGACACCAGGTTCACAGTGGGGAGAGGTTTAAAAGTGATGTATGGAAGAATGAGGCAGATACTGTGACCCCAATTTCACAGTGGGGATGAGGTTTAACAGTGATGAACGATAAACTGTGTCAGATATTGTGACATTTGAACAGTAATATACAATAAACTGTTTGATACTGTGACACCAGGTCTAGTGGTTTAAAGGGGGAGAAGGTTTAACAATGATGTATGGTAGACTGAGGCAGATACTAAGATTATGGCTTCACAACAGTGAGAAGGTTTAACAGTAATGTACAATAAACTGTGGAAGATACTGTGACACTGGGTACACAGCACTGAGAAGGTTTAACAGTAATGTACAATCCTTGGGTCGTAGGTTTTATATCGGAGTATACTTCTCCTATCCAGGTTGCTTAACCGGGCTGGAGAGGCCTGCCTCCCCTCTTCGGCTGAACCATACCTGGAGATCCATGGCCGCTGTCCTCAGTCATGGGGTGGAGCGCCCTGGGCTCGGCCTGATTGCTCTATGCTTCCAATCTATATTGGTTCTGCTTTGTGTTCCAAGCATTAATTAAATGGCCCGGACCGGGGACTCCGCCTGCTTCTCTCTGCCGAGGCCGGGGCCACCGCCTCCACCTTCCCTCTGCCTGGACCGGGGCCGCCACCTTCCCTCTGCCCGGACCAGGGCCACCGTCTTTCCCTGTTCCTGGACCAGGGCCGCCGCCTTTCACTGCACCCGGACCAGGGCCTCCGCCTGTTTCCTCTCTGCCGAGGCCGGGGCCGTTACCTCCTCCTCCCCTCTTCCCGGACCGGGGCCGCCGCCTTCCCTCATCCCGGACTGGGGCCGCCGCCGTTTCTCTGCCCTGACCGAGGATGCCGCCTCTTTACTTCTGCCTGAACCGGGGCCTCTGCCAGCTTTCCCTCTGCCGAGGCCAGGGCCGCCACTTCCTCCTCCCCTCTTCCCTGACTGGGGTCACCGACTTCCCTGTGCCCGGACTGGGGCCGCCGCCTCCTACTCTTTGCCCGGACCGGGGCCGTCGCCTCCTTCCCGGTACAGGGAAGGTTTTAAGGCCAAACAAACTGCTTTACCTGCACGGACGGCCGCACGGGCGCCGCCATCGAACCATGGGTGTAAAGGGTGGGGCCAGTACTGCGCACACTGTACTCTACCTAAAAGCTCCTTTGCGCAAGCCCAAGGACATATCCACGTCCTCCCCTTCCATGTCCTACCCTTCAAAAGATGCACACAAGCTCAAGCTAGCATGCTGGAACATCAGAACCATGCTAAACAAGGATGACAGCTACCGACCTGAACGTCGGTCTGCCCTCATTGCTCAAGAACTCCTCAGACTTGGCATTGACATAGCCCCTCTCAGCGAAGTCCACCTTGCAGATGCAGGCAGCCTCCAAGAACGTGGCGCGGGCTACAAGCCTATGGCTGAATAACGCCTATCCGGTGTAGGCTTCATGGTCAAGAACTCCATTGTCTCCAAACTCGAAAACCTCCTGACAGGCCAATCTGACTGGATCAGGTCCATGCGACTCCCCCTTCAAAACAAGCGACACATCACCCTCATCGGGGTCTATACCCCAACACTCCAGGCGGAGCCAGCAGAAAAGGACAAGTTCTACACTGATCTGCGCAACCTCATCCAACACACCCCAACAGCTGACAACGCTCGAGTCGGCAAAGACTCAGAAACCAGGCCAGGAATCCTGGGCAAGCATGGTGTCGGCAAGTGCAATGACAACGAGCGCCTCCTGTTGCAGCTCTGCGCAGAACAGTGGCTTGTCATTACGAACACCCTTTTCCAGCAGAGGGAAAGCCTGAAGTCTACCTGGATGCATCCCCGATCCAAACACTGGCACCTCCTGGACTACGTCCTGGTGCGAGAAAGAGACAAACAAGATGTGCTCCACATCAGGGTCATGCCCAGCACGGAATGCCACACTGACCACCGGCTTGTCCGCTGCAAGCTCAACCTTCGCTTCAAGCCAAAGTTCAGGAAGAGTAGAGCCCCCAGAAAGAGGTTCAGTGTTGGAAACCTGCAGTCAGACGAGGTGAGAGGAAACTTCCAGGCAAACCCCCAAGCAAAGCTCGAGGGTCCAAACTGCCTCACGGACACGTCCCCTGAAACCCTCTGGGATCAGCTGAAAACGGCCATACTGCAATCCACTGAAGAGGTACTGGGCTTCTCCTCCAGGAAAAACAAGGACTGGTTTGACGAAAACAACCAGGAAATCCTGGAGCTGCTGGCAAAGAAGCGAGCTGCCCACCAGGCTCACCTTGCAAAGCCGTCCTGGCCAGAGAAAAAACGAGCCTTCTGTCTCACATGCAGCCATCTTCAGCGCAAACTCCGGGAGATCCAAAATGAGTGGTGGACTAGCCTCGCCAAACAAACCCAGCTTAGCGCTGACATTGGCAACGTCAGGGGTTTTTATGAGGCTCGAAAGGCTGTATACGGCCCCTCACCCCAAGTCCAAAGCCCACTGTGCAATTCAGACGGCAAAGTCCTCCTCAGGAAAAAGATCTCCATCCTCAACCGAAGGTTAGAACATTTCCAATCTCTTTTCAGTGCCAACCGCTCAGTCCAAGAATCTGCCCTGCTCCAGCTCCCTCAACAGCCCTTAAGGCTAGAGCTGGATGAGGTCCCTACCCGGGAAGAGACATGTAAGGCAATTGAACAACCGAAAAGTGGCAAAGGAGCAGGTATGGACGGAATCCCCCCAGAGGTCTGGAAGGCTGGCGGCAAAACCCTGCATGCCAAACTGCATGAGTTTTTCAAGCTCTGCTAGGATCAAGGAAAGCTTCCCCAGGACCTTCGTGATGCCATCATCATCACCCTGTACAAAAACAGAGGTGAGAAATCAGACTGCTCAAACTACAGGGGAATCACTCTGCTCTCCATTGCAGGCAAAATCTTCGCTAGGATACTCCTTAATAGAATAATACCTAGTGTCGCCGAGAATATTCTCCCAGAATCACAGTGCGGCTTTCGCGCAAACAGAGGAACCACTGACATGGTCTTTGCCCTCAGACAGCTCCAAGAAAAGTGCAGAGAGAACAAAACAAAGGACTCTACATCACCTTCGTTGACCTCACCAAAGCCTTCCTTACCGTGAGTAGAAAAGGGCTTTGGCAAATACTAGAGCGCCTCGGATGGTTATCCAACTGCACGAAAACCAACAAGGTCGGGTCAGATACAGCAATGAGCTCTCCGAACCCTTCTCCGTTGACATCGGCATGAAGCAAGGCTGCGTCCTCGCACCAACCCTCGTTACTATCTTCTTCAACCTGATGCTGAAACAAGCCATGAAAGACCTCAACAACGAAGACGCTGATTACATCCGGTACCGCACGGATGGCAGTCTCTTCAATCTGAGGCGCCTGCAAGCTCACACCAAGACACAAGAGCAACTTGTCCGTGAACTACTCTTTGCAGACGATGCTGCTTTAGTTGCACATTCAGAGCCAGCTCTCCAGCGCATGACGTCCTGTTTTGCGGAAACTGCCAAAATGTTTGGCCTGGAAGTCAGCCTGAAGAAAACTGAGGTCCTCCATCACCCAGCTCCCCACCATGACTACCAGCCCCCCCCACCCCCCACATCTCCATTGGGTACACAGAACTCAAAACGGACAACCAGTTTACCTATCTCGGCTGCAGCATTTCATCTGATGCAAGGATTGACAACGAGATAGACAACAGATTCGCCAAGGCAAATAGCGCGTTTGGAAGACTACACAAAAGAGTCTGGAAAAACAACCAACTGAAAAACCTCACAAAGATTAGCGTATACAGAGCCATTGTCATACCCACACTCCTGTTCGGCTCCAAATCATGGGTCCTCTACCGGCATCACGTATGGCTCCTAGAACGCTTCAATAATCATTGTCTCCACTCCATCCTCAACATTCATTGGAGAGACTTCATCACCTACATCGAAGTACTCGAGCTGGCAGAGTCCAAAAGCATCGAATCCACACTGCTGAAGATCCAACTGCGCTGGGTAGGTCACGTCTCCAGAATGGAGGACCATCGCCTTCCGAAGATCGTGTTATATGGTGAGCACTCCACTGGCCACCGAGACAGAGGTGCACCAAAGAAGAGGTACAAGGACTGCCTAAAGAAATCTTTTGGTGCCTGCCACATTGACCACTGCCAGTGGGCTGATATCGCCTCAAACCGTGCATCTTGGCGCTTCACAGTTCGGCGGGCAGCAAGCTCCGTTGAAGAAGACCACAGAGCCTACCTCACTGACAAAAGACAAAGGAGGAAAAACCCAACACCCAACCCCAACCAACCAATTTTTTCTTGCAACCGCTGCAATCGTGTCTGCCTATCCTGCTTCGGACTTGTCAGTCATAAACGAGCCTGCAGCTGATGTGGACATACCCCTCCATAAATCTTCATCTGCGAAGCCAAGCCAAAGAATGTACAATAAACTGTGGCAGGTACTGTAACACCAGGATGACAGTGGGGAGAATATTTAACAGTGATGTACGAAGACTGAGGCAGATACTGTGACACTGGATTCACAAAGGGGAGAAAGTTTATCAGTGGTGTACGCTAAACTGTGGAAGATACTGTGACACCGAGTTCACATTAGTGAGAAGGTTTAACAGTGATGTACAATAAACTGTGGCAGGTACTGTTACACCAGGTTCACAGTGCGTAGAAAGTTTAATGGTGATGTACAGTAGACTGAGGCAGATACTGTGACCCTGGGTTTACAGTACAGGGAATGTTTAAAAGTGATGTACAATAAAATGTGGCAGATATTGTGAAACCAGGTTCACAGGGGGAAGAATGTTTAAAAGTGATCCACATTACACTATTGCAGATACATTGACAGTGGGTTCACAGTAGGGAGGAGATTTAAGGGTGATGTATGGGAGACTGAGGTAGATACTGTGACACTAGGTTTACAGTGGGGAGAATGTTAAACGGTGCTGGACGGTAGACTGAAGCAAATACTATTACATCAAGTTCACAGTGGGGAGAAGGTTTAACGCTGATGTACTATAGACTGAGGCAGAAACTATGAGACAGGATTCACATTCGTGAGGTTTAACAGTGATGTACGATTAACTGTGTCAGATACTTTGACATCAGGTTCATATTGGGGAGAAGGTTTAATGGTGATGTACGGTAGAGGGAGGCAGATACTGTGACACAAGGCTCATTGTATTGTTCATTTTTCTTAATTACAACATCTAATTTATATCTCCATTTTTTTTGTGGCAACTTCCAAACATTCCATAAACTTCAATTCTAATCAGATTTTGTTCATTTAAATAGGTCACCACAAAAATCCCAAATCATTTGGTCTCTTAAGTACGCTGCACAAAATTAAATTCTTTACCTGGGTTTGGTTCAATGGCAATTCAGTCTCTTTCATTATTTTTTCAGCCCCTCGTTTTGTGCTTTCTGCTTTGCCCAGCTGATTTACCAAATGAGCATCCAACTCTGTCTTCTCATCTTGACCCAACATCTCCTCTGTAAACTTAAGCAAACCAAGAAGACTAAAGTTAAAATTTTCACATCTGCATTTTCAAAAGCAAAAATCACGCTGTGACTTGCAGTTTCACATCATAATCCCACTTGCTAAACTTGCAAGCAACTACACCACATCTTACAGCTGGAAAATTGCAAGAAAACTGCTTGGTTAAAGCAAAGATTCCACCCAGTCACCCCATTAAAGGCCTCCAGGTTAACAACAGATAGCAACCTGAAAGTTAAATACAAAGATCTGTATCAGGAATATTAACAGGGTTTTAAAAAAAATCATCTACATTATTGAAAGAAAACTCCTCAGGGAACACCAGACTCTTGTTGAACAATTCCTGTTGTATTCCTCAAAATGGTTTGAATCTTGATTTCAAGCAGAGTCAGTTGGTGAGATTGTTGGTCCAGAAAAAACCCTGCCCACACATTCCCTTAAATACCTGCAAAGTCCTGGCTCAGTTCTGCTCCATGCTAAAGCTATCAGAGCTTTTCTGAAGAGATAACGGACTTCAGATCCTGGTACATTGAGTCAAAAACACCCTAATGTTTCCCTGAACAACACACCTCTCTCTGAAAAACAACAAGAACCTTCCTGAGCAGTGCTCATTTACCTTTCAAGCACCAAATCCTGGTGAACTTTATACATATATTTTTATTTATATCTATATATATATAGGTCTTTATTCTTTGGAGCGTAGAAGGTTGAGAGGGGATTTGATAGAAGTATTTAAGATTATGAAAGGGATAGACAGAATGGATGTGGATAGACTATTTCCGTTAAGAGGAGGAAAGATTAAAACAAGAGGACATGAGTTAAGAATTAAGGGGCAGAGGTTTAGAGGTAACATGAGGGGGAACTTCTTTACTCAGAGAGTGGTAGCCGTGTAGAATGATCTTCCGGGAGAAATAGTGGTGGCGGAGTCAATTGTATTATTTAAGAAAAGGTTGGACAGGTACATGGATGAGAAGAAGATGGAGGGTTATGGGCATTGTGCAGGGAGGTGGGACTAGAAAGGGGTGTTTGGTTCGGTGCGGACTAGAAGGGCCTAATGGCCTGTTTCCGTGCTGTAATTGTTATGTTATATGTTATGTTATATGTTAAATTCTGTACACAGTATGAATGGCCTGAAACCAGTGAAGTTGGAGGAATGAGAAGTGAGATTGGACTGTGAACCAAAGAACTTTTCTGAACTTACACACACATCACACACACGTGCACTTAAATTAGAAGGTGGGTAAGTTAAGTAAATTAAGTTAAAGTAGTAAAATAGTGATAAGTTAACATGTAAATCCGTGTTCATGTTGAAAGATAATTAAAATCAGCTTTTGTTTAAGTCACCATTTGTCTTGGTGAATATCTATTGCTGCTGTGTTTTGGGATCCTCTGGTCTCGTAACACAGCACCAAGCTTCAGGTAATGATAATAGTCCAAAAAAGGGACCCGGCATCTTTTGAAAATTATTAATTGACTCTTCAATAATTATTGTAAATATTAACAAGACATAATATCATTTCACTGTTGTGTTTGTGTCGTTGGAGAATTCCCTTTCCATTCAATCAGAATTAGAGTTTTGGGTGCCGTATTTGAGAAAAGATGTGCTGGTGTTGGAGAAGGTCAGCGATGATTTACTGGAATGATATCAGGAATGAAAGGGTTAGTGTATGAGGAACAATTGTCGACTCCTCGACTGTACTAGTTGGAGTACAGAAGGAGAAGAGAGACCTCAGCGGCATTTCAAATGCTGGAAGGCTTGGACAGAGTACATATGGCAAAGATGATTCCCATGGTAGGAGATTCTAGAACAAGGGACATAATTTCAGGATAAAAGGGTGTCAATTTAAAACAGATGTGGAAAAATTGATTTTGTCAGTGGTTCATGGATCTGTGGAACTGAGGTCATTGGGTGTATTTCAGGCAGAGAATGACGGGTATTTGATTAGTCAAGGAATCAAGGGTTAAGGGGAGAGAGCTGGGCAGTGGGGATGAGTGGAAGAATGGTTGAACAGACTCAATGGGCCTACCTGCCCCTGTATCTTGTGATCTATATCCTGCGGAAGACCAAGACAACCCTCCTCTTGTATTCCATTATCAGAAAACAGTCTGCATCATGAGCTTATGTCATGTGAACCCATTTCCTATTGAATCCCATGTTACAAGTGACCCAATACAACTTCTGCATTGAGAGGACTACAGCTTCCTCATTTTTAAAATTGTTATTGAGCAGCTCAAATGAGATTTCTTGGTTCTTTTTTTGAAAGGGAAAAATTGCCATCAAATAAAATAGGAGAGAGAAAGCAGATGAATTCTATATGTGGGTGTAATGGAGGATTAAAACCATGTACCCAGATGCTTTTTGCTTATGTGGAACTGACGACACTGGATCCACACGCAGGTCACCTTACTTTCAGAATTAGCAGATGTAATTAAACTCAGCCATGGGGACTTATCTGAAGATACACTTTGAAATGGAATTCCACCGTGAGGCCCAGGGAAAGCAGTTGTCAAATGCAACACTCTGAAATTGACAAATTGGTCACAACCTGTCTTGCTCGAGAAGTTTTAATAAGTCTTTGTATCTACGAGATAAACCAGGAAATCATAACATCCTGGTTCCATAATAATTAATCTTCTAAATTGTAGAATATAATGTTCAGTTTTGATTTTGACTGACAAATATTAGAAGGAGTAGGCGCATGATTAATTGTTTTTGGGGTATATAAGCCTGTGGTCCTGCTGCTGAAGTGTAGACTCTCCGAGGGGTGGGAACACCCCTTGTCAAGAAGGAAGAACAGCCAGAGTCTGAGCAACGTCCCGGTCAGGGGAGGTGGAGAAGCTGCTACCGGCGCCCTGACAACCTACTACAAGTGTGCAGTCGTTGCCTCGTTTTGGCAGTTGGGACCAGTCCAAGCGTTGATAAGTATAGTTGGAAAGGGCTTGCATATTGTAGTGTGAAATCAGCTTTTAAATTAGTAATAAACTTTTGTATAAACTGAACTGCTCTCGGTGTGTGTGTCTATTTTCTTTCGGTAGCTCAAACACTGTGACCAATCTAAAATGAACAAAATGAGAGGTATAAGTTTACCCAAGACAGTGGGATTCAAAATTAAAGGTCGGTGATAAAAATACACCATTGTTGAAACATATAATTAATATATGGAATAAAACATATGATTAATATATGGAATGAAATTGGTGTAAGTGGATGTACATCACCCAGGATGGCTTTGATTCAAAATCCTCGTATCTTTTTCCAAGGATCATCAATTTCTGGACAGCTGGTTTCATAAGGGAATTATAAATGTTGAAGATTGTTGTGAAAGTGGTCAATTAATGTCATTTGAGCAACTGAAAAATAAATATCGTATAACTCATCGCAATCTTTTTTGCTATTTCCAACTAAGAGCATATTTGAAAGCTAAGTTAGGATCAACCATGTGGTACTGAAATAGAAATTCCTTATAAAGAGGAATTGTTAAAAAATTTACTTCGATTATGTCCTCTTTATTACAAGTAGGAACTTTTAAACGAGGAGTTCATAAGTCGAGACAAAGGTGGGAAATGGATCTGAATATTTTAATTGATTGGCAAATTAGGGCAGGTCCATATAAGGATCTCAATGTAAGATAAAAATTAGTTCAGTTTAATTCTTTTTACATCCGTAATGTAGCATATGTCAGAAAGGATTTTAACTGAAAGCTGCACTTGGAGTCAGGTGACTCAGGCAGTTGGATTTAAAAAGCTCAACATGAAGCTGATTTGGGAATAGAGATCACGTGATCCAGAGGAGTTGTATTAATTCACTTCAACTCAGCATTTTGGATCGATTGACCAGAGTTCCACACTGCAGCAGTGAGGAAGGAATTCATAACTAGTTTTTCTTCTGCAGTTACTTCTTACACCAGTGAAATTGAATAGAATAAAATCAGAATTATCAGATCAATGTTTGAGGTGTGGTGAAGATGTAGAAACTTTCTTGCATACAACTTAGCTTTGTCTTAATGCAAGATCTTTTTGGGGAGAATAACAAATTTTTTTGGAACAAGTTATAGGAGCTGTTTTTCCACAAAATCCAACCTTAATTTTATTAGGAAATATTGAAGGAACAAGGCCCAAATTAAAACTATTAAAGTATCAATTGAAATTTGTTTAATTAATGTTAGCGGTGATGAGGAAATGTATTGCACTTATTGGATATCAGATATAATTTTAGGGATGTCAAGATGACATGCAAAAATTCAAAGTTGTCTTCCTTTAGAAAAAAATACTTCAAGCTTGAGAAATGTATACTCTATGCTTTTGCAAATTTGGCACCTGCATATTCAAATATTAGGCTTCAATTTGTAAAAATGCCCTTTCCATCCCTCTAGACATGCTAGATTCTACTCTAAGTTGTAAAATTTTTATTTAAATGTGTTAGATTTCCTCGCCACCAAGAACTCTGGTGAAGCGGAGGACTAACACAGGGGACCAGAAAACAGGAAGACCACACACCATCAACATCTGAGAAGCGGAGGATTCATTCCACAGGTCAGTGACCATGGAAGCAGAACAGTGAGGGGTCCTGCATCTGTAGGACCCACATATCTGACAGGCTGTTGGTAATTTGAGGAGAGAAACCCACGCAGGCTATGGGCTTCTGGAGAAAGCAGTCAAGGAACTCACACTAGGCTGTGGATTGCTAGAGACAGGTTCAAAACTGGCTAAAAGGGTATCAGGTATCAGACTTGGGATACGAGTGGGTGCTAAATGGTTCCTAATTGTGTCAGAGGTTCAAAACTGGATCTTGCATTGTCAATGACTTGCATTCGTCTGTGACCATTGATAGAGAATCCACAGACCCTCAGTGACTTGGCCCAGGGCTTGGGATGGTGGGGTTGGGCAGTGGGGTGGGGTGGGGGGAGAGAGAGAGAGAGCACGACTCTCTTTTGCTTCTTTCTCTCACTGCAAGAGGTATTTCAGGCAATTTCTACCAATGGCGAATGTCTGCCTTAAAGCAGGATAAAAACAATTTTGTGTGATATAACACTTTTAAATTACATGACAGTAAATTGTCTCCTGAAATAGAGAGGTTCAAGTTTCAAACTATTACAAATTCCACTCACCAGAGCTACCTGGATTATACCTCTTCCCACTTTTTCTTTTGCAAGGACACCATTGATTTGATCACAACTCCTCTGCTTCATCTGTCCTGTGACAGATTATATATTTTACATTGTATATAGATATGTTTTTGAAAGAGATGGATTGTTGGAGTCGTGGAGGTCACAAAAAACACAAACACTTCACAAAACAGCTCTTATTTAAATTGCAAGAGCTTTGCTGAGAGTGAGTCATGCAGGCGCCAAGAGCCTTTGCAAAGACAAAACAAGGAGACTGCTTTGCTATAAATTCAAAATTAGGTGTAAATGGATGATTGTTTTTAAAGCAACAGATGAATGGACTCAGAAGTTTGGGTCAGGTGCAGTCATCTGGCTGGTTCCAGTTTGCTGTTCTAAGAAGGTCATGTGGTTTTGCAAGCAGAGAGGAGAGGCCAAATAGGCTTTTTTTCTGAAAGAGAGAGAGAGAGAGATGGCAAGTTGACATCTTGTTGAAACCCCATTTTGAAGACGGGTTGTGAGTTCTCAGTTCAGCCTGTTGAAAAACCTTGTTGCCCATACAAGAGGAGATGACTGGCTAGAAATGGTGTTTCACCTGAAATGAGGGAAAGAAAGGAACTCCATGGTGACCTGCAGAAGAGGTTATCATTTGGAAAACCCTGATGGGGCTAGTTTCTTTGGCAAGACCCCAAAGTGAACGATCAGAGGGAATCAGATTTTGTGTGTCCAATGAGCAAGAAATCCCTCTCTGAAATCAACAAGCGCCTTCCTGGAGGGTAAACATTTACTTTTAAGCACCAGAGCTTGGTAAAAATTCATAAATGTTAAATCTGTGCATAGTATAAGAATTGATAGACACCGGTGAACTGGGGAGTTGTGTCAAAGAACTTTATACATATTAAATACACCTGCGCTTAGAATTGGAAGGGGGCAATGTAAGGCTGTTAAGTTAATAGTGATAAGTTAAAGTTTGAATCTATTTTTTTGTTTAAAGAAATTTAAAAACAACGTTTGTTTAAATAACCATTTGTCTTGATGATTTACTATTGCTGCTAAGGTTTGGGGTCCTCAGGGACTGTAACAGTCCCAGGATGAGGTCTTCTACTCCAGGACACCCAAAATGACTTATTTCTTCAATAAATGCAGATCCCCCATACTGTCTTTGATAAAGCCTACACTCTTATCTCCAATTCTTTTTCTGCCCTTCCCCCACCTCCTCTCTGGCAGAACAAGAACAGAATCCCTCAGGTTTCTCACTTACCACCCATCAGCTGCCACATCTGACACATTATCCTTGAATACTTCCAACTTCAGCACCATCCTCTAACCTGTTACATCTAACCCGCTCCACTCATATCCTCTTTTCACAGGGGCATGTCTTTCTGTGACTCCCTCGACGGCACTTCCCTCTCCACCCATCACCACCTCATGTAGTCCCCATTGGAACTGCAGAAATTGCCAAACTTGTCCCTACATCTCCTGGCACCTCTATCCAAGGCTACAATCAGACCTTCCAGGTGAGGCAGTGTTTCACATGCACCCCATCCAATTTAATCTCCCACATTTGGTAGACTCAGTTGATCTCATTATCAGCAAGACCAATACAGACTGGGTGGCCATTTTGCTAAATACATGTGCTCTGTGGATCTAAACTTGAGCTTCCTGTGACCTACCATATCAATTCTCTAACCCTTCCAGCAACATGTCTATTGGCCCCATCCTTCGCCAGGTTGAGGGCACACAAACTGAAAGAAAACACGTTATATTCCTCCTGGGCAGCCTTAAACTCTATAGCATGAACACGAATGTTTCTAATTAAAGCAGCCACTCACCTCTGTCTGATTTCATTGTTTCATTCTATTGATCTACTGCCCATTTGAATATAATTAGTCCTTTAAGGTCGAAAAGTTGACAGTGCTGTTTTCCCCATATATCTTGCCATTGAACAACTGGCAAAATTAAGTGGCATTTGTTGCGAAATGAATGGTGTTATTGTTCAAAATCTGCCTGTGATCGAAAGTATTCTTGGACTGAATAGACATCTGGGCCAAGTGGCTATTTAAGGTCAATCTGTACATGATTGTACATCCTAAAGTACAATGACTACTTCTATCCACTAAAGATTGTTAAAGAGCAAGAATAGACAATACAATCACATAAAATTTCCATCCATACAGCACACGTATTAATACACAAAACAATCACACCTCCTTATTGGTCAGGAAGTGCCTACACTTCCCAAGGAGACTGAGGAGGTCAAGGCCAACAGCTCTATTCCTGAGATTTTACAGGAGTGCAGTTGAGTCTCCTGTCTGGCTGCATCATTCGATGGTCTAGTAGTTGGTAAGCATCAGACAGGAATGATGCAAAGAGTTGTGAGTATCACTGAGGTCTCCCTTTCTCCTGTAGGTGACATTTACTGGGAGTGTTGTTCAAATAGGGCTCAAGGAATTGTAAAAAGACCATTTCCATCCAATGCACACTACTTCGATAGAGCTACTAAAGCAACACACACACACACACACACCAGGTTAGTCAACACAAGACTGCTTTATTCAGACTTTACAGACTTATTTTATTTACAGCGTGTCCCGGGCTCCATGGGATATCATTATGTGTTTGCTGCCAATCCACGGGACCGCAGGTTTATATTAAACCCTGTGAGTGTCCCGAGCCTTCTGTCAGGAGAGTCCACAGATCAACGTGTTGTTCCTCGGCACACAGCACCACGCGAGTATGGTCAATTAAATGGACACCTGTTTGTCTTATGATTTCACGTGCCCGCCAAAGAACCATGCCCACTCAGCCCATTACACAGCTGCTACCCGACCCCCCCCCGAACCGTCACCAGAAACTAAAGCACCAGCTGCATGCACCTTAGGTGGATGCCCTCGCCATCTGCGCAGGGGGCACTGAATGGATGAAGTGGGATCCACATGGGCAGGCTTGAGTCTGTCCACATGAAACAGCTACAATGTCCCCCAATGTCCAAAGCATACACAACCCCATCCTTCTTCACCACACAACAATGGCCCTCATACGGTCGTAACGGCACTCGTGGAACCTGTCTGCACACAAAAACAAAATCAGTGTCCAGGAGTGATGGGGGCACATTCTTTTTAGAGGTTCCATGCCAGTGGGTATGAAAAGGTGATCGCGACACCACGTTGAAGCTGCTGAAGAACGTTCAGATCAGAGTTGGTTGTGAAATGAATGTCCCAAGAAACTGTAAGGACCATACCATAAACCAACTCTTCAGACAATGCAGACATGTCTTCCTTTGGAGCCGGGTGCACTCCCAATAGAACCCAGGGCAACTCTTCGACCTAATTGAGACCGGAGAATCGGGCCTTCAGTTGCCGGTGGAAACGTTCCACAAGGCCGTTGGACTGTGGGTGAATTGTGTTCCACGGACTGAAGTAATTGTGGGTCGGGAAACCAAACCTAGCCATCCAATTGATGATGAATGTTCTGGCCCTTGTCTCAGTGTCACTGGATGGCAATGGGATGGCCTCTGGCCAGCGCGTGAAACGTTCTATGACTGTTAGAATCTATCTCATGTTTTGAGATACTGGCAATGGTCCGAGCAGGTTCACTTGCACGTGTTACAACAACCTGTGTACCGCCAGGAAAGGTTGAAGAGGTGCCTTAGTGTGGCACTGAATTTTGGCAGTCTGGCAGGAGGAACATGTGCAGACACATTGCGCAATGCCTTTTTTCAGACCATGCCATACATATTTATTTGACGTGAGCTTGACAGATGTTCTGATGGACGGATGAGACAAGCTGTGTATCTGGTCAAAAAGGCATTGCCTCCAAGATGGCGGAATCACTGGTCTAGTGTAGCCCAAAGACATGTCACAAAGTAAGGTTGGCAGCCCAGTTGTGCTGCCACCTGCTGTATGTCCAGGTTGGTCATGGCTGTACTGTATGCCTGAACATCGGGGTCCATTGCCTGGACACTGGCTAATTCCGGAATATCAATGTCACCCTGAATATGATATAGTCAGTCTGATCAGCATATTCGTGACGCCATTGTTTTTACCAGAAATATAGTGCACATCCATGGTAAATTCTGAATTGTATGACAGTGACCCTGCTGTCTTGCCGACCATGGATCCGTTATTTTGATGAAGGCAAAAACGAGTGGCTGGTGGTCTGTGAACACAGTGAAATACTGACCCTCCAAAACAAATCGGAAGTGCCGTGTCGCTTGATACAATGCACTGTATTTCATCTCCAATGGCTATAGATGTCAGCTAAAGAATGCGAGGGGTTGGCAATGGCCATCAACGTACTGCTCAACAACCACACCCAGGGCCGTACTCGAGGCATCAGAACTAAATGTCAAGGAAGTGTCGGGGTTAGGATGGGGGAGCATTGCTGCATTGACTAAAGCATCTTGAGCATCACAAATTCAACCTCTGTTGTCCAGGGAACGTCCCTGTGCTTTGTGGTGAGGATCGGAAACCGTGGACAAAGAATGTCAGCAGCTGTTGGAATGAACCGGTGATGGAAGTTTTTCCTGCCCAAGAATTTCTGCAGGCCCTGATCCGTGGTAGGTGTTGGAAAAGCAGGGACTGCCTTTACCTTGCTGGATAAGGGAAAGACACCGTTGGCTGTGATCTTGTGTCCCAGGAAGCTGATGGTGGATTTGCCAAATTGACATTTGCTAGGGTTGATGGGAAGACCAAATTCCCCCAGCCCTTGGAACAGGCGGAGTAAATGCAGTTGGTGATATCCTGACTGGCTATGAGGACATTATCCAAGTAGATGTAAGGGAACTCTAAATCTCTGCCCAAAGTGCCTATCAGCTGCTGGCAGGTTTGAACGGCATTCTTCAACCCAAGTGGCATCCTATGAAATTCAAAAAGCCTGCGCAGTTTATCAGATGGAAGAGAACGAGTCCTGGTGTAAGTCGGCAGGCCTGAAGTGTCTCTGTAATGGGATACACCCTGGGCCATTTAGGAGGGATTGGAATTTGGTGAGAGAGTACAGGGAAATTCATTGAGGAGAGCAGCATGTGCATCTTTGTGCAGGGTCTGGACCCCGAGATGGGAAACACTCCCTTTGCTGCAGACCAGTGGGTATGTTTGAAAAGTGGTACATGAACCAATTTCCTCCACCTCACATCTACTAGAAAGTCACGGGACCTTAAAAAATCTGCACCCATAATGGGCTGTGTAATGGAAGCCAATACACAATTCCAATGGAATGTCACACCTCCTATCCAAATCGTGACTCGTCGTGTGCCAAAGCAGGCAATTTTCATCCCATTTGCTGTTTGAAGAGCCAGGTGTTGTTATTTATGTGGTTTTTTATTTCAAAATAGGTTGGGTGGGAGCTAACGGACCTCAGCACTCGTGTCTACACGAAACTTGTGCTTACCAGTGTCGTCTTGAAGACACAATGGGCCCGTACTTGTGCCAGATGCCGAGGCCATTAATGGTAGCCGGGTTTTTCATTTCCTACCTTTTTTCTGTAATAGGTACATGCAGGACACATTTATGGGCTTTTATCCCCATTGGCGATGGTAAAAACAGCATTCTCGCCGCCCATCAGTGTGTTCATCCTTCTTTGACTGAACTGTAGATACAGGAGGCTCATAGGAAATGGGATATAGATCTGCTGCAAAAACAGTCTGGACGTGAGCAGACTCTTGCATTGGAGTATAATGGAGCCTATCAGCCTCCCGCGCTACATGGAAATCCATGTTAATGATTGGTATTGCGACACGACCTGGGAGTTTGGACAGGAATTGAGTCTCAAAAAGTATACAATGAGAATGACCATCTGCTAATGCAACCATCTCATTCATTAGGTCGGATAGATTCCTCTCACCCGAGCCCTCCATATTTAAAAGCCGCAAGCTGCGCTCATGTCTAATCAATTCCAGTGTGTCCAGGAGAAATTGGCTAAACCTGGTGTACTGGTTTTCCACCAGGGGATTGGCAACAAATTCTCTTACTTGAGATCCTGTAGCAGCGTCCAATGCACCTACTATGTACCAGAATGTCATGTCCTCTGCCATTATGCCACAACACAAAACTAGGTTTCAGCCTGATTAAGTTATACGCAAGGTTGATGGGTCCAGAAAGGAGGCAAGTGAAGTCCTAACATCGATTGGGAAACAGAGTCAGTGAGAGGTCAGGATGGCTTAGAGTTTAGATAACGTGTTCAGGACTGCATTTTGCAGCAGCATGTGGAGATGTCCACGAGATGGGGTCAGTGTTCGATCTGTGGGAAGAGAATGAAATGGGGCAGGTGGCGGAGGTGAGCGTTAGGGAGAACTTCAGATCCAGTGATCATGGGTCCTTTAGATTTAGCTTAATTATGGAAGGGGATAGGTCGGGTTCAAAGTTGAAGATCTTCGAGTGGGGGTAGGCCAGATTTGAAGAAATGAGAAGAGATTTGCAGAGAGTTGTGTGGGCTGATCTTTTAGTCGAAAATGATCTAGAAGAAAATTGGAGGGTATTTAAAAGTGAGATTTTGAGAGTAAGGGATCTTCATGTTCCAGATCGGCCGAAAGGCAAGACTCCAAGGAAGCCGTGGTTTTCTAGAAAAATTAGGAACGGTTCAGGATAAGAGGGAGGCCCATGCTAAATATAAGAAACAAAAGATTGATCCTTACTTAGATTGCAGAAAGAACCTCAAAAGGGAAATTAGAAAGGCAAAAAGATGGTATAAGGTGTCAATAGCTAATAAGGTGAACGTGAATCATGAGGGTTTTTACAGATACATGAACAGTAAAAGGAGGTTGAAGGATAGAGTAGGTCCACTGGAAAATGATAACGGTGGGCGATGTGTATGTCAAGAGCTGTATGAGATGGGGAAGATATTGAACAATTTTTTTTCTCTTCTCTATTCACGAGGGAAAGGAACACTGGACTATGTGAGATAAATGAGATGAATGCTTTAGTTATGGAAAGGATAAGGATTATTAAAGAGAGGGTTTTGGGTCTTCCAGGGTCAATGGAGGTGGATAAGTCTCCTGGTCCTAATGGTACTTTTCTCAGGACGTTAAAGGAGGTCAGGGAGCAAACAGCCGGGGCTCTGATGGTGATTTTACAAAGATCACTGGAAGTGGGTGTGGTGTTGCGGGATTGGAGGGTTGCAAATGTAGTTCCGCTGTTTTAAAAAAGAGCTCAAGGTGTAGGCCAAATAATTATCGGCCAATAAGTTTGAGTTTGGTGGTGGCAAAAGTTATGGAGGGTATTCTTCGAGATAGTATGTACAAATATCTGGATAGGCAGGGAGGGATCAGGGGCACCCAGCATGGGTTTGTGAAGGGAAAATCATGTTCGATGAATCTTGTTGAATTTTTTGATGAGAAAAGTAGATCAGGTGATGAGATCTATTTGAATTTTAGTAAGGCTTTTGATAATGTTCCGCATGTAAAGTTAGTTAGGAAGGTTCAGTCACTAGGGATTAATAGATAGTGAGATGGGTTCAGAGGTGGCTGTGAAACAGACAGCAGAAAGTCATGGTGGACAACTGTCTGTCAGGATGGAAGCCTGTGACGAGCAGTGTGCCTCAGGGATCGGTGCTGAGTCCCCTGTTGTTTATCATTTATATTCATGATTTGGATGCGGGGGGTGGTTAATTGGGTGAGAAAATATGCAGAAGATACGAAAATAGTGAGGAAGGTTTTCTTGGTTTGTTTGGAATAGTAGACTGAAAGATGCCAGATGGATTTTAATGTTGACAAATACAGTTAAGGGGAATGAAGAGGAACAGGGGGATCTTGGAGTTATGGTACATGGTTCACTGAGGTTGGATTCCCATGTAGACAGGGCATGCTGGCCTTCATAAATCCTAGCATAGTCTAGAGTATAGCTGTTTAAGGCATTGGTGAGGCCAAGTTTGGAGAATTGTGTTCAGTTCTGATCTCCATTTATTGGAAGGATATAGATAAGGTGGAAAGGGTGCAGAGAAGATTTACAAAAATGTTGCCTGACTAACAACATCAAGAGCACAGAGAAGGATTAAGGAGATTGCGACTTTATTCATTAGAATGTAGATGGTTGAAGGGGGTTATGATAGAGGTATTTAAAATTTTGAAGGGAATAGATAGACTAGATATGAGTAGAGTCTTTCCCCTGAGGGCAGGGGAGGTTGGAACAAGAGGGCATGAGTTAAGGGTAAGGGGTAAAGCTTTAGGAGAAATGTTGGAGGATGCTTCTTCACTCAGAGAGTGGTGGCAGAATGGAATGATCTTCCAGAAGAGATAATTGCAGCAGTGTCCATTCTGTGACTTAAGAGAAGGTTGGATGTGTACATGTATATGAAGGGGTTGGAGGGATATGGGCAGAGTGTGGGAGGGGGAAACTAGTGGAGTTGTTCATGTGAACTGGCACGGACTCGAAGGGCCGATATGGCCTGCTAACGTGCTGTAAACTGTCATATGGGTATAGTGTGCCGGGCTCCACGGGACAAGGTGGGACATCATTAAGAGTTTGCTGCCAGCAGGTTTAAATTAAGCCATGTGAGTATCCCGCGCTTTCTGGCCCATGTATCAAGGACTTCTCCGAGAGGCGGAGTCTCAAGAAAACAACCTCTATCCTCAGGGACCCTCACCACCCAGACCAGGCCTTCTTCACACTGTGATCACCAGGAAAACAGGTCCAGGAGCCTGAAGATGAACACCCAAAGGTACAAACATAGCTTCTCCCCCACTGCCATCAGATTTCCGAATGGACAAGGAAACACAGTCACTCTCACTTACTCTTCATTTTGCACAAATGAATTTCTTTTTTTAAAATGTAATTTAGAACAATATTTGCACCTGTTTTGTTGCCACAATATGACAAATTTTGAGACATGTTCATCACAAAAAAATTTAATTCTGAACACTGTGCATACATCAGAAAACAATCATAGCTCCAAAATCAATTTGAAAAGATTAATGAACAATTTCCATGCCCCCTCCACTTGTACATCTATTTTTCTAAATTCACTCCATGATTGAGACATCTCAACTTAACCCAACCCACATTTCTTCTCCCATTCAAAGCACTCAGTAATACACCAAGAAAGTAAAATAAAATCTCAATGCTGGAAATACTCAGCAGGTCATCTACTGGAAAAATAATCGGAGTTAAAACATTCAGGTCGATAACCTTTCACTGGGATTCTGAAAGATATTCAAACAAACTTGATTCTCTTTGCTGAGAAAAAGAAGAGGAGAAATAACAAACTGAATACGTGGGATGAAAAGCCCGAGCAGCAGAAATGGCAGTGGTGCTGGATGAGTGGAGTCGACTCGTTGATCAGCACATCTGTCTGGATGGAGGGGTAAAGGATAAACAAGGCAAACATGATGTCGTCACTGTGAGGTTCAATACGACAGCTGCAGAGAATCTGAAATGAAGGAACGGTGAAAATATTTGTTTTTGGATCAATGTGACAAAATTTGACCTGACAAAAGAAAACAAAATTGCTTTGTTCTGCCAGAACGCTCTAGATCAAGGGGCACAATAAAATAGTCCAGAAGCCAACATTATGAAATTGAACAGCCAAGTTATGGAAATCGGCAGCAAGACATAAAACACAGTTGCATAATTCCATGAAAGTGGTGTCACAGGATGACAGGGATCTAAAGCCAGCTTTTGTCATCTTGGCCTTCATTAATTAACAAAAAGAAAATAGGAGTTGGGAAGTTATGGTGAGGTTGTATAAGATGATGGTGAGGTCAAATTTGGAGTATTGTGTGCAGTTCTGGTCACCTAGCTACAGGAAGGGTATTAGTAAGATTGAAAGAGTGCAGAGAAGATTTACTTAGACACTGCCAGGTCTTCAGGAGTTGAGCTGAGGGAAAGGTTGAACAGTTTGGGACTTTATTAATTGGAATGTCGAAAAAGAGTAAGAGATTGCTTAAAATGGCACATGAATGAGAAAAAAGGCTGAGAAAGTTTGCTGTCGACCCAATTGTGTCGGAAAAATTTTCCTTGAGAAAAATTGTCATTGGCCCATTTCCTCTGGAGTTATGAAACCACGCACAGAACAAGTCAATGATGTACGATTAAAACAGTGGTTTTCAAACTTTTTCTTTCCAATCATATACCACATTAAGTAATCCCTTACTAACAGAGCACTTCTGGCACAGGGATTAAGTGGAATATGATCCGGGGGATGGGGGTGGGGGTGTGGAGGAGGAGTTTGAAAATCACTACTTGAGATGAAAAGGTTTCTCCATCTCCATTTTGAGCAGATATCCTTTTATTCTGAGGTTGTGCCCACTGGTCCTAAACTCTCCCACTACTGGCAAAATTCTTTCTATCCAGCCCTTTCACTATTCATCGGATTTCAATGAGGTCCTGCCTCATTCTTCTAAACTCGGGCGAGTCCAGGCCCAGAACCATCAAATGCTCCTCAAACATTATTCTTCTCATCCCCAGAATCATTCTTGTAAACCACCTCTGGGCCATCACATCCTCTCTTAGAAATGGGGCCTAAAATTGCTCACAACACTTACGAGATCAGGACAACCAGAAGGTGGTCACGTGAGGGAAGACAGCTGCAGGACTGCCTACAGTCCGTGGACTGGATGGTGTTCAAGGAGTCAACTGAGAGGGGGGAGGGAGTGTGGTTGTGGCAAGATGGCGTAGGAAAAAGACATGAGAAGACATCTTTCCCTGACTGAACTGTTCAATACTCGAACTGTAGTGACTTCTTTGACTTTATCAATGTTTTGAACAGTAATTTACTACAGTAGGATTCTGGAAATGAAGAAAGGGAAAAAACAGTGTTGGGCACGACCAGGTGGCCCAATAATCACAGAGACAAAGGCCCAATAATCACAGAGACAAAGACTGAGGGGAACGATAGGCTTTATTAAACACAACAGTGCAGGCACCTGGGTCCAAGTGAGGGAAGTGAAGGGATGGAAGATGTGGGTCGACCTTCATGGCCTGGGTCACAGGGGAGGAGTCCAGGAGAGGATGACATCAGGGGGTGGGGGTGGATCAGCCCATGCCTGTACTGGTCAGTACATACAACACCATATCAAAACAAGCAACTTAGAAAAAACCTAGTTTTTCAACCTGTGAAAAGTGCAGAAGAAGCAAGGCCAACCTCCCAGAAGGGACCTCGGGATCAGTTAGACATGGATCCGAAGCCTCAACATGTAAGTCAGGACCAGCTGGAATAAACGTCTGCATTCTCTGCACATCCGGAGATGCAAGATAGCGCCAAGATCTTTGGCTGGGCCAGGAGGAGTGCAAGCATGGAATTCGACACCAGCCGGGCTTGACGAAGGAGAGTGTGGGGGGGGGGGGTGAGTGCCCGAATGCAAGCACGTTTCCGGGAAGGGGTCTGCCTGTATGCAGCGGCACATCTGGAGATGCTCTCACTTGCAGGAAATTCTGGATCCGATCCACAGTCCGACTGCCAGGTATGAGGTGGAAGGGAAGAGGTGGAGGAGGACAACTCAGAGGTTCAAGAAGAAGAAGAGCAAGAATGACTACTTGCTGCAGTTGGACTCAATGAAGGGAGGCCTAAGGCTTGAAGAACATCTCCTTCTCCAATGAAAGCTGTTGTTTCACCACAGACACCTTCCCCAGACTTCAAGGCCCCTGTAACAGGGATGGAAGTCAACCTCATGCCTATAGAACTGATCCAACCAAATGAAAAGATGATGTCTTCTGTGAACTAAGGTTTTGAAACTTTAAATGATCAATTTGCTGTTATGGAGGAAATAAATGGCTGGTATGTGTGAAGAAATTACATTTATTCAAGTTGATATTAATAAGAGCTTAACAGCAGTAGACACTGGACAAGTTCAATTTAAGAGAATAGAAGTTTTTATTGACTGTGAGGACCATTATGCGGAGAGAATGGATCATATTGAGGATTTATTTCCAGGCTGGGATGTCCAGAAGAGAGATTTGTTATAAACATTGATTCGTTGGAAAATCAAAGTTGTCGTAATAACATTAAGAGAGTTGGTCTGCCGGAAGATATTGAAGGTTCAGATCTTGTAAAATTATTTTTGGAAAAGGATTCCAGAGATATTGGGAGTTGAATTTTTTTAGATCGGGCTCAGAGGCCTTTAAGGAGAAAACCTTTTCCAGGTTAAATATCAAGAGCGGTTCTTTTAAGATGTTTGCAATATCAGGATAGAGAAATGAATTTGCGGCTTGTGGTTCAGAAAGCTCGCCTTGATCAAAGCCCTACGATGTATCAAGGAAATAGAGTTTTATTTTATGCTGATTTAAGTCAGGAGATTATTAAGTGATGGAAAGAGTTTAATCTGGTCAAAGCAGAGCTGTGGAAGAAAGGGTATAAGTTTACTTTCGGTATCCATCGGTATTTAAGGTGATTTATGGGCCAGATCAGTCTCAATGTTTTGAGAGTCCTTATGGTGCATTAACTTTTGTGAATTCCTTCCCTGATTTGAAGGAATCGATGGGGAAAATGCCTGAGGTTAAGATTGGGAAGGGAACGGGGAAAAGAATTGGAATCAGAATCGGTGAGTGATGTTTGAAAGATACATTGAATGTAAGAGGAATCTTAAGAGAGGAATTAGGAAAGCTAAAAGAAGGTACGAGAAAACTATGGCAAGCAGGGTGAAAACTAATCCAAAAGAGTTCTACAAATATGTTAATGGTAAGAGGAAAGCTAGAGACAAAATTGGTCCCTTAGAAAATCAGAGTGGAAAACTGTGTGTGGAACCTAGAGAAATGGGGGAGATATTGAACAGTTTCTTTTCTTCGGTATTCACTAAGGAGAAGGATATTGGGAGATGTGGGATAAAAAAAGCAAATTGGGTAAATATGGGGAATATAGAGATTACAAAAGGTGTAGTTTTAAGGCTTTTGAAGAATATAAAGGTGGATAAGTCTCCGGGACCAGACGGGATCTTCCCCAGGACATTGAGAGAAGTGAAGGAGGAAATAGCAGAGGCTCTGGCGGTAATTTTTCAAATGTCATTAGATATGGCGATAGTGCCGGAGGATTGGCGCATTGCGCATGTGGTTCCGTTATTTAAAAAGGGTTCAAGGAGGAAGCCTGGCAACTATCGGCCTGTAAGTTTGACGTCTGTGGTAGGTAAATTAATGGAGAAAATTCTTAGAGATAATACTTATAAACATCTGGATAGACAGGGTCTCATCAGGAGCACTCAACATGGATTTGTGGGAGGAAGGTCATGTTTGACCAATCTGATTGAATTTTTTGAAGAGGTGACTAGGAATGTGGATGAGGGTAGCGCAGTGGATGTTGTCTATATGGACTTCAGTAAGGCCTTCGATAAGGTACCACATGGAAGGTTAGTTAGGAAGGTGCAGTCTTTAGGTATAAATTTTGAGATAGTCAAATGGATTGAACATTGGCTGAAAGGGAGAGGCCAGAGAGTGGTAGTGGATAATTGTCTGTCAGGTTGGAGGCCGGTGACCAGTGGTGTGCCTCAAGGATCTGTATTGGGCCCATTGTTGTTCGTTATATACATTAATGATCTAGATGATGGGGTGGTGAATTGGATTAGTAAATATGCAGACGATACTAAGATAGGTGGAATAGTGGATAATGAAGAAGGTTTTCAAGGAGTGCAGAGGGATTTGGGCTGCTTAGAAAAGTGGGCTGAAAAATGGCAGATGGAATTTAATCCTGATAAGTGTGAGGTGCTTCATTTTGGTAAGAAGAATCAGAATAGGACATATGTGGTAAATGGGAGAGCATTGAGGAATACAGAAGAGCAGAAAGATTTAGGAGTGACAGTACATCGTTCCCTGAAGGTAGAAACTCACGTGAATAGGGTGGTGAAGAAGGCTTTTAGTATGCTGGCCTTTATCAATCATTGCATGGAATATAGGAGTTGGGAGGTGATGTTGAGATTGTATAAGACGTTGGTGCGGCCTAATTTGGAGTTCTGTGTGCAGTTCTGGTCGCCTAATTATAGGAAGGATATAAACAGAGTGGAGAGAGTGCAGAGAAGGTTTACCACAATGTTGCCTGGGTTTAAGCATCTGGAGTATGGGGAGAGATTGGGTCTTTATTCTTTGGAGCATAGAAGGTTGAGAGGGGATTTGATAGAAGTATTTAAGATTATGAAAGGGATAGACAGA
Source organism: Narcine bancroftii (assembly GCF_036971445.1). Taxonomy (NCBI): domain Eukaryota; kingdom Metazoa; phylum Chordata; class Chondrichthyes; order Torpediniformes; family Narcinidae; genus Narcine; species Narcine bancroftii. Next base: position 51,698,222 of record NC_091479.1, on the reverse strand, counting down.
ATGGATGTGGATAGACTATTTCCGTTAAGAGGAGGAAAGATTAAAACAAGAGGACATGAGTTAAGAATTAAGGGACAGAGGTTTAGAGGTAACATGAGGGGGAACTTCTTTACTCAGAGAGTGGTAGCTGTGTGGAATGATCTTCCGGGAGAAATAGTGGCGGCGGAGTCAATTGTATTATTTAAGAAAAGGTTGGACAGGTATATGGATGAGAGGAAGATGGAGGGTTATGGGCATTGTGCAGGGAGGTGGGATTAGAAAGGGGTGTTTGGTTCGGTGCGGACTAGAAGGGCCTAATGGCCTGTTTCCATGCTGTAATTGTTATGTTATGTTATGTTGAAGATGAAGCTCAAGCTCAATGTGGGTGTTATCACTGGGATGACTGATGGGTTTTAATGTTCGGTTGGGGGCTGATGGTCATCTCTGCTACTTCTAAAGTCATCTGCCACTTGTGGAATTAACTGCACCTGGTTCACAGAGGGGGGGTCTGACTCTTGAACTCTTATGTTTTTATAGTGTTTTCTTATTGTTTCAAAGGTGGGGGGGGGGTGTTGGTATTTTTTTATATATATAGTTGTAATTGCTGTTAGAAGTGTCAGTCTCAGGAGGAAATTAAGTTATGGCTCATTTAAATTTTGTGATCTTTAATGTTAAATGACTTAATAATCCGATTGAAAGGAAGGAAATATTAAAGAAAATGAAGGTTGATCTTGCTTTTTTGCAACAAACTCATTTGTCTGAGAAAGAACATATGAAATTGAAAAGAGATTGGGTCGGACATGTTTTTCATCTCCATTTAATTCGAAAGCTCGAGGTGTTGATACTTTGGTTCATAAGAAGATACCGTTTCAGTTGGAATCATTCTCTGCCACATCATTTTCTCGAAGACAATGAAGATAACTGACCTGTTCATGGAGCACTGTGCGGGACTCAGATTCACAAACTCATCTGGCAAGGTCAGCATACACCCATAGACAAGCTCTACCACTAAACATCCATGATCTGCCCTAACAGCAGTAGGCACGCAAAGGAGAACCATGGCCAAACGTTCGCTCCATGGAGATGCATCACCACCTGCTTTCGATTGTCAATGGAAACGCTCAAAGAAGCTGTTCGCCTGAAATGCTCAGCAGTAATTCAGGTTGTGCCAAGAGGATCAGTGAGAGCTCGGACCAATACCAACTCGAACTGTGACCCTCAATCTGTTGTAATAGTGCCCAGAACACCAAAAGATGGAATCCACAAAAGCACAGGCATTTGTCTCTGCAGAGATGCCAATGTTAGGAATTTCATCCTGCCACCTGGTAGTCCAGTCCTCACACGTGAGCAGATTTGTACATTGCCGAGATGGCGGAAGTGGACCTTGCAAGCCACAAGGTGCACGTGCTGGAAATGGGAATCCAAAACAACAAAATCCCTCAGCTTGAATTTCATGTGCCTGGAGACTTTAGGGTGTTGACCCAGCAAGCGAGTCCTTGCCGATAATCCAACATTCTGTTTAACATAAAGCCAGGTAAAATGTTCCTTAACCAGTTTGATTGATGTTCTTCTACCAGGAAGAGATAGATTGTGAAGAGAAAATCTCCTGCCTCATAGCCACCACACAAACGGCCGAGTCCTTCCTGTTGGGGGAAAAACATCACAGACCAACTTTTCACCCGATTCATCCAGCGTCACATCTTGAAGATGGAGACCAGAGTTGATCTGGTTTCACCGGATGAAATCAGGATCAATGTGCCGTGCATGAGCCATGGCACTGAAATCGATGGCAGTAGTTGTATGTAATGTCGTGCCTGAATAGAGCACCAGCCACAGCATTCACTTTTCATCAGATATGCTGTGTGTCTGATGAAAATTGTAGGATGAAGTCCGAGTGCTGAATCTCTCTGGGCAAGTAGAGATGTGTGCTTCTACTTGCAGTATGCAGAAGAGGCTGGTGGTCTGTACAAATGGTCAAAGAATGACCTTCCAATAAAAAGCTGAAATATCGAATTGGAAATTGGGATTCATGAGAGAATGACAAAGAAATTTATTTCAAAATTGTATCTTCTATTTCAAGAGGAATCTCCAAACCCAGACTTGAATAAATCAAAAGAAAGATGGGAATTGGATTTGGGAACTGAAATTGACCCTTTTTGCTTGTCTGACATTTGTTGGGACAGTAATTAATGTTTTCGATAGATTAGTTAATTACAAATTTATTCATCAATTATATTTAATGCAACATCAATTAATTTATTCCTAATTTTTCAAATTAATGTTTTAGATGTGGCACAGAAATTGGTACATTTATACATTGTCTCTGGAGATGTCTCAAGGTGACATCATTTTGGAAAGATGTGGCCAAGTTTTTGGAACAAATTATAATAATGTTTATCATTAACACCTGAGCTTTTACTTTTGGGAAATGTATATGATTTGGAAGCTGAATTCAAGTTCTTAAAAAAAACATTAATTATTTTTATAAATTGCATTGGAAATGGCCTGGAGATGTATAACAATTCCATGGAAATCTGAATCCCATCTTAAAATTGATCATGGGGAAATGCAAAATTGTATTCCCTTAGCAAAGGTGACTAATAATATTAGAACTGGGTATGTTACATAATTCAAAATATGGAAACCATATTTAAAAATAGGTTTATATATCTAATGTATTCACTTCTCCACCCCACCACCACTTTTCATTAATCTTAATGGTTGAACCTTATCATGTTGGTCTAATTCTAATATTTTATTAATATCCTGCCTTTCCTTTTGGGAAGGAATAGTTATCACAGGAGCTTCGCACCTAGATCTGCATTTTTTTCTTTTATACTTTTATCTCTTCTCACTTTTATGTGCAGTACAAAATTTATTTTTTATTCTATTTTGATAATTGTAAGTATCATTTGGATATGATTCTATTATTATATTGAACTGCATACAAACTATAAATATTTTTTTAAATGCTGAAATGTTTCACTGCCAGATAGATAGCTAAGAGTTCTTGCCCAATTGTACGATACTTTGCCTGAGCTGGTGACCGCTTGGCTGAAAAAAAAATGCCAGGGGTTCTAATTGCCCACAGACTCGTTGTTCGAACACTGCTCCCCACAGCACTGACAGATGCATCTGTGATAAGAGAGCAAAGTCTTGCGCATTTGATGTACAACCTTAGTGACATTTGTAAGAACAGTGTTCACATCATGGAAAGCATAAACAGCATGGTCTCCCAAAGATAATGTCTTTTTGAAGCATACATCAGAGCCTTTGAGTCATTCAGCAGTAGGTGCTGTGGCATTCACATAGACCCTGCCTTTATACCATGGCTTATTGCATGTCTGCACACCATTACGATGGGGTCACGAGGCGAGGAAAACACTTGAGCAAGGCTTGGAAAGGGCAGGAGCCAGGTTGAAGGCTTGTCAAACAGCAGATGGCATTGGAAGGACAACAAATGCAGCTCACTTGCATTCAAGAGCTGCAGTCCACACAACAGCATTTTTTTTCCAAATACATCACTGAAAAATGTGACAAGAAATCCACTCCCAAAAAGGAATTTGCCACATTTACAACTGAAAATCCACCCAAAACGATTGTGAAGCTGAAATGAAATGCGAGTGACCTCTGGCCATGTTTGAATAAGAGAATCATTTGTCACTGAAAGAACACATGACATATTAGAAAGTCTATATTCCTCATGGGTTGGAGGGACAGGCACCACTCCAAAGTGACAGATAGTTTTGGAGTTTTACATAGAGATGTCAAACTAATAACCTACTCTAACAACTGCCAAGAATTATTCCATTTTTCTCAGTTGCCTTCAATAAACTCTCTCAAATGAGAACAAGATCTCAAGGCAAAGGACAGAACCAGGCCACAAGTCCCATCGAGTCTGCTCCATAAACCGACACGAAACCACTCTGCACTCCTTCCAATTTCTGGACTTTTCCCATATCCCTTAATGCCCTTACCAACGAGATACTTGTCTATTTCTTGTTTTAAATATGCCCAGTGATCTGGCTTCCACTGCTGTATGAGGCAGCGGTTCCTCAGATCCATGACCCTCTGGCTAAAGAAGTTCTTCCTAATCTCTGTTTTATATAGATAACCTCTAATTTTCTTGTCCTCGATTCACCCAACAAGGGAACCATCTTACCCGCATCCACCCTATCTAAACCTTTCAATATACAAAATGCCTCCATGAGATAACTTCTTTAATTTCCTGTACTCCACTGAATTCTTCACTACCAATTTCACCTGGTCATTAACTTTTAGGTTTCCTTGCTCAAGGACACCCAGGTCTCTTTGCACATCCAAGGTCTGAATTTTCATCCCATCCAAATAGTATGCTTCCTGTTTATTTCCACTGCCAAAATGTACAACTGTACATTTCTCGGTGTTAAATCTCATCTGCCATCATTTTGCCCAGTTTCCTAATCTGTTTATATCCTTCTGCAACTTTACGGTTTCTACACTTCCTACTCTGTCCCCTATCTTGGTGACCTCCGCAAATTTGGCCACAAAACCATTTAAACCACAATCCAAATCATTAATTTCTTTTTACTTGGAATATATCTATCCTGCATTCATTTTATTACTGCCACATGCCATTCCAGAATCGATCATTACTGAACCTGAACATATTTATTGTGATGAACATCTTCCAATAAATGTTCTGGGTTTAATATTTTTAAATCTTGTTGTGGTTCCTCTTCATCACCTCTTTGCAAGTTGAATTCACAAAATTTTCCAAATATTTTTTCAGCAATAATTCTGTGGTACAGAGGATTACTCATCTTTCCTAAAGGTTAAAAGTTGCATTTTGATTTTCTTGTCTCAACTGAACATTGTACAAGGTGAAGGCTGATTAAAATGGATTCAGTAACGATGGCCTTCAAATTTTGCATTATTGCTATGGCTACACAGCTTGAATGATAAACTGGTGTTTCTACAGGGAATTAACTCATGGAAATGTTCTAAATACATTCACTGGAGATAGACCTCTGTGAAAAGTTTACTGCCCATTGGCAACAATCCTTGAAAAGAGATGAATCATCACCCAACAGAGCAGCCCAGGAATAGGCAATTTGGTGAACAATGTCTGTGGTGACCATGATACTCATTAAATTAATCCCATCTGTCAGCACATGGTCCAAACACATCACCCATTCCCTCTTGTTCATGTGCCCAACCAAATGCCTCTTAAATCGTGGCGATTTCACCACTATCCTGGCAGCGTGGGCCAGACCCCCAGCACACTGTGCAAAAACCTGCCTCGCTTCTCTCCTTTTCCCCTCTCATGTTCAATATAAGCATCGTAGTATTTTTACATTTCCTACAGGGGGGGGGGGGGAGAAGACATCGACCTTCTCCAGGACTATAATAATTAGATAAATTTCAACCAGGTCATCTCTCAGCCTCCAAAGCTCCAGAGAAAACTATCCACATTGCCACTTTCAAGGAGCTCGCGCTTGCACCCCAAGATCCCTCATTGCAACACTACTACAAGTCCTCTCAAAGTGCAAGACACTTGTCCAGATTAAACTCCATCTGCCATTTTTCTGCCCACATTAATAAGTCATCTGGTTTGGAAGGGATAATATGAGGGGAACTGGGTGGATCAACAGGTCAGAGAGAAAAACATGGGGGGGGGGGGTGGGTGGGCAGGTTACATGAACTTGGAAAATTCCATATTCATACCATCGATTCACAAATGCAATAAGAGATGGTTCCTCTGTATTTGACCTCACCCAGACAATGGAGGAGGCAGAAGACAAAGGTCAGTATGGGAATGGAATGGAACTTAATACAGCTTGTGACCATGAGCCAAGATGGCCATTGTGATCAAAGTGGAGGTGCTCAGCCAATCTGTCATTTACTCTGCATTGGGTTTCCTGCCACAGAGGGCACGGACATGGTTGGAGTAGGTTTCTTCGAAACTTTACCCTGCATGAGAATCCCTGGATGGTGTTAACTGATGTAGATTGCAGGAGAAAATGCCCGAGGATGGGGAGGAATTAGGAGTCTGTAATTATTTGAAAGATCTTACTGCAAGATTCATCACCAACGAGGAGGAAAGCAGCTTCAGTCTATTCTCCCTCTCAGAAAGATTTATGTAATAAACAAAACAATCTTTCAGTACAGCCAGAGGCAAAAGGGCTCTTAATTTAGTCTTACAATCAACAGACTTTGAAGATAACCAGTGTAAATGACTCAAAATTCAATTCGAGATTCACTTCTGGTGGAAATATAAGAGCCAGTGGCTTGCTTAATCAGATTAGTCTTATTCTGAGTTTCCATTTCTACTTTCACACCATCAAATGCAAGCCTCAGTTGTTGATCCCCAACTATTTTCTATCCTTACCCACTTTGCAACTACACCTACTTGAAATTGGGAGAAACAACAGCTAATTTTTCCACGTATAAATCTTCTTTGGCTTGGCTTCGCGGACGAAGATTTATGGAGGGGGTAAAAAAGTCCACGTCAGCTGCAGGCTCGTTTGTGGCTGACCAGTCCGATGCGGGACAGGCAGACACGATTGCAGCGGTTGCAAGGGAAAATTGGTTGGTTGGGGTTGGGTGTTGGGTTTTTCCTCCTTTGCCTTTTTTCAGTGAGGTGGGCTCTGCGGTCTTCTTCAAAGGAGGCTGCTGCCCGCCAAATTGTGAGGCGCCAAGATGCACGGTTTGAGGCGTTATCAGCCCACTGGCGGTGGTCAATGTGGCAGGCACCAAGAGATTTCTTTAGGCAGTCCTTGTACCTTTTCTTTGGTGCACCTCTGTCACGGTGGCCAGTGGAGAGCTCGCCATATAATACGATCTTGGGAAGGCGATGGTCCTCCATTCTGGAGACGTGACCCATCCAGCGCAGCTGGATCTTCAGCAGCGTGGACTCGATGCTGTCGACCTCTGCCATCTCGAGTACCTCGACGTTAGGGGTGTGAGCGCTCCAATGGATGTTGAGGATGGAGCGGAGACAACGCTGGTGGAAGCGTTCTAGGAGCCGTAGGTGGTGCCGGTAGAGGACCCATGATTCGGAGCCGAACAGGAGTGTGGGTATGACAACGGCTCTGTATACGCTTATCTTTGTGAGGTTTTTCAGTTGGTTGTTTTTCCAGACTCTTTTGTGTAGTCTTCCAAAGGCGCTATTTGCCTTGGCGAGTCTGTTGTCTATCTCATTGTCGATCCTTGCATCTGATGAAATGGTGCAGACGAGATAGGTAAACTGGTTGACCGTTTTGAGTTTTGTGTGCCCGATGGAGATGTGGGGGGGCTGGTAGTCATGGTGGGGAGCTGGCTGATGGAGGACCTCAGTTTTCTTCAGGCTGACTTCCAGGCCAAACATTTTGGCAGTTTCCGCAAAGCAGGACGTCAAGCGCTGAAGAGCTGGCTCTGAATGGGCAACTAAAGCGGCATCATCTGCAAAGAGTAGTTCACGGACAAGTTTCTCTTGTGTCTTGGTGTGAGCTTGCAGGCGCCTCAGATTGAAGAGACTGCCATCCGTGCGGTACCGGATGTAAACAGCGTCTTCATTGTTGGGGTCTTTCATGGCTTGGTTCATATACAAAATAATTTACAAACATTTTCACATCACTGTAGCCACTGATTGATAAGTTGTGCCCATCAGAAAATTGCACCAACCACTACAGGGTGCTATTTACCTTGGTGTTACTGACTCTTTTCCAGTGTTACTTGCAGACATAATGACATATTCAACATGCACAATATTTCTTTTCTTACTGACCAGAACTATAAAGCATTGTGTAAAAAAGAGAAAAGCTCAAGTCAACCAGGATATACAAACTCCAGACTGCAATGTTGCTGTGCACATTTGCTACATTATTGAAGTCTCACAGAGCTTACAACAGATATTCAAAGTCAAGCAATAACAGAAATAACAGAATATTACAGCACGGTACAAGCCCTTTGGCCCACGATGTGTTGATCTTGATATTTCTAATAAAAAAATAATACCCTGTAGCAGCTACTGCGGTAGATGCTATTCAATAAAGGCAAACACACACAAAGGTAGTCAACTCAAGACTGGTTTATTGCAGACATACACAGACCTTTTATTCCCTGCCTGTCAATGAGAATATTAGTGAAAACATTCTGGTCCACAAGATCAGCTGGTTAACGCTACGAGCCAATAGCGCCCCATGCCTTTCAGCAGGGGCTTCATCTTATCCACTCACTGTACTTTGGTGCCCAGCGCTGTTAGCCCGTGATGTGTCAGGTAAGTCTGGGACCTGATGGTGGTGGTTCGTAATACCGTGCTATGCGTCCGCTACAACCCTGTTTTTCTTTCCCTGTATGCCTGTCTCAGAGTCTCTTAAATGCTCCTTTCGTGATATTGTAATAGATAAATATATTTGGAGAATTTGGTAATATTTGGAATTTTGGTAAGATTTCGAGTAGGTTGCATACACATACACACATACATTTTAAAACATCTTATTTGAAAGACTGAAGAAATATTGAAGATCTCTGGAGAATGTTATTCACATTCACAAGTAGCTGTTAATCAAACTGATGTCATAAAATGAATGACCATTGTTTGGAAATGGAGCCACGATGACTACAAGTACATTTCTGCAGGGTGCTTACAGGAAAGTTCTTCCTAGGTTTTGTTTATCTAACAATAGCTTGAGCAGAAGAAAGAACTCCTGTTGTTTCAAATAAGAGAAATAGAACTCTGTAGTAGCTTTGAGAAAGAAGTTACCATCTGGAAAACCCTCACGGGGCAAGGTTCATCAGTGAGACATTGAGGTGACTAATGGTGGTTCTTCAGTTGTGGAAATCCTGGAACAACAAATCTCTCTCTAAAAACCCTACAAGAACAATCCTGAGCAGTAAACATTTACCTTTCGGGCACCAAAACCTTGTGAAATTTAGACACATTCAATTCTGTGCACAGCAGAAGAATTACCTGCACCAGAAAACTTGGAAGAAGGAGAAGTGAGATTGAACTGTGAACCAAAGAACTTTTCTTAAATTTATACACATTACAAACATGTTCGCTTAGAATTAGAAAGGGGTTAATTTGGGTTAGTTAAGAATAGAGTTAAGTTAAATTTTCATTCTATTTTCAGGTTTAAATTTGATTAAAATAAATTTGGTTTTAAAAACCACTTGTCTTGCTGAATGTCTCTTGCTGCTGGGTTTTGGGATCCTTTGGGCTCATAACAATATCTGCTTGGATAATGACATTGGGCCTGTTTAAAGTAGGAAATGGCTTCTACCAGCAGGAGTTTCTATTTGTGGAAAATATTGATAGGTGGCTGGCCACATACGTTTCCTAAAAATGAATACCCTCTCTCTCCCTAAACCACATTCAGCCCAGTGACATCTTTCTGCATTGTCTTCCTGGGACCACCAAGGACCTGATCCATTTCCCATCTCTCCTTGCAATGCCAATATGGCAGTTGCCATTAAGAACTGACGAATCACTTTTTAATTAAGCAAGCAAGATGAAAATCATCCTGACATACTGCTTAAAAAAGAGTCAACAAACCTTCCTAATTATATTACTTCATTTTTATTTCGATTCCCATGGGGCATTAGTAAAAAAATTATGAGTAAAATCATGATCCCTGTTGATGAAAACCCATAACATTCAATGTTACACATATAATCTAGGAAGAATTCTGTCATAAAGGTGAATGAAACATTGAAAGAATTTCCCCCTTTAAAACATTGAGATTGTAGCGTACCAAGTGAGGAAAAAAAGCCAAATCACATCAACACTTGGAGAGTCCAAGATGGCACGGACTCCCCTTCACTACCAAGAAGGAGCCCACGCCTAGCACCAGGTATGGGCTTAGGAGCCCTACACTTCTGCGTAGCTGCCAGCCGGCCAGAGAGTGATGCAACAATGTCACTGCTGGAAGTCAGGGGTACATCACCAGAAGTAGTCGGGCAAGCGAGCAGAGGTGGGGAATTTAAAACAGTAAAGCCAGTCTTTGTTTTACACTCACCTTGGGTGTCTCTTTATTTGGTAGCGCTGCTGCAGCGGACGCTGCAAATCGATAACTTCTTACTTGCTGCAACCAAACAGGTCTGCAAGATACACCAACCTAAGCAGAAAACATGACCAGAAATCCCAAAGATCATAAATTCAAAAGGATTGGTGAAATCTTTACTCTGTATTGTTAACACCAAAGTCCCTATATTTTTCAAGGCATTCAGACAAGTAACTGTGAATCATTACATTTTAGACAAATGGTACGTCAGGATCAGAAGGATTGGAGCATTATTGTTCAAGTGACACAACTTTAAAAAATAACATCTAACTTGATGAAGAATGTGATGCTACAACAGGAAAAACGGATGGAATCAGACACATTCTATGAGCATTGGGAAGCAAAGAAAAATGGATTGGTTTTCCATCCCTTCCTTAGCGACCCAATGACCCCGACAGGTCCTCCTCGACTTGCGACCGTAATGGAGTCAGATCCCACAATGGACGCAAGTCGGAGTTTTGCCCCCGTGCGAGGACACCTGAAGTCTTAGAGCCTATTTTTAAAATCAAATGATTTGACAAACGCGAACAGAGACACAGGGCACGTAAAACCGAAAATGTGCGGATTGACTCAGCGCCTCGGGGTCCTTCGGCTGGGGGCAGCCATCTTAATATCTGTGCGCATGCGCCAGTCGTCAGTTGGGTTCGCTTTGTTGCCCTGTCGGCACATCCAAATCAGTCGCACATGCGCGAACTCACCACGCATGCGCCAACCAGACTTGCCAAGCTCCTGCCCCCGCCCCCTCCCTCTGCAAGTTACCTCGCGGCCTCCGGCCTCGCCCTGTCGGCGCCATCAGGCCTCGCACCGACTCCTCGGCTCCACTCAAACACCTCGCCGGTACCGGCCACTCCCAGGTGGGGCCCAGTGGGCTGCTGGTCGCCCGTTTTCCCTGGACCGCGCGGCTGACGATGATCCCGGCGCCGTCGCCAACTTCTTCTCTTTAGCGCCCGCGGCGACGCGATGGATCCCGAGCAGACGACGACGACGCCAACGTCCCGCCTCCCCACTGCACGAGCCAATCAGCCCGCGAACCTTCCCATCAATCCAACCCGACTTCAGCGTCCAATCAAATAGCAGCCCCTCCGAATCATCCCATTGGATGGCGCATCTGAAGCAAGCGAACACACAGGTGCACCCAATCAGCTTTGCAAGACAGAAGACAGGCAGTCGAAGGAGCAGGAGCCCCTTCGGCCCTTCCATTTCCAACTACCCCAACAACAATCAAATCCTTAGATTTCATAAGATCACTTTGTCCTGGCTCCAGGATTCCTCTGATCTGAAGAAATACAAGGGAGACTATTTATTCTCAATCTTTCCTTCAAATTTATTACCGCTTCCAATTTAATGTCTGTTACTTTTTTCAAACTATCTGCATCTCAGTTCGATGGATCTGATCCCTCTATGAATTTGTATGACAGTAAACTCATCCCATGGATCCCAATTTTAAATGAACCTTCAACAGGGTAGAGAATTCCAAGGATATTACATTTTCATTGAAGACATTAAAGTCCAAGCAGCTGATCGGTTATTGGGAAATTGTGACACTTGGTGTTCGGCTCCTTTGCATGATCCTCTCTCGATCCGTGCTGCTGTGTCCCCTCATAATGTTGTAATGCCATCTTCCTTTTTTCCAATGAGAAAGAGATCCATATTCAAACTTTCCTTCTATCACCCGGTTAAAACATCCCAGAAACAAATCTGATAATATTTGTGCACTTCTCATTCTTCAGATAAGGAAACTGGACACATGATTCCCGATGTAAGATGAGCAAGACCATTCGATGTGAAATTGGAGTGTGCGCGCTACTGTGAAGGGTGGAAAGAAGGACACACACTCAAGAAATCAAAGTTAAAGACTCCTTTATTACACTGACAGCTCTACTTCTATTCTCTCCCCGCTGCTGTCGACTGGAATTGTGTCATATCAGCGCCGGCCTCCAATTAGTCAGTATTCCTGTCCTTGTTGGTTACTGTTGTGTGGGTTGTCCCCTAAGTCGAAAATTGTTGGTCCCTGTTGATTCTGCGTGGTCATCAGGTTCGTCAGTCATCTTGTGTACAGGGAGGATCCCAGTTAGCATGATCCCCCACCTCCCCAGAACCAGTGATTCTGTTCGCTGCTTTTCGTCGCCTATATCTGCGTCGTGGGGGCTGAGTGGAGACCAATTTGCTGGCTTGAGGTGGTCGATGGTTAAAGTCTCTTGCTTCGCACCAATATCCAGCACACTTACCGTGAAGTGTGGAATGAACGATACACACCCAAGAAGTCGAAGTCGAAGACTGGTTTGTTGAACTGGCAGCTCTGCTTATATGCTCTCCCACTGCTGAGGACAGGTCTTTTGAGACGGCAGAGCCAGCCTCGGATTGGTGGGTGTTCCTGCCATTGCTCATTGCTTCCCGCCGTGCAGGATGTCACCTGGGATGAAGGTTGATGGTTCTCGAGGGATCTGCTCAGTCACCGTGTTTGTGAGCCGTAACAACCATATATTGTGGAAGAATATGGAGCCCATATTTACAAAGGGTGGGTATGAATATTTAAATGAAACTCTGACATTCCCTTTCTCCTTAAGGCCTCAGTTTATGAAAAGGAACATTAAAGTAATCAGCGCTCCTGTTTGGGGGGTCCCTTGTCCTCATTTTTCTTCTTTTTTCCTTTCGCACGGGGATAGAGGGGGGATGGGGTGGTTTATGGGGGGCGGGGCGGAATTTCTTTATTCTTTCTTTTAACATGTATTTATATTTGATTTGTATTATTATTAATTGTGTGAATTCTTTGTGGATTTATAAATTATTTTTTTTAATTATCAGAGGTCATTCCACGGGACGTAAAGTGGCCTAGAGCAACACTGGGGACACCCTCCTGCCCCCCACCACCCCAAATATCAATGTGATCCACTACGATCATTGACAAAATCATCGAGGACCCCTTCACCCGGCCAACAGCATCATCCAGCTATTCCCGTCGGGAAAGAGATCCAGGACTTTCAGAGCCGGTAACACCAGGCCCAGGAACAGCCTCTTCCTCAAAGCAGGGAGAATGTGGAATGATTGATGAGCTGCTCATACAAATACTCCTCAACTCTGCTATTTATTCAACAATATTGAGTTATTTTTCTGGACGTGCTCCACATGTATCATTTGTCTGTTGTATGAGGGCTTGGTTGTGTGTTTGCGTGTGTTTATCCCAAGAACGCTGTTTCATCAGGTCGTTCTTGTGCTATCTAAGGGTAATAAATTTGACCTTGTACTTTGGAGTGGGTTCAGAAGAGATTTCCTGGATCGGAGAAAGTATCTCATGAAGTAAAGTTGACTGAGTAGGGCTTTTCTCATCCCACTACCACCACCCACCCCCCACCACTCAGCAAAATTGACTTTATTCACAAATTATTTCCAAAGAGGAAGACCGTTCCAAGTCTTTTCTCCTCCTCCTGTTGTATCCAGATATTCCCTTCACTGCACATTGCTGCATACGTCTCTGTTTACCTTCATTGCCACCACTTTGATACCGTGTGGTTAGTGCCCCCCTCTGCTGTTGGAGGAGTTCCCCTTGGTCTCAGCCTCTCAATACCCGGTAATGAGAGAGTTATGATCCATCCCCATAGTGCCTTCGTTTTGGCTGTGCCAAGCCTCCATCCATCCCTCAGCATGTACTTCTGTAGCCTGGAATGTGCCAGTCGGCAGCGTACCCTCCCCAACATCTCCTCTTGCTGAAAGACCGACAGGTTTAACATAGAACACGAGAGTACAGTACAAGCACTTCGGCCCTCGATGTTATGCCGACCAATGTATTCCAACCAAAATAAAAATAACTAACCCCTTCCTCCCTCATAACCCTCCATTCGTCTTTCATCCATGTGACTCAGAGACTCTTAAATGCCCCAAAGGTTTCAGCCTTCACCACCACCCCAGTTCTTGGGCTCGTCCTATGTCCCTGACCTGGTAGGCATACACTGAATCCCCTCCCCTTGTCACCCTCCTGCTGCCCCCACCCCGAGCCAGAGGTGAAGGTGATTTGTCAGCCAGGGAGCAGATCTGGGAGATGAACCTCAACTGCATCGAATTCAGGTTCCCGCAGATCAAAGCAGGTCCATGGGCCAAGGTGAGTGACCCGATGGCGAACTGGAGCTCCAGGGGTGGTCTCCTTCCTCTGGCTCCATCCCCAATACTGTCCCCTGTCACCCACCAGGCCCATCCCCAAATCCCCCATCTCCTACCAGGCCCGTCTCCAAACCCCTCCCCCTGCTGAGATTGTCCCCAAATCCCTCCCCCTGCTGAGATCGTCCCCAAAACCCTGTTCACCACCGGGCCTGTCAATAAAGTCCCTATCCCCCACCAGTCCCGTCCCCAAAGCCTCTGTCCCCCACTGGGCCCGTCCCCAATGCTCCGCCCATTGCTTGGACTGTCCACAGAGCCCCTGTCTCCCACCAGTGGCTTAAACAAGCCACTGTCCCCCAACATGCCCAGCCCGTCCCCGCGGCCCCACCCCAAATGGCCTGCAACCAAAGGCCCATTCCCCATCAGGTCTGTCCTCCCACCAGACCCGTTCCCTCACTGGGACCCTCTCCAATCGATCACCCATCACAACTACCCCACCCCAGTTCTTGAACCTCCCCCTTCCCCACCCACAGGCCTTGGAATATGAGCTGCTCCTGGGACACCCAGACAGTGGAGATGTGGGGAGGGCAGTGGTCCATCTCCTTCCTGGTGGCAGCATTCCATACGTTCACCAAGTTGGGGAATCCCCTGACCCTTGGCACTGGGTCAATTGACCCATCTGAGCCAGTCCTCTCCCCCCACCCTGGAGAATGTGGCCCAGTTCAGTTGGCTGCTATAGTACACACTGCCCTTCACCTCTTGTCCCAGGACTCCTGCTCCCACTTGTCCTTCAATGAGCTGTGTGACCACAGCCAGGAGCTTCCCCCTCCTCATTACCCTTGGCCCTGTGGGTGTGTGGCATGACGAGGGGGTTGTCGGTCATGGAATTGGGATAAGAAAGTTTGGTTGAAACCTGGGAAAGAGAGTGGTGATCAGCCGGCTGTGATCATCCAGTAAAGATTGTGTCAGGCATTGAAGACGGAGTCAATGCAGTCCCCTGCCGGGTCCATCCCCCACCGGGTCCATCTCCAAAACTTTCCTCCACCAGGTCGATCCTCAATATTATCCCTCGCCAGGACCATCCCCAATCACGTCTGCACTGGGTCCAACCCCAATACCGTCCCCAGCCGGATCTGTCCCAAATACAGTTCCCTGCCGGGTCCATCCCCAATCCTGTCCCTGCTGGGTCCACCAAATTCCCTTCAGCCGACAAGTCCGTCCCCAATCCATTCCCCCACTGCATCCATCCCTAATCTCTTCTCCCACTGGTTCCATCCCCAATTCTGTCCACCGCCGGATCAGTCCCCAATACCATCCCCATTGGATCCGTTCCCAATCGCATCACCAACGGGTCCATACAAAATCCAATCTCCTGTCGAGTCTGTCCACAATACCATTCCCAACATGGTCTGTCACTAATTCTTTTGTTCAACAGGTCCTCCCACAAACGCTGTTCCCCACTTGTCCCTCCCCAAAGCCCCTGACCCCTGCCTGGTCCATTCCCAAAGCCATTGTCCCTCACTGGCTGGTCCCCAAAGCTCCCGCCTCCCCACAAAACTCGTCCTGAAGCCCCAGCCCTCCCCTGGGCCTGTCCAAAAGGCCCATTCCCCATCATGTCTGTCCTCCCACTGCACCGATACTCTCAATTGGCCCATCTCAAATCGATCATGCATCAGAACTGCCTCACCCCAGTTCCTGAACATCCCCCTTCCCCCACCGACAGGCCTTGGAACCTGTGCTACTCCTAGGACCCCAAGACGGTGGAGATGTGGAGAGTGCAGTGGTCCAATCTCCTTGCCGGTGGCAGCATCCCAGACCTTCACTGAGCTGCTGAGTTCCCTGACCCTTTGCACTGGGACATCTGTCCCATCTGAGCCAGTCCTCTCGCTCTCCCCACACCCTGGAGACTGTGCCCCTGTACAGCTGGCTGCTACAGTACACATTGCTCTTCACCTCTTGCCTCAGGACTCCTGCTCTCACTTGTCCTTCGACAAGCTATGTGACTACAGCCTGGGCCTGCTCCCACCTCATTACACTGGGTCCTGTGGGTAAGTGGGTGGAACATGACAAGGGAGTTGTAGTTGGTGGAATTGGGATGAGAAAGTTTGGGTGAGAGCCAGGAAAGAGAGTGATGATCATCCGGCCAGTGAGAGGCAATGGGGACAGAGTCACTGGGGAGGGGTTAGAACCTCAGGGAAACAAGGGCACTGGATTTGGAAGCAATCACAGCTCATGGAAAGAAGGAGGAAGAACCCTGGGAATCATTGAGAGTGGCAAGGTTAGCGTCGCGGTTAGAACAACGCTGTTAAGGGGCCAGCGAGCCGGGTTCAAATTTGACACTGTCTCTGGGGAGTTGTACATTCTTCCTGTGTCTGCGTGCATTTCCACCAGTTGCTCCTGGTCCTTCCACCATTTAAAACGTACCGGGGGTTGTAGGTCATTGGTGTAATTGAGTGGTTGTGGCTCATAGGCTGAAAGGGCCTGTTCCCGGGCTGCATGTGTCAATCTAAAATTTCCATCTAAAATGATACTCCATCCTTTCATGAATTTTTTAAAGATTCAATTCAAGACTGGTCCAGATAGACAACTCCGAAACAGTCCTTTCAGCCCGTCTTTTCTGATGGCCAAGCTGCTTGCAAACAGTCCATATCCCTCTCAACCTTTTCATTCCACAGACCCATTCAACTCACATTACATTGTCAATCTCACGGCCTGTGGGAAGAAGTTATTTCCCTATCTGATAGCCTGATTTTGTTCCTCCATATCTCATTCCTGATGGTAGTGGGTCAAAGATGCTGTGTGCTGGATGTCTGCGGGTCTATTTACAGGCCCCATCCCTGGACAATCAGAGGCTCCTTGTCTCGAAGTCCCATCCATGTGACCTCTCACTCAGCTATCTCTGGTCGGTACACAACTACCCCCTCCTTACCTACCTCTACCAGTCCTTAGTATCCTCATGACAGTTCCAGGCACCTGTTATGTCGACCCTTGATGACCTGTGCCAGCTCTAATTTGGACACTGCCTCACCTAAAATATTGGAATAACCAGCGCCTTCTACCCTCGAGAGCCCGAGGGAATCCGCACCCTCAGCAGTGTCCTGTTGGTGCACCATCGAATGCCCTCCATCCCCCTTCCACGGGTTCCCTGCTGTTATCAGGCTCCTGGATGGACCCCACCCTGGCAAAACTATCCATATTTTCACTGATCCCTCTGTACTTCAACATTCCGTCCAGGGGTCAGGGTTGTGTTGTGGGACTGGTGGAGAAAAAAGCACCAATATCAGGAGACAGGGCGCAATGTAGAGACCCCCAGCTCTGTGAGATGGGGAACATTGCAGAGACTCCCAACTCCAGGACACAGGGACTAGCACAGAGACCCCCAGTTCTGGGAGAACGGCTGAGTTGTACACAAGTCTGGAAGTGGCTGGGCCCAGAAGTATACAATGCTATTTTCCAGGGTAAACTGGAACAAACGCGAGGCAATACACTTTGGTAAATCAGTCCACTGTCCTCTTCACAGTCAGATCTGACTACCTGAATGTGTCGGGGAACTGGCTTGGAGGGGCCGAGGCTTGCAACAAGAATTGGTCAGAGCCGATTGTAAAGGTTCACCAGAAATTGGGTCTGTGGGAATGACATTCCCTCTCAGTGATGGGGAAGAACCTGGTCATCAGGTGCAAGGTGCTCTCGGTACTGCTGCATGTGATGCAGGCGTGGCCCATCCCACACACCTCTGCCCTGGCTATTACTCACTGTTATATTTAACACCGGAAAAACTCAAAAAGTTTGGTCTTAGTAAGTCGGATTGCTGTTTCCGTTGTGACCAGATGGCTAATACTTTTTTGCATACTAAGACCAAACTTTTTGAGTTTTTCCAGTGTTAAATATAACTGATGTATAAAATTGTAATTAATCATTGCTAATCTAGCATTAACAAATTTCCTAATAGTATTCTGACAAATTTCCATCCAAGCTTCTTCAGCTATTATAAAACCTATATCTTTTTCCCATTTCAACTTATCCTTATCCCAATCTTTTTTACTATCAATTTCTTGTAAAATACAATACAAATCAGATATATATCCCTTTTGTGGTATTGAAAGTACATATTCCTCAAAATCAGAATCAGGCGATAAAATCATATGTTGACCACATTTCTGTTTTACAAAAGATCTTAATTGATAATACACAAATACAGAGTTTCCACTAATACCGAATTTCCTTTGTAATTCATCAAAAGAACAAAAAAATCCCTCAGAAAAACAATCGGATAAATTTTTTATTCCCTTCCTTTCCCATTGTTTCAAAGTAATATTGGAGACTGTAAAAGGAACAAGTTGATTGTTTTATAATGGCAATCGTCCAGACCATTTATTTTGAGCCTCAATTTATTAAATTTACTTGTCCATAAATTTAATAAATGCTTCAATATTGGGACATCATAAGTTCATAATAAATTTTTATTCCATCGAAACAAAAACTCATGAGAAAATTTTTCTGAATTAACCGCCATTTCTATCTTTGCCCAACTGGGCGGATCATCCATATTCATTAATGCACTAAGAAATTTAAATTGAGCTGCTTCATAATAATGTTGAAAATTCGGTAATCTTAAACCTCCAAATTGAAAATCCCACATCAGCTTTCTCATCGCTACCCTCGGAAATTTTCCCTTCCATAAAAAGTCTTTAATTGCTTTATATAGATCGTTAAAAAATAAGGAATTGATTGAAACAAATATTGTATTCAGGGAAAAATATTCATTTTTATAGTATTAATGCTCCCTAATAGACTCAAAGGCAAATCCTTCCACCTAGTCAAATCTAATTTAATCCTTTTTATTAAAGGAAGATAATTAATTGAATATAAATCTTGAAATTCCGTATTAACATTAATTCCTAAATATTTAATTTGTGTAACGCACTTCAAATTTGTAATACTTTTATACATTGAATAATCATTTTTACAAATTGTTAAAATTTCACTTTTGGTCCAATTTACTTTATAACCAGATAATTGACCATAAATTTCTAAACCTTCTTGAATTGCTGGTAAAGAAATATCCGGATCCACCAAATATAATAAAACATCATCAGCAAATAGATTAATCTTATATTCCTCATTCAGAACTCTCATGCCTTTAACATTTTCATTTTGACGTATTAATTGTGCCAAAGGCTCAATAACTATAGCAAATAAAGCAGGTGACAATGGGCATCCTTGTCTGGGAGACATTATTAAATTAAAAGATTCTGAAGTCTGCCCATTGACACCAATTCTGGCCTTCGGACTATTATATAAAGCTTTTATCAATCCAATAAATGAAGAACCAAAACAAAATTTCTCAAGTACTTTAAACAAAACTTCCATTCCACTCTATCAAAAGCCTTTTCTGCATCCAGCGAAACCACTATTGGATAATTCATCTGAGATTTAGATTTATTTATCAAAGTTATTAAATGCAAAATATTATCTGATACATATCTATTTTTTATAAATCCCGTTTGATCACTATGTATTATTTTAGGCAAATATTGAGCTAATCGATTAGCCATAGGTTTTGCTACAATTTTATAATCTACATTTAACAACAATATTGGTCTATAAGAAGAAACCTATAAAGGAACTTTATCTTTTTTTGGTATAACTGTAATTATTGCATTGGAACAAGACTCGGGTAATCGAAAAGTGTCATAAATTTGTTGTAAAACATTCTTATATATAGGAAATATATCAGCATAAAAAGTTTTATAAAACTCTATAGAAAACCCATCTTCACCAGTGCCTTTCCATTTGGCATATCTCTTATCGCCGTTTCTATTTCCTTTTCTGTAAAGGATTTATCTAACTCCTGTCTATCTTCTTGATTCAATTGTGGAAATTTAATATTTTTCAAAAAAGAATCTATAGCATCCTCAGTTACATCTTTACATTCCGAAATATATAATTTTTTATAAAAATTACAAAATTCCTCATTAATTTCCTTTTGACTAAAAGTAATACCTGATTTCTTTCTAATTACTGCTATAATTCTAGATAATTGTTCCTTTTTTAACTGCCATGACAGAACTTTATGAGTTTTCTCACCCCATTCTTAAAATTTATCTTTAGTTCGGTTCATTAAACATTCAAACTGATAAGTTTGTAATTCATTATATTTAAATGTTAAATTAGTTAACTGATTCTTTTGCATTTCAGTAGCATTTTTAAAAAATTCTTTTTCAGTAACAGTTATCTTTTTCTCTAAATCTTCAATCTCTTAAATTCTCTCTTTCTTTACTTTAGAAGCATAACTAATAATTTGACCTCGGAAAAAAAGCTTTCATTGCATCCCATAAAACAAATTGACTGGAAACAGAATTAGTATTATTACTAATAAATACCTCAATTTGTTGTTTTAAATAACTAATAAATTCCGTTTTTTGCAGTATTGAATCTCCATCTTGGAGCTCTCTGAACATCCTGTGAACTCTGATATTCTAATAATAATGAATGGTCCGAAACCAGTCTTGCCTTATAATCCACAGATGTAACCCTATCCTGCAAATGTGCTGAAATTAAAAAATAATCAATTCTAGAAAAAGAATTATGTCGTGACGAATAAAAAGAAAAATCTTTCTCTGTAGGATTAAATCTTCGCCAAATATCAACTAAATTCAAATCTGACATCATATTAGTTACTTGAACTGCCATCTTCGATTTCTTAATTACTCTTGGATACTTGTCCAATAAAGGCTCCAATACCACATTCAAATCTCCCCCAATCATCACATTAGAATTTGATTGTCCAAGTAATAAAGACATATCGACAACAAAAGCTGTATCCTCAACATTCGGAGCATAAACATCAAGCAAAGTCCAAGTTTCATTAAAAATTGTACAGTTCAATTTTAATAATCTTCCACCATTTTTCTCTTCATTTTGTAACTGAAATGGTAAAGTCTTGTGCACCAAAATTGCCACTCCTTTTGCTTTTGAATTAAATGAAGAATAAAAAAACTTGTCCAACCCATTCACGTTTGAGTTTCAAATGTTCCTTATCTGTCAAATGAGTTTCCTGTAAAAAAGCCACATCAACTTTTAATTTTCTTAAGTAAGCAAGTACTTTCTTACGTTTAATGGGATTATTTAAACCCAGGACATTAAAAGAAGCAAACTTCAATTTAGACATTCCTTACAACAACTCAACACAAGACAATAAAAGAAAGAACAAAAAGAAAAGAAAGAAAAAAAAGAAGAAAAGAAACCCCCAAAAGAAAAAAAACCCTTCCTCTTATTCCCTCGTAAAACTACAATCAAAAACAAATAAAAAAAAAAGAAAAAAAAATTATTTAAAAAAAGTAATAAAAAAAACTTCACTCCTTAACCCAAAAATTAAGAAAAAAAAAACAGGCAGGAGGTTACTACTACCCCCTCCTGTTTAAACTGCACAATGCGGTAACTCCCACAAAGCACTGGGTGTGAGATAACTCACAAGTAGCTGATGACTTCTGGAAAATAGTGCCCACCCTGTTCCCTCTCCCAACTCCCATTTCATATTAAACTATCATTAATGACTAAGATCTTCAAAAAAAATTAAAAAAAAGATGTATTATTTTTTTAATCAATTTTATCACTTCGACCACCATTGTTTCCATTTCTTCTTGGAATCTGATTCCCATCTTGTATCTCCACTCTCTTTGGAGACCGAGGAGGACTACGTCGTTCTTGAAATTGTGTGATCGGTAAAGATTGAGCAAAGTCCATAGCTTCTTTAGGATTATCAAAAAACTTTGGCTGATATCCATCCTGAAAAATCTTCAATGCCGCAGGGTACCTAAAAGTTGCCTTGTATCCTTTTTTCCACAACAACTCTTTCACAGAATTAAATTCATGTCATTGAAACATAATTTCTTGACTCGCATCCGGATAAAAAAAAACACGATTATTCCGAACCATCAAAGGAGATCTATTTTGCTGAGCATTTCTAATAGCCGCACATAAAATTGTCTCTCTATCACAATAATTTAAACAATGGACCAGAACAGGTCTCAGATTCTGCCCTGAAAAAGGTTTCCTTCTTAAAGCTCTGTGAGCACGTTCCAATATTAAACCTTAAGGGAACTTATCTTGCCCTAACACTCATGGAATCCATTTGGTAAAGAATTTTCTTAGATCTGGCCCTTCTATATCTTCTGGCAAACCAACAATTTTTACATTGTTCCGTCTAGATTGGTTCTCCAAATAATCAACTTTTTTTGCTAGATTTTTATTCTGAATCTGCAATGTTTCAATTGTTTTGTTTACATCTTGCAGTTGGTCTTGTACATCAACTAAACCTTGATCACACATATCAAGTCTTTCAGTGGTTTCAAGTTTAAATGCTCCGTAGTTGAGTATTGATATTCACCAATTCATTAAGCTTAGAATAGACCTGGGTCATAGAGCTACCGAGCTGTTTCATTGAAGAATACATCTTAAATTCAAGATTCTTAACAATCATATCAGCAAAAGTAGATTCAGACATGGTAGGATCCTGCTGTTTCTGAGAAACCAAAGGATCTTCTGTCCCTTCCCTTGGTTTAGCAGCCTTTCTTGCAGTATGGCTCCGTGTAGAAACTCCTGCCACAGCCCCCTCAGCAATATCAGGAGGCTGATAATCAGGGTTATCCTTATCCTTAAGCCATATGTCATCAAAAGCCTCCATTATATCCATACCTGGGGAAAATGTCATGACTGGTGGTGCATTTCGCAGCGTCACCGCTATATCAATCGGAGGTCGGCTCTTTAACTCTCCAGCTGGCAGCGCCCCAGCTGATTCAGCTGTCAATTTCTCGGTGACAGCACTCACAGCGGCCATTGTCTGAAATACACGCACCCGGCCAGCCCTTTGTTCTAAAGGCTGCCGATTGCCATCTTTAGAGAGCCCTACCGGTACAGAGCGGAGCTCCAGTGCTGAATCCTGCATTTCTTCTCCTGGATCCATTCCACGCTGAGTCATGGCTTCTTGTAAACAGGTAGGCTCAGATAATTTCGGGAAATGTAATTTTTTAACAATCTGTTGGTGTTTTCTTTTACTTTTTTTTTAACAAATGTACCATTAGATATTAATTCAACATCTCTTACTATTTTAAAACTTTTTAAAGAATTTTAACAGGCACTTAGAAACAAAACAATAAATCAGAGTCAGGAGAGGACTGGAAGGCACGTCTGTTCCTAACGCCATCTTGCCACGCCCCCCGGTTGGCAGGATATTTGTACTTACCAGCGTCGTCTTGAAGATACAATAGGCCAGTCGGTACTTGTGCCAGCTGCCAAGGCCCCAACTGGCAGCCGTTTTTTAAATTCCCTGCCTTTTTCCTCTAATAGATAAATGGCGGGACACATTTATGGGCTTTTTACCCCATTGGCGATGGTAAAAACACCATTCTCACCGCCTGTCCATGCATTCATCCTTCTTTAACTGAACTGTAGAAATAGGAGGCTTGTAGGACACAGGAGATGGATCTACTGATCAAAGCGGCTGCTTGCATTGCAGTATGATCAAGCCTGTCAGCCTCCCACGCTACATCATGGAGATGGCAGAAATCCATGTTAACGATTGGTATTGCGACACGACCCGGGAGTTTGGACAGGAATAGAATCTCAAAAAGTAAACAATAAGAAAGGCCATCTGCTAATATGAGCATCTCATTCATTAGATCAGATGGATCCCTGTCACTCAGGCCCTCCATATTTAAAAGCTCATGTCTAGTCAATTCCATGAGAAATAGGCAGAACCTGGTTTAACTGCAGCCGTGGTGGCAGCTGCTGCAGTCGTTGTGTCCATGATCACTGGAGATTCAAGCTTCGGCTGAATCTTGCATTCGGGGGGTCACCATTTCTGGCGGAAACTTCAGTACACCTACTAAAGTCATATACATACCCACGTTAATCAACACAAGACTGCTTTATTCAAACTTTACAGACTTCTTTTATATTCCGCATTACTTGTCAGGGAAGATATTACCGCGGTGCTCAGGCAAGAGACTGGAGGTCTCATCGAGGAAGGCAGTGTGGGCAAAACTAAAAAATAAGAAGGGTGAGGTTACTATTATAGGGGTACATTATAGTCTGGCAAATGGGAAGGGAGAACTTGAAGAGAAAATGTGCAAGGAATTAGCTGACATCTGCAGTAGGAATAGGGTGGTGTGGGTTGGGGATTTCAATTTTCCTAACATCGATTGGGAAACACAGTCAGTGGGAGGGCAGGATGGCTTAGAGATCATGGGTCCATTAGCTTTAGTTTAATTATAGAAGGGGATAGGTCAGGTTCAAAGTCAAAGGTCTTCGAGTGGGGGAAGGCCGCATTTGAAGAAATGAGATTTGCAGAGAGTTGTGTGGGCTGATCTTTTTGCCGGAAAGGATGTAGAGGAAAATTGGAGGGTATTAAAAGGTGAGATTTTGAGAGTACAGGATCATTATGTTCCAGTCTGGCTGAAAGGCAAGACCAAAAGTTCAAGGGTTTTCTTCGAGATAGTATGTACAAATATCTGGATAGCACCCAGCATGCGTTTGTGAAAGGAAATTCACGTTTGACAAACCTTGAGTTTTTTGAAGAGGTGACAAGAAAAATGGATGAAGGTAGGGCGGTTGACGTGATCTCTTTGGATCTTAGTTAGGCTTTTGATAAAGTTCCGCATGCAAGGTTAGTTAGAAAGTTTCAGTCACTAGGGATTAATACAGAGATAGTGAGATGGGTTGAGAGGTGGCTGTAAGATAGACAGCAGAGAGTCAGGATGGAAGCCTGTGATGAGAGGTGTGCCTCAGGGATCGGTGCTGGGTCTCGTTGTTTATCATTTATATTCATGATTTGGATGAGGGGATGGTTAATTGGGTAAGCAAATATGCAGATGATACAAAAATAGGGGGAGAGATGGATAGTGAGGAAGGTTTTCTTGGATTACAGGATTTGGTTTGTTTGGAAAAGTGGACTGAAAGATGGCAGATGAAATTTAATGTTGACAAGTGTGAGCTGCTGCATTCCGGAAAAAAATAACCAAAATAAGACATATGCAGTTTAGGGGAGGGCGTTGAGGAATGCAGAGGAACAGAGGGATCTTGGAGTTATGGTACAGAGTTCATTGAAGGTGGATTCCCAGGTAGACAGGGTGGTTAAGAAGGCACATGGCAAACTGGCCTTCATCCATATGTACATGGATACGAGAGGGTTGGAGGGATATGGACGGAGAGTGGTGGGGGGGAACTAGTGAGTTGTTCAAGTGAACCGGCGCGAACTCAAAGGGCCGATATGGCCTGTTTCCATGCTGTAAACTGTTAAATGGTTAAATGTGCCTGGCTCCATGAGACATGGTGAGACATCATTAAGAGTTTGCTATCGATCCATGGGACCAGCAGGTTTAAATTAAGCCCTGTGAATGTCCTGTACCTACCTGCAGGAAACTCCACAGATCAACATGCCATTCCTCGGCATGCAGCACCATGTGCGTGTGATCCATTAAATGGGTGAGTACCCAGCTGTCTGTTTTATGGTTTTGCACGACGTCGGAGAACTGTGTCAGCGACGGTTCACAATGTGGGCTGTGCGCCCTCTTGGCCCACTACATATATTTATTTAGATTATTCATGTGGTCATTACATGCTGCACATTGTGTGTTTTTGTGCAGGCACCATGGTAGTTTTGTCGGGTTGCAGATGTACGACCAAGTGCATCACTCCATAGATTCACAGAACATTACAGCACCGATACAGGCCCTTAAGCTTTTCTAGTCTGTGCCAAACTCTTATTCTGCCTCGTCCCATTGACAAGCATCCAGTCCATCGCCCTCCATCCCCCTTCTATCCCAAATTCTTCAATGCTAACATTGAGCTCACATTTCCTCATGCAGCTGGCAGCTTGTTCCACTCTCCCACCACCTTGCGTGGAGAAGTTCCCGCTCCTGTTTCCCCTAAACTTTTCCCCATTCATCCTTTGCCCATGTATTAAGGACTTCTCCAAGAGGTGGAGTCTCAAGAAAACAACCTCTATCCTCAAGGACCCTCACCACCCAGGCCAGGCATTCTTCACCCTGCTATCACTAGGGAAACAGGTCCAGGAGCCTCAAGATGAACACCCAATGGTACAAACGCAGCTTCTCCCCTTCTGCCATCAGATTTCTGAATGGACAAGGAACCACAGATACTCCCTCACTTATTCTTCATTTTGCACAAATGGATTTCTTTTTTTAAAATGTAATTTAGAACAATATTTGCCCCTATATTGCTGCTACAAAACGACAAATATTGTGACATATTCATCACAATAAATTTTTAATTCTGAACACTGCGCGTACATCAGAAAACAATCATAGCTCAAAAAACAATTTCAAAAGATGAATTAACTATTTCCATGCACCCTTCCCTTTTATGTCTATTTTTCTCAACCCACTCCATGATCGAGACATCTCCACTTAACCCAACCCACATTTCTTCTCCTATTCAAAGCACTCAGTAATACACCAAGGCAATAAAATAAAAGCTCAATGCTGAAAATACTCAGCAGGTCATCTACTGGAAAAATAATCGGAGTTAAAACCTTCAGGTCGATAACCTTTCACTGGGATTCAGAAAGATGTTCAAATAAACCTGATTCTCTTTGCTGAGAAAAAGAAGAGGGGAAATAACAAAATGAATACGTGGGATCAAAAGCCCGAGCAGCAGAAATAGCAGTGGTGCTGGATGAGTGGATTCGACTCGTTGATCAACACATCTGTCTGGATGGAGGGGGAAAGGATAAACAAGACGAACATGATGTCGTCACTGTGAGGTACAATACGACAGCTGCAGAGAATCTGAAATGAAGGAATGGTGAAAATACTTGTTTTTGGATCAATGTGACAAAATTTGACCTGATAAAAGAAAACAAAATCGTTTTGCTCTGTCAGAATTCTCTAGATCAAGGGGCACAATAAAATAGTTCAGAAGCCAACATTACGAAATTGAACAGTGAAGTTAAAGAAATCGGCAGCAAGGGATAAAGCAGAGTTACATAACTCCCTGAAAATGGTAATAAATATGAAGGAAAGTTTGATAATAAATAGTCTCCCTTGCAGTTGGGGTACAATGTGTTTCTTGAGATCAGAGGAATCCTGGAGCCAGGACAAAGAGATCTTATGAAACCCAAGGATTTGATTGAGTTGTTGGGCTAGTTGGATGTGGAAGGGCTGAAGGGTCTCCTGCTCCCTCCACTGCCTCTGTTTTCTGTATTGCGATGCTGATTGGGTGCGCCTGTGTGTTTGCTCGCTCGCTGATTGGTTGCTTCAGTTGCGCAAGCCAATGGGTTGATTCGGTGTGTCCGCTATTGGATTGGACGCTGAAGTCAGGTTGGATTGATGGGCGAATTCATGGGCTGATTGGCTCTTGCTGTGAAGAGGCGTCGTCTGCTCGGAAGGAAGACAGGGTTCTAAAGACATCTTTTGTCATCTTGGCCTTTATTAATTAACATACTGAAAATAGGAGTTGGGAAGTTATGGTGAGGTTGTATAAGATGTTGGTGAGGCCACATTTGGAGTATTGTGTGCAGTTCTGGTCGCCTAGCTACAGGAAGGGTATTAGTAAGATTGAAAGAGTGCAGAGAAGATTTACTAGGAAGCTGCCAGGTCTTCAGGAGTTGAGCTATGGGAAAGGTTGAACAGGCTGGGAATTTATTCCTTGGAGTGTCGAAAAATGAGTAAGAGATTGCTTAAAGTGGAATAAGAATGGAAAAAAAGGCTGAGAAAGACTGCTGGAGACCCAATTGTGAAGGAAATATTTTGCTTGAGAAAAATTGTCATTGGTCTATTTCCTCTGGAGTTATGAAACCACGCACAGAACAAATCAATGAGATACGATTAAAAAAGTGGTTTTCAAACTTTCTTTCTACTCACATCCCACTTTAAATAATCCTTTACTAACAGAGTACTTCTGGCATAGGGATTAAGTAAAATATGAGCGGGGAAGGGGGGGTGGGGGGAGTTTGAAAATCACTTCTCTCGATGAAAAGGTTTCTCCATCTCCGTTCTAAGCAGACATCCTTTTATTCTGAGGTTGTGCCAACTGGTCCTAAACTCTCCCACTACTGGCAAAATCCTCTCTATCAAGCCCTTTCACTATTCGTAAGATTTCAATGAGGTCCTGCCTCATCCTTCTAAACTCGAGCAAGTTCAGGCCCAGAGCCATCAAATGCTTCTCAAACATTATTCCTCTCATCCCCAGGATCATTCTTGTAAACCACCTCTGGGCCATCACATCCTCTCTTAGAAATGGGGCCTAAAATTGATCATAACACTTACGAGACCAGGACAACCAGAAGGTGGTCGCATGAGGTGAAGACAGCTGCAGGACTGCCTCAAGTCGTGTGTATTGAATGGTGTTTAAGAACTCAGCTGAGGAACTGAATGGCTGCACCAGGACCATTGAAAACTTTATCAAAACAGCTGTGGACGAGGGTGTCCCCACCAAATTGTTCAGGGGATTTTCTCAACCAGAAATCCTGGATGAACAACAATATCTGGAAACTGCTGAGAGCCAGATCACAGGCATTTGAGTTTGGAGATACAGATACACAAGGAGCCAATACGAACCATGGAAAGCCATCTCGCAGGTGGTGGAGATTCAGCATGAGAATGGAAACAACAAAGGATACCCATCAGCTGTGACAGGGGCCTAAATGTCATAAAGTGCTGCAAAAACAAATCTGGTGCAGTGGGAGGCGGCAAAGCCTCACTCCACATGAACTCAATGCCTTCTACACCTGATATGACCACTAGTACAGGGAAGAACCATCGCAAATCCCCCCTCCCCCACTACATCTCTTGATGATCTGCTGCTATCAGTAACCAAAGATGACAACATGGGTTGCCATCAGGATAGTGAATCAAAGGAAAGGATCAAGCCTGGATGGAGAACCCAGCAGAGGACTGATAACCTGTGTTGACCAACTGGCCATGGATATCTTCAACATCTCACTCCGACAGGGAGTGGCACCCACCTGTTTCAAATCGGCATCAAACATACCAGTTCCAAAGAGTGGGGTAACCTGCCTAAATGATGATTAATGAGTGACACTCACATCCAGTGATGAGGTGGATTGAGGGGATGGTGTTGAAGTACATCAACTCCTGTCCAAGGGGCGACATGGATCGATTCCAATTTACCAGACCTATGGCAGATGCCATCTTCACTGGCTCTGCCAAAACCCTGAAACACCCAGAAGACAAAGGTGAATCCATCAGAATGCTCTTTATTGACTAGAGTCTGGCATTCTATACCATTCTCCCATCAAAGCTGATGAGCAAACTCCAAAGTCCTGGGACTCCATAACATACTGTGCAATTGGATCCAGAATTTCTTCATCTCCAGACCCCAATTAGTGTGGATTGGCAAGAACAACTCTTCCAAAATCTCCATTAGCTCCCAAACTCCAGAGGGTTGCATATTTCACCCCTGCTCGACTTGCTTTACATCTACAGCTGCATGGCTTGGTATGACGACATCATCTACAAATTCTCTGACGATAGCACAGTCATGAGCTGCATGAGGAATGGCAACGAGTCAGCATTCAGGAGGGAGATTGAAAGCGGGGTTCAATCATGGACCAACAACAACCTCGCACTCAATGCCACCAAAACCAAGGAGATGATTGTCGACTGTAGGAAGAAAAAAGGATGGACATTGCCTGAATTGGAATGGTTTTGGTTTTAATACACACACACACACACACACATATTTGTGCAGAGTGGAGTTAGAGTGAAGTAAAAAGTGTTGTTATTAATCTTTACCAATGAAAATTATTGTTTGAAGATGCCATTGTCCTGTGAATTATCATGGACCATTTTGTGCAAATATTAATCTTTAAAGTTACAATAGTTTATATATATTATCAAGTTATTTTGTGGGTTGGATTCAGGGTCCGCTCACAATCCTTTGAGATGCCAGAAGGCAAGCCATGTACGGAGATGAAACGTCTGCTCATTCTGCATCTGAAACCGAAAGAGGAAAACCTTCATGATGGTCCTTGAGTTACTGGAGTGTTTGCTTTATTAAAAACGGAAGAATTTGTGTCGTCAGGAAAGACAGCTGATCAAATCGAGAGACCATCTGTTGATTATCTGTGTTCTTAAAATTGAAACTAAGTCAATAGAGTGCTGAGAGATGGCAGCTGTTCGAATAAGCGAGTTCTTGATTCAAGTACCTGCACAGACAGGCTGGAGTCCATTGGCTCATGATTCATACTTTTGAAGAGGTTGAATGGACTTCAAAGGCAGAAATGATGGCACGTGTCATGGGATGAGCTATTCTGGAGAAACATTACAAATGAGAGGCAGAAGATGTTGTCCATGCTGTGGGGAAGAGAGGATTGAAGATACAGTCGTCAGAGAAGGTACAGTTACATCGTCTTCTCCTTTCACCAGGAGTAACAAGTGGATTTTGAAGGAGGAAGACCATTTCTAACCGTCTCTTTGAGATCAAGAGAGCAGCCTCGTTGTGACCATGGAAATGGCCACTTTTGATGAATATAGCCAAAGTAATCTTGCATTTGCAACATAACCATTTTTAAATGGTGACTTAGTTCAGCCCTTGACTGAGTTGATGAAATCTTGGTGGAAGAAAATAGCCACTCCACTGTCTCTTTGAAAGACAACAGATTCATCATGTGGAACAGATTCTGAAATCTCCCTGCAAGAGAGGAAAATAATCTCTCGCAGAGTAAGTTTCAGAGCAATGTTTCTTCATCCAAGAAATTCAGAGCAGTTTGAAAGAGGACCGATGACGAGGTTTTGAAATCCTTCAGTTGCTTTTGCCACAATTTAAAGAAATCGACATGGTGTCAAACGACTCAAATCCAGATACAACCCTTCACAAATTGAGCTCTTCCAGCTCCATTGGGTTCAACCAGCGAAAGATGAGGGGGTAAAGCCACAGGGTTAGAGAGAGTCAGCAGGTCAAACAGACATAGAGCAAAGAGAAAGAGACATCACACACATTGTGGGTTTGTCCCTTCATCAAGGAAAGATGAGGAAGAGAAGGTCAGAAATGGGACCATTAAATTGTGGGGGTGGAGGGCAGGAGGAAGCCAACACACACAGAGAGGGGACTTGGGTACCTGGGGAAAACAGGCGGTTCCCTCCCCCTGCCCTCCTCCCCCTGCCCTCCTCCCCCTGCCCTCCTCCCCCTGCCCTCCTCCCCCTGCCCTCCTCCCCCTGCCCTCCTCCCCCTGCCCTCCTCCCCCTGCCCTCCTCCCCCTGCCCTCCTCCCCCTGCCCTCCTCCCCCTGCCCTCCTCCCCCTGCCCTCCTCCCCCTGCCCTCCTCCCCCTGCCCTCCTCCCCCTGCCCTCCTCCCCCTGCCCTCCTCCCCCTGCCCTCCTCCCCCTGCCCTCCTCCCCCTGCCCTCCTCCCCCTGCCCTCCTCCCCCTGCCCTCCTCCCCCTGCCCTCCTCCCCCTGCCCTCCTCCCCCTGCCCTCCTCCCCCTGCCCTCCTCCCCCTGCCCTCCTCCCCCTGCCCTCCTCCCCCTGCCCTCCTCCCCCTGCCCTCCTCCCCCTGCCCTCCTCCCCCTGCCCTCCTCCCCCTGCCCTCCTCCCCCTGCCCTCCTCCCCCTGCCCTCCTCCCCTGCCCTCCTCCCCCTGCCCTCCTCCCCCTGCCCTCCTCCCCCTGCCCTCCTCCCCCTGCCCTCCTCCCCCTGCCCTCCTCCCCCTGCCCTCCTCCCCCTGCCCTCCTCCCCCTGCCCTTCTCCCCCTGCCCTTCTCCCCCCTGCCTTTCTCCCCCCTCCCCTTCTGTCCCCTCCCTTCCTTGCCCAGCCTCCCCCTCGCCCTCCAACTCCCCCTTCACCCTCCCCCTTACCCCTGCCTGGCCCCGCCCCCTTCCCTCCTTGACTTGCCCCGCCCCCTCCGGGCTCCCGCCCCTCCCATCCCCCTCCCTCTCCCTCATCCCCTCCCCGCCTCCTGCACCGACACCTCGGCTCCACCCAAACACCCCGCCGGTACCGGCCACTCCCGGGTGGGTCCCGGCAGGCTGCGGGTCCCCCGCTTTCCCTGGACCGCGCGGCTGAGGAAGGTCCCGGCGCTGCCGCCAACTTCTTCCCTTTCGGCCCGCGGCGACGGACCCCGAGCAGACGACGCTGCCGCCAACGTCCCGCCTCCTCACAGCAAGAGCCAATCAGCCCGCGAATCCGCCCATCAATCCAACCCGACTTCAGCGTCCAATCCAATAGCGGCCTCACCGAATCAACCCATTGGCTCGCGCAACTGAAGCAACCAATCAGCGAGCGAGCGAACACACAGGTGAACCCAATCAGCATCGCAAGACAGAAAACAGAGGCAGTGGAAGGAGCTGGAGACCTTTCGGCCCTTCCACTTTCAACTACCCCAACAACTCAATCAAATCCTTGGGAAACACAGGATCACTTTGTCTTGGCTCCAGGATTCCTCTGATCTCAAGAAATACATTGTACCCCAACTGCAAGGGAGACTATTTATTATCAAACTTTCCTTTATATTTATTACCACTTCCAATTTAATGGAGGACACAAGTGGTTGTGTCAGACAGCTGGACCGCCTCGGGGAACCTCATGGAGCAGGCAATCATGGTGAGAAGGTAACTCATCCCGTGGGAGGCCAGTAGTGACCCTACAATGTCATTGTAGATGTGGCTGAACCTATGTGGTGCTGGCTCGAATGTCTGGGGTGGTGCCTTCACGTATGTCTGCATTTTGGTCATCTGGCAGAGTGTGCAGGCCTTGGCCCACTGACAACCTGTTTCTGGAGGCTCAGCAAGACCAACCGATTGACCACCATTTTGACAGTACTGATGGCCGGGTGCGTCAGGTTGTGCACCTCATCATAAAACTGCCATCTCCATGCTGTCGGCACGATGAGGTGGGGTTTGCCATTGGAATGTCGCAGAGGAGCGTCTACTTACCAGGGTCGATGTTAACATCCACCAGCCTGAGCCTGGACACTGCTGTCCTGCTTGCAAGGATCTCAGGGTCGTCCTGCTATCCCCTGCCGAGGGCTAAGTAGTCTATTCTCTGGGACAGGGCCTTGATAGATTTGATTGCGGGGATGGGGCAGTGCGTCACCCATGATATGTTGAATGTCTGTAGTGAACTCAGACTCATAGGAGAGGAGTCGCTGCTGCTTGGCCGACCACAGGTCCAACACTTTATGGAAGGCAAAAGTTAATGGCTTCTGGTCCATGAAGACACTGAATTGTCTACCTTCCAAAAATACCTTAAGTGCCTGACTGCCAGATACAGCACCAATTGCTCTCAGTCAAAGACGCTGTATTTGAGTTCAGTAGGCCAGAGGTATCTGCTAAAGAAGGACAGAGGCTGCCATTCCCCTTTGATGAATTGCTCCAGTGCACCCCCTACTGCTGTGCTGGAAGCATCTCTTGAGAGAGTGGTGGGTGTCTCTGGCCTGGCGTGTACCACAATAGTTGTGTTGGCCAGTGCGTCCTTGGCCTTCTGGAATGCCTCCAAATCCTCATTCTCCCAGGTAATGTCTTTACCTTTCTCCGCATGATGTGGGCCACGGGGGGCGTGGCAAGATGGCGTAAGGATCAGACGTGCCTTCCAGTTCTCTCCTGACTCTATCTTAATATTTTGTCTAGAAATGCCCGTTAAAATTCTTTAAAAGTTTAGATAACTTCAGTGTTGTTAATTTAACTTCTGATGGTACAATTGGTGAAAAAGAGCAAAAAAAACGACAACAGCTCATCAGAAAACTACATTTTCCAAAAGTTCAAGTTTTGGAGCCTACCTGTAGAAAAGACACCGGGACTCAGCGTGAAATGGATCCGAGGAGAGAGGTACAGTGTTCGGATGCAGAGCTCTATGTTACATCGGTAGAGACCCCTAAAGAGGGCGCCAAACAGACTTTAGAACAAAGTTACTCAGGTTTGCACATGCGTAGTAGCATCTGACGGCAATGTTATGAATGAACCGCTTGTAGTATCATCAGCTGAAGTATTACCAGCTGAAACACCGGCTGGGGAAAGGCATCTGTCAACTGTAGCGGTGGCGCTGCAAACTGCACCTTTTGAGATAAAAAGAACCTATGCAACTTGATGTACTGGGAGAAATTAATACATTCTGGACTGGGGAAAACCCCGGCCAGCGTCCTCCAGTCATTGCTGGAGAGGCTGTGGCTGGGGTTTCCACATGCAGCTATACTACAAGGAAGGCAACCAGAATGAAGGACGCAACATAAGAACCTTTGGTTATGCAGAAGAAGCAGGGATCTATTGAGCCAGAATCTCTTCCAATTGAAAAGATTCTTGTGAATCTTGAATCTAAATGATCTTATACAACGCAGGGATTATCCAAGATTATGACTGAACTTGGTACTAGGTTTAATACTCTGTGGTGAAAATACATTCTCAACAGATGGATGAGTTTGGAGCTTTTAAGCTTGAAGTGAGAGATAAATTTAATTCGTGTGAAGAAGATAGAGACGAAATACGAGATCATGTTTCAGATGT
This sequence comes from Narcine bancroftii, assembly GCF_036971445.1. Taxonomy (NCBI): domain Eukaryota; kingdom Metazoa; phylum Chordata; class Chondrichthyes; order Torpediniformes; family Narcinidae; genus Narcine; species Narcine bancroftii. The sequence goes on along the minus strand of NC_091479.1, from coordinate 51,663,652 downwards.
GACCAAAATGGTCAAAGACTTACAAACTCAAAATAAAAATTTGGTGAAAAAGATTGATTATTTGGAAAACCAATCCAGACGGAACAATATAAAGATTATTGGTTTGCCGGAAGGAATGGAGGGACCAGACCCAAGAAAATTTTTTACTGAATGGATTCCGCAGGTGCTGGTTCAAGAACATTTCCTGGAAGGTATAATACTGGAACATGCTCACAGAGCCTTGCGTAGAAGACCTATTTCAGGTCAAAGTCCAAGACCTGTTTTGGTTCGTTGCTTGAATTATTACGACAGAGAAATAATTTTACGAGTGGCTATTAGAAATGCACAACAGAGAAAATCACCCTTGATGATTCAAAATAATCGAGTTTTCTTCAATGCGGATTTGAGTCAAGAAGTTATGTTCCAATGACGGGAATTCAATCCTGCTAAAGTGTTGTTGTGGAAGAAAGGTTATAAGGCAACCTTTAGATATCCAGCTGTTTTGAAGGTTTTTCAAGATGGTTGCCAACCAAAGTTCTTTGATTCTCCAAAGGAAGCTATAGCATTTGCTCAAGAGCTGCCAATTACTCGGTTTCAACAGAGACGTAGTCCGCCACGAACTCTAAGGAGACAAGAGATGGAAGAAAAGAGCCGTGCTCCAAGAAGGAATGGTTGTAATGGTGACTCGGCAGTTGGAGCTGATTAAAAGAAGAGTTGTTCTTTTTTTTAATGTTTTTTTTAAAAAAAGGAATATTAAATAATGATGATGTTAGTTTAAGATGAAGTGAGAATTGGGGGAGAGAACTGGATGGGCACTATTTCCTGAAAGTCATCTGCTACGTGTGAGTTATCTCACACCCATTTTTTTTGGGAGTTACCGCATTGCGCGGTTTAGACGGCAGGGGGTATTTTTAACCTCCTACCTGTTTTTTTTTCCTTTTTTTGTATTATTAGATTAAAGAGTTAAGGGTTTTCTTTTGTGTTTAAAAAAAAAAGCATAAGAAAGTATTTGATTGTTTAAAAAACTAAAAATTCATGTGGTTTTTTTTGTAAAGTTTATTCAGTAGATAAGGAATATTTGAAATTTAAATGTGAATGGGATGGATAAGTTTTTTTTAATATTTTTTCTTTTAACTTTAAGGTGAAAGGAGTGGTAATTCTGGTGTATATTATTTTGCTATTTTAGTTATAGAACGAAGGGAATAATGGTGAAAGTTATAAATTGAATTCTACAATTCTTAATGAGGCTTGAATTTTGTTTGTGGTTTATGCTCCATTTGTTGAAGATATAGATTTCATTGTAGATGTGTTTTTATTATTTGGATATCTGAATTTTAACGTAATGATTGGGGATATTTAAATGTGGTATTGGAGCTTTTATTGGATAATTATTCAAGGTTAAAATGGAAAAATGGTGGAAGAGTACCAAATTTGAATTGTACAATGTTTAATGAGGTTGGAATTTTGTTTTAAGATGGCGGTTTATGTGACTAATATGATGATAGATGTGAAGTTAGTTGATATTTGGTGAAGGTTAATCTCTATAGAGAAAGTATTTTTTTCATCTTTTTTTTCTCATGCTACAATTTTTTTTAAAGAATTGATTATTGTTTAAGAATTTTTGATAGACAATGTTACTAATTTTACTAAATGTTTATATTAAGTTTGAGTTAATTATATGTTTCATCTTAACTCTGTTAAATATAAGCATTTAAGTTTGATTTAAATATGTTTTTTAAGTCTGATATCTTAGTATTAATTACTTTTCTTTTTGTTAGTATTTTAATCGGTTATGTTTTTGTTTTTTTTTGTAAGTGGGTTTTTTTCTCACATATATTATTAGCTTTATTAATTTTTCACTCTTTATTTTGGGGGGGAAGGGGGGGTTGGACTAATTTGAGTTGGGTTATTAATGTGAAATAATTATTGGGGAGGGTATAGTTTATTTAGATTACTGATACTGTATTGTAATTTTATTATTTTGTTCATAATTTTTTTTAATGTAATTCTATATGTTATTCATGTTATAAAATCTTAAATCAAGTTTAAAAATAAAAAAATAATGTCGGCCACTACCGGTATGAATCGGTGATAAAAATTAATCGTACCAGTGAATTCTTGCAGCCCCTTCATTATGTGGGGTTTGAGGAAGCACTTAACAAACTCTACCTTTTCAAGCAGGGTTTAGTTCCGTGCCTGTTGATTTGACCCCCAAGGAAGGCGAACGTTTCCAACCTGAACTAGCACTTAGCAAGGTTTATATAGTAAGTCCAAATTCCCGCAGCCAGGCGCACAGTCACATTAGATGGTCTCTGTTTAGCTTCATTGCCACCACTTTGACATCTTGTGGTTACTGCCACCCTCTGCTGTTGGAGAATATCCTCCTTGGTCTCAGCCCCTCAATGTAACTAAGAACCCCTAAAATGCCCCTAATGTTTTGGCCTTCATCACTACTCCTGGCAAGGCATTCCTGACACCCACAACTCTGGGTAAAAGAAAATACCCCTGATATCTCCCCTAAATCTTCCTCCCTTTGCTTTGGACAGATGTCTTCTAGTGTTTGCTACTCCCATCTGGGTTTCAGGCAAACTGAAGGGCATCTTTCACCGAGTTTCTGGTTTTCCAGCAGTTCTGGATGTCTATCTCTGGATGCTCTGCTCCGTGGACCACCCCGCAGTATCCCATCTAGTCCTAGAGTCTCTGTGTCAGACATTCTCTGCTGACCACTGCCTGATGGCTTTGTGGTCAAATGTGTTTGTCTATGAAACCATTCCCAGGAAGGTGAAGGGGCAAAGTCCTGCTGACTGGAACATTGTGCAGCACCAGGGCCAGGCCAATCTTTCGCAACACCTGAGCCAGGTAGAACCTCAGCACAGAGCAGCATTTGGTGCCCTTGCACTTTGGCTGCAAGCACAACCACACACAATTATGGCCATGCTGGTTACACCCTTGTCCCCATTGATTGACGACGTACACGGTCCTTCTCCAGACTCTATCCAGTTTGGACACCCACATAAATAGGAAATTTGTTTTGGGAATTGACAGGGTGGTGTGTGGGGATGGGCCAAACCTGGCCCACGTGCAACAGGACCGAAAGCTCCTTGCACATTGCACCTGATAATCAGGTTTTACCCGAATGACAGAGATGGGCATCTCTGTGGTTCTCCCTGTCTCCTGGACCTAGGGGTCTTTGTACTGCTCCCCATCTCCTTAAGTTGGTGCTTTGTTCTTCACCACCCCCACAAGAAATACAAGACCCCTGGATGGAGGGCAGAGGCGCAGAGAGATCAGTGAGAACACGGGTAGTTTCAACAGGGTGGGGTCCATCCAGGCGCCTGATAACAGGAGGAACCAAGTGGGAAGGAGGATGCAGGGCATTCGATAGCAGGACATTGCGAGAGAGTGGATTCCTCGAACTCTTGAGGGGAGAAGGCGCTGGTCGATTCATCGGTTTAGGTGGGGCAGGGTATAGACATGGCAGCTGACTGGAATTGTCAGCGGGTTACTGAGACCTGGGAAAGGAGGGGAAGGAGGGTGCAGTAGTGTTCTGAGAGTGCTGAGGGAGAGGCAACATGGGTGCCACCTCAAGGCAACGGTCCCCTGATTGTTTGCAGGGATGGGCTCTGTAAATAGACTCATAGATATCCAGCACGGAGCATCTTTGTCCCCCTGCCATCAGGAAGGAGATATGGAGGAATAAAATCAGAGCAGCCAGGGAGGGAAATAGCTTCTTCCCACAGGCCGTGCGATTGACAAGGCAACATGAACTGGATGGCAGCTAAGAATGAAAAGAGTGAGAGGAATATGGACTGATTACAACAGCTCAGCTAGCAGGGGAGAGGGGCTGAAGGGACTGTTTCTGTTTTGTCTATCTGGACCAGCCTTTTGAGTTCAAGCTTTAAAAAACGCAATCATTTTTAAATTTAATATCAACGGTACAGAATGAATCAAGAGACAAGATGTCTGTCCAGCAGCAAGCGTCAAAGGCAGTTCCTGAAACGGAGGCTCTGAAACCACAGGGAGGTTCTGGACGGAAAGAGGCCCAGCTTCTTCTGGAAGGAGGAGAGGAGAGGCACGGGAAATGCGGGGGAAGGGAAGGGGAGGGGAGGGGCTAGGGATGCCGTCCACCATTCACCTCCCCTTTCCTCTACCCCGTTCCCCTCCCCTTACCACTGCCCGTTCCCCTCCCACATCCCCTCCCCCTTCCCTTCCCCAGTTCCCGTCCCCCGCTCGCCTCCCCCATTCCCCTCCCCCTTCCCTTCCTCCTACTCCTAACCCTAACCCCTAACAAAATCCTAAAACTAACCTTAACACTACCGATACCCCCTACCACCACTCCACGTCCCCAAACTCTACCCCCACCCCGTCCACTAACCCTAACTTTATCCCTACGCCTATGCCGCCCCCTAACCCCAACCCTAATGCTACCCACAATCCCCTAACCCCAAACCTCACTCCTCCTCTACCCCCCTGCTCCTACCCCCTTCCCATATACCTAACACAAGCCCACTTCCCCGAACTATAAACCTAACCATAAACCAAGATATAGCCCTACCCCATGTCTCCTAACACTAACCCTAATGCTACCTCTACAATGCTCCTAACCCTAACCCTAACTCTACCCAACTTCCCCAACCCAAAACTAAACCCTACCCCTATCCCTTACAACCTACCCCCTTTCCCTAACCCTACCTCCTACCCCTTCCCCATACCCGCACCCCCTACAACTACCCCCTTCCCCTAACCCTACCTCCTACCCCTTCCCCATACCCACACCCACTACAACTAGCCCCTACCCTATCCCTTACAACCTACCCACTTCCCCTAACCCTACCTCCTACCCCTTCCCCATATCTGCACCCCCTACCACTATCCCTACCCTATCCCTTACAACCTACCCACTTCCCCTAACCCTACCTCCTACCCCTTCCCCATCCCCGCAACCCCTACCACTACCCCCTACCCTACCCCTTACCACAACCCCTACCCTTACCCCCTTCCACTACCCCCTTTCTCCTACCCCCTTCCCCTCCCCCTCCTTCCCCTAGGTTAGGGGTAGGAAGGGGTAAGGGAAGGGGGAGGGGAAGGGGAGGAGGAGAAGGGGAGGGGAAGGGGGAGGGTTAGGGTAGGGGAAGGGGGAGGGGAAGGGGAGGGGGTAAGGGGAAGGGAAGGGGAGAGGGGAAGGGGGAGGTGAAGGGTGGAGGGCTGGGGTTAGGGCATAGGTGTGAGGGCAGGAGAAGGGGAAGGTGAGCGGGAGGGGGTTGGGATGGAGGAGGGGTAGAGGAGAAGAGGGGAAGTGGGTGAAGGGACATGGAAGAGGCAGGGAATGGGGTTGGCAGGGCCAGAGGGAGAAGAAGGGGAGGGGTTCAGGCCATGATGATGTTGTCCGTCCTCTGTTCAACTGGGATGCGAGGTTCTTCTGGACTTGTGTCTTGTCTCTGAGATCACTCCTTCTCCTGGGAAGAGAAATATGACTGATAGAGATACTGTCTCTGAGGCCTGATCACAATGACTTTGGAGGGTCCCAACTCTTCCCCCATCATCCCCCCTACCCCTGAACACTGGAGCCTTTCCCCTTCCTCTGCTTTACCTGAGGAAGTCTGTTTTTGTGAAAACCACAGTCTCTCTCTGCAGAGCTCAGAGCAACGTATCTCCATCAGGCAACACCCTGGTTCTCCACGATATGGCAGCAAGATGCTAGACAAATCATGGATGGATCGGTCGAGACCGTTCAGCTGATCCATCTGAACCTACCCCACAACAATGTTACCCTCCGCTCCCTCACACCAGTACCCTCCATTTTTCTTTAATTCCTGTCCATATTAAAATCCTTTTCATGCCTTTTTTGGACCAGCCTCCGCTACTACCCCGGCAATGCATTCCAGCCACCCACTACATTCTGTGTGAATAAAATGTACCCCTCACGTCTTGCCTAAAGTTCCCTCAGCTCACCTTATTTAGACGTCCTCTGGTATTCTCGCCCTAGGAATGCACACAATATTCCAAGTGTGGTCTGACTAGAATTTTAAACATCTGCAATGTTACTTCTCAGTTCTTGAACTGAATACCCTGACTCCTGAAGGCCAGCACACAATACACCATCTTAAACTCCCTCTCAATTTGCACAGCAACCTTGAGTGATTTATGGAGCAGGATCGAAATATTTCTCTGTCCTGCACACTGTTCATTATCCTGCCATTAACCAAGTGCTCTGCCCACAAATTCTTGTAATCCATATTCAATAAAGATATTGGTCAATAAGAAGCTAATTTTAATGGGTCTCTCACCTTCTTTGGAATAACTGTTATTCGTGCCCTTGAAAATGGCTCTGGAAATAAACCTGGACCAGTTGCTTATTTAAGTACATCTGTATTTACAGGATTGAACTCCATCTGTCATTTCTCTGCAAACTGGATGACCTATGACAACCTTCTGCACTGTCTACAACATCTCTACCTCTGTGTCATCCACTGACGTACCCACCCTTCCACTCCCATCATCATTAATAAAAATCACAAAGAGCAGGGGTCCCAGAGCAGATCCCTTTGGAGATCCACTAGTCATTAATCCATCTACTACTACCGACTGTTTTCTGCAGACAAGCCAATTCTGAATCCACACAGCCAAGGCGCCATGGATCCCATGCCTCCGGACATTCTGAATGAGGCCACTGTGGGGACCTTGTTAAGCATCTTACTAAAATCCTCGTGCAGCACATACAGTCCTTGACCTTCATCTATTTCCTTTGACACCTCCTCGAAAAACTCAATTTGACTCGTGAAGCAGGACCTGGTCCTCACTAAACTATCCATGAGTTTCCCCAGCATGTTTGGGCATTGCCCTCGGCCCCAGCATCTGCAGACTTCCTTACCAGTGCCTCCGTTACCCCTTCCCAGAGCTTCCACATCCATTACAACATCAAGCATTGCTGCCCAGTACAGGCCCTTTGGCCCATAAAGGCTATACTGACCTTTGTCAATGTTCTCCATACCTTTACCTATACCACACCCATAGGAACATAGGAAGTGGGAACAGGAGTAGGACAAAAATGGCCCATCGAGCCTGCTCCACCATTCAATACGATCATGGCTGATCTAATTTATGACCTAACTCCACCTACCTGCCTTCTCGCCATATCCCCAAATTCCTCTATCATGTAAAAATTCTGTTCCCTTACATCCACATGCCCATCTCAGAGACTTTTAAATGTACCTATTCTACCAGCCACTACCACTTTCTCCGGTGACGCATTCAAACCACTCACAACTCTCTGCATAAAAAAAAATCTCCCCTCACCTGAAGCGGATGCTCTCTGGGATTTGCACCTGATACTTTCGGAAAATTTGCTGGCTGTTCATTCCATCTAAGCCCCCCACAATCTTATTTAGAATAAGTTATTAAGCTGTGGAAGGGGCAAGTTGGGAGAGGGAGGAGGGGAGAGAACTGGTGTGGGAGGGGTGAGAGCTGGTGCGGAGGGGACAAGGCCGTGTTGGGGAGAGGGATCAGGACCGCGTTGTGGTGGTGAACGGACAGACACTACCTGCCGAAATAAAGGAGCAATAAGAAGGCTATCTCGGGATCTACCAGCATCTTCTGGGGCTTGATGTCTTAATGGCAAACCCCCTGAGGATGGATGTAGGCCAGGCTCTGCTACAGCTGGTACATGAACATCTGGCAACACAACGATATAACATGACCCACTCTGCCTCCACACTGGCCGGGTCTGGATCCTGAGGGTAAGGGGAGGTGGGTGAAGGGCCCCTCCCTGCCAATCAACATCCATCCTCATCATCCTCTCCACCCCTCTCCCCTCACTACGCTTTCTTTCCTCACCAATACCCATTGAGACCCTCATGCACCCTTCATCGATATCCAGTCCCCAGTGAGACTCAGCCAGTAAACTCCTTCATATCCTCCAACCCCACCATCCAAGCTTGCCCCAGTGGACAACTTGACCACCCAGACCCACAACCACCTTGATGTAGATCATGGGAATGGGCTGCTTGGCCTTGTTGAAGTGCTGGGCCATGCAGTGAACCGTCTCAGGAACATAGTCCAGACCCAGATTCAAATAAACCTCCTCTTTCTCTTGGACACAATACAAACATGTCAGCTGGATTTACCCTCCAACACCCAGCGCCTCTCCCAACAGGAGTGCCAGCCCCTCCTGCTCTCTGTAGGCCTGATGCCCCCAGTGCTCAACATAACGTGGCATGAATCCAAGGGCTCAGCGAGCAGAGCGTCAACAGGCCGTAGTGGACCCGTCCGCTGCCCCATCATTCGGCTTCTGGTGAGACTGCAGAAAATGGGCAGCTCTGACCGCCCTCCCTCGTGAAGCAAGGATTCGCCGGGAGAGAAAAACCATTGACGTTTCGAGATGAGAAATGTTTGCAGCCGGGTGTTGGCTGGGGTCGAACATGTGGAGGCTGAGTTGTTGGGAAAATTCAGAGCAGGCGTTGATTTGGAAGGGCACCAAAAGGTTCTGGGGAAGTGAGTTATGGGGGAAAATACATTCGTGAAATGATTTGTGGAAACAGAATGGAGGGGCTAAGTGGCCGAATTTGGCGACCTTGTCTTGTGGTCTTGGCTGCTGCTGTCTGGAGTTGAAATGGCAAGAGGTCATGAGTTAATGGGTGAGGAGCAGGGCAGCCAGCGTCAAAGAGTCGGCACTGGTCAGAGGGGCAGGATGGAGGCAACAGAGAGGCTGCAGCAAGACAGATCGATTGAAGGAATGGGGAAGGTAGCAGCAAATGATATGCATCAGAGTGGGGGTGGGGTGGGTGCAGGTGGATCTTACCTTGACTACAGTGGAGTAGAAGTTGAGAAGAGGGACGATGATGGTGTGATCCAACTTTCGCACGATATGCAGTTTGCGGTTCTATGGCGAGAGAGGAACATCAGCAAGGCTGGGCGATGGGTCGGGGCCCTGAGGGGCGACTTGTCCAAGTTGAGGGGGGAGGCGGGGAGCAGATTCGTCAAGAGGTCAGAGGTGGGGAACTCCTAGGGAGGCCGAAGTGGGGGACTTTTCGAGAGTCAGTGGGGGGGACTTTTCGTGTCGCTGGAGTGGGGACTCGTCAGGGGGTTCAATGAAGTATCATTTCAGTTTTTATGATTGTTTTCCCAGCTTCTACTAAACAATGAATTTGCAGAAAATCTCTGATATTTGCCAGGTGTGTGTGTGTGTGTGTGTGTGTGTGTGTGTGTGTGCGTGTGTGTGTGTGGGGGGGGGGGGGGGTGGGGGGTTGTGTGTGGGGATGGGGGGACTGTTGTTGGTTTGTGTGACTTTCTCTGTTTCCAAACCCCATGGCTGCCTTGGTCTCTGTCAGATGCTCCTCTTTCCACCCACCCTTCAAAAATGTGTTTGGGGTGTTGTTTGTCAATTGGGTGTAATTGTGTGAAACGGGCTCATGTGTCGCAAGGGCCTGTGAACGTGATGTAGGCCTAAAGTTAAATATCAGGGTGTTCAATTTCCACACAACTGCTCCTCCCCCTCACCTTGAATCTCTTATCCTGCAAGATCTTCTTGATGGCAATCAGCTCTCCGGAGTCCACCAGCCTTGCCTGGTACACCACACCGAAAGATCCATTGTCGATGATTTTAACATCTGTGCAGGACACCACCTTGGGGACGTTGGGTCCATGACCCGGTGTGGCCACCTCTGTTGTGACCTTATTGCCATGTCCTCTGGGGCAGAAGCAGCAGCATTTACACACCCAGAGGGTACACAACAGGTCATTTATCCCAACCCAGCCTTGCTGTACAAGTTAGTCTCTACCCCTCCCTCTAACTCCCTTCTAAGGGTCACCTAAATGTCAGAATTGATCCTCTGGTGGTTCGTTCCAGCCTCTCAGTAGAAATATTGCCACCCCAGGTCCTTCTATGATCACTCTCCTCAGACTGAGGCCAGTTCTGCAGACGTTCACTTTGTCTACAACCCTCCCTCCATGAGAGGATCGGGACATCCTTGACCTTCAGCACATCCCGGGGAGATGAACCACTCTGAACCCCACCACGGGTTTAGCAGAAGCCCTCCACATTCCCAGAAGCTCAGCAACACCGTGATCTTCCATGATGCAAGCGAGATCTCATCGCCTGAGGGAGCAGGTGGTGCGGAGAGAGCCTCACTCTTCACCGGTCAACTCTGCTAGGTCCGCCGCAGCAGAAACACTTTCTAGCACCTTGATCCAGGTCCACTGGGGGAAAGAATCCTATCCCGGTTGGGGGGGTGTGGGGGTGTATGCAAGGGTGGAAGGGATCTTGTAACCCGGGGGGGGGGGGTGGGGGGGCGCGGGTAGAGGTGCGGTCCTGTCTCTCAGTGGACAGATCCCATTCCAGGTGGAGGGGGAGCTCTGTCCCATTTCTGTTGAAAGGTCTACCTTCCATCCCCCTCGCAACTTTTATTCTCAGACACCTCACACTCTCCCCTTCCCCGATTCCTCTACCACACTCTCATCCCCCACCCAACACCACCCCCATGGTTTCCCCAGTGCCTTCCATCCCCTCGCACCCCATCCCCCCAGCTCAACCCTATGTCCCCTACCTCTGATCCAATCTCCCTTGACATTAGCCTGTGGTGCAACCCCGTTCCTTCGTTCTCCCCTCCACTCCTACAGACCCCATCCCTGTATCCCCTCACATGCCATTGTTCTCCCCTCCCCAGTCCCCTCCAGCTGCCTCATAAAGTGCCCTGCACTCAGGATGGGGAGAGGGGATTAAATGCAGCCTCCATTCTCTCCGCCCACTCTGGGTGAAGGATGGTGCCAGAGGAGGCTCTGTCCCAGTAGGGGAGCCTGTAACAGGCTCTTTATCTCACCCATGGGCGCAGGGTGCTTCCAAACACAACCCTGTTGATCAGAGGGTCTCTGAGATGAGACAGTGTCCTACTCCGACATGCAGGCCAGAATCCCCTTCCAGGAGAGTCATCTTTCTCGTGTTGCTGTGCCATGGCACGACTCAGCTATGGCTGCCCCATGCAGTGACATCATCACCCCCTCTGTGTCATCATCTCCCCCCTCTGTGACACCTCCCCTCTCTGTGACACCACTAGTGTAATGGGCAGGGACATCCAACCATTTAAATCCTCCTCAATTTCCCCAAGCAAGGGGAGAATAATTCATCTGGTCTAAATTACTCGTTGTTATCTATTCTAACTCCTAGATATTTGATTCCATTTTGCCTCCACATTTGTTGACTATTTTCTTGACATTGGCTCTAATCCCCCTTCCTAAGTGACATGATTTTGCACATATCCCAAAAGAACTTATACCCAGAGATCTCCCCATAGTCCTCCAGGGTGGAGCACAACTTGGGCAATGAGTGTGTCAGGTCTGTCAGATTTATCAGAACAACTTCTGCAAATAAATTGATTTCATGCTCTTCCTGGCCTATACTGAAACCTTTAATGTCTGGATCCTGGCAAATGGCCGCGGCTAATCGCTCCATGGCCAGTACAAACTCACTCACTGGGGGTGTGGGGGAGGGGGTGTCTCACCTTGATTGGCATGCCTGTTGACTACCTCTGTCCCTCTCATCTCGACATCAGTGGCTCAGGTTGGGGGAGTCTGCGCTGCCTCCTGCAGTGCACAGCAGCACTGCTGGACCACCGTTATCTCCTTATTTTCCTGGGCCCTCTCTAAATCTTTCCTTTCTATGATCTCACATTGGTTTCTCAGGAGAAATACTGGCAGCCAAAAGGCACCCTCTGGTTCCCCTTAGATTTTGGGAACCCCGACTTCTTGAAGTGGGACAACACGTGGTGACCTATTTTCTAAAGATGTGGATCCAGGAGCTTGGACCAGTCTACCAGTTTGCCGTGGTCCGCCAGCATGCTTGCCAAGCTCCCCAACCCTGCACTCTCGTCAGTAGACACGCAGATCTTGTTCTCCCTGCCTGCACTTGATTTCCTGCCCCGATCCAAAGCATCTCCACTGCAGCTGTGTTCAGTCGGAGCTCGAAGGACCCTGCTCACTGCACCAATTATTATGTGTGTGAAACTGATTCAAGGAGTCCCAAGGGTGACGAATTTGAACACAGTTGTCTTTTATTGACACATGTAGTGCAGTCGCATGAGGAGTTAAAGACACACACAGAGAGAAACTCGCCGGGTTAATCGATACACTTGCAACCACTCGTGGATAGAAGACTTGACAATCAACTTGTCACATCTTTCTCTCTCTTTGGCTTGGCTTCACAGACGAAGATTTATGGAGGGGTAAATGTCCATGTCAGCTGCAGGCTCGTTTGTGGCTGACAAGTCCGATGCGGGACAGGCAGACACGGTTGCAGTGGTTGCAGGGGAAAATTGGTTGGTTGGGGTTGGGTGTTGGGTTTTTCCTCCTTTGTCTTTTGTCAGTGAGGTGGGCTCTGGTCTTCTTCAAAGGAGGTTGCTGCCCGCCGAACTGTGAGGCACCAAGATGCACGGTTTGAGGCGATATCAGCCCACTGGCGGTGGTCAATATGGCAGGCACCAAGAGATTTCTTTAGGCAGTCCTTGTACCTCTTCTTTGGTGCACCTCTGTAACGGTGGCCAGTGGAGAGCTCACCATATAACATGATCTTGGGAAGGCGATGGTCCTCCATTCTGGAGACGTGACCTACCCAGCGCAGTTGGATCTTCAGCAGAATGGATTCGATGCTGTCGGCCTCTGCCATCTCGAGTACTTCGATGTTAAGGATGAAGTCACTCCAATGAATGTTGAGGATGGAGCGGAGACAACGCTGGTGAAAGCGTCCTAGGAGCCGTAGGTGATGCCGGTAGAGGACCCATGATTCAGAGCCGAACAGGAGTGTGGGTATGACAACGGCTCTCTATACGCTAATCTTTGTGAGGTTTTTCAGTTTGTTGTTTTTCCAGACTCTTTTGTGTAGTCTTCCAAAGGTGTTATTTGCCTTGGCGAGTCTGTTGTCTATCTCGTTGTCGATCCTTGCATCCGATGAAATGGTGCAGCCAAGATAGGTAAACTGGTTGACCGTTTTGAGTTTTGTGTGCCCGATGGAGATGTGGTAGTCATGGTGGGGAGCTGGCTGATGGAGGACCTCAGTTTTCTTCAGGCTGACTTCCAGGCCAAACATTTTGGCAGTTTCCGCAAAACAGGACATCAAGCGCTGAAGAGCTGGCTCTGAATGGGCAACTAAAGCGGCATCATTCCTCAACATGGTTATCCAACTGCACGAAAACCAACAAGGTCGGGTCAGATACAGCAATGAGCTCTCTGAACACTTCTCCGTTAACAATGGCGTGAAGCAAGGCTGCGTTCTCGCACTAACCCTCTTTTCAATCTTCTTCAGCATGATGCTAAACCAAGCCATGAAAGACCTCAACAATGAAGACGCTGTTTACATCCGGTACTGCACGGACGGCAGTCTCTTCAATCTGAGACGCCTGCAAGCTCACACCAAGACACAAGAGCAACTTGTCCATGAACTACTCTTTCCAGACGATGCCGAACTTGTCACATACGATACCTTGAACAGGTCATTCATTCACTCATTCATCTTGGATGCCTGTGGGTGGTAGGGGATATGCAGGTGGCCGCAAATACTTGGTACTACCTATCGGACGTTACCCGTTAGGGTATTCCACATATGGAGCACGCTTAAATGGTGCTTGGTCGGCCCGCTGGCAGGACATCCGAGTATGTGCTGACCATCATGAGAACATATCACTTTTTTTGGCAGGGGAGAGGCCTGATATAGTCAATTTATCAGACTTGGCCAGCACCCGAACCCCGGCGAATGCGGCCCTTGGTTTTACTTGCTGACAAATAGGGCATTTGGCCATCACAGTTCTTGCAACATCATGAGACCCCCAGATCCTCTGTCCATCATAGTGCCCCCATATGCCCACATTTATGATGCACCAATGCTGCCAAGGCTCCGGGGTCACTCTTCTTGGGGAAAATAGTGGCAGAGCATATTTGAGCAGCTCAGTCCACAGAGGCATCACGTCAGCTTCAGCGGTTTTCCTGGAGGTGTGTCCATCCACGTGGTGGACCCTGACTATTCTTTTGTTGTTCCACCTCTCAGAAGATCTGCCAGTGCTGTTGTCCTCAGAGCAGGCAGCCATGGATCTTCCTCCCTGTCTCCTGCCGCCGACCCAGCCCAGAAATCCTGTGGCACTGATTGGAAAAGAGGCTCCTGGGCCCGCCTGGTTGTCCCTTTTCAGATCAGTGCCACAGCTGCTACTTGGACAGTTGGCTCTCCCCTCCATTACATCCTCTTGTGTCAGTACTTTATCTGTGGTGGGCTGGAGCGCTGCCACCATACACCGCTGTTTTCCGCACCTCCACCAGCCGGAGCCGTCAGTAAACCAAGCTTTTTCCTGGTGTCCAGCATCGAGGGTGTTGAATGGTTTGTCCCAGGCCATGGTGCCAGGCTCTTCTCTGGGTCATTCAGGTGGGAGGCTGTCACTTTCGGGCAGGAATGATCTGTTCTTGCAAGTGGCTCAGCCCTTTGCCCCGGCCTCTGTGCGGTCTGCCTTGTACCACTTCTTCAGTCTGCTGTGAGTGGCATTCGCAGATTTAACCCATCATATGATGGTGAGGTGTGCCTGGAGTGTGACTGTCTCTGCTGCCATCTGGTTCTCTGTGGTGAGCAGGCGAGCATCTGACACTCAAATGGGGAGTCGTGGGAGGCAGCTTCCAGAAAGCAATTGAACCAGAAGCTGTGTGGGACTCGGCGACCTTGCCTCTTTTGCTCGAGTCTCCACTAGGCCATTGTCTTCATGGCAGAGACGTCATTCAAAGGGTCTTCCAGTCTTGAGGGGTTGGGGGGTGCTTGTGGTCAGTGGCAGTGGTGTTCAACCGTGTTTTGCCATTAAGCCGTTTGTTGTTCAGGTCATCAATGAAACGTAGAGTTGTTTTTTCTGGGCAACAGATGGAGGGGCAGGGTGAGATGGGGAATATGTTGGCACCAGTAACCCAAAACACCCACAAAACTTTGTGCCTCAACTTGTTGGTGGGCACCGCAATGAGGATTTTGCTTTGAGCAACCATTGATATTTCTCTGCTGCCTGGATTCTCAGGAAAAGGACTGTTGGACTAGGACTCTGGACCTTTTCCAGGTGGTGCCTCCCTGGTGCCAGTGTCTAGGGTGTTGCTGCTGGTGTCCAAGACATCCTAAAGTGGGCCAGAGGTTGTGGTACATGGAGATAGCAATGAAATAGATAGGAAGAGGGAAGGGTTCCTGAAAAGTGGGTCCAGGGCGTTTGGTGAGAGCTGAAAAGAAATGCACAAAGGGAGTCATGTTGGGATGACTGTCTGGACCATGCGACAGTGAGAGCAGGAACAGAATGAGGTGGAGGATGAAGGTGTGGCCTGAAGGTGCGGGTTAAGAGCTCCTTGAGGGCATCCTATTTGCCTTGCTCGGGAGGCTGATGTCGGAAGTCGATGAGCCTTGCTGCCATGTCCTGATGAGCAAGATCATCATGGAGGAGTAATGGGTGTCATCAGCGGTGATCTCTTGGAGGTGAACTGGTCCTCGGCCTGTTTTCTGAAACCCACGTGTGGCTGCGACATCCAGAATGTTGACAGCTTCAACCAAACCATCTGAAGAGCCGCCTTGACCGTGATCTTCACGTCCAACTGAAGGGCTGGGTCCTGCTGAGGTCACCACTCTAGTAGGCGCGCTCCCGCAAACTCTGGAAAGAATGACATGCACCCAAGAAGTGGAAATGGAAGATAAGTTGCTTGAACAGGCAACTCCAGCCTCGGGTTGGAAGGCGATCCTCCCGTTGCTCATTGTTTCCCACCATGTGGGTTATCCCCTGGGATGAAGGGCATTGGCCCCAACGGGGTCTGCGCTGTCAGTGTGTTTGTCAGCTCTCTAGTGTAGTGGCTCGTGTCTCGGTTAACAGGCCACTCCAACTTGATATGTCAGAATAAAATGGAGCCCATATTTACCAAGGGTGGGTGTGGAAATTTACATGAAACCCTGACACTCCCTTTCACCTGAAGGCATCCGTTTATTCAATTTACTTTAAAGTAACAGACACTTCTGTTGAGGAGAGAAGGGGGAGGGGGTAGGATATTGGGGAAGGGGGTGGGGGTGGTTTCTTTATTCTTTCTTTTATAGATGCCACACATTAGAAGAGCATTATTATTAATTGTGTGAATTTGTTGTGGTTTTAAGTTCATAAATATTTTTTTAAAATATTTTTTTGTGGGTGGCAGATAGGATCATGGGGACTCTCTCCCCCCCAACCCACCCACCCCAAATATCAATGGGATAAACCGGGTTCATTGTCAACGTCGTCGAGGATCCCTTCCACCTGCCCACAGCATTTGGCAGCTCTTCTCGTCAGGAAAGAGGTCGAGGAATATCGGAGCCAGTAGCACCAGGCCCAGAAACAGATTCTTCCTGCGAGCAGTGAGGATGGAGAATGATGGATGACCGGCTCAAAGACTCCATGACTCTGCTATTGATTAAACAGAATTTATTTCTTTTTTGGGAGGGACTGCACGTGTATCATTTGTCTCTCTGTGCGTAGGTCCGGTTGTGTGTTTGCAGAGGTTTCCACCATGAACACAGTTTCCTCGGGTTAAATTTGAACGGGTACGGAGGAGCTTTCCTGGATTGGAGAATGTATCTCATGAAACAAAGTTGACTGAGTTCGGGCTTTTCTCTTTTTCACCCCAAAATTAATTTTATTCTAAAATTATTGACCAAGAGGACAACTGTTCCATGTCTTTTCTCATCCTCGTGTTGCATGCCTATACTCCCTTCACTGCACACGTTCTCTCTTTAGCATCATTCCACCACTTTGACACCTTGTGGTTACTCCCTGCACTCTGTGGTTGAAGGGGTTCCCCTTAGTCTCCGCCCCTCAAGACCCGGAGGATTAGAGTCCTTCCCGACAGTGCCCTCGTGTTGGCTGCACAAAGCCTCAGTGCATCTCTCAGCAACCTGGAATAGGCCGGTGGGCAGCGTTCCCTCACCCACATCTCCATGTGCTAAAAGACCAGCAGGTTAATGTCGAACAGTTATGCCCTTTGGACCTCGATGTTGTGCTGACCTATCAATTCCAAGCAAAATAAAAACTAGACCCGTCCTCCTTCATATCCCTCCATTCTTGCAATGGAGGGAGTGCAGAGGCGATTCACCAGGCTGATACCTGGAATGGCAGGAATGACTTATGAGGAAAGATTGTGCAAATTGGGATTGTACTCCCTGGAGTTTAGAAGATTGAGAGTGGATCTCATAGAGACATATAAAATTCTGGCAGGACTGGACAGAATGGATGCAGATGGGATGTTTCCAAGGATGGGAAAATCCAGAACCCGGGGCCATGGTTTGAGGATAATAGGCAAACCATTTAGGACCGAGATGACGAGGAATTTCTTTACACATCACCCATTCCCTCTTGTTCATGTGCCCAACCAAATGCCTCTTAAATCGTGGCGATTTCACCACTATCCTGGCAGCGTGGGCCAGACCCCCACCACACTGTGCAAAAACCTGCCTCACTTCTCTCCTTTTCCCCTCTCATGTTCAATATAGACATCAAAGTATTTTTACATCTCCCACGGGGGTGGGGGGGGGGTGTGGAAATAAGAAATCTACCTTCTCCAGGACTACAATAATTGGATAAATTTCAACCAGGTCATCACTCAGCTTCCAATGCTCCAGAGAAAACTATCCAAACTATCCTCTCCTCAGAGCCAATGCTCTAACCCAAGCAACCCCCGATAAACTCCTTTTGTCATGCAGCAACTAGAATTGCAGAAAACACTCGAAATGTGGCCAAAATAACACCAAAGTCCCTATATTTTTCAAGGCATTTGGACAAGTAACTGAGAAAAATTACATTTTAGACACATGGTTTGTCAAGATCAGAAGGATTGGCGCATTATTGTTCAAGTGACACAACTTTAAAAAATAACATCTAACTTTATGAAGAATGTGATACAACAACAGGAAAAACGGATGGAATCAGACACATTCTATGAGCATTGGGAAGCAAAGAAAAACGAATTGGTTTTCCATCTCTTCCAAAGCGACCCAATGACCCCGACAGGTCCTCACCGACCTGCGACCGTAGTACCACAATGGTCGCGTCCTGGGAGGGTGCCCACGATGGTCGCAAGTCGGGGTTTTGACCGCGTGTGAGGACCCCTGAAGTCTTAGAGCCTATTTTTAAAATCAAATGATTTGACAAACGAGAACAGAGACACAGGGCACAAAAGACCCAAAATGTACGGATTGACTTTGTGACTCAGGGTCCATTGGCTGGGGCAGCCATCTTAATTTCTGTACGCATGCGCCAGACGTCAGTTGGCGCTTGCGCAAACAGTTCGCTTCGTGGCCCTCAATCGGCACATGCGTATCTGCAAGATATGCGCGAACTCACCACGCATGCGCCAACTAGACTTGCCAATCACGTTCCCGCGCCCCCTCCCGCTGCAAGTAACCCCGCGGCCTCCAGCCTCGCCCAGCCGACGCCATCAGGCCTCGCACCGACGCCTCGGCTTCACCCAAACACCCCGCCGGTACCGGCCGCTCCCGGGTATGGCCCAGCGGGCTGCTGGTAGCCCGTTTTCCCTGGACCATGCGGCTGTGGATCCCGGCGCCGCCGCCAACTTTTCCCGTTGGGCCAGCGGGGACGCGACGGACCCTGAGCAGACGATGCCGCCGCAAACGTCCCGCCTCCCCACAGCACGAGCCAATCAGCCCGCGAATCCGCCCATCAATCCAACCCGACTTCAGCGTCCAATCAAATAGCGGTCTCACCGAATCAGCCCATTGGCTCGCAAAACTGAATCAACCAATCAGCGAGCGATCGAGCGAACACACAGGTGAACCCAATCTGCATCGCAAGACAGAAAACAAAGGCAGTGGAAGGAGCAGGAGACCTTTCGGCCCTTCCACTTTCAACTACCCCAACAACTCAATCAAATCTTTGGGAAACACAGGATCACTTTGTCTTGGCTCCAGGATTCCTCTGATCTTAAGAAATACATTGTACCCCAACTGCAAGGGAGACTATTTATTATCAAACTTTCCTTTATATTTATTACTGCTTCCAATTTAATGGAGGACACAAGTGGTTGTGTCAACCAGCTGGACGGCCTCGGGGAACCTCATGGAGCAGGTAATTATGCTGAGAAGGTAACTCATCCCTTGGGAGGCCGGTAGTGACCCTACAATGTCATTGTAGATGTGGCTGAACCTATGTGGTGCTGGCTCGAATGTCTGGGGTGGTGCCTTCATGTATGTCTGCATTTTGGTCATCTGGCAAAGTGTTCAGGCCTTGGCCCACTGACAACCTGTTTCTGAAGGCTCAGCAAGACAAACCTATTGACCACCATTTTGACAGTACTGATGGCCGGGTGCGTCAGGTTGTGCACCTCATCATAAAACTGCCATCTCCATGCTGTCGGCAGGATGAGGTGGGGTTTGCCATTGGAATGCCGCAGAGGAGCGTCTACTTACCAGGGTCGATGTTAACATCCTCCAGCCTGAGCCTGGACACTGCTGTCTTGCTTGCAAGGATCTCAGGGTCGTACTGCTGTCCCCTGCCGAGGGCTAAGTAGTCTATTCACTGGGACAGGGCCTGGTCAGACTTGATTGCGGGGGTGGGGCAGTGCGTCACCCACGATGTGTTGAATGTCTGTAGTGAACTCAGACTCATATGAGAGGAGTCGCTGCTGCTTGGCCAACCACAGGTCCAACACTTTATGGAAGGCAAAAGTTAATGGCTTCTAGTCCATGAAGACACTGAATTGTCTACCTTCCAAAAATACTTTAAGTGCCTGACTGCCAGGTACAGCACCAATTGCTCTCAGTCAAAGACACTGTATTTGAGTTCAGGTGGCCAGAGGTGTCTGCTAAAGAAGGACAGAGGCTGCCATTCCCCTTCGATGAATTGCTCCAGTGCACCCCCTACTGCTGTGCTGGAAGCATCTACTGTGAGAGTGGTGGGTGTCTCTGGCCTGGCGTGTACCACAAGGGTTGTGTTGGCCAGTGCGTCCTTGGCCTTCTGGAACGCCTCCAAATCCTCATTGTCCCAGGTAATGTCTTTACCTTTCTCCGAATGATGTGGGCCACTACCGGTATGAATCGGTGATAAAAATTAATGGTACCAGTGAATTCTTGCAGCCCCTTCATTATGCGGGGTTTGGGGAAGCACTGAACATCCTCTACCTTTTCAAGCAGGATTTAGTTCCGTGCCTGTTGATTTGACCCCCAAGGAAGTCGAACGTTTCCAACCTGCACTGGCACTTAGCAAGGTTTATATAGTATGTCCAAATACCTCCAGCCAGGTGCACAGTCACATTCAATAGGGTAGAGAATTCCAAGGATATTTCATTTTCATTGAAGACATTTCTTAAAGTCTAAGCAGCCGATCGGTTATTGGGAAATTGTGACACTTGGTGAGCCTTTTAAATGCCCCTAAGATTTCAGCCTTCACCACCACTCCAGTTCTTGGGCTCGTCCCATGTCCCTGACCTGGTACGCATACATTGCATTCCCTCCCCTTGTCACCCTCCTGTTGCTCCACCCCGAGCCAGTGGTGAAAGTGGTTTCTGTCCCAACAGGTGTTGGGGACCTCAACCAGGGAGCAGACCCGGGAGATGAACCTCAACTGCATCTAATTCACATTCCCGCAGATCAACGCACGACCGTGGGCCAAGGTGAGTGACCCATTGGTGAACCGGAGCTCCGGGGGTGGTCTCCATCCTCTGGGTTCATCCCCAATACTGTCCCCTGTCACCCACCAGGCCCATCTCCAAACCCCCATCTCCCACCAGGCCCATCTCACACACCTCTGCCCTGGCAGTTACCAGAGCAGTTTCCCTCTTCATGTGGGGGTCCAAAATGGATGGAGTGGGAAGGAGGTCCATGTACGTCGTCAGATTATCATGTTATGATCCCAAACGACCCCAAAACCCAGCAGCAATAGACATTCACCAGGACAAGTAGTTGAGCCACTCAAGGGTTGATTCGGTGAGGCCGCTATTGGATGAGACGCTGGGGTCGGGTTGGATTGATGGGTGGGTTCGCGGGCTGATTGGCTCTTGCTGTGAGGAGGCGGGACGTTGGCGGCGACGTCGTCTGCTCGGGGTCCGTCGCGTCGCCGCGGGCGCGAATGGGAGGAAGTTGGCGGAGGCGCCGGGACCTTCCACAGCCGCGCGGTCCAGGGAAAACGGGCGACGAGCAGCCCGCTGGGCCCCACCCGGGAGTGGCCGGTACCGGCGGGATGTTTGGGTGGAGCCGAGGCGTCGGTGCGAGGCCTGATGGCGCCGACAGGGCGAGGCCGGAGGCCGTGGGGTAACTGGCAGCGGGAAGGGGCGGGGGAGGGGCAAGAAGAAGTTTTGGAAGTCTGGTTGGCGCATGCGCGGTGGATTCGCGACTTGGAGTTGGGTTTGCGCATGTGCGGCTGATACGCACGTGCCGACTGACGGGCCACTCAGCAAAGCCACAAGTCGCGCATGCGCACTGAAATTAAGATGGCTTCCCCAACCGATGGACCCTGAGAAACTGAATCACAAAGTCAATCCGCACATTTTGGGTTTTACGTGTCCCGTGTCTCTGTTCCCCTTTGAAAATCATTTTATTTTAAAAATAGACTCTAAGACTTCAGGGCTCCTCGCACGGGGGGGAAACTCCGACTTGCGTCCATTGTGGTATCTGACTGAACTTTTGGGTTCCATTGCGGTCGCAAGTCGGGAAGGACTTGGGGTCATTGGGTCGCTTAGGAAGGGATGGAAAACCAATCCATTTTTTTTTGCTTCCAAATGTTCATAGAATGTGTTTGATTCCATCCGTTGTTCCTGTTGTAGCATCACATTCTTCATAAAGTTAGATGTTATTATTTTAAAAGTTGTGTCTCTTGAACAATAATGCTCCAATCCTTCTGATCCTGACGTACCATGTGTTTAAAATGTAATGTTTCTCAGTTACCTGTCCGAATGGCTTAAAAATATAGGGACTTTGGTGTTAAAAATACAGGGTAAAGATTTCACCAATCCTTTTGAATTTATGATCTCTGGGATTTCTGGACATGTTTTCTATTTAGGTTGGTGTATCATGCAGACCTGTTTGGTTGCAGCAAGTAAGAAGTTATCGCCTTGTAGCATCCGCTGTGGCAGCGCTACCAAATAAAGAGACATCCACCCAAGGTGAGAGTAAACCAAAGACTGGCTTTACTGTTTTAAATTCCCCACGTGTGCTCGCTGGCCCACCCACTTCTGGTGACGTACTCCCTGACTTCCCGATTTACGTCATTGTGTCATGGCGTCACTCTCCAGCTGTCTGCCTCTACGTGGAAGTGGAGGGCTCCTCAGCCCATACATGGTGCTAGGAGTGGGCTCCTTCTCGTCAGTGAAGGGGAGTCCGTGCCATCTTGGACTATCCGAGTGTGGCAGTGATTTGGCCTCTTTTTTCTCACCTGGTCACTTGGCATGCTACAATCTCAGTGTTTATAAGCGGGAAATTCTTTCAATGTTTCATTCAACTTTATTACAGAATTCTTCCTAGATTATCTGTGTACCATTGAAGGTTATGGGTTTTCTTGAACAGGGATCATGATTTTACTCATAATTTGGTGAGCCAATGGATGGGACATTTTTTGCTCATGCCCCATGGGAATCGAAATAAAAATGTAGTGACAAAATTAGGAAGGTTTGTTGACCCTTCTTTTTAAGCAGGATGTCATGATGATGTTCATCTTGCATATGATTTGTCAGTTCTTAATGGCAGCTGCCATATTGGCATTGCAAGGAGAGATGGGAAATGGGTCAGGTCCTTGATGGTCCCAGTAATGCAATGTGGGAAGATGTCATGGGGCTGAATGTGGTTTAGGGAGGGAGAGGGTAGAGTATTAATTTTTAAGAAACGTATGTTGCCAGCCACCTATCAATATTTTTTGTCAAATAGAAACTCCTGCTGGTAGAACCCATTTCCTACTTTGAACATTCCCAATGTCATTATCTAAGCAGATATTGTTCAATCTCACTTCTCCTTCTTCCAAGTTATCTGGATGCAAGCAATTCTTCTGCTGTGCACAGAATTGAACGTTTCTAAATTTCACCAGGTTTTGGTGCTCGAAAGGTAAATGTTTCCTGCTCAGGAAGGTTCTTGTAGCGTTTTTAGAGATTTGTTGTTCCAGGATTTCCACAACTGAGGTACCTTCATTAGTCACCTCAATGTCTGGCTGAGGAAACTTGCCCCATCAGGATTTTCCAGATGGTAACTTCTTTTTGCAAGCTATTACATAGTTCCATTCCTCTTATTCCAAACAACAGGAGTTCTTTCTTCTGCTCAAGCTGTTGTTAGATAAACAAAACCCACGTGTGACTTTCCTCTAAGCACCCTGCAGAAAAGTACTTGTAGCCATCCTGGCTCCATTTCCAAACAATGGTCATTCATTTTATAACATCAGTTCGACTAACACCAACTTGTGAATGTGAATAACTTTCTCCAGAGATCTTCAATATTTCTTCAGTCTTTCAAATAAAATGTTTTATAATATATGTGTGTGTATGTATGTAACCTACTCTAAATCTTACCAAAATCCCAAATATTACCAAATTCTCCAAATATATTTATCCATTACAATATCACGTAAGGTGCATTTAAGAGACTCTAAGACAGGTTTACATGGGTGAAAGAAAAACAGGGTTGTAGCGGACGCAATGCCACCGTCAGTTCACAGACTTACCTGACACGTCGCAGGCTAACAGTGCTGGGCACCAAAGTACAGTGAGTGGATCAGATGAAGCCCCTGCCTAAAGGCACGGGGCACAAATGGCTGGTAGCTTTAACCTGCTGGTCCTCTGGACCAGGTGTTCACTAATGTTCTCATTGAGAGGCAGGGAATAAAAGGTCTGTATGTCTGCAATAAACCAGTCTTGAGTTGACTACCTTTGTATGTGTTTTCCTTTATTTAGTAGCATCTACCGCAGTAGCTGCTACAGGGTTTTTTTTTGTTAGAAATATCAAGATCAACAAAACATCGTGGGTCAAAGGGCTTGTACCGTGCCGTAATATTCTGTTATTTCTGTTATTGCTCGATTTGAATATCTGTTGTAAGCTCTGTGAGACTTCAATAATGTAGCAAATTTGGGCAGCAACATTGCAGTCAGAAATTTGTATCTCCTGGTTGACTTGAGTTTTTTACCTTTTCACACAATGCTTTATAGTTCTGGTCAGTAAGAAAATAAATATTGTGCATGTTGAATATGTCATTATGTCTGAAAGTAACACTGGAAAAGAGTCATTTACACCAAGGTAAATAGCACCCTGTAGTGGGTGGTGCAGTTTCCTGATGGGCACAAGTTATCCCTCAGTGGCTACAGTGATGTGAAACTGTGGGTAAATTATTTTGATTTATACATGGCAAAATTGGCTGTTGTTTGTTCCAATTTCAGGTAGATGAGATTGCAAAGAGGGTAAGGATAGAAAATAGTTGGGGAACAAAACTGGGGCTTGCATTTGATGGTGTGAAAGTCAAAATGGAAACTCAGAATAGGCTAATCTGATTAAGCAAGCCACTGGCTCTTATACTTCCACCAGAAGTGATTTGAATTTTGAGGCATTTACGGTGGGTAATTTCAAAGTCTGTTGATTGTAAGACTAAATTAAGAGCCCTTTTGCCCCTGGCTGTGCTGAAATATTGTTTTGTTTATTAACTAAATCTTTCTGAGAGGGAGAATAGACTGAAGCTACTTTACTACTCGTTGTTGATGAATCTTGCAGTAGGATCTTTCAACTAATTACAGACTCCTAATTCCTCCCCCTCCTCGGTCATTTTCTCCTGCAATCTACATCATTTACCACCATCGAGGGATTCTCATGCAGGGTAAAGTTTCACAATCACCTCCTCCAACCATGTCTGTTCTCTCTGTGGCAGGAAACCCAATGCAGAGTAAATGACAGATTGGCTGAGCACCTCCAATTTGATCACAATGGCCATCTTGGCTCATGGTCACAAGCCGTTTTAAGTTCCATTCCATTCTCACACTGACCTTTGTCTTCTGCCTCCTCCATTGTCAGGGTGAGGTCAAATCCAGAGGAACCATCTCTTATTGCATTTGTGACTCGATAGTATGCATATGGAATTTTCCAAAATCATGTAACCTGTCCACCACCTCCCCCCTCCACAGGTTTCACTCTCTCTCCTGCTGAGTCACCAAGTTCCCCTCGTATTCTCCCTTCCAAACCGATAACTTTTAAATGTGGGCAGAGAAATGGCAGATGGAGTTTAATCTGGACAAGTGTCTTGCTCTTCGAGAGGACTTGTCATACTGTTGCATAGAGGGATCTTGGGGTACAAGCGTGAGCTCCTTGAAAGTGGCAACACAAGTGTAGGGTGTTAAAGAAAGTATTCTTCATTGAGCAGGGCATTAAGTATTAAATGTGATTAGGTCACATTTTGAGTATTTTCTGCAATTCTAGTTGCTGCATGACAAAAGGAATTCATCTGGGGTTTGCTTGGGATAGAGCATTGGGTCTGAGGAGAAGTTGGACAAATTTGGATACTTTTCTTTGGAGCATGGGAGGGTGAGAGATGACCTGGTTGAAATTTATCCAATTATTGTAGTCCTGGAGAAGACAGATTTCTTCTTTCCCGGCCCCCGTGGGAGATGTAAAAATACTACGATCCCTATATTGAACATGAGAGGGGAAAAGGAGACAAGTGAAGCAGGGTTTTGCACAATGCAGTGGGGGTCTGGCCCACATGGCCAGGATAGTGGTGAAATCACCACGATTTAAGAGGCATGTGGTTGGGCACATGAACAGAAGGGAATGGGTGATGTGTATGGACCATGTGCTGACAGATGGGATTAATTTCAATGAGCATCATGGTCACCACAGACATTGTTCTCCAAATGGCCTATTCCTGGGCTGCTCTGTTGGGTGATGATTCATCTCTTTTCAAGGATTGTTGCTGATGGGCAATATACTTTTCACAGAGGTCTATCTTCAATTCATGTATTTAGAACATTTCCATGAGTTAATTCCCCGTAGAAACAGCAGTTTATCATTCAAGCTGTGTAGCCACAGCAAAAATGCAAAGTTTGAAGGCCATCATTACTGAATCCATTGTAATCAGCCTTCACCTTGTACAATGTTCAGTTGAGAGAAGAAAATCAAAATGCAACTTTTAACCTCTAGGAAAGATGAATAATCCTCTGTACCACAGAATTATTGCTGAAAAAATATTTGGAAAATTTTGTGAATTCAGCTTCCAAAGAGGTGATGAAGAGGAACCACAACAAGATTTAAAAAAATTAAACCCAGAACATTTATTGGAAGACGTTCATCACAATAAACATGTTCAGGTTCAGTGATGATCGATTCTGGATTGGCATGTGGCAGTAATAAAAGGAATGCAGGATAGATATATTCCAAGGAAAAATAAATTAATGATTTGGATTGTGATTTAAATGGTTTTGTGGCCGAATTTGCGGAGGTCACCAAGATAGGGGACAGAGTAGGAAGTGGAGAAACCGTAAAGTTGCAGAAGGATATAAACAGATTAGGAAACTGGGCAAAATGATGGCAGATGAGATTTAACACCAAGAAATTTACTGTTGTACATTTTGGCAGTGGAAATAAACAGGAAGCATACTATTTGGATGGGATGAAAATTCAGACCTTGGATGTGCAAAGGGACCTGGGTGTCCTTGTGCAAGGAAGCCTAAAAGTTAATAACCAGGTGAAATTGGTCATGAAGAAAGCGAATGCTATGTTGGCATTCATTTCAAGAGGAATGGTGTACAAGGGAAAAGAGATGTTGATGAGGTTCTATGGGGCACCGGTGAGACCTCATTTCAAGTACTGTGTGCAGTTTTGGGCCCCCTATGTGAGAAAGGATGTGATGTTGTTGGAGAGGGTGCAGAGGAGAATGACTAGGATGATTCCCAAAATGCAAAGGATAACGTACAAGGAGTGTTGGACAGCTTTTGGGTTGTATTCATTGGAGTACAGGAAATTAAAGAAGAAATCTCATGGAGGGATTTTGTGTATTGAAAGGTTTAGATAGGGTGGATGCGGGTAAGATGGTTCCCTTGGTGGGTGAATCGAGGACAAGAAAATTAGAGGTTATCCTATAAAACAGAGATTAGGAAGAACTTGTTTCGCCAGAGGGTCGTGGATCTGTGGAACCGCTGCCACATACAGTAGTGGAAGCCAGATCACTGAGTATTAAATCAAGAAATAGTTTTGTTTCAGTTTACGGAGCAGATTCGATGTTCCTTTGTCCTCATTTGGGAGAGATTATCGAAGGCAACTGAGAAAAATGGAACAATTCTAGGCAGTTGTTAGAATAGGTTATTAGTTTGGCATCTCTATGTAAAACTCCAAAACTATCTGTCACTTTGGAGCGGTGCCTGTCCCTCCAACTCCTGAGGAACATAGATTTGCTAATATGTCATGTGTTCATTCAGCTACAAATTATTCTCTTATTCAAATATGCCCAGAGGTCACTTGCATTTCATTTCAGCTTCACATCGTTTTGGGTGGGTTTTCAGTTGTAAATGTGGCCAGTTCCACTTTGGGAGAGAATTTCTTGTCACATTTTTCAGTGATGTATTTGTCAAAATGCCGTTGTGTGGACTGCAGCTCTTGAATGCAAATGAGCTACATTTATTGTCCTTCCAATGCCATCTGCTGCCTTACAAGCCTTCAACCTGGCTCCTGCCCTTTCCAAGCCTTCCTCAAGTCTTTTCCTCGCCTCGTGTCCCCATCATAATGGTGTGCAGACATGCAATAAGCCACCATATAAAGGCAGGGTCTATGAGACGCAGGCTTGTAATACCCCAGATTATCTTAAAATCTCAAAATTGGAATGGCAAGAATTGTGCCTAGCCCACAGATCTGACAGCTGCTGGGCTTCACGATTGTATGTGGTTCTGAACAAACTAGAGATTGGCAGCCTTGCAGGGATGATCGTCCCCTGAACAATTCCACCATGCCTGACTGATACAATATTCCAAATTGACAAGACTTCTCAGCAAACCTCCATGGCAAATCTGCATTTGCCAAAATAGATCTAGAATGTGCTTACTATTATATTCCATTTGAGTCTTTGGATGTCACAAAGACAGCAGTGATGCTCCCGTTCGGCATGTTTGTGTTTCTGAGAAAACCATTCGGTCTATGGAATGCAGCTCAGAAATTCCAGTGGTTCATGGAACACGAACTCACTGTCCATGGGTTTGTTTGGTGCTTGTGTTGATTGAGGAGATCTGGTTGTAAGTGTGGATGAAGAGGAGCACAAGAGCCGCCTTATCTCATTGTTTCTAAGGCTTGAGGAATGTGGTACCGTGATCAATCCCAGGAAAGTGTTTCTGGTGTTTCTGATCTTGTATTTTTGGGAGCTAGAGTTATGCCACATGGTATTTTGCCTGATGAATGGAAAGTGCGTGAAATTTGAGAATTTCCTCCCTCTGTTACGTTTGGCCAGTTGTGATGGTTTTGAGGTATGAGGGATTTTTATTGCTGTTTCCTGGTGAATGCCACTACACCTCTTGCTGTACGACTCAAAGGATCTGATCTCTGCTTCAAAAAGACATTATCTTTGGGAGACCATCCTGTTTATGCTTTCCATGATGTGAACACTGTTCTGACATATGTCACTAAGGTTGTACATCAAATGCCCAAGATCTTGCTCTCTTACCACAGATGCATCTGACAGTGCTGTGGGAGCAGTGTTCGAACAACGAGTCTGTGGGCAATTGGAACCTCCGGTGTTTTTTTTCAGCCAAGCGGTCACCGGCTCAGGCAAAGTATAGTACATTTGGGCAAGAACTCTGAGCTATCTATCTCGCAGTGAAACATTTCAGTTTTTTTTTTAATTTATAGTTTTGTATACAGTACAATATAATACCAGAATCGTATCCAAATGATACATTGATCAAAATAGAATAACAAATAAATGGTTGTACTGTCCATAAAAGTGAGAAGAGAAGAAAAGTATTATGAAAAAAAAAACAGATCTAGGTTCAAAGCTCCTGTGATAACTATTTCCTCCCAAAAGGAAAGGCAGGACATTAAAAAAATATTAGAATTAAACCAACATGATAAGGTTCAACCATTAAGATTAATGAAAAGTGGTGGTGG
Organism: Narcine bancroftii; assembly: GCF_036971445.1. Classification (NCBI taxonomy): domain Eukaryota; kingdom Metazoa; phylum Chordata; class Chondrichthyes; order Torpediniformes; family Narcinidae; genus Narcine; species Narcine bancroftii. The sequence continues at coordinate 51,634,608 of NC_091479.1, read as the reverse complement.
GGTGGAGAAGTAAATACATTAGATATCCAAACCCATATCTAAATATGGTTTCCATATTTTGAATAATGTATCATACCCAGTTAATATTATACGTCACCTTTGCTAAGGGAATACAATTTTGCATTTCCCCACAATCAATTTTAAGATGGGATTCAGATTTCCATGGAATTGCTATACATCTCCTGGCCACTGTCAATGCAACTTATAAAAATAATTAATTGTTCTTTGAGAAATTGAATTAGGCTTCCAAATCATATACATTTTCCAAAAGTAACTACTCAGGTGTTGATGGTAAACATTATTATAATTTGTTCCAAAAACTTGCCCAGATCTTTCCAAAATGATGTCACCTTGAGACATGACCAAAGAGAATGTATAAACGTACCAATTTCTGTGCCACATCTAAGACATAAATTTGAAAAAATTGCAATAAATTAATTGATATAGCATTAAATATAATTGATGAATAAATTTGTAATTAACTAATCTATCAAAAACATTAATTACTGTCTCAACAAATGTCAGACAAGCAAAAAGGGTCAATTTCAGTTCCCAAATGCAATTCCCATCTTTCTTTTGATTTATTCAAGTCTGGGTTTGGAGATTCCTCTTGAAATAGTAGATACAATTTTGAAACAAATTTATTTGTAATTCTCTCATGAATCCAAATTTCCAATTCAATATTTCAGCTTTTTATTGGAAGGTCATTCTTACACAATTTGTACAGACCACCAGCCTCTTCTGCATACTGAAAGTAGAAGCACACATCTCTATTTGCACAGAGAGATTTGGCACTTGGAGTTCATCCTACAATTTTCATCGGACACACAGCATATCTGAGGAAAAGTGAATGCTGTGGCTGGTGCCCGATCCAGGCGCGACATTACATCCAACAATTGCCATCGATTTCACTGCCATGGCTCATGCACGGCACACTGATGCCGATTTCATCAGGTCAACTCTGGTCTCCATTTTCAAGATGTGACCCTGGATGAATCGGGTGAAAAGTTGGCCTGTGATTTTTTTTCCCCCAACAGGAAGGACTCTGCCGTTTGTGTGGCAGCTATGAGGCAGGAGATTTTCTCTTCATAATCTATCTCTTCCTGGTAGAAGAGCATCAATCAAACTGGTTAAGGAAGATTTTATCTGGTTTCATGTTGAACAGAATGTTGTATTATGGGCAAGGACTCGCTTGCTGGTTCAATGGCCTAAAGTCTCCAGGCACATGAAATTCAAGCTGGGGGATTTTGTTGTTTTGGATTCCCATTTCCAGCACATGCACCTTGTGGCTTGGAAGGTCCACTTCCGCCATCGCGGCAATGTACTTCTCTGCTCACGGGTGAGGACAGGACTACCAGGTGGAAGGACGAAATTCCTATCATCGGCATCTCTGCAGAGACAATTGCTTGGGCTTTTGTGGATCATTGGATTCCATCTTTTGGTGTTCTGGGCACTACTACAACAGATCAAAGGTTTCAGTTCGAGTCAGCATTGGTCCGAGCTCTCACTGATCCTCTGGGCACAACCTGAATTATCGCTGAGCATTTCAGGCAAACAGCTTCTTTGAGCGTTTCCATTGACAATTGAAAGCAGGTGGTGATGCATCTCCATGGAGCGAACGTTTGGCCATGGTTCTCCTTTGCATGCCTACTGCTGTTAGGGCAGATCATGGATGTTTAGTGGTAGAGCTAGTCAATGGCTGTATGCTGACCTTGCCAGGTGAGTTTGTGAATCTGAGTCCAGGCACAGTGCTCAATGAACAGGTTAGTTATCTTGATTGTCTTCGAGAAAATGATGTGGCAGAGAATGATTCCAACTGAAACGGTATCTTCTTATGAACCAAAGTAGCAACACCTCGAGCTTTCGAATTAAATGGAGATGAAAAACATGTCCGACCCAATCTCTTTTCAATTTCATATGTTCTTTCTCAAACATATGAGTTTCTTGCAAAAAAGCAAGATCAACCTTCATTTTCTTTATATATGCCAATATTCACTTTCTTTCAATCGGATTATTGTCCTTTAACATTAAAGATCACAAAATTGAAATGAGCCATAACTTAATTTCCTCCTGAGATTGACACTTCACACAAGTAAATGCTCTTCACAAACCCCTCTTTTCAAAGAAGAAAATCCTGTAAAAAAACCTACGAGTATAAGAGTCGGATCCCCCTCTGTGGACCAGGTGCAGCTAATACCACAAGTGGCAGATGACTTTAGAAGTAGTCGAGTCAACCACCACCCCCCAACTGAACATTAAAACCCATCAGTCATCCCAGTGATAACACCCACATTGAGCTTGAGCTTCATCTTCAACAACACTCACCAATTCTGATTCCAACTTCTTTTCCCCATACCCATACCAATCTTACCCTCGGACATTTTCCCCATTAATTCCTTCAAATCTGGGAAGGAATTCACAAAAGTTAATGCACCATAAGGACTCTCAAAACATTGAGACTGATCAGGCCCATAAAGTAAAGTAAACTTATACCCTTTCTTCCACAGAACTGCTTTGGCCAGATTAATCTCTTTCCGTCACTTAATAATCTCCTGACTTAAATCAGCATAAAATAAAACCATATTGCCTTGAACCATCGTAGGGCTTTGATCAAGGCGAGCTTTCTGAACTGCAAGCCGCAAAATCATTTCTCTATCCTGATATCGCAAACATCTTAAAAGAACCGCACTTGGCATTTGACCCGGAAAAGATTTTCTCCTTAACGCCCTCTGAGCCCGATCTAAAAAAACTCAACTCCCAACATCTCTGGAATCCATTTCCAAAAATAATTTTACAGGATTTGAATCTTCAATATCTTCCAGCAGACCAACTATCTTAATATTATTACGACAACTTTGATTTTCCAACAAATCAATGTTTTGTAACAAATCTCTCTTCTGGACATCCCAGCCTGTAAATAAATCTTCAATATGATCCATTCTCTCTGCATAATGGTCCACACGATCCTTACAGTCATTAAAAACTTCTATCCTCTTAAATTGATCTTGTCCAGTGTCCACTGCTGTTAAACTCTTATTAATATCAACTTCAATAGATGTAATTTCTTCACACATACCAGCCATTTATTTCCTCCATAACAGCAAATTGATCATTTAAAGTTTCACAACCTTAGTTCACAGAAGACATCATCTTTTCATTTTGTTGGATCAGTACTGTAGAGGGGCCTTGAAGTCTGGGGAAGGTATCTGGTGAAACAACAGCTTTCATTGGAGAAGGAGATGTTCTTCAAGCCTCAGGCCTCCCTTCATTGAGTCCAACTGCAGCAAGTAGTAAATCTTGCTCTTCTTCTTCTTGAACCTCTGAGTTGTCCTCCTCCACCTCTTCTCTTCCACATCATACCTGGCAGCCGGACTGTAGATCGGATCCAGAATTTCCTGCAAGTGAGAACATCTCCAGATGCTCCGCTGCATACAGGCAGTCCCCTTCCCGGTATCTAGAGCTCACATTCGGGCATTCACCCCCCACTCTCCTTAGTCAAGCCCGGCTCGTGTCGAATTCCTTACTAGCGCTCCTCCTGGCCCGGCCAAAAATCTTGGCGCCATCTTTCATCTCCGGATGTGCAGAGGATGCAAACATTTCTTCCAGCTGCTCCCGACTTGCACGTTGAGGCTTCGGATCCATGTCTAACTTGTCCTGAGGTTCCTTCTGGAAGGTCGGCCTTGCTTCTTCTGCACTTTTCACAGGTTGACAACCTAGGTTTTTTCTAAGTTGCTTGTAATGAAATGGTATTGTATGTACTGACCAGTACAGGCACGGGCTGGCAACCCCCCTCCTGATGACATCCTCTCCTGGATTCCTCCCTCGACTCCTCCCCTGTGATCCAGGCCTTCACTTCCCTCACTTGGACCCGGGCCTGCAGTCTTGTGTGTAATAAAGCCTATCGTTCCCCTCAGTCTTTGTCTCTGTGATAATTGGGGCAGCTGATCGTGCCCAACACTGTTTTTTTTCTTTCTTCATTTCCAGAATTCTACAGTAGAAAATTATTGTTCAAAACATTGATAAAGTCAAACGAGACATTACAGTTCGAGTATTGAACAGTTCAGTCAGGGAGAGGTGTCTTCGAACTTCTTTTTCCTACGCCATCTTGCCACGAGACCCCCCCTCAGCTGACTCCTTGAACACCATCCAATCCATGGACTCTAGGCAGACCTGCAGCTGTCTTCCCTCCCGTGACCACCTTCTGGTTGTCCTGATCTAGTAAGTGTTGTGAGCAATGTTAGGCCCCATTTCTAAGAGAGGATGTGATGGCCCAGACTTGTTTTACAAGAATGATCCTGGGGATGAGAGGAATAATGTTTGAGGAGCATTTGATGGTTCTGGGCCTGGACTCGCCCGAGTTTATAAGGATGAGGCAGGACCTCATTGAAATCTGATGAATAGTGAAAGGGCTGGATAGAGAGGATTTTGCCAGTACTGGGAGAGTTTAGGACCAGTGGGTACAACCTCATAATAAAAGGATTTCTGCTTAAAACGGAGATGGAGAAATCTTTTCATCTAGAGCAGTGATTTTCAAACTCCTCCTCCACACCCCCACCCCCTGGATCAAATTCCACTTAATCCCTTTGCCAGAAGTGCTCTGTTAGTAAGGAATTACTTAATGAGCTATGTGATTGGGGAAACAAAGTTTGAAAACCACTGTTTTAATTGTACGTCATTGACTTGTTCTGTGCGTGGTTTCATAACTCCAGAGGAAATGGGCCAATGACAATTTATCTCAAGCAAAATCTTTCCTTCACAATTGGGTCGACTGCAGTCTTTCTCAGCCTTTTTTCCCATTCATATTCCACTTTAAGCAATCTCTTACTCATTTTTCGACACTCCAAGGAATAAAGTCCCAACCTGTTCAACCTTTCCCTGTAGCTCAACTCCTGAAGACCTGGCAGCGTCCAAGTAAATCTTCTCTGCACTCCATCAATCTTACTAATACCCTTCCTGTAGCTAGGTGACCAGAACTGCACACAATACTCCTAAGTGGGCCTCACCATCATCTTATCCAACCTCATCATAACTTCCCAACTCTTATTTTCAATATGTTAATTAATGAAGGCCAAGATGACAAAAGCTGTCTTTAGAACCCTGTCGTCCTGTGACACCACTTTCATGGAATTATGTAACTGTGTTTTATCTCTTGCTACCAATTTCTATAACTTGCTGTTCAATTTCATATCGTTGGCTTTTGGATTATTTTATTGTGTCCCTTGATCTAGAGAGTTCTGGCAGAGCAAAGGAATTTTGTTTTCTTTTGTCAGGTCAAATTTTGTCACATTGATCCAAAAACAAGTATTTTCACCATTCCTTCATTTCAGATTCTCTGCAGCTGTCGTATTGAACCTCACAGTGATGGCATCATGTTTGTCTTGTTTATCCTTTATCCCTCCATCCAGACAGATGTGTTGATCAACGAGTCGACTTCACTCATCCAGCAGCCAATTCTGCTGATGGGCTTTTCATCCCACTTATTCAGTTTGTTATCTCTCCTCTTCTTTTTCTCAAAAAGAGAATCCGGTTTGTCTGATCATCTTCTTGAATCCCAGTGAAAGGTTATCAACCTGAAGGTTTTAAAGCCGATTATTTTTCCAGTAGATGGCTTGCCGAGTATTTCCAGCATTGAATTTTTATTTTACTGCCTTGGTGTATTACTGAGTGCTTTAAATAGTAGAAGAAATGTGGGTTGGGTTAAGTGGAGATGTCTTGATTATGGAGTGAATTTAGAAAAATAGACATAAAAGGGAAGGGAGCATGGAAATAGTTAATTCATCTTTTCAAATTGTTTTTTGAGCTATGATTGTTTTCTGATGTACGCGCAGTGTTCAGAATTAAAAATTTATTATGATGAACATGTCACAATATTTGTCATTTTGTGGCAACAATATAGGTGCAAATATTGCTATAAATTACATTTTTAAAAAAGAAATCTATTTGTGCAAAATGAAGAGTAAGTGAGAGAGTGACTGTGGTTCCTTGTCCATTCAGAAATCTGATGGCAGAGGGAGAGAAGCTGTGTTTGTACCATTGGGTGTTCGTCTTCAGGCTCCTGGACCTGTTTCCCTGGTGATAGCAGGGTGAAGAAAGCTTGGCCTGGGTGGTGAGGGTCCTTGAGGATAGAGGTTGTTTTCTTCAGACTCCGCCTCTTGGAAAAGTCCTTAATACGTGGGCCAAGGATGAAAGGGGAAAAGTTTAGTTGAAACATGAGGGGGAACTTCTCCACACAAGGTGGTGGGAGAGTGGAACAAGCTGCCAGCTGCATGAGGAAATATGAGCTCAATGTTAGCATTGAAGAATTTGGACAAGTTCAGGGATACGAGGGGGATGGAGGTCTCTGGACTGGATGCTCGTCAGTGAGACAAGGCAGAATAAGAGTTGTTTAGTGGGCGCACGAAAACATAAGACAGACAGCTGTGTACTCACCCATTTAATGGACTGTGCTTGGTGCAGCGTGCCGAGGAATGGCACGTTGATCTGTGGAGACTCCTGCTGGAAAGTGTGGGATACTCACGGGACTTTTTTTAAACTTGCCGGTAGCAAACACTTCATTATGTCCCACCTTGTCTCGTGGAGCCCGGCACATATAACCATATGACAATTTACAGCACAGAAACAAGCCATAACAGCCTTTCGAGTGCATGCCATTTCACATGAACCACTCCACTCCCTAACCATTCCTCAGCCCCTTCCCACACTCTGCCCATATCCTCCAACCCCCTCATATCCATGTACACATCCAACATTCTCTTCAATGACAGAAAGGACCCTGCCGCAACTATCTCTTCTGGAAGATCATTCCATTCTGCCACCACACTCTGAGTGAAGAAACATCCTCTAACATTTCTCCTGAAGTTTTACCCCCTTACCCTTAACTCATGCCCTCTTGTTCCAGCCTCCCCTGCCCTCAGTGGAAAGAGTCTACTCATGTCTTGCCTATCTATTACCTTCATAATTTTAAATACCTCTATCATAACCCCCTTCAATTGTCCACGTTCCAATGAATAAAGTCGCTGTCTCCTTCATCTTCCTCTGTACCCTAGATGTTGTAAGTCAGGCAACATTTTTGTAAATCTTCTCTGCACATGGCCTCACCAATGCCTTAAACAGCTATACTCTAGTCTATGCTATGATTTATGAAGGCCAGCATGTCACATGCCTTCTTAACTACCGTGTCTACATGGGAAACCACTTTCAAGGAAATCTGTACCATAACTCAAGATCCCTCTGTTCCTCTGCCTTCCTCGATGCCCATCCCTGAACTTCATATGTCATATTAACATTATTTTTTCCGGAATGCAGCATCTCATACTTGTCAACATTAAATTCCATCTGCCATCTTTCAGTCCACTTTTCCAAACAAACCAAATCCTGTAATCCAAGAAAACCTTCCTCACATTCCACCAGTCCCCCTAATTTTGTATCGTCTGCATATTTGATTACCCAGTTAACCACCCCCTCATCCAAATCATGAAAATAAATGATAAACATCAGGGGACCCAGCACCAATCCCTGAGTCACACCGCTCGTCACAGGCTTCTATCCTCACAGACAGTTGTCCACCATGACTCTCTGCTGTCTGTTTTACAGCCACCTCTGAACCCATCTCACTATCTATTAATCCCTAGTCACTGAACCTTCCTAACTAACTTTACATGCGGAACCTTATCAAAAGCCTTACTAAAATTCAAATAGATATCGTCAGCCACCCTACCTTCAGCCACTTGCCTTGTCACTTCTTCAAAACATTCAACAAGATTCATTAAAATGATTTTCTCTTCATAAACCCATTCTGGATGCCCCTGATCATTCCCTGCCTATCCAGATATTTGTACATACTATCTCTGAGAATACCCTCCATAACTTTTGCCACCACCAAAGTAAAACTTACTGGCCGATAAATACTTGGCCTGCACCTTCTGCTTTTTTTAAACAGTGGAACAACATTTGCAACCCTCCAATCCCGCGACACCACACCCTTCTCCAGTGATGTTTGAAACATCACTGTCAGAGCCCCGGCTATTTGCTCCCTGACCTCCCTTAATGTCCTGGGGAAAATCCCATCAGGACCAGGAGACATCCAACTCTATTGATCCTAGAAGCTCCAAATCCCTCTCTTTACTAATCCCTATCCTTTCCATAACTAAGCCATTCACCTCATTTATCTCACATAGTCCAGTGTCCCTTTTGCTCGTGAATACAGAAAAGAAAAAAAATTGTTCAATATCTCCCCCATCTCATACAGCTTCTCACTTACACATAGTCCACCGTTCCCATTTTCCAGTGGACGGACTCTATCCTTAACCCTCTTTGTACTGTTCTCGTATCTGTAAAAACCCGAAGGACTCACTTTCACCTTATTAGCTATGGATACTTCATACCTTCTTTTTGCCTTTCTAATTTCCCTCTTGAGGTTCTTTCTTCAATATAAGTAAGGATCATAAATCTCATCAATCTTTTGTTTCTTATATTGAGCATGGGCCTCCCTCTTATCCCGAATCATTCATAATTTTTCTAGAAATCCACAGCTCCCTTGAACTTCTAATCTTACATTTCAGCCGATCTGGAACAAAATGATCCTGTACTCTCAAAATCTCACCTTTAAATACCCTCCAATTTTCCTGTTCATCATTTCCAGCTAAAAGATCAGCCCACACAACTCTTTGCAAATCTCTTTTCATTTCTTCAAATCTGGCCTTCCCCCACTCGAAGACCTTTGAGTTCAGACATGACCTATCCCTTTCCATAATTAAGCTAAATCTAATTAACCCATGATCACTGGATCTGAAGTTCTTCCCAATGCTCACCTCCGCCACCCACCCCATTTCATTCCCTAACCACAGATCAAACACTGCCCCCCATCTCGTGGGCATCTCCACATACTGCTGCAAAAAGCAGTCCTGAACACGTTTGTCTAAACTCTAAGCCATGCTGACCTCTCACTGACTGTGTTTCCCAATCGATGTTAGGACTTCACTTGCCTCCTTTCCAGACCCATCAACCAAGGATGAAACTTAGTTTTGTCTTGTGTCATAATGGCAGAGGACATGAAATTCTGGTACATAGTAGGTGCATTGGATGCTGCTAAAGCATGTCGTAGAAGAGAATTTGTTGCTAATCCCCTGGCAGAAAACCAGTACACGAGGCGTCGCGCAATTGGTCTGCACATGTACCTCATGCCAGACTGCCAAAATTCAACGGCACACTAAGGCACTTCTTCAACCTTTCCCAGTGGTACACACGTGGTTGGAACATGTGCATGAGGATCTGCTCGGACCATTGCCAAAATCTCAAAACATGAGATACATTCTAACAGTCGTAGAACGTTTCACACGCTGGCCAGAAGCCATCTCGTTTCCATCTTGTGACACTGAGACAAGGGCTATAGCATTCATCATTAATTGGATGGCTAGATTTGGTTTCCCGACCCACATTGCATCAGACCACGCACCACAATTCACCCACAGTCCAACGGACTTGTGGAACGTTTCCATCGGCAACTGAAGGCCCTACTCACCGGACACAATATAGTCGATGAATTGCCATGGGTTCTATTGGGAGTGTGCACGGCTCCAAATGAAGATGTCTGCATTGTCCGCAGAGATGGTTTATGGTACGGTCCTTACAGTTTCATGGGACATTCATTTCACACCAACTCTGATCTGAACGTCCTTCAGCAGCTTCGACATGGTGTTGTGATCAGCAAATCTTTTCCTACCCACTGGCATGGTTCCCCTAAACAGAATGTGCCCCCAAAACTCCTGGACACTGATTATGTTTTTGTGCACAGATAGGTCCCAGGAGCGCCATTACAATGACCGTAGGAGAGCCCTTTCCTTGTGATGAAGAAGGATGGGGTTGTGTATACTTTGGACATTGGGGGGCATTCACAGCTGTTTAGTGTGGACAGATGCAAGCCTGCCCATGTGGATCCAGAAATAATTTTACAGGATCTGAATCATCAATATCTTCCGGCAGACAAACTATCTTAATATTATTACGAGAACTTTGATTTTCCAACAAATCAATGTTTTTTAACAAATCTCTCTTCTGGACATCTCAGCCTGTAAACAAATTGTCAATATGATCCATTCTCTCCGCATAATGGTCCACACGGTCCTTACAGTCAATAAAAATGTCTTCTATCTTCTTAAATTGATCTTGTCCAGTGTCCACTGCTGTTAAACTCTTATTAATATCAACTTGAATAGATGTAATTTCTTCACACATACCAGCCATTTATTTCCTCCATAACAGCAAATTGATCATTTAAAGTTTCACAACCTTAGTTCACAGAAGACATCATCTTTTCATTTTGTTGGATCAGTTCTGTAGACATGAGGTTGACTTCCATCCCTGTTACATGTGCCTTGAAGTCTGGGGAAGGTATCTGGTGAAACAACAGCTTTCATTGGAGAAGGAGATGTTCTTAAAGCCTTAGGCCTCCCTTCATTGAGTCCAACTGCAGCAAGTAGTAAATCTTGCTCTTCTTCTTCTTGAACTTCTGAGTTGTCCTCCTCCACCTCTTCTCTTCCACCTCCTACCTGGCAGCCAGACTATGGATCGGATCCAGAAATTCTTTCAAGCGAGAACATCTTCAGATGCGCCGCTGCATACAGACAGTCCCCTTCCTGGTAACTCATGCTTGCATTTTGGCACTCACGCCCAACTCTCCTTAGTCAAGCCTGGCTCGTGTCGAATTCCACACTTTTGCTCCTCCTGGATCGGCCAAAGATCTCGGTGCTATCTTTCATCTCCAGATGTGCAGAGGATGTAGATGTTTCTTCCAGCTGGTCCTGACTTGCACGTTGAGGCTTCAGATTCATTTCTAACTGGTCTTGAGGTTCCTTCTGGAAGGTCGGCCTTGCTTCTTCTGTACTTTTCACAGGTTGACAAACTAGTTTTTTTCTAAGTTGCTTGTTATGATATGGTATTGTATGTACTGACCACAACAGGCATGGGCTGCCCCCCCCTCCTGATGTCATCCTCTCCTAGACTCCTCCCCTGTGACCCAGGCCATAAAGGTCAAGCCACCTCTTCCTTCCCTTCACTTCCCTCACTTGGACCCGGGCCTGCAGTCTTGTGTGTAATAAAGCCTATCGTTCCCCTCAGTCTTTGTCTCTGTGATTATTGGGCCAACTGGTCGTGCCCAACACTGCTTTTTTCCTTTCTTCATTTCCAGAATCCTATTGTAGTAAATTTCTGTTCAAAACATTGATAAAGTCAAACGAGACATTACAGTTCGAGTATTGAACAGTTCAGTCAGGGAGAGGTGACTTCTCACGTCTTTTATCAACGCCATCTTGCCACGACCCCCCCCCCCCACTCCTCCCTTCAGCTGACTCCTTGAACACCATCCAATCCACGGACTCTAGGCACTCCTGCAGCTGTCTTCCCTCCCGTGACCACCTTCTGGTTGTCCTGATCTCGTAAGTGTTGTGAGCAATTTTAGGCCCCATTTCTAAGAGAGGATGTGATGGTCCAGAGGTGGTTTACAAGAATGATCCTGGGGATGAGAGGAATAAAGTTTGAGGAGCATTTGATGGTTCTGTGCCTATACTCGCCCGAGTTTAGAAGGATGAGGCAGGACCTCATTGAAATCTGATGACTAGTGAAAGGGCTGGATAGAGAGAGGATTTTGCCAGTCGTGCGAGAGTTTAGGACCAGTGGGCACAACCTCAGAATAAAAGGATGTCTGCTTAAAAAGGAGATGGAGAAACCTTTTCATCTGGAGCAGTGATTTTCAAACTCCTCCTCCACACCCCCACCCCCACCCCCCGGATCATATTCCACTTAATCCCTGTGCCAGAAGTGCTCTGTTAGTAAGGGATTACTTAAGGTGGAATGCGATTGGAAAGAAAAAGTTTGAAAACCTTTGTTTTAATTGTACCTCATTGACTTGTTCTGTGCGTGGTTTCATAACTCAAGAGGAAATAGACCAATGACAATTTTTCTCAAGCAAAATATTTCCTTCACAATTGGGTCCACTGCAGTCTTTCTCAGCCTTTTTTCCCATTCATATTCCACTTTAAGCAATCTCTTACTCATTTTTCAACACTCCAAGGAATAAAGTCCCAACCTGTTCAACCTTTCCCTGTAGCTCAACTCCTGAAGATCTGGCAGCTTCCTAGTAAATCTTCTCTGCACTCTTTCAATCTTACTAATACCCTTCCTGTAGCTAGGTGACCAGAACTGCACACAATACTCCTAAGTGGGCCTCCCCATCATCTTATCCAACCTCATCATAACTTCCCAACTCTTATTTTCAATATGTTAATTAATGAAGGCCAAGATGACAAAAGCTGTCTTTAGAACCCGGTCGTCCTGTGACACCACTTTCATGGAATTATGTAACAGTGTTTTATCTCTTGCTGCCGATTTGCAAAACTTGGCTGTTCAATTTCATAATGTTGGCTTCTGGACTATTTTATTGTGCCCCTTGATCTAGAGAGTTCTGGCAGAGCAAAACAATTTTGTTTTCTTTTGTCAGGTCAAATTTTGTCACATTGATCCAAAAACAAGTATTTTCACCATTCCTTCATTTCAGATTCTCTGCAGCTGTCGTATTGTACCTCACAGTGACAGCATCGTGTTTGTCTTGTTTATCCTTTACCCCTCCATCCAGACAGATGTGTTGATCAATGAGTGGACTCCACTCATCCAGCATCACTGCCATTTCTGCTGCTCGGGCTTTTCATCCCATGTAATCAATTTGTTATTTCCCTCTCTTCTTTTTCTCAGCAAAGAGAATCAGGTTTATTTGATCATCTTTCTGAATCCCAGTGAAAGGTTATTGACCTGAAGGTTTTAACTCCGATTATTTTTCAAGTAGATAACCTGCTGAGTATTTCCAGCATTGAGCTTTTATTTTACTGCCTTGTTGTATTACTGAGTGCTTTGAATGGGAGAAGAAATGTGGTTTGTGTTAAGTAAAGATGTCTAGATTATGGGGTGGATTTAGAAAAATAGATGTAAAAGTGGAGGGTTCATGGAAATAGTTAATACATCTTTTCGATTTTTGGAGTCTCCTGCCGGAATGCGTGGGATAATCACGGGGCTTAATTCAAACCCGCTGGCAGCAAACTCTTAATGATGTCCCACCTTGTCCCGTGGAGCCCAGCACATATAACCATATGACAGTTTACAGCACAGAAACAGGTCATATTGGCCCTTCGAGTCTGTGCCAGTTCACATGAACAACTCCACTAGTTTTCCCCTCCAACACTCTGGCCATATCCCTCCAACACCCTCATATCCATGTACACATCCAACCTTCTCTTAAATGACAGAAAGGACCCTGCCGCAATTATCTCTTCTGGAAGATCATTCCATTCTGCCACCACTCTCTGAGTGAAGAAACATCCTCTAACATTCCTCCTAAAGTTTTGCACCCTTACCTTGAACTCATGCCCTCTTGTTCCAACCTCCCCTGCCCTCAGGGGAAAGAGTCTACTCACGTCCAGTCTATCTATTCCTTTCATAATTTGAATACCTCTATCATAACCCCCTTCATCCGTCTATGTTTGAATGAATAAAGTCGCTGTCTCCTTAATCTTTCTCTGTACTCTAGATGTTGTAAGACACGTAACATTTTTGTAAATCTTTTCTGCACCCTCTCCACGTTACCTATTTTATTCCTATATTTGGAGACCAGAACTGAAAACAATTCTCCAAACCTGGCCTCACCAATGCGTTAAACAGTTGCTGCATCTCTTCCAGCTATACTCTAGTCTATGATATGATTTCTGAATGCCAGCAGATCATATCTCAGGATAAGATATTGGACCAATGTTTCCTGCATCTTGGAAGAAACACCTTATTGACCGGAGACACAGCTTATCTCATCCATTCATCAGAACATCTGTCAAGCTCATGTCAAATAAATATGTATAGCATGGACTGAGAAAAGGTGTCGAGCAATGGGTTTGCATATGTACCTCCTGCCAGACTGCCAAGATTCAGTGCCACACTAAGGTACCTCTTCAACATTTCCCGACAGTATGCAGGCAGTTGGAACACGTGCATGTGGACCTGCTTGGACCATTGCCAGAATCTCAAAACATGAGATACATTCTAACAGTTGTAGAACATTTCACGTGCTGACCAGAGGCCGTCCCGTTGCCATCCAGTGACACTGAGACAAGGGCCAGAGCATTCATCGTCAACTGGATTTGGTTTTCCCACATTAATTCAGTCCGCAGAACACAATTCACCCTCATTCCCACTGGCAACTGAAGTCCACTTTTAAGGCCCGACTCACTGGTCCCAGTTAGGTTGATGAGTTGCCATGCATTCTTTTGGGAGTGCACACAGCTCCAAAGTAAGATATGTCTGCATTTTCCGCAGAGATGCTTTATGGTCTGGTCCTTACAGTTTCATGGGACATTGATTTCACAACCAATTCTGATCTGAACATCCTTCAGCAGCTTCGACATGGTATCACGATCAGCAAAGCTTTTCCTACCCACTGGCTTGGATCCCCTTAACAGAATGTGCCCCACCACTCCTGGACGCTGATTTTGTTTTTGTGCGCAGACAGGACCCAGGAATGCTGTTACAACGACCGTATGAGGACCTTTTCTGCGTGGTGAAGAAGGATGGGTTTGAGTATACTTTGGACATTGGGGGACATTCGCAGCTGTTTAGTTTGGACAGACACAAGCCTGCCCATGTGGATCCCGCTTCACCCATTCAGTGCCTCCAGCCCAGACGATTAGCGTGTCCACCTAAGGTGCATGCAGCTGGTGTTTTACTTTCTGGCGACGGTTCTGGGGGGTGTAGCAGCTGTGTAGCGGGCCGAGTGGGCAAGTTTCTTTGGCGGGCACATGAAATCGTAAGGCAGACAGCTGGGAACTCATCCATTTAATTGACCACATGCACGTGGTGCTGCGTGCCAAGGAACAGCACGTTGGTCTGTGATTTCTCCTGCCGGAAGGTGCGGGACGCTCACAGGGCCCGTGGATCTGCAGCAAACACATAATGATGTCCCACCTTGACCCATGGAGCACAGGACATGCTGTAAATAGAAGAAGCCTGTAAAGACTGAATAAAGCAGTCTTGTGTTGACTAACCTGGTATGTGTGTGTGTGTGTGTGTTGCTGTAATAGCTCTGTCGAAGTAGCCGCTACATATATAAATATTTGGAGGATTATTGCACTTAGAGGATACTTTTCATCCATCTCACAGCCTGTGGGAAGAAGCTATTCCCCAGCCTGTAAGTCCTGATTTTGATGATGGACGTGGTGAAAATGGTCTTTGTACTATTGCTTGAGCCTGATTTGAACAACACTCCCAGTAAATGTCATCTACAGAAAAAGGGAGATCCCAGTGATCCTCACTACTCTGCATCATTCCTGTCTGATGCTTTACAGCAACTAGACCATCCAATGGTGCAGCCAGACAGTAGACTCAACTGCGCTCCTGTAAAATCTCAGGATGAGAACCGTTGGCCTTGACCTCCTCAGCCTCCTTGGGAAATGTAGGCCCTTCCTGACCAATAAGGAGATGTGATTGTTTTGTGTATTAATACGTGTGCTGTATGGATGGGAATTTTATGTGATTGTATTGTCTATTCTTGCTCTTCAACAATTTTTAGTGGATAGAAAAAGCGCAAATCTAAATAGGTCATATGCATTAAATGGTGGACTATTGAGATGTGCCTCAGTTTTCTTCTTCTTCAGGCTGACTTCCAGGCCAAACATTTTGGCAGTTTCCGCAAAGCAGGACGTCAAGCGCTGAAG
Organism: Narcine bancroftii; assembly: GCF_036971445.1. Lineage (NCBI taxonomy): Eukaryota > Metazoa > Chordata > Chondrichthyes > Torpediniformes > Narcinidae > Narcine > Narcine bancroftii. The sequence goes on along the minus strand of NC_091479.1, from coordinate 51,618,865 downwards.
AGCTGGCTCTGAATGGGCAACTAAAGCGGCATCATCTGCAAAGAGTAGTTCACGGACAAGTTTCTCTTGTGTCTTGGTGTGAGCTTGCAGGCGCCTCAGATTGAAGAGACTGCCATCCGTGCGGTACCGGATGTAAACAGCGTCTTCATTGTTGGGGTCTCCATCAGCCAGCTCCCCACCATGACTACCAGCCCCCCCACATCTCCATCGGGCACACAAAACTCAAAACGGTCAACCAGTTTACCTATCTCGGCTGCACCATTTCATCAGATGCAAGGATCGACAATGAGATAGACAACAGACTCGCCAAGGCAAATAGCGCCTTTGGAAGACTACACAAAAGAGTCTGGAAAAACAACCAACTGAAAAACCTCACAAAGATAAGCGTATACAGAGCTGTTGTCATACCCACACTCCTGTTCGGCTCCGAATCATGGGTCCTCTACCGGCATCACCTACGGCTCCTAGAACGCTTCCACCAGCGTTGTCTCCGCTCCATCCTCAACATCCATTGGAGCGCTTACACCCCTAACGTCGAAGTACTCGAGATGGCAGAGGTCGACAGCATTGAGTCCGCGCTGCTGAAGATCCAGCTGCGCTGGATGGGTCACGTCTCCAGAATGGAGGACCATCGCCTTCCCAAGATCGTGTTATATGGCGAGCTCTCCACTGGCCACCGTGACAGAGGTGCACCAAAGAAAAGGTACAAGGACTGCCTAAAGAAATCTCTTGGTGCCTGCCACATTGACCACCGCCAGTGGGCTGATAACGCCTCAAACCGTGCATCTTGGCGCCTCACAGTTTGGCGGGCAGCAACCTCCTTTGAAGAAGACCGCAGAGCCCACCTCACTGGCAAAAGGCAAAGGAGGAAAAACCCAACACCCAACCCCAACCAACCAATTTTCCCTTGCAACCGCTGCAATCGTGTCTGCCTGTCCCGCATCGGACTTGTCAGCCACAAACGAGCCTGCAGCTGACGTGGACTTTTTACCCCCTCCATAAATCTTCGTCCGCGAAGCCAAGCCAAAGAAAAGATCGAGATGTGCAGAACAACAAAGGGATGTAGGAGTGATGGTAAATAGTTCCCTCAAGACTGATACTCAGGTAGATGGTGTGGTGTAAAAGGCATTTGGAATGTTGGCCTTCATAAATCGGAGTATTGAATTCAAGAGCAGGGAGGTTATGATGAAATTGTACAAGGCATTGGTGAGGCCAAATTTGGAGTTCTGTGTACAGTTTTGGTCACCAAATTATAGGAAAGATATAAACAAAATAGAGAGAGTGCAGAGAAGGTTCACAAGAATGTTGACAGGATTTCAAGGTTTGAGTTACAGGGAAAGGTTGTGCAGACTGGGGCTTTTTTCTCTGGAGCGTAGAAGATTGAGAGGGGACTTGATAGAGGTGTTTTAAGATTTTAAAAGGGACAGACAGAGTAGATGTGGATAGTCTTTTTCAATTAAGAGTGGGGGAGATTCAAACTGGAGGGCATGGTTTAAGATTGAAGGGGTAAAATTATAAAGGGAACATGAGGGGAAATTTCTTTACGCAAAGGGTGGTAGGGATGTGGAATGAGCTTCCGGCAGACGTAGTTGAGGCGGGATCATTGGTTACATTTAAGTATAGACTGGATAGTTACATGGAGAGGAGAGGACTGGAGGGGTATGGACTGGGTATTGGTCAGTGGGAGTAGGAGGGTGGGAATTTGTTATGGCACTAGTTGGGCCGAACTGGCCTGTTCTGTGCTCTAACTGGTTATATTGTACCTTAGGATGTACAATCATGTACAGATTGTCTTTAAATAGTCATTTGGCCCAGATGTCTTTTCAGTCCAAGAATACTTTCGGTTACAGGCTGATTTTGAACAATCACGCCATTGATTCTTAAACAAACATCGTTTTTAATTTTCTTTAAACAAAAAAAAAATCAGGATCAAACTTTAACTTATCACTATTAACAGTCTTCCATTACCACCATCTAATTTTAAATGCAGGTGTATTTAATGTGCATAAAGTTCTTTGACACAACTCCAAGTTCACCGGTGTCTATCAATTCTTATACTGTGCACAGAATTCAACATTTATGAATTTGCACCAAGCTCTGGTGCTTAAAAGTAAATGTGTACCCTCCAGTAAGGCTCTTATTGGTTTCAGAGAGGGATTGCTTGCTCATTGGACACACATAAACTGATTCCCTCTGATCAGCCACTTTGGTGTCTTGCCAAAGAAACTTGACCCATCAGGGTTTTCCAAATGATAACCTCTTCTGCAGGTCACCATAGAGTTCCTTTTGTTTCCCTTTTTTCAAGTGAAACATCATTTCTATCCAGCTATTTCTTCATATGGACAACAAAGTTTTTCAACATGCTGAACTGAGAACTAACACCCCGTCTTCAAAACAAGATGCCAGCTTGCCATCTCTCTCTCTCTCTCTCTCTCTCTCTCTCTCTCTCTCTCTTAGAAAAAGCCTATTTGGTCTCTCCTCTCTGCTTGCAAAACCACATGAACTTCTTAGAACAGCAAACTGGAACCAGCCAGATTACTGCACCAGACCCAAACTTCTGAGTCCATTCATCTGTTCCTTTAAAAGCAATAATCAATTTACACCTGCTTTTGAAATTCTTTAGTAAAACAGTCTCCTTGTTTTGTCTTTGAAAAGGCTCTTGGTGCCTGAATGACTCACTCTCAGCCAAGCTCTTGCATTTTAAATAAGAGCTGTATTGTGAAGTGTATGTGTTTGTTTGTGACCTAAACGACTCCTCCAATCCATCTCTTTCAAAAACATCTCTATATACAATATAAAATATATAATCTGTCACAGGACAGACGCAGCAGAGGAGTTGTGATAAAATCAACGGTGTCCTTGCAAAAATAAAAAGTGGGAAGAGGTATAATCTGGTGAGTAGAATTTTTAATAGTTTGAAACTTGAACCTCTCTCTCTATTTCAGGAGACAATTTACTGTCATGTAATTAAAAAGTGACATATCACACAAAATTGCTTTTTTCCTGCTGTAAGACAAACAGATTCACCTCTGGCAGAAGTTGACTGAAATACCTCTTGCACCCACCATCCCCTGCCACCCTGAACCCTGGGACAAGTCACTGAGGGTCTGTGGATTCTCTTTCAATGCTCACAGACCATCCAAGTCATTGGCAATGTGAGCTCCAGTTTTGAACCTCTGACATAATTAGGAACCATTTAGCACTCACTCGTATCCCAGGACTGATACCTGACACCCTTTTAGCCAGTTTAGACCCAGTCTCTAGCATTCCACAGCCTGGTGTGAGTTCCTTGACTGCTATGTCCAGAAGCCCGCAGCCTGCGTGGGTTCCTCTCTTGAAGTCACCAACAGGAGACTTCTTAGTTACAAATTAACTAAGAGGAGAATCTCACATGTCTAGATGGATGGAAATGGCATTATTACAAATTGAAGCCTTATATTTGAATATTCAGGTGCCAAATTTGCAAATGCATAGAATATATATTTCTCAAGCTATTTGTAATCTTTTTACAAAGGAATACAACCTTGAATATTTGCATGTCATCTTGGCATCCCTAAAAATATATGTATATCTTATTTCCAAGTAAGTGCAATACATGTCCTCATCACCGCTAACGTTAATTTAACAAATTTCAATTGATATATTAATAGATTTAATTTGGGCCTTGTTCCTTCAATATTTCCTAATAAAATTAAGGTCAGATTCTGCGGAAAAACATATCCTATAACTTGTTCCATTAATATTGTCATTCTCCTCAAAAAGATCTTGCATTAGGACAAAGATAAGTTGCAACATCTTCAACACACCTAAAACATTGATCTGATAATTCTGATTTTATTCTATTCAATTTCACTGGTGTAAGAAGTAACTGTAGAAGAAAAACTAGTTGTGAATTCCTTCCTCACTGCTGCAATGTGGAACTCTGGTCAATAGTTCCAGACTGCTGAGTTGAAGTGAATTAATACATCTCCCCTGGATCACATGATCTCTATTGCCAAATCATCTTCCTGTAGAGCTTTTCAAATCCAACAGCCTGAGTCACCTGACTCCAGGGGCAGCTTTCAGATAAAATCCTTTCTGACATCTGCTACATGACTGATGTCAAAACAATTATACTGAACTAATTTGTATATTACATTGAGATCCTTATATGGATCTGCCCATATTTGCCAATCAATTACAATATTCAGATCCATTTCCCACCTTTGTCTCAACTTATGAACTCCTCATTTTAAAGTTCCTACTTGTAATAAAGAGGACATCATCAAATAATTGTTTTTAACAATTCCTCTTATAAGGAATTTCTATTTCAGTACAACATAGTTGGTCCTAACTTATCCTTCAAATATGCTCTAAGTTGGAAATAGCAAAAAGATTGTGATGAGGTATACGATATTTATTTCTCAATTGCTCAAATGACATTAATTGACCCCTTTCATAACAATCTTCAACATTTATAATCCCCTTATGAAACCAGCTATCCAGAAATTGATGATCCTTTAAAAAAGATACGAGGATTTTGAATCAAAGCCATCCACTTACACCAATTTCATCATTTATTTTATTCCATATATTAATCAAATGTTTCAACAATTGTGTATCTTTATCACCAACCATTAATTTTGATTCCCACTTGTACATAAATTCTTTTGCTTTTCCCTCTCCTATTTTATTTGATTCTATTTTAACCCTTTCAAAAAAAGAAGCAAGAAATCTCATTTGAGCTGCTCCATAACAATTTTTAAAATGAGGAAGCTGCAGTCCTCTCAATGCAGAATTTGCATTGGGTTACTTGTAACATGGGATTCAATTGGAAATGGGTTCATGTCACATAAAACCACGATGCAGCATGTTTTCTAAGAATGGGATGCAAGAGGAGGGTTGACTAGGTCTCCAGCAGGATATAGATCACAAGATATAGGAGCAGAAGTAGGCCCGTCGAGTCTGTTCCACCATTCTTCCACTCCCCCCCACTCCTCAACTTTCTCCCAATAACCCTTGATTCCTTGTCAATCTCTGCCTTAAATACACCCAATGACGTCACGTGGGTTTCACGACCCACTGACACAATCAATTTTTTCCACATTTGTTTTAAATTGACACCCTTTTATCCTGAAATTAGGCTCTCGTGTCCTAGAATCCCCTACCATCGGAAATAATCTTTGCCATATGTACTCTGCCCAGTCCATCTAGCATTTGAAATGCCTCTGAGGTCCCCCTTATCCTTCTGTACTCCAACTAGTACAGTCAAAGAGTCGACAATTGTTCCTCATACACTAACCCTTTCATTCCTGATATCATTCCAGTAAATGATCTCTGACCTTCTCCAACACCAGCATATCTTTTCTCAAATACAGCACCCAAAACTCGAATTCTGATTGAATGGAAAGGCAATTCTCCAACGACACAAACACAACAGTTACATGATATTATGTCTTGTTGATATTTACCACTCGGGAAGGTTCTTGTTGGTTTTCAGATAGAGGTGTGTTGTTCAGGCAAGCATTAGTGTTTTTGTGACTCAACGTACCAGCATCTGAAGTCCGTTTTCTCTTCAGAAAAGCTTGATAGCTTAAGCATGGAGCAGAGCTGAGCCACGACTTTGCAGGTATTTAAGGGAGTGTGTGGGCAGGGTTTGTTCTGGACCAACAATCTCACCAAATGACTCTGCTTGAAATCAAGATTCAAACTATTTTGAGGAATACAACAGGAATTGTTCAACAAGAGCCTGGTGTTCCCTGAGGAGTTTTCTTTCAATAGTGGAAATTATTTTTTTTTAAAGCCCGTTAATCTTCCTGATACAGATCTTTCTATTTAACTTTCAGGTTGCTATCTGTTGTTAACTTGGAGGCCTTTAATGGGGTGACTGGGTGGAATCTTTGCTTTAACCAAGCAGTTCTCTTGCAATTTTCCAGCTGTAGGATGCGGTGCAGTTGCTTGCAAGTTTAGCAAGTGGGATGATGATGTGAAACTGCAAGTCACAGCGTCATTTTTGTTTTTGAAAATGCCAAGGTGAAAATTTTAACGTTAGTCTTCTTGGTTTGCTTAAGTTTACAGAGGAGATGTTGGGTCAAGCTGAGAAGACAGAGTTGGATGCCCATTTGGCGAATCGGCTGAGCAAAGCAGAAAGCACAAAACGAGGGGCTGAAAAATTAATGAAGCAAACTGAAGTGCCGTTGAACCCAAACCCAGGTAAAGAAATTAATTTGAGCAGCAATACTTAAGAGATCAAACGATTTGGGCTTTTAGTGGTGTCCTATTTAAATGAACAAAATCTGATTAGAATAGAAGTTTATCTAATGTTTGGAAGTTGCCACAAAAAAATGGAGCATATAAATAAGATGTTGTAATTAAGATAAATGAACAATAAAATGAGCCTGGTGTCACAGTATCTGCTTCAGTCTACATTACATCACCATTAAACCTGGTCCCCACTTTACTCCTGGTGTCAAATTATCTACCTCAACATACTGTAAATCACTGTTAAACTTTCTCCCCCTGTGAACCTGGTGTCACAGTATCTGACACAGTTCATAGTATATCACTGTTAAACCTCACAAATGTGAATCCTACTATAAAATAATGCACCCCTTCTAAGTCTCACAGTATTCTAATCCCCACCTATTTTAAAAATTCCAAAAAAAAGAGAAACATCAATCCCAAAACAAGTTACTCAAGAGTAGTAGCCCCCTAAAAATCTGGGTGTGGTAAAGTCCACAAGTGGCATGTGACTAAAGGACTCAGTGTCACCCACCCCCAGTCAGACTTTCACAAAGTACTAAAACAAAAACATTCAACCCAGTGATTCCAGTCCCACTGATTGTTCCGGATCTTCAATATCGAGAAGACTTTGTGTCAATTCAACTTTTTTCCCATTCTTTCCATATTTTCCAATCTTCCCATTTCCATTCCCATTGACCTTTCCCTTTGGTGACAATGGTGACGATCTCCCACTTCCTCATACATCTGGCAATGAATTAGCAAATATTAAAGCATCGTGGTCATTCTCAAAAAACTGAGATTGAAAATTCCCATAAAAATCTTTCAATACTGCCGCATAACGAAAAGCAAATTTATATCCCTTTCGCCACAATACTTCTTAGGCTGAATTAAATTCTCGGTCTCTTCTGATAATTTCTTGACTCAGATCTGCATTAAAAAAAACCCTATTATTTTGAACCATCAGTGGATCCTGATTTTGCCGTGTTTTCTGCACCACCAATCGGAGGATCATCTCTCTGTCTTGATATTTAAAAGAGTGAATCAAAACTGCTCGTGGTAATTGGCCTGGAAACGGTTTCTTCCTTAACGCTCTGTTTGCTCGATCTAATTCCAGTCCATCTGGAATAAATTACCTGCCCTACACTTCTGGGATCCATTTCTTCAAAACCTACATCGGATCCGAACCTTGCATATCTTCCGGAAGACCTACTATCTTAAGATTATTTCTACGACATTGGTTTTCTAATGAGCCAAACTTCTTCAATAATTCCTTCTTCTGAATCCCCCAATCTACAAAAGGATCTTCCACTATTTCCATTTTTTCTCTATTATGCTCCATTTGACTCTTGCATTCAAGAAAGCCTCCTCAATCTTTTTAAAATGATCTTGCACAGTATCCACTGATCGTGTCCATCTCGTAACATCACTCTTAACTACATTAATATCTTGCTTCATAAAAGTTATTTCTTCACACACAGTGTTCATTTTAGTTTTCATTTCTGAAAATCCTTGAGTCATCTGATGAGTCATCTGCATTGATATATTTGCCATATCTTCCATGAGCTGAGCAATCCCTTCCCGAATTGGAAACACAGAATCCAGTCCAGGATCCATCACCTCCATTTGAGGCTGACCTTCTTTTGCCGCAGTCCCCAGTTGTTGAAATTCTAATGAAATTGAGCATCTTCTTCCTCCATAGCAATAGGTCCTCTTCCGGTGCTGCTGTGGGTCTGGACACCTGACAACAGTGTGCCGACCTCGTCAGTTCACCGTCGATCAGGCTCCCCCACAGCCCACACCTTCTCCAAAGGTTTGTGGACCCTCAACACACTGTGCATGCCCAGTAGGGCCACCGACTATGCAGTGCGTCTTCTGATGCTACACTGTACCTCTCCTGACCACCAGGCAATGCTGCACGCTTATGTGCCTGTCCTCGCTCAGCTGGCCCGCCCTCACGCCTGTGTTCATGAGTGCACGAGTCAAAACCGCTGAACTCATCGCTGAGCTGGTGCCATCTTGCGATAGCGCAAGTGGTGCCGACGAAATACTTCGCCGGGCAGGAATCCTCTGAGGCTTGGAGACGCCAGTCAACGACTCCGTTGCTTCAAGTTGAACTCGGCCATAATTCTTCAACACTTTTGTAAGGTAATTTCTTCTGGAACTGAGTTTTCGATTTTTTCACATTTGTAACTATTTTGATCCTCCACAATTCCAAAGTCTATAAACAGTATTTTTAATCACTTTTACAACTTTTAAAATCAAGCATTTAATAGTCTAACTGGGGAAGGGTGGAACCACACGTCTACCCTCTGCACCATCTTGTCACAGTATCTGACACAGTTTATAGTAAATCACTGTTAAACCTTCACATTACTGTGAATGCTGTCTCTCAGTTTCTGCCTCAATCTACCGTTCATCAACATTAAACCTTCTCCCCCTGTTAACTTCGTGTTAAAGTATCAGCCTAAGTTTACCACACATCATCATTAAACCTTCTCCCCATTGGGAGACCGGTTTTACTGTATCTGCCACAGTTTATCGTACATCACTATTATACCTTCTCACTACTGTGAACTCGGTGTTACAGAGCCTGCCACTCTACCGCACATCACCAGTAAACCTTCTCCTCAATGTGAGCCTGGTGGTACTGTATCTGCCACAGTTTAGTGTACATCATCATTAAAAATTCTCCCCAATATGAAGCTGGTGTCACTTTATTTGCCAAAGATTATCGTACAACTCTGTTCAACATTTTCCCCACTATGAACCCGGTGTCACAGTAACTGCCTCAGTTTCCCATACAACACCAATAAAGCTTTTTTTCCCCACTCTGAGCCCAGTATCAATGTATCTACATAGTCTCCTGTACATCACCATTAACCTCCACCCACAGTGAACCAGATTTCACAGTATCTGCCTCAGTTTATTGTACATCATTTTAAAACCTTCTTACTACTGTAAACCTGGAGTCACAGATTCTGCTTTATTCTACCATACTTCTCTGTTAAACCTTCTCAGTACTGTGAACACAGTGTCTCAGTATCTGCCAAGGTCGTCGATTGTACATCTCCGTTAAATATTCTCCCAACTGTGAACCTGGGGTCATAGTGTCTGATACAATTTATCGTACATTACTGTTAAACCCGCCAGATAAGCTCCAGATAACGAAAGAGGAGTTCTCGCATCTGCAGGAACTGGGGATCATTCGTCGCTCTGACAGCCCTGGGGCTCACCGCTCCACCTGGTCCCAAAAGCCTCCGATGGCTGGCACCCCTGCGGAGATTATCGACGGCTTAATGATATGACAGTATCTGACCGTTACCCCATCCCTCACATTCAGGACTTTATGGCCAATCTGCATGATATGAGAGTATTCTCCAAGGTCAATCTGGTGTGCGTGTATCATCAAATCCCATTGCACCCCGAGGACATCCCCAAAACGGCCATCATCACACCCTTCGGTTTGTTCGAATTTTTATGCATGCCTTTCAGGCTCAAGAACACCGCCCAGACTTAATGCACCTCATGGATACGGTGCGCAGGGATTTGAATTTTGTGTTCATTTATCTGGATGACATTCTTGTCGCCAGCAGAGACTGGGCACAACACAAGTCTCACCTGCACACCCTCTTCTCCCGACTGGCTGAATTCAGCCTAATGATCAGCCCGGCCAAATACCAGTTTTGTGCAGAAGAAAATTTGGATGGGATGAAACTAATCCAGAATCCATTGCACAAGATTGGAAAAATTAGATTGAGCGTCTTCAAATACTTGGAAGTTTTGAAGTCAACAGACTTTGGAGTGGCCACATTTGCTCAGTTACACCATTTTTCTGATGTAAGTGAAGGTGGTTTTGATCCTGTCAGTTACTGAGTCCTGTGAAATAACCAAGTGTGAGTAGATGGTGGATTTGTAATGGGAAAAGACAGAGTGGCTCCATTAAAGTCAGTCACCAGACCTTGAATGGAATTGACTGCTGCTATTATGGCGAGCAAAATGGACGCTATGTTAAGAAGACAATTACAGATGGATTTAGCAGATCCTGTGTTTTGGACTGATAGAACATCAGTGCTTAAATATATTAATAATGAAATCATGAGGTTTCATCTCTTTGTGACTAACAGAGAGAATGAAAACCTGGACAACAACAAATGGCAGATTTACCACAGGACAGAGTTTCACCTGATGAATTCCCATTTACATCTGTGGAAGTTGATTATGTTGGTCCTTTGCAAGTAAAGTGAGGACGAAGTGTTGAAAAACGATATGGAGTTATTTTCACTTGTTTGACTATGTGAGCAATTCATATTGAAGTAGCGTCATTGCTTGATACAGACTCTTTTATTAATGTTCTTTGGCGTTTTATTCCTAGACGTGGTCAAGTAAAAGAATTATGTTCTGATAATGGATCGAACTTTAAAGGAGCTGAACGAGAATTATGAAAAGTTATTCAAAATTGGAATCAACATCAAATTCCTGATACATTACTTCAGAAAGAAGTTAATTGGATATTTAATCCACCCATAGTTATGGGTGTGGTACGGGTAAGGGTTAGTTGGTTGTGGAGAACGTTTACAAAGGTCTGTACTGGGCAGTACTGGGCAGCAATGCTTAATGTTGTAATGGATGCGGAAGCTCTGGGAAGGGGTAAGGGAGGGACTGGCCAGGAAGTCTGCAGATGCTGGGGCCGAGGGCAATGCACAAACATTCTGGGGAAACTCATGGATAGTTTTGTGAGGAGCAGGTCCTGCATCACGAGTCAAATTGAGTATTTCGAGGAGGTGTCAAAGGAAATAGATGAAGGTCAAGGTCTGTATGTGCTGCACGTGGATTTTAGTAAGGTGCTTGACAAGATCCCCACGGAGGCCTCATTCAGAACGTCGGGAGGCATGGGATCCATGGAGCCTTGGCTGTGTGGATTCAGAATTCGCTTGTCTGCAGTAAACAGAGGGTAGTAGTAGATGAAACAATGACTAGTGGCTCTCCAAAGGGATCTGCTCTGGGACCCCTGCTCTTTGTGATTTTTATGAATGATGATGGGAGTGGAAGGGTGGGTACGTCAGGGGATGACACAGAGGTAGAGATGTTGTAGACAGTGTAGAAGGTTGTCAACTGACAGATGGAGTTGAATCCTGTAAATACAGATGTACTTAAACAAGCAACTGGTCCAGGTTTATTTCCAGAGTCATTTTCAAGGGCATGAATAACAGTTTTTCCAAAGAAGGTTGGAGACCCATTAAAAGTAGCTTCATATAGACCAATATCTTTATTGAATGCGGATTACAAGATCATGAGCGCAGAGCACTTGGTTAATGGCAGGATTAAGAACAGTGTGCAGGACAGAGAAATATTTAGATCCTGCTCCATAAATCGCTCAAGGTTGCTGTGCAAATTGAGAGGGAGTTTAAGATGCTGTATTGTGTGCTAGCCTTCAGGAGTCAGGGATTGAGTTCAAGAACTGAGAGGTAACGTTGCAGATGTATAAAATTCTAGTCAAACCACACTTGGAATATTGTGTGCATTCCTGGGGCGAGAATACCAGTGGACGTCTAAATAAGGTGAGATGAGGGAACTTTAGACAAGATGTGAGGGGGATATTTTGTTGACACAGAATGTAGTGGGTGGCTGGAATGCATTGCCAGGGGTAGTAGTGGAGGCTGGTCCAAAAAAGTCATGAAAAAGATTTTAATTTCGGGACAGGAATAAAAGAAAAACAGAAGGTACTGGTGGAGGGAGGGAAGAGTAATATTGTTATGGGGTAGGTTCAGATGGGTCAGCTGAAGGGACTCGACTGATCCATCCATGATTTGTCCAGCATCTTGCTGCCATGTCGTGGTGAACCAGGGTGTTGCCTGATGGAGACACGGTACTCTGAGATCTGCAGATATAGATTGTGGTTTTCTCCATAACACACTTCCTCAGGTAAAGCAGAGGAAGGGAAAGGCCCTAGTGTGCAGAGGTAGGGAGGGGGTTGATGGGGGAAGAGTTGGGGCCCTCCAAAGTCATCGTGATCAGGTCTCGGAGACGGCATCTCTATCACTCGTATTTCTCTTCCCAGGAGAAGGAGCGATCTCAGAGACAAGACACGAGTCCAGAAGAACATTGCATCCCAGCTGAACAGAGGACGGACAACATCATGATGGCCTGAACCCCTCCCCTTCTCCCTCTGGCCCTGCCAACTCCATTCCCCACTTTTTCCATATACCTTCACCCATTTCCCCCACCCATTTCTCCCCTACCTCTCCTCCATTCCAACCCCCTCCCACTCACCTTCCCTTTCACCTACCCTCACACCTATGCCCTAAACTCAGCCCTCCTCCCTTCACCTCCCCTTTCCCTCTCCTTTGCCCCTCCCCTTCACCTCCTACCCTTCCCCTCCTCCCCTTCCCCTCCTTCCCCTCCCCTTCCTACCCCTAACTTAGGGGAAGGAGGGATAGGGGAAGGGGGTAGGAGAAAGGAGGTAGTGAGAGGGTAGGGGTAGGTAATGGGGTAGTGGAAGGGGTTGCAGGTATGGGGTAGGATTAGGGGAAGGGGGTAGGTGTAGAGGATAGGGGTAGGGTTTAGGTTAGGGTTGGGGTAGGTGGGTAGAATTAAGATATGGGTCATGGACGGGTAGAGGTACAGTTAGGTTTAGGGTTAGGAGATGTGGGCTCGGGTTAGGTCGAGGTTTAGGGTTAGGTTTAGAGTTTGGGGAAGTGGGCTTGTTTTAGGTTTAGGGGAAGGGGGTAGGAGTAGGAGGTAGAGGTGGGGTGTGAGTTGGGGTTTGGGGAAGGTGGGTAGGATTAGGGTTGGGTTTAGGGGACAGCGTAGGGATAGGGTTAGGGGACAGAGTGGAAATAAGAGTTAGGGTTGGGGACGTGGTGTAGTGTTTAAAGGTATCGGTAGTGTTAACGTTAAGGATAGAGTTTGTTAGGGGTTAGGGTTAGGTTGGGGAGGGGAGCGGGGGAGGCGAGCAGGGCACGGGAAATGGGGAAGTGATGGGGGAGGGGAATGGGCATGGGAATGAGGAGGGGTACGGTGTAGAGGAAATGGGAGGTGAATGGAGGAAGGCATCGCTACCCCCTCCCCTCCCCACGCCTACCCCCACATTATCCCTGCCTCCTCTCCTCCTTCCAGAGGAAGCCGGGCCTCATACCAGCCAGAACCTCCCTGTAATTTCAGAGCCTCCGTTTCAGGAAGTGCCTTTGACACTTGCCGTTGGACAGACATCTTGTATCTTGATTCATTCTATACCGTTGATATTAAATTTAAAAATGGTTTGGTCTTTTAAAGCTTGAACTCAAAAGGCTCGTCCAGATAGACAACACAGAAACAGGCCCTTCGGCCCCACTCTCCTGCTGGCTGTGCTGTTGTAATCAGTCCATATTCCTCTCCACCTTTTCATTCTTAGCTCCCATCGAGCTCATGTTGCCTTGTCAATCTCACGGTCTGTGGGAAGAAGCTATTTCCCTCCCTGGCTTCTCTGCTTTTATTCCTCCATATCGCCTTCCTGATGGCAGGGGGACAAAGATGCTCTTTGCTGGATATCTGGGAGTCTATTTACAGAGCTCATCCCTGCAAAAAATTCAGGGGTCCCTTGCCTTGAGGTTCCACCCATGTTGCCTCTCCCTCAGCACTCTCTCGTCAGAACACAACTGCACCTTCCTTCCCCTCCTCTCCCAGGTCTCAGTATCCCCCTGACAATTCCAGTCAGCTGCCGTGTCTGCACCCTGCCCCATCTGCTATCGAATGCCCTGCATCCTCCTTCCCCGTTGGTTTCCTCCTGTTATCAGGCATCAGAATGGACCCCACCCTGTTGAAACTACCCATATTCTCACTGATCTCTCTGCACCACTGCCCTCCATCCAGGGGTCTTGGTTGTCTTGTGGTGATGGTGGAGAACAAAGTACCAACTCAAGGAGATGGGGAGCAGTAAGGAGACCCCCAGTTCCAGGAGACATGGAGAACCACAGAGATGCCCAACTCTATCAATCCGGTAGAACCTGGTCATCAGGTGCAAGGAGCTCTCGGGTACTGCTGCACGTGAGGCAGGTGTGGCCCATCCCCACACCTCCACCCTGTCAATTCCCAAAACACATTTCCTATTCATGTGTGGGTCCAAAATGTATAGAGTCTGGAGGACCATGTACGTCGTCAATCAATGGGGGCATAACCCTAACCAGCATGGCTATTGTGTTTGGCTGTGCTTGGAAACAAAGTGCAAGGGCACCAAAAGCCGCTATGTGCTGAAGTTCTACCTGGCTCAGGTGTTGCGAAAGATTGGTCTGGCCCTGATGCCACACAATGTCCTAGTCAGCAGGACTTTGCCCCATCACCTTCATGGGAATGGTTGCATAGACAAACACTATTGACCACAGGGCCATCAGGCAGTGGTCAGCATGGAATTCCTGCTGACACAGAGACTAGGACTTGATGAGATACTGCGGGGTGGTACCCTGAGCAGAGCATCGAGAGACAGACATCCAGAACTGCTGGAAGACCAGAAACTCAGTGAAAGATGCCCTTTGGTCTGCCTGAAACCCAGATAAGAGAAGCAAACACTAGAAGCCCAAAGCAAAGGGAGGAAGGTTTAGGGGCAATATCAGGGGTACTTGTCTTTACACAGAGTTGTGGGTGCCGGGAATGCCTTGCCAGGAGTGGTGATGAAGGCTGAAATATTAGCGGCATTTAAGGGCTTCTTGGACACATGAATGAAGGAAACATAGAAGAGGAGCAGGAGTAGGTCATTCAACCCTTCGAGCCTGCTCCGCCATTCAACGAGATCATGGCTGATCTTAAAGTTCAGTACCCCGTCCCCACCTTCTCTCCGTAACCTTTAATATCCTTATACTGAAGAAATAGATCTAATTCCCTCTTAAATATATTTAATGAACCTGCCTCTACTGCCCTCTGTGGCAATGAATTCCACAGATTCACCACCCTCTGGGTAAAGAAATTCCTCCTCATCTCGGTCCTAAATGGTTTGCTTATTATCCTCAAACCATGGCCCTGGGTTCTGGATTTTCCCACCATTGGAAACATCCCATCTCCATCCATTCTGTCCAGCCCTGCCAGAATTTTATATGTCTCTATGAGATTCCCTCTCAATCTTCTAAACTCCAGTGAGAACAATCCCAATTTGCGCAATCTTCCCTCATAAGTCATTCCTGCCATTCCAGGTATCAGCCTGGTGAATCCCCTCTGCACTCCCTCCATTGCAAGAATGGAGGGTTATGAAGGAGGAAGGGTCTAGTTTTTATTTTGCTTGGAATTGATAGGTCAGCGCAACATCGAGGTCCGAAGGGCATAACTGTTCGATGTTAACCTGCTGGTCTTTTAGCACATGGAGATGTGGGTGAGGGAACGCTGCCCACCGGCCTATTCCAGGTTGCTGAGAGATGCACTGAGGCTTGGCGCAGCCAACACGAGGGCGCTGTGGGGAAGGACTCTAATCCTCTGGGTCTTAAGGGGCAGAGACTAAGGGGAACCCCTTCAACCACAGAGTGCAGGGAGTAACCACAAGGTGTCAAAGTGGTGGAATGATGCTAAACAGAGAACGTGTGCAGTGAAGGGAATATAGGCATGCAACACGAGGATGAGAAAAGACATGGAACAGTTGTCCTCTTGGTCAATAATTTTAGAATAAAGTTAATTTTGGGGTGAAAAAGAGAAAAGCCCGAACTCAGTCAACTTTGTTTCATGAGATACATTCTCCAATCCAGGAAAGCTCCTCTGTACCCGTTCAAATTTAACCCGAGGAAACTGTATTCATGGTGGAAACCTCTGCAAACACACAACGGGATCTACGCACAGAGAGACAAATGATACACGTGCAGTCCCTCCCAAAAAAGAAATAAATTCTGTTGAATCAATCGCAGAGTCATGGAGTCTTTGTCTGAGCCGGTCATCCATCATTCTCCATTCTCACTGCTCGCAGGA
Source organism: Narcine bancroftii (assembly GCF_036971445.1). NCBI lineage: Eukaryota > Metazoa > Chordata > Chondrichthyes > Torpediniformes > Narcinidae > Narcine > Narcine bancroftii. The sequence goes on along the minus strand of NC_091479.1, from coordinate 51,602,725 downwards.
TGAATCTGTTTCTGGGCCTGGTGCTACTGGCTCCGATATTCCTCGACCTCTTTCCTGATGAGAAGAGCTGCCAAATGCTGTGGGCAGGTGGAAGGGATCCTCGACGACATTGACAATAAACCTGGTTTATCCCATTGATATTTGGGGTGGGTGGGTTGGGGGGAGAGAGACCCCATGATCCTATCTGCCACTCGTGGTCCTGCCGATAATTTAAAAAAAATATTTATATACTTAAATCCACAACAAATTCACACAATTAATAATAATGCTCATCTAATGTGTGGCATCTATAAAAGAAAGAATAAAGAAACCACCTCCCACCTTCATCCCCAATATCCTAACCTCTCCCCTTCTCGCCTCAGCAGAAGTGTCTGTTACTTTAAAGTTTCATTGAATAAACGGAGGCCTTCAGGTGAAAGGGAGTGTCAGGGTTTCATGTAAATATCCACACCCACCCTTGGTAAATATGGGCTCCATATTCTTCTGACATATCGAGTTGGAGTGGCCTGTTAACCGAGACACGAGTCACTACACTAGAGAGCCGACAAACACGCTGACAGCGCAGACCCCGTTGGGGCCAATGCCCTTCATCCCAGGGGATGACCCACATCTTGGGAATCAATGAGCAACGGGAGGATCGCCTTCCAACCGGAGGCTGGAGCTGCCTGTTCAAGCAACTTATCTTCCACTTCTTGGGTGCATGTCATTCTTTCCAGACTTCGCGGGAGCGCGCCTGCTACAGTGGTGACCTCAGCAGGACCCAGCCCTTCAATTGGATGTGAAGATCACGGTCCAGGCGGCGCTTCAGATGGTTTGGTTGAAGCTGTCAACGTTCTGGATGTCGCAGCCACACGTGGGGTTCAAACAGGCCAAGGACCAGTTCCACCTCCAAGAGATCACTGCTGATGACATCCATTACTCCTCCATGATGTTCTTGCTCATCAGGACATGGCAGCAAGGCTCATCGACTTCCGACATCAGCCTCCCGAGCAAGGCAAATAGGATGCCCTCAAGGAGCTCTTTACCCGCACCTTCAGGCCACGCCTTTATCCTCCACCTCATTCTGTTCCTGCTCTCACTGTCGCATGGCCCAGACAGTCATCCCAACATGACTCCCTTCATGCTATTTCTTTTCAGCTCTCACCAAACGCCCTGGACCCACTTTCAGGAACTCTTCCCTCTTCCTCCCTATGTCATTGGTATCTCCATGTACCACAACCTCTGGCCCACTTTAGGATGTCTTGGACACCAGCAGCAACACCCCAGATACTGGCACCAGGGAGGCACCACCTGGAAAAGGTCCAGGGTCCTAGTCCAACAGTCCTTTTCCTGAGAATCCAGGCAGCATTGAAATATCAATGGTTGCTCAAAGCAAAATCCTCATTGCGGTGCCCACCAACAAGTTGAGGCACAAAGGTTTGTGGGTCTTTTGGGTTACTGGTGCCAACATATTCCCCATCTCACCCTGCCCCTCCATCTACTGTACAATGTTGCCCAGAAAAAAAAACTCTCCGCTTCATTGATGACCTGAACAACAAATGGCTTCTTTAATGGCAAAACACACTGTTGAACACCACTGCCACTGACCACAAGTATCCCCAACCCCTCAAAACTGGAAGACACTTTGAATGACTTGTCTCTGCCATGAAGACAATGGCCAAGTGGAGCGTCAAGCAAAAGAGGCAAGGTCGCCGAGTCCCACACAGCTTCTTGTTCAATTCCCTCCTGGAAGCTGCCTCCCGCGACTCCCCATCTGAGTGTCAGATGCTCGCCTGCTCACCACAGAGAACCAGATGGCAGCAGAGACAGTCACACTCCAGCCACACCTCCCCAACATGTGATGGGTTAAATCTGCGGATGCCACTCACAGCGGACCGAAGAAGTGGTACATGGCAGACCGCACAGAGGCCGGGATCGAAGGGCTGAGCCACTTGCAAGAACAAATCATGTCCTGCCCGAAAGTGACAGCCTCCCACCTGAATGACCCCGAGAAGAGCTTGGCACCATGGCCTGGGGAAAACCGTTCAACACCCTCGATGCTGGACAGCAGAGAAAAAGCTTGGTTTACTGACGGCTCCGGCTGGTGGAGGTGCGAAAAACAGTGGTGTAAGGTGGGAGCGCTCCAGCCCACCACAGATAAAGTACTGACACAAGAGGGTGAGGTGGAGGGGAGAGCCAACTGTCCAAGCTGGCAGCTGTGGCACTGATCCGAAAAGGGACAACCAGGCGGGCCCAGGAGCATCTTTTCCGATCAGTGCCACAGGATTTCTGGGCTATGCCAAACAGCACGTCAGTGTGGATGGGTCGGCGTCAGGAGACAGGGAGGCAGATCCATGGCTGCCTGCTCTGAGGACAACAGCACTGGCAGATCTTCTGAGAGGTGGAACAACAAAAGAATAGTCAGGGTCCACCACGTGGATGGACACACCTCCAGGAAAACCGCTGAAGCTGACGCGATGCCACTGTGGACTGAGCTGCTCAAATATGCTCTGCCACTTTTTTCCCCAAGCAGAGAGACCCCGGAGCCTTGGCAGCATTGGTGCATCATAAATGTGGGCATATGGGGGCACTATGATGGACAGAGGATCTGGGGGTCTCATGATGTTGCAAGAACTGTGATGGCCAAATGCCCTATTTGTCAGCAATTAAAACCAAGGGCCGCATTCGCTGGGGTTCGGGAGCTGGCCAAGTCTGATAAATTGACCATATCAGGCCTCTCCCCTGCCAAAATAAAAAGTGATATGTTCTCACGATGGTCAGCACATACTCAGATGTCCTGCCAGCGGGCCGACCAAGCACCATTTTAGCGTGCTCCATATGTGGAATACCCTATCGGATAACGTCCGACCAGCAATGGGTGGTGATGCCAAGTATTTGGGGCCACCTGCATATCCCCTACCACCCACAGGCATCCAAGATCAATGAGTGAATGAATGACCTGTTCAAGGTATCATATGTGACAAGTTGATTGTCAAGTCTTCTATCCACGAGTGGTTGCAAGTGTATCGATTAATCCGGCGAGTTTGTGTCTGTGTGTGTCTTTTACTCCTCATGCGACTTCACTACATGTGTCAATAAAAGACAACTGTGTTCAAATTCGCCACCCTTGGGACCCCTCGAATCAGTTTCACACACATAATAATTGGTGCAGTGAGCAGGGTCCTTCGAGTTCCGACTGAACACAGCTGCAGTGGAGATGCTTTGGAATTGGGGCAGGAAATCGAGTGCAGGCAGGGAGAACAAGATCTGCGGGTGGACTGACGAGAGTGCAGGGTTCGGGAGCTTGGCAAGCATGCTGGCGGACCACGGCAAACTGGTAGACTGGTCCAAGCTCCTGGATCCACATCTTGAGAAAATAGGTCACCACGTGTGGTCCCACTTCAAGAAGTCGGGGTTCCCAAAATCTAAGGGGAATCAGAGGGTGCCTTTTGGCTGCCAGTGTTTCTCCTGAGAAACCAATGTGAGATCATAGAAAGGAAAGATTTGCAGAGGGCCCATGAAAATAAGGAGATAAAGGTGGTCCAGCAGTGCTGCTCTGCACTGCAGGAGCCAGCACAGACTCCCCCAACCTGAGCCACTGATGTCGAGATGAGAGGGACAGAGGAAGCCAACAGACATGCCAATCAAGGTCTGACTCCTCCCCCACACTCCCAGTGAGTGAGTTTGTACTGGCCATGGAGCGATTAGCCGAGGCCATTTGCCAGGATTCAGGCATTAAAGGTTTCAGAACAGGCCAGGAAGAGCATGAAATCAATTTATTTGCAGAAGTTGTTCTGATATATCTGACAGACCCAACACACTCATTGCCCACACTCAGGTGCTCCACCCTGGAGGACTATGGGGACATCTCTGGGTATAAGTTCTTTTGGGATATGTGCAAAATCATGTCACTTAGGAAGGGGGATTAGAGCCAATGTCAAGAAAATAGTCAACAAATGTGGCGGCAAAATGGGATCAAATATCTAGGAGTTAGAATAGATAACAACGAGTAATTTAGACCAGCTGAATTATTCTCCCCTTGCTTGGGGAAATTGAGGAGGATTTAAATGGTTGGATGTCCCTGCCCATTACACTAGGGGTGTCACAGAGAGGGGAGGTGTCACAGAGGGGGGAGATGATGACACAGAGGGGGTGATGTTGTCACTGCATGGGGCAGCCATAGCTGAGTCGTGCCATGGCACAGCAACAAAAGAAAGATGTCTCTCCTGGAAGGGGATTCTGGCCCACGTGTCGGAGTAGGACGCTGTCTCATCCCAGGGACCCTCTGATCAACAGGGTTGTGTTTGGAAGCACCCTGCACCCATGGGTGAGATAAAGAGCCTGTTACATGCTCCCCTACTGGGACAGAGACTCCTCTGGCACCATCCTTTACCCAGTGTGGGCGGAGAGAATGGAGGCTACATTTAATCCCCTCTCCCCATCCTGAGTGCAGGGCACTTTATGAGGCAGCTGGAGGGGACTGGGGAGGGGAGAACAATGGCATGTGAGGGGATAAAGGGATGGGGTCTGTAGGACAGGAGGGGAGAACAAAGGAACGGGGTAGCACCACAGGCTAATGTCAAGGGAGATTGGATCAGAGATAGGGGACATAGGGTTGAGCTGGGGGGATGGGGTGCGAGGGGACGGAAAGCACTGGGGAAACCATGTTGGTGTTGGGTGGGGGATGAGAGTGTGGTAGAGGATTCGGGGCAGGGGAGAGTGTGAGGTGTCTGAGGGAGAAGAGAAGTTGCGAGGGGGATGGAAGGCAGACCTTTCAACAGAAATGGGACAGAGCTCCCCCTCCACCTGGAATGGGATCTGTCCACTGAGAGACACGACCGCTCCTCCACCCGCCACGCCCCCACCCCCCACCCCCGTGGTTACAAGATCCCTTCCACCCTTGCATACACCCCCACACACCCCCAACCGGGATAGGATTCTTTCCCCCAGTGGACCTGGATCAAGGTGCTAGAAAGTGTTTCTGCTGCGGCAGACCCAACAGAGTTGAGCGGTGAAGCGTGGGGCTCTCTCCGCACCACCTGCTCCCTCAGGTGACGAGGTCTCGCTTGCATCAAGGAAGATCACGGTGTTGCTGAGCTTCTGGGAATGTGGAGGGCTTCTGCTAAACCCGTGGTAGGGTTCAGAGTGGTTCATCTCCCCGGGACGTGCTGAAGGTCAAGGATGACCCGATCCTCTCATGGAGGGAGGGTTGTAAATAAAGTGAACGGATGCGGAACTGGCCTCAGTCTGAGGAGAGTGATCAAAGAGGGACCTGGGGTGGCAATATTTCTACTGAGAGGCTGGAACGAACCACCAGAGGATCAATTCTGACATTTTGGAGACCCTTGGAAGGGAGGTAGAGGGAGGGGTAGAGACTAACTCGGACAACAAGGCTGGGCTGGGATAAATGACCTGTTGTGTACCCTCTGGGTGTGTAAATGCTGCTGCTTCTGCCCCAGAGGACATGGCAATAAGGCCACAACAGAGGTGGCCACACCGTGTCATGGACCCAACGTCCCCAAGGTGGTGTCCTGCACAGATGTTAAAATCATCGACAATGGATCTTTCGGTGTGGTGTACCAGGCAAGGCTGGTGGACTCCGGAGAGCTGATTGCCATCAAGAAGATCTTGCAAGACAAGAGATTCAAGGTGAGGGGGAGGAGCAGTTGTGTGGAAATGAAAAACCCTGATATTTAAATTTAGGGCCTACAGCACGTTCACAGGCCCTTGCGACACATGAGCCCGTTTCACACAATTACACCCAATTGACAAACAACACCCCAAACACATTTTTGAAGGGGGGTGGAAAGAGGAGCATCTGACAGAGACCAAAGCATCCATGGGGTTTGGAAACAGAGAAAGTCACACAAACCCACAACAGCAGCCCCCCTCCCCACACACAACCCCCCACCCCACACACACACACACACACTCACACACACACACACTCACCTGGCAAATATCAAAGATTTTCTGCAAATTCATTGTTTAGTAGAAGCTGGGAAAACAATCATAAAAACTGAAATGATACTTCATTGAACCCCCTGACGAGTCCCCACTCCAGCGACACGAAAAGTCCCCCCCACTGACTCTCGAAAAGTCCCCCACTTCGGCCTCCCTCGGAGTTCCCCACCTCTGACCTCTTGACAAATCTCCTCCCCGCCTCCCCCCTCAACTTGGACAAGTTGCCCCTCAGGGCCCCGACCCATCGCCCAGCCTTGCTGATGTTCTTCTCTCGCCATAGAACCGCAAACTGCAGATCGTGCGAAAGTTGGATCACACCATCATTGTCCCTCTTCTCAACTTCTCCTCTGTAGTCAAGGTAAGATCCACCTGCACCCACCCCACCCCCACTCTGATGCATATCATTTGCTGCTACCTTCCCCATTCCTTCAATCGATCTGTCTCGCTGCAGCCCCTCTTTTGCCTCCATCCTGCCCCTCTGACCAGTGCTGACTCTTTGACGTTGGCTGCCCTGCTCCTCACCCATTAACTCATGACCTCTTGCCATTTCAACTCCAGACAGCAGCAGCCAAGACCACAAGACAAGGTCGCCAAATTCGGCCACTCAGCCCCTCCAGTCTGTTTCCCCAATTCATTTCACGAATGTACTTTCCCCCATAACTCACTTTTGGCACCTTTTGGTGCGCTTCCAAATCAACGCCTGCTCTGAATCGTCCCAACAACTCAGCCTCCACATGTTCGACCCCAGCCAACACCCGGCTGCAAACATTTCTCATCTCGAAACGTCAATGGTTTTTCTCCCCCGGTGAATCCTTGCCTCACGAGGGAGGGCGGTCAGAGCTGCACATTTTGTGCAGTCTCACCAGAAGCCGAATGATGGGGCAGCGGACGGGTCCACTACGGCCTGTTGACGCTCTGCTCGCTGAGCCGTTGGATTCATGCCATGTTGTGTTGAGCAGTGGGGGCATCAGGCCTACAGAGAGCAGGAGGGGCTGGCACTCCTGTTGGGAGAGGCACGGGGTTTTGGAGGGTAAATCCAGCTGACATGTTTGTATTGTGTCCAAGAGGAAGAGCAGGTTTATTTGAATCTGGGTCTGGACTATGTTCCCAAGACGGTTCACTTCATGGTCCAGCACTTCAACAAGGCCAAGCAGCCCATTCCCATGATCTACATCAAGGTGGTTGTGGGTCTGGGTGGTCAAGTTGTCCACTGGGGCAAGCTTGGATGGTGGGGTTGGAGGATATGAAGGAGTTTACTGGCTGAGTCTCGCTGGGGACTGGATATCGATGAAGGGTGCATGAGGGTCTCAATGGGTATTGGTGAGGAGAGAAAGGGTAGTGAGGGGAGAGGGGTGGAGAGGATGATGAGGATGGATGTTGATTGGCAGGGAGGGGCCCTTCACCCACCTCCCCTTACCCTCAGGATATAGACCCGGCCAGTGTGGAGGCAGAGTGGGTCATGTTATATCGTTGTGTTGCCAGATGTTCATGTACCAGCTGTAGCAGAGCATGGCCTACTTCCATCCTCAGGGGGTTTTCCATTGAGACATCAAGTCCCAGAAGATGCTGGTAGATCCCGAGATGGCCTTCTTATTGCTCCTTTATTTCGGCAGGTAGATCCACCCATGTCTGTCCGTTCACCACCTCAACGCGGTCCTGATCCCTCTCCACAACACGGCCTTGTCCCCTCCCCACCAGCTCTCACCCCTCCCCCACCAGCTCTCTCCCCTCCTCCCTCTCCCAACTTGCCCCTTCCACAGCTTAATAACTTATTCTAAATAAGATTGTGGGGGCCTTAGATGGAATGAACAGCCAGAAACCTTTCCTAAAGTGTCAGGTGCAAATCTCAGAGAGCATCCGCTTCAGGTGAGGGGAGATTTTTTTTATGCAGAGAGTTGTGAGAGCTTTGAATGCGTCACCAGAGAAAGTGGTAGTGGTTGGTAGAATAGGTACATATAAAAGTCTCTGAGACGAGCATGTGGATGTAAGGGAACAGAATTTTTACATGATAGAGGAATTTGGGGATATGGCGAGAAGGCAGGGTAGGTGGAGTTAGGTCATAAATTAGATCAGCCATGATCGTATTGAATGGCGGAGCAGGCTCGATAGGCCATTTTTGTCCTATTCCTGTTCCCACTTCCTATGTTCCTATGGGTGTGGTACAGGTAAAGGTTGTGGAGAACATTTACAAAGGTCAGTGCAGCCTTTATGGGCCAAAGGGCCTGTACTGGGCAGCAATGCTTGATGTTCTAATGGATGCGGAAGCTCTGGAAAGGGGTAAGGGAGGGACTGGCCAGGAAGTCTGCAGATTCTGGGGCCGAGGGCAATGCCCAAACACGCTGGGGAAACTCATGGATAGTTTTGTGAGGAGCAGGTCCTGCTTCACGAGTCAAATTGAGTTTTTCGAGGAGGTGTCAAAGGAGATAGATGAAGGTCAAGGTCTGTATGTGCTGCACGAGGATTTTAGTAAGGTGCTTGACAAGATCCCCACGGAGGCCTCATTCAGAATGTCTGGAGGCATGGGATCCATGGACCCTTGGCTGTGTGCATTCAGAATTGGCTTGTCTGCAGAAAACAGAGGGTAGTAGTAGATGGAACAATGACTAGTGGCGCTCCAAAGGGATCTGCTCTGGGACCCCTGCTCTTTGTGATTTTTATGAATGATGATGGGAGTGGAAGGGTGGGTACGTCAGGGGATCACACAGAGGTAGAGATGTTGTAGACAGTGTAGAAGGTTGTCATAGGTCATCCAGTTTGCAGAGAAGTGACAGATGGAGTTCAATCCTGTAAATCAGATGTACTTAAATAAGCAACTGGTCCAGGTTTATTTCCAGAGTCATTTTCAAGGGCACGAATAACAGTTATTCCAAAGAAGGTTGGAGCCCCATTAAAAGTAGCTTCATATAGACCAATATCTTCATTGAATGCGGATTACAAGAATGTGTGGGCAGAGCACTTGGTTAATGGCAGGATTATGAACAGTGTGCAGGACAGAGAAATATTTAGATCCTGCTCCATATATCACTCAAGGTTGCTGTGCAAATTGAGAGGGAGTTTAAGATGGTGTATTGTGTGCAGGCCTTCAGGAGTCAGGGGATTGAGTTCAAAAACCGAGAGGTATCGTTGCAGATGTATAAAATTCTCGTCAGACCACACTTGGAATATTGTGTGCATTCCTGGGGCGAGAATACCAGAGGACGTCTAAATAAGGTGAGCTGAGGGAAATTTAGGCAAGACGTGAGGGGTACATTTTATTCACACAGAATGTAGTGGGTGGCTGGAATGCATTGTCGGGGTAGTAGCGGAGGCTTGTCCAAAAAAGGCATGAAAAGGATTTTAATATGGACAGGAATTCAAGAAAAATGGAGAGTACTGGTGTGAGGGAGGGGAGGGTTCAGGGGTAGGGGGGATGATGGGGGAAGTGTTGGGACCCTCCAAAGTCATTGTGTTCAGGCCTCAGAGACAGTATCTCTATCACTCGTATTTCTCTTCCCAGGAGAAGGAGCGATCTCAGAGACAAGACACGAGTCCAGAAGAACCTCGCATCCCAGCTGAACAGAGGACGGACAACATCATGATGGCCTGAACCCCTCCCCGTCGTATCCCTCTGGCCCTGCCAACCCCATTCCCTGCCTCTTCCATGTCCCTTCACCCACTTCCCCTCTTCTCCTCTACCCCTCCTCCATCCCAACCCCCTCCCGCTCATCTTCCCCTTCCCCTGCCCTCACACCTATGCCCTAACCCCAGCCCTCCACTCTTCACCTCCCTCTTCCCCTCCGCCCTTCCCTTCCCCTTTCCCCCTCCCCTTCCCCTCCCCCATCCCCTCCCCTAACCCTCCCCCTTCCCCTCCCTTTCTCCTCCTCCCCTTCCCCTCCCTCTTCCCTTTCCCCTTCCTACCCCTAACCTAGGGGAGGGAGGGGGAGGGGAAGGGGGTAGGAGAAAGGGGGTAGTGGAAGGGGGTAAGGGTAGGGGTTGTGGTGAGGGGTAGGGTAGGGGGTAGTGGTAGGGGGTGTGGGGGTAGAGGTAGGGTTAGGGGAAGTGGGTAGGTTGTAAGGGATAGGGTAGGGAAAGTGGTAGGGGGTGCGGGTATGGGGAAGGGGTAGGGTTAGGGGAAGGGGGTAGGTTGTAAGGGATAGGGTAGGGGGTAGTTGTAGGGGGTGTGGGTATGGGGAAGGTGTAGGAGGTATGGTTAGGGGAAGGGGATAGTTGTAGGGGGTGTGGGTATGGGGAAGGGGTTGGAGGTAGGGTTAGGGGAAGGAGGTAGGTTGTAAGGGATAGGGATAGGGTTTAGTTTAGGGTTGGGGAAGTTGGGTAGAGTTAGGGTTAGTGTTAGGAGACATGGGGTAGGGCTATATCTTGGTTTATGGTTAGGTCTATAGTTCGGGGAAGTGGGCTTGTGTTAGGTATAGGGGAAGGGGGTAGGAGCAGGGGGGTAGAGGAGGAGTGAGGTTTGGGGTTAGGGGATGGTGGGTAGCATTAGGGTTGGGGTTAGGGGGTGGCATAGGCGTAGGAATAAAGTTAGGGTTAGTGGATGGGGTGGGGGTAGAGTTAGGGGACGTGGAGTGGTGGTAGGGGGTATCGGTAGTGTTAAGGTTAGGTTTAGGATTTTGTTAGGGGTTAGGGTTAGGAGTAGGAGGAAGGGAAGGGGGAGGGGAATGGGTGAGGCGAGCGGGGGACGGGAACTGGGGACTGGAAGGGGGAGGGGATGTGGGAGGGGAACGGGCAGTGGAAAGGGGAGGGGAACGGGGTAGAGGAAAGGGGAGGTGAACGGTGGACGGCATCCCTAGCCCTCCCCTCCCCTTCCGTTCCCCCGCATTTCCCCTGCCTCTCCTCTCCTCCTTCCAGAAGAAGCTGGGCCTCTTTCCGTCCAGAACCTCCCTGTGGTTTCATAGCCTCCGTTTCAGGAAGTGCCTTCGACGCTTGCTGCTGGACAGACATCTTGTCTCTTGATTCATTCTGTACCATTGATATTAAATTTAAAAATGATTGGGTTTTTTAAAGCTTGAACTCAAAAGCTGGTCCAGATAGAGAAAACATAAACAGGCCCTTCAGCCCCTCTCTCCTGCTAGCTGAGCTGTTGTAATCAGTCCATATTCCTCTCACCCTTTTCATTCTTAGCTCCCATCCAGCTCATGTTGCCTTGTTAATCTCATGGCCTGTGGGAAGATGCTATTTCCCTCCCTGGCTGCTCTGCTTTTATTCCTCCATATCTCCTTCCTGATGGCAGGGCGACAAAGATGCTCTGTGCTGGATATCTATGAGTCTATTTACAGAGCCCATCCCTGCAATCAATCAGGGGACCGTTGCCTTGAGGTGGCACCCATGTTGCCTCTCCCTCAGCACTCTCAGAACACTACTGCACCCTCCTTCCCCTCCTTTCCCAGGTCTCAGTAACCGACTGACAATTCCAGTCAGCTGCCATGTCTATACCCTGCCCCACCTAAACCGATGGATCGACCAGCGCCTTCTCCCCTGAAGAGTTCGAGGAATCCACTCTCTTGCAATGTCCTGCTATCGAATGCCCTGCATCCTCCTTCTCACTTGGTTCCTCCTGTTATCAGGCGCCTGGATGGACCCCACCCTGTTGAAACTACCCATGTTCTCACTGATCTCTCTGCGCCTCTGCCCTCCATCCAGGGGTCTTGGATTTCTTGTGGGGGTGGTGGAGAACAAAGCACCAACTTAAGGAGATGGGGAGCAGTACAAAGACCCCCAGGTCCAGGAGACAGGGAGAACCACAGAGATACCCATCTCTGTCATTCGGGTAAAACCTGATTATCAGGTGCAATGTGCAAGGAACTTTCGGTCCTGCTGCATGTGGGCCAGGTTTGGCCCATCCCCACACCACCACCCTGTCAATTCCCAAAACAAATTTCAATTCATGTGGGGGTCCAAAATGGATAGAGTCTGGAGAAGGACCGTGTACATCATCAATCAATGGGGACAAGGGTGTAACCAGCATGACCATAATTGTGTGTGGCTGTGCTTGTAACCAAAGTGCAAGGGCACCAAATGCTGCTCTGTGCTGAGGTTCTACCTGGCTCAGGTGTTGCAAAAGATTGGCCTGGCCCTGGTGCTGCACAATGTTCCAGTCAGCAGGACTTTGCCCCTTTACCTTCCTGGGAACGGTTTCATAGACAAACACATTTGACCACAAAGCCATCAGGCAGTGGTCAGCAGAGCATTGCTGACACAGAGACTCCAGGACTAGATGGGATACTGCGGGGTGGTCCACGGAGCAGAGCATCCAGAGATAGACATCCAGAACTGCTGGAAAACCAGAAACTCGGTGAAAGATGCCCTTCAGTTTGCCTGAAACCCAGATGGGAGTAGCAAACACTAGAAGACATCTGTGTAAAGCAAAGGGAGGAAGATTTAGGGGAGATATCAGGGGTATTTTCTTTTACCCAGAGTTGTGGGTGTCAAGAATGCCTTGCCAGGAGTAGTGATGAAGGCCAAAACATTAGGGACATTTTAGGGGTTCTTAGTTACATTGAGGGGCTGAGATCAAGGAGGATATTCTCAAACAGCAGAGGGTGGCAGTAACCGCAAGATGTCAAAGTGGTGGCAATGAAGCTAAACAGAGACCGTCTAATGTGACTGTGCGCCTGGCTGCGGGAATTTGGACTTACGATATAAACCTTGCTAAGTGCTAGTTCAGGTTGGAAACGTTCGACTTCCTTGGGGGTCAAATCAACAGGCACGGAACTAAACCCTGCTTGAAAAGGTAGAGTTTGTTAAGTGCTTCCTCAAACCCCACATAATGAAGGGGCTGCAAGAATTCACTGGTACGATTAATTTTTATCACCGATTCATACCGGTTGTGGCCGACATCATTTTTTTGTTTTTAAACTTTATTTAAGATTTTATAACATGAATAACATATAGAATTACATTTAAAAATTAAGAACAAAATAATAAAATTACAATACAGTATCAGTAATCTAAATAAACTATACCCTCCCCAATAATTATTACACATTAATAACCCAACTCAAATTAGTCCAACCCCCCCTTCCCCCCCAAAATAAAGAGTGAAGAATTAATAAAGTTAATAATATATGTGAGAAAAAAACCCACTTACAAAAAAAACAAAAACATAACCAATTAAAATACTAACAAAAAGAAAAGTAATTAATACTAAGATATCAGACTTAAAAAACATATTTAAATCAAACTTAAATGCATATATTTAACAGAGTTAAGATGAAACATATAATTAACAAACTTAATATAAAAAATTAGTAAAATCAGTAACATTGTCTATCAAAAATTCTGAAACAATAATCAATTCTTTAAAAAAAATTGTAGCATTAGAAAAAAAAAGATGAAAAATAAAACTTTCTCAATAGAGATAAACCTTCACCAAATATCAACTAACTTCACATCTATCATCATATTAGTCACATAAACTGCCATCTTAAAACAAAATTCCAACCTCATTAAACATTGTACAATTCAAATTTGGTACTCTTCCACCATTTTTCCCTTTTAACCTTGAATAATTACCCAATAAAAGCTCCAAAACCACATTTAAATATCCCCAATCATTACGTTAAAATTCAGATATCCAAATATAAAAATACATCTGCAACGAAATCTATATCTTCAACAAATGGAGCATAAGCCACAAACAAAATTCAAGCCTCATTAAGAATTGTACAATTCAATTTATAACTTTCACCATTATTCCCTTCGTTCTATAACTAAAATAGCAAAATAATATACACCAGAATTACCACTCCTTTCACCTTAAAGTTAAAGAAAAAATATTAAAAAAAAACTTATCCATCCCATTCACATTTAAATTTCAAATATTCCTTATCTACTGAATAAACTTTACAAAAAAAACCACATGAATTTTTAGTTTTTTAAACAATCAAATACTTTCTTATGCTTTTTTTTATAAACACAAAAGAAAACCCTTAACTCTTTAATCTAATAATACAAAAAAAGGAAAAAAAAACAGGTAGGAGGTTAAAAATACCCCCTCCCGTCTAAACCGCGCAATGCGGTAACTCCCAAAAAAATGGGTGTGAGATAACTCACACGTAGCAGATGACTTTCAGGAAATAGTGCCCATCCAGTTCTCTCCCCCAACTCTCACTTCATCTTAAACTAACATCATCATTATTTAATATTTTTTAAAAAATTTAAAAAAAAGAACAACTCTTCTTTTAATCAGCTCCAACTGCCGAGTCACCATTACAACCATTCCTTCTTGTAGCACGGCTCTTTTCTTCCATCTCTTGTCTCCTTAGAGATCGCGGTGGACTAAGTCTCTGTTGAAACCGAGTAATTGGCAGCTCTTGAGCAAATGCTATAGCTTCCTTTGGAGAATCAAAGAACTTTGGTTGGCAACCATCTTGAAAAACCTTCAAAACAGCTGGATATCTAAAGGTTGCCTTATAACCTTTCTTCCACAACAACTCTTTAGCAGAATTGAATTCCCGTCATTGGAACATAACTTCTTGACTCAAATCCGCATAGAAGAAAACTCGATTATTTTGAATCATCAAGGGTGATTTTCTCTGTTGTGCATTTCTAATAGCCACTCGTAAAATTATTTCTTGTCGTAATAATTCAAGCAACGAACCAAAACAGGTCTTGGACTTTGACCTGAAATAGGTCTTCTACGCAAGCCTCTGTGAGCACGTTCCAGTATTATACCTTCCAGGAAATGTTCTTGACCCAGCACCTGCAGAATCCATTCAGTAAAAAATTTTCTTGGGTCTGGTCCCTCCATTCCTTCCGGCAAACCAATAATCTTTATATTGTTCCGTCTGGATTGGTTTTCCAAATAATCAATCTTTTTCACCAAATTTTTATTTTGAGTTTGTAAGTCTTTGACCATTTTGGTCACATCTGAAACATGATCTCGTATTTCGTCTATATCTTCTTCACATGAATTAAATTTATCTCTCACTTCAAGCTTAAAAGCTCCAAACTCAGCCATCTGTTGAGAATGTATTTTCACCACAGAGTATTAAACCTAGTACCAAGTTCAGTCATAATCTTGGATAATCCCTGCATTGTATAAGATCATTTAGATTCAAGATTCACAAGAATCTTTTCAATTGGAAGAGATTCTGGCTCAACAGATTCCTGCTTCTTCTGCATAACCAAAGGGTCTTCTTTTGCTTCCTTCATTCTGGTTGCCTTCCTTGTAGTATAGCTGCGTGTGGAAACCCCAGCCACAGCCTCTCCAGCAATGACTGGAGGACGCTGGCCGGGGTTTTCCCCAGTCCATCAAGTTGTATAGGTTCTTTTATCTCAAAAGGTGCAGTTTGCAGTGCCACCGCTACAGTTGACAAATGCCTTTCCCCAGCCGGTACTTCAACTGATGTTACTACAAGTGGTTCATTCATAACATTGCCGTCAGATGGTACTGCACATGTGCGAACCTGAGTAACTCTTTGTTCTAAAGGCTGTTTGGCGCCCACTTTAGAGGGCTCTACCGATGTAATATTGAACTCTACATCCGAAAGCTGTACCTTTCTCCTGGGATCCATTTCAGGCTGAGTCTCGATGTCTTTCCTGTAGGTAGGCTCCAAAACTTGAACTTTTGGAAAATGTAGTTTTTTGATAATCTGTTGTCGTTTTTTTTTGCTCTTTTCCACCAATTTTACCATCATAAGTTAAATTAACATCACTGAAGTTATCTAAACTTTTAAAGAATTTTAACGGGCATTTCTAGACAAAACATTAAGATAGAGTCAGGAGAGGACTGGAAGGCACGTCTGATCCTTACACCATCTTGCCACGCCCCCCCGTGGCCCACATCATGCGGAGAAAGGTAAAGACATTACCTGGGACAAAAGGATTTGGAGGCGTTCCAGAAGGCCAAGGACGCACTGGCCAACACAACCCTTGTGGTACACGCCAGGCCAGAGACACCCACCACTCTCACAGTAGATGCTTCCTGCACAGCAGTAGGGGGTGCACTGGAGCAATTCATCAAAGGGGAATGGCAGCCCCTGTCCTTCTTTAGCAGACATCTCTGGCCACCTGAACTCAAATACAGCGTCTTTGACTGAGAGCAATTGGTGCTGTACCTGGCAGTCAGGCACTTAAGGTATTTTTGGAAGGTAGACAATTCAGTGTCTTCATGGACCAGAAGCCATTAACTTTTGCCTTCCATAAAGTGTTGGACCTGTGGTCGGCCAAGCAGCAGCGACTCCTCTCATATGAGTCTGAGTTCACTACCGACATTCAACACATCATGGGTGACGCACTGCCCCATCCCCGCAATCAAGTCTATCCAGGCCCTGTCCCAGTGAATAGACTACTTAGCCCTCGGCAGGGGACAGCAGGATGACCCTGAGATCCTTGCAAGCAAGAGAGCAGTGTCCAGGCTCAGGCTGGAGGATGTTAACATCGATCCTGGTAAGTAGACGCTCCTCTGCGACATTCCAATGGCAAACCCCACCTCATCGTGCCGACAGCATTGAGATGGCAGTTTTATGATGAGGTGCACAATCTGACGCACCCAGCCATCAGTACTGTCAAAATGGTGGTCAATCGGTTGGTCTTGCTGAGCCTTCAAAAACAGGTTGTCAGTGGGCCAAGGCCTGCACACTCTGCCAGATGACCAAAATACAGACATACGTGAAGGCACCATGCCAGACATTCGAGCCAGCACCACATAGGTTCAGCCACATCTACAATGACATTGTAGGGTCACTACCGGCCTCCCGCGGGATGAGTTACCTTCTCACCAAGATTGCCTGCTCCATGAGGTTCCCCGAGGCGGTCCAGCTGGCTGACACAACCACTTGTGTCCTCCATTAAATTGGAAGCGGTAATAAATATAAAGGAAAGTTTGATAATAAATAGTCTCCCTTGCAGTTGGGGTACAATGTATTTCTTGAGATCAGAGGAATCCTGGAGCCAAGACAAAGTGATCCTGTGTTTCCCAAGGATTAGATTGAGTTGTTGGGGTAGTTGTAAGTGGAAGGGCCGAAAGGTCTCCTGCTCCTTCCACTGCCTTTGATTTCTGTCTTGCGATGCTGATTGGGTTCACCTGTGTGTTCGCTCGCTCGCTGATTGGTTGCTTCAGTTGCGCGAGCCAATGGGTTGATTGGGTGAGGCCGCTATGGGATTGGACGCTAAAGTCGGGTTGGATTGATGGGCGGTTTCGCGGGCTGATTGGCTCTTGCTCTGAGGAGGCGGGACGTTGGTGGCGGCGTCATCTGCTCGGGGTCCGTCGCGTCGCCGCGGGCGTGAATGGGATGAAATTGGCGGCAGCGCTGGGACCTTCCTCAGCCGCGTAAGCGGGCGACCCGCAGCCCGCCGGGCCCCACCCAGGAGTGGCCGGTACCAGCGGGGTGTTTGGGTGGAGCCGAGGGGTCGGTGCAGGGGGCGGGGAGGGGATGGGGATGAGGGAGAGGGAGGGGGATGGGAGGGGCGGGAGCCCGGAGGGGGCGGGGCAGGTGAATGAGGGGAGGGGGCGGGGGCGGTGAATGAGGGGAGGGGGCGGGGCCAGGCAGGGGTAAGGGGGAGGGTGAAGGGGGAGTCGTAGGGCGAGGGGGAGGCTGGGCATCCAGAGAACTTGGAAGAAGGAGAAGTGAGATTGAACCTTGAACCAAAGAACTTTTCTTAAATTTATACACATTACAAACATGTGCGCTTAGAATTAGAAGGAGGTTCATTTGGATTAGTTAAGTATAGAGTTAATTTAAAGTTTCATTCTAATTTCATGTTTAAATTTGATTAAAAATAACTTCTGTTTTAAAAACCACTTGTCTTGGTGAATGTCTCTTGCTGCTGGGTTTTGGGATCCTATGGGCTCTTAACAATATGTGCTTGGATATTGACATTGGGCCTGTTCAAAGTAGGAAATGGCTTCTACCAGCAGCAGTTTCTGTTTGACAAAAAATATTGATAGGTGGCTGGCCACATACGTTTCCTAAAAATTAATACCCTCACCCTCCCTAAACCACATTCAGCCCCGTGACATCTTTCTACGTTGCATTACTGGGACCACCAAGGACCTGACCCATTTCCCATCTCTCCTTGCAATGCCAATATGGCAGCTGCCATTAAGAACTGACAAATCACATTTTAATTCAGCAAGTAACATGAAGGTTATCCTGACATCCTGCTTAAAAACAAGGGTCAACAAACCTTCCAAATTTTGTCACTTCATTTTTATTTCGATTCCCATGGGGCATTAGTAAAAATGTCCCATCTATTTGCTCACCAAATTATGAGTAAAATCATGATCCCTGTTCATGAAAACCCATAACATTCAATGTTACACAGATAATCTAGGAAGAATTCTGTAATAAAAGTGAATGAAACATTGAAAGAATTTCCCCCTTATAAATGCTGAGATTATGGTGCGTCAAGAGACCAGGTGAGCAAAAAGAGGCCAAATCGCTGCAACACTTGGATAGTCCAAGATGGCACGGACTCCCCTTCACTGACGAGAAGGAGCCCACTCCTAGCACCATGTATGGGCTGAGGAGCCCTACACTTCCACATAGCGGCAGCCAGCTGGAGAGTGACTCCACGACACAATGACGTAAAGATGGAAGTCAGGGAGTACGTCAGCAGAAGTGGGTGGGCCAGCGAGCACACATGGGGAATTTAAAACAGTATGTGGTAGCGCTGCCACAGCGGATGCTACAAGGCGATAACTTCTTACTTGCTGCAACCAAACAGGTCTGCAAGATACACCAACCTAAATAGAAAACATGACGAGAAATCCCAGAGATCATAAATTCAAAAGGATTAGTGAAATCTTTACTCTGTATTATTAACACCAAAGACCCTATATTTTTAAGGCATTCGGACAAGTAACTGAGAAAAATTGCATTTTAAACACATGGTACGTCAGGATCAGAAGGATTGGAGCATTATTGTTCAAGAGACACAACTTTAAAAAAATAACATCTAACTTGATGAAGAATATGATACAACAACAGGAAAAACGGATGGAATCAGACACATTCTATGAGCATTGGGAAGCACAGAAAAATGGATTTGTGAGAAGTGCCTTCACGTTCACAAAATCTGCTCGAGACAAAAGTTGAGAACAAAGAACATTTATTTACATTTACAACATTGCAAGGTTGGGTACGCTCCCCCTACCTCGGGAAAGTACACCGAGGGCGGGAAGCTTCTTTGTTTTTATACATTTTTCAATTCACCTCCCCTTACATTGTTCCTACATTTATCCTTCTTGGATTGGTTTGGCACTTTTCTCTATGCGCCTGACTCTTGACTGAGTCCGACTTTCTCCTATCCCGTACTCACACCTCCTTTCCCCACCCCCTATTAAACAAGCTCTTTGTGTGTGTACGTACATATTTCTTAAATTCCTCTGTTATCTTGTTTACTCTGTTCTGCTGTTTTTCATGCGCCATTTTACACAAAGAACATTTTAGCTTTTTTCTTGCTTTTTCTTTCTACCTTCTATAACTGTTTCAGAACTCCTAACATTAAAATAATAACTGTTTCTAAACTCCTGCAATTAAAATAATAACTATTTCTAAACTCCTTCAGATTTGTTTTCCATCCCTTCCTAAGCGACCCAATGACCCCCGACAGGTCCTGCCCGACTTGCGACCGTAATTAAACCCCAAAGGTCCCACAATGGACGCAAGTCGGAGATTTGCCCCTGTGCGAGGAGCCCTGAAGCTTAGACACTATTTTTAAAATCAAACGAGAACAGAGACACAGGGCACGTACGACCCAAAATGTGCAGATTGATTTTGTGACTCAGTTTCTCAGGGTCCATCGGCTGGGGGCAGCCACCTTAATTTCAGTGCGCATGCGCGACTTGTTAGTTGGCGCTTCCACAAAGACTTTGCTGAGTGGCCCTCAGTCGGCACGTGCGTATCATCCGCACAGGCGCGACCCCAACTCCAAGTCGCAAATCCACAGTGCATGCGCCAACCAGACTTCCAAAACTTCACCATTATGGAGGAACATAATCAGGTTGCCAGGCAGGGAAATAACTTATTCCCACAGGCCCACAGGTTGACAATGTAATGTCAGTTGAATGGGTCCGTGGAATGAAAAGGTTGAGAGGGATATAGTTTGTTTGCAAGCATCTTGGCCAGCAGAAAAGAAGGAGCGAAAGGACTGTTTCAGAGTTGTTTATATGGACCAGTCATTTGAGTTGAATCTTTAAAAAATTCATGACAGGCTGGACTATCATTTTAGATGGAGATTTTATATTGACACATGCAGCCCGGGAACAGGCCCTTTCAGCCTATGAGCCACAACCACTCAATTACACCAATGACCTACAACCCCCGGTACGTTTTAAATGGTGGAAGGACCAGGAGCAACTGGTGGAAACCCACGCAGACACGGGAAAAATGCACAACTCCCCACTGACAGTGTCAAATTTGAACCCGGCTCGCTGTCCCCTTAACAGCGTTGTTCTAACCGCGACGCTAACCTCGCCAATCTCAATGGTTCCCAGAGTTCTTCCTCCTACTTTCCATGAGCTGTGATTGGTTCAAATTCCAGTGCCCTTGTTTCCCTGAGGCTCTGACCCCTGCCCAGTGACTCTGTCCCCAATGCTTCTCCCTGGCCAGATGATCATCGCTCTCTTTCCCGGCTCTCACCCAAACTTTCTTACCCCATTTCCACCACCTACAACCCCCCTGTCATGTCCCACCCATTCACCCACAGGGCCAAGAGTAATGAGGTGGGGGCAGGTCCAGGCTGTAGTCACACAGCTTGTCGAAGGACAAGTGAGAGCAGGAGTCCTGGGGCAAATGGTGAAGGGTAGTGTGTACTGTAGCAGCCAGCTACAGGGGCACAGCCTCTAGTGTGGGGGGGGGGGGGGGGGGAGAGAGGACTGGCTCAGATGGGACAGATGTCCCGGTGCCAGGGGTCAGGGAATTCCCCAGCTCAGTGAAGGTCTGGGATGCAGCCACCGGCAAGGAGACTGGACCACTGCTCTCCCCACATCTCCACCATCTGGGGGTCCCTGCAGCAGCATGTTCCAAGTCCTGTCAGTGGGGGAAGGGGGAGGTTCAGTAACTGGGGTGGGGCAGTTCCGATGCGTGATCGATTGGAGATGGGCCTAGTGAGAGGATCGGTCCAGTGGGAGGTCAGACATGATGGGGAATGGGCCTTTGGGGGAGGCCTAGTGGAGGGCTGGGGCTTCAGGATAGGTCTAGTGGGGAGGTGGGGGCTTTGGACACCAGCCAGTGGGGGACAATGGCTTTGGGAATGGACCTGGTGGGGGTCAGGGGCTTTGGGGAGGGACCAGTGGGGTATTGTGTTTGTGGGAGGACCTGTCGGGCAAAATAATTAGTGACAGGCCGAGTTGGGAACTGTATTGGGGACGGAATCGGTAGGAGTTGGGAGGTCCCGGTGGGGATGCGATTGGGAATGGATCCAGTGGGGGATGGTATTGGGGTCTGATCTGGCGGGGGATGGTATTGGGGTTGGATGCAGTGGGGGAATGGATTGGGGATGGACGCAGCAGATGACGGGATTGGGGACGGACTCATCGGGAGACGGGATTTTGGATGGAACCGGCGGGGACAGGATTGGGGATGGACCCGGCGGGGGTTGGGATTGGGGATGGACTCGTCTGGAGACGGGATTTTGGATGGAACCGGCGGGGACAGGATTGGGGATGGACCCGGCGGGGGGTGGGATTGGGGACGGACTCGTCAGGAGACAGGAATTTGGATGGAACCAGCGGAGACAGGATTGGGGATGGAACCGGTGGGGGATGGTATTCAGGTTGGACCCAGTGGGGATGTGATTGGAGATGGACCCGGCGAGGGATAATATTGAGTATGGATCTGGTGGAGGAGAATTTTGGAGATGGACCCGGTGGGGGATGGACCCAGCAGGGGACTGCCCATTAACTCACTCTTCAATGCCTCACACCATCTTTGCCGAATGATCACAGCCGGATGATCACCGCTCTCTTTCCCAGGTTTCACCCAAACTTTCCTACCCCAATTCCACCACCTACAACCCCATCGTCATGTCCCACCCACTCACCCACAGGGTAATGAGGATGGGGCAACTCCTGGCTGTGGTCACATAGCTCGATGAAGGACAAGTGGGAGCAGGAGTCCTGGGGCAAGAGGTGAAGGGCAGCGTGTACTGTAGCAGCCAGCGGAACTGGGCCACATTCTCCAAGGTGGAGGGAGAGAAAGGACTGGCTCAGATGGGACAGATATCCCTGTGCAAAGGGTCAGGGGATTCCCCAGCTTGGTGAAGGTATGGGACGCTGCCACCGGGAAGGAGATGGACCACCACCCTCCCCACATCTCCATTGTCTGAGGGTCCCAGGAACAGATCATATTCCAAGGCCTGTGGGTGGCAGAAGGGGGAGGTTCAAGAACTGGGGTGGGGAAGTTGTGATGGGTGATTGATTGGAGAGGGTTCCAGTGAGGGAACGGGTCTGGTGGGTGGACAGACCTGAAGGGGATGGGCTTTTGGTACAGGCAAATAGGTGAGGGGGGATGGGATGGGGACTTTGGGCTGGGCATGTTGGGGGACAGGGGCTGGGTGAAGCCCCTGGTGGGAGTCAGGAGCTCTGGGAACAGTCCAAGCAATGGGTGGAGCATTGGGGACAGGTCCAGTGGGGGACAGAGGCTTTGGGGACGATCTCAGCAGGGGGAGGGGTTTGGGGACGGGCCTGGTGGGAGATGGGGGCTTTGGGGATGGGCCTGGTGGGTGACAGGGGACAGTATTGGGGATGGAGCCAGAGGAAGGAGACCACCCCTGGAGCTCCAGTTCACCATTGGGTCACTCACCTTGGCCCACGGACGTACTTTGATCTGCGGGGACTTGAATTCGGTGCACTTGGGGTTCATCTCTCGGATCTGCTCCCTGGTTGAGGTCCCCAACACCTATTGGAACAGAAACCACCTTCACTACTGGCTGAAGGTGAGGGGAGCAGGAGGGTGACAAGGGGAGGGGATGCAGTGTATGCGTACCAGGTCAGGGACATGGGACGAGCCCAAGAACTGGGGTGGTGGTGAAGGCTGAAATCTTAGGGGCATTTATGAGGCTCTGAGTCACATGTATGAAAGAAGAATGGAGGGTTATGAGGGAGGAAGGGGTTAGTTATTTTTATTTTGGTAGGAATATATCAGTCGGCACAACATCAAGGGCTGAACTGCTTGTACTGTGCTCTCGTGTTCTATGTTAAAACCTGTCAGTCTTTCAGCAAGCGGAGATGTTGGGTAGGGAACGCTGCCGACTGGCACATTCCAGGCTGCAGGAGTACATGATGAGGAATGGATGGAGACTTGGCGCTGCCAATACGAAGGCACAAAAGGGATGGATCATAACCCTCCCATTACTGGGCACTGAGAGGCTGAGACCAAGGGGAACTCCTCCAACAGCAGAGGGGGCAGTAACCACATGGTATCAAAATGGTGGCAATGAAGATAAACAGAGACGTATACAGCAATGTGCAGTGAAGGGAATATCTGGATTCAACAGGAGGAGGAGAAATGACTTGCAACGGTCTTCCTCTTTGGAAATAATTTCTGAATAATGTCAATTTTGTGGGGTGGGGGGTTAGGGAAGAAAAAAGCCCTACTCAGTCAACTTTGCTTCATGAGATACATTCTCCGATCCAGGAAATCTCTTCTGCACCTGCTCCAAATTACAAGGTCAAATTTATTACCATTGGATAACACAAGTACGACCTGATGAAACAGCGTTCTTGGGATAAACACATGTAAACACACAACCAAGCCCTCACACTAACAGACAAATGATACATGTGCAGCATGTCCAGAAAAATAACTCCATATTGTTGAATAAATAGCAGAGTCGAGGAGTATTTGTATGAGCAGCTCATCAATCGTTCCACGTTCTCCCTGCTTGGAGGAAGAGGCTGTTCCTGGGCCTGGTGGTACAGGCTCTGAAATTCCTGGATCTCTTTCCCAATGGGAATAGCTGGATGATGCTGTTGGCCTGGTGAAGGGGTCCTCGATGATTTAGTCAATGATCATAGTGGATCACATTGATATTTTGGGTGGTGGGGGGCAAGAGGGTGTCCCCAGTGTTGCTCTAGGCCTCTTCAGGTCCCGTGGATTGACCTCTGATCATTTAAAAAATATATTATTTATACATTAAATACACAAACAATTAACACAATTAATAATAATACAAATGAAATACAAATATATGTGGTATATATAAAAGAAAGAATAAAGAAATCCCCCCGTAAACCACCTCATGCACCCTCCATCTGGACATTAGCAAACTGGCCTCTACTCAGCCCCCACGACACAGATATAGGCGACTGAAAGCAGCAAAAGGTGCTCCAATCACTGGTTCTGGGGAGGTGGGGGATCATGCTAACTGGGAATCCACCCTATACACAAGATGGCTGACGAACGTGGTGACCGCACAGAGTCCACGAGGACCAACAACTTTCAACCCAGGGGACAACCCGCACGGAAGGAATCAACAAGGACAGGAATACTGATCAATCGGATGCCGGCGCAATTGTGACATCACTCCTGTCGACAGCAGCGGGGAGAGAATAGAAGTAGAGCTATCAGTGTAATGAAGCATCTTTAACTTTGATTGCTTGAGTGTGTGTCCTCCTTTCCACCCTTCAAAGTAGCGCGAACTCTCCAATTTCACATCGGGAGTCACGTGTCCAGTTTCCTTATATGAAGAATGAGAAGTGCACACATATTGTCAAATTTGTTTCTGGGATGTTTTAACCGGGTGATAGGAGGAAAGTTTGAATATGGATCTCTTTGTCATTGGAAAAAAGGGAGATGACCTTACAACATTATGAGAGGACACAGCAGCAGGGATCGAGAGACGATAATGGAAAGGAGCCGAACACCAAGTGTCACAATTTTCCAATAACCGATCGGCTGCTTAGACTTTAAGAAATGTCTTAAATGAAAATGAAATTTCCTTGGAATTCTCTACCCTATTGAAGGTTCATTTGAAATTGGGATCCATGGACTTGTGATGAGTTTATTGGCGGACACATTCATAGAGGGATCATATGCATTTAACTTAGATGCAGATACTTTGAAAAAATTAACAGACATTAAATTGGAAGCAGTAATAAATTTGGAGAAAAGATTGAGAATAAATAGTCTCCCTTGTAGTTGGGGTACAATGTATTTCTTGAGATCAGAGGAATCTTGGAGCCAAGACAAAATGATCCTATGAAATCTAAGTATTTGATTGAGTTGTTGGGGTAGTTGAAAATGGAAGGGCCGAAGGGTCTCCTGCTCCTTCAACTGCCCGTCTTCTGTCTTGTGATGCTGATTGGGTGCGCCTTTGTGTTCGCTCGCTGATTGGTTGCTTCAGTTGCGCGAGCCAATGGGCTGATTCGGTGAGGCTGCTATTGGATTGGACGCTGAAGTCAGGTTGGATTGATAGGCAGATTCATGGGCTGATTGGCTCGTGCTGTGGGGAGGCAGGATGTTTGCGGTGGCATCATCTGCTCAGGGTCCGTCGCGTCCCCGCTGGCTCAATGGGAAGAAGTTGGCGGCGGTGCCGGGATCCTCTGCCGCACGGTCCAGGGAAAACGGGTGACCAGCAGCCCGCTGGGCCCCACCGGGAGTGGCCGGTAATGGCGGGGTGTTTGGGTGGAACCGAGGCGTCGGTGCGAGGCCTGATGGCGCCAACAGGGCGAGGCTGGAGGCCGTGGGGTAACTTGCAGCGAGAAGGGGTGGAGGGAGGCGATTGGCAAGTCTGGTTGGCACATGCGTGGTGAGTTCGCGCATATGTTGCAGATACGCCTGTGCTGATTATGGGCCAACTGACGATTGGCGCATGCGCACATAAATTAAGATGGCTGCCCCCAGCCAATGGATCCTGAATCACAAAGTCAATCCGTACATTTTGGGTCTTTTGTGCCCTGTGTCTCTGTTCTCGTTTGTCAAATCATTGGATTCTAAAAATAGGCTCTAAGACTTCAGGGCTCCTCGCACAGGGTCAAAATCTTGACTTGCGACCATCGTGGACCCCCTCCCCTCCCCCGACGCGATCATTGTGGGACCTTTGAACTCCACTCCGGTTGCAAGTCGGGGAGGACCTGTCGGGGTCATTGGGTCACTTTGGAAGGGATGCAAAACCAATCCATTTTTATTTGCTTCCCAATGCTCATAGAATGTGTCTGATTTCATCTGTTTTTCCTGTCGTAGCATCACATTCTTCATAAAGTTAGATGTTATTTTTTAAAGTTGTGTCACTTGAACAATAATGCTCCAATCCTTCTGATCCTGACGTACCATTTGTCTAAAATGTAATGATTCACAGTTACTTGTCTGAATGCCTTGAAAAATATAGGGACTTTGGTGTTAACAATACAGAGTAAAGATTTCACCAATCTTTTGAATTTATGATCTCTGGTATTTCCGGTCATGTTTTCTATTTAGGTTGGTGTATCTTGCAGACCTGTTTGGTTGCAGCAAGTAAGAAGTTATCGCCTTGTAGATTCCGCTGCGGCAGTGCTACCAAATAAAGAGATGTCGCCACAAGGTGAGTGTAAAACAAAGACTGGCTTTACTGGTTTAAATTCTCCACGTGTGCTCACTGGTCTGCCTACTTCTGGTGACGTACCCCTGACTTCCAGCAGTGATGTCATTGCATTGTGGCATCACTCTCCAGCTGGCTGGCCGCTACGCGGAAGTCAAGGGCATCTCAGCCCGCACATGGTGCTAGGCCCAGGCTCCTTCTCAGTGGTAAAGGGGACTCTGTGCCATCTTGGACTGTCCAAGTGTTGCAGTGATTTGGCCTTTTTTGCTTGCCCAGTTGCCTGGTGCACTACAATCTCAGCGTTGATAAGGGGGAAATTCTTTCAATGTTTCATTCACTTTTATTACAGAATTCTTCCTAGATTATCTGTGTAACATTGAACGTTATGGGTTTTCATGAACAGGGATCATGATTTTACTCATAATTTGGTGAGCAAATGGATGGGACAGTTTTTGCTAATGCCCCATGGGAATCAAAATAAAAATAAAGTGACAAAATTTGGAAGGTTTGTTGACCCTTCCTTTTAAGCAGGATGTCAGGATAACCTTCATGTTACTTGCTGAATTAAAATGTGATTTGTCAGTTCTTAATGGCAGCTGCCATATTGGCATTGCAAGGAGAGATGGGAAATGGGTCAGGTCCTTGGTGGTCCCAGTAATGCAACGTAGAAAGATGTCGTGGGGCTGAATGTGGTTTAGGGAGGGAGAGGGTATTAATTTTTAGGAAACGTATGTGGCCAGCCACCTATCAATATTTTTTAATCAAATAGAAACTCCTGCTGGTAGAAGCCATTTCCTACTTTGAATAGGCCCAATGTCATTATCCAAGCAAATATTGTTAAGAGCCCAAAGGATCCCAAAACCCAGCAGCAAGAGACCTTCACCAAGACAAGTGGTTTTTAAAACAGAAGTTATTTTTAATCAAATTTAATCATGAAAATAGAATCAAACTTTAACTCTATACTTAACAAACCCAAAATAACCCCCATTTAATTCTAAGTGAACATGTTTGTAATGTGTTTAAAGTTAAGAAAAGTTATTTGGTTCACAGTTCAATCTTACTTCGCCTTCTTCCAAGTTCTCCGGATGCAGGCAATTCTGCTGTGCACAGAGTGGAATATGTATAAATTTCACCAGGATTTGGTGCTCAAAAGGTAAATGTTTACCGCTCAGGATAGTTCTTGTTGGGTTTTTAGAGAGAGATTTGTTGTTCCAGGATTTCCACAACTGAGGTACCACCATTAGTCACCTCAATGTCTCACTGATGAACCTTGCCCCGTTAGGGTTTTCCAGATGGTAACTTCTTTCTACAAGCTACTACAGAGTTCCATTCCTCTTATTCCAAACAACAGGAGTTCTTTCTTCTGCTTAACCTAGTGTTAGATAAACAAAACCGAGAAGTGACTTTCCTGGAAGCACCCTGCAGAAAGGTACTTGAAGCAATCCTGGCTCCATTTCCAAACAATGTTCATTCATTCTATGACATCAGTTTGATTAACACCTACTTGTGAATGTGCAGAACATTCTCCAGAGATCTTCAATATTTCTTCAGTTTTTCAAATAAGATGTTTTAAAATGTATGTAACCTACTCTAAATCTTACCAAAATCCCAAATATTACCAAATTCTTCAAATATATTTATACATTACAATATCACGTAAGGAGCATTTAAGAGACTCTTAGACAGGCATACATGGGTGAAAGAAAAACAGGGTTGTAGCGGACGCACAGCGCGATATTACAAAATACCACCATCAGTTCATAGAGTTACCTGACACGTCGTGGGCTAACAGTGCTGGGCACCAAAGTACAGTGAGTGGATCAGATGAAGCCCCTGCCTAAAGGCACTGGGCACTAATGGCTCGTAGCTTTAACCTGCTGGTCCTGTGGACCGGAAGGTGTTCACTAATATTTTCATTGACAGGCAAGAAACACAAGTTCTGTGTATGTCTGCAATAAACCAGTCTTGAGTTGACAACCTTTGTATGTGTTTGCCTTTATTTAGTAGCATCTACCGCAGTAGCCGCTACAGGGTTTTTTTTTGTTAGAAATATCTAGATCAGCACATCGTGGGCCAAAGGGCTTGTACCGTGCTGTAATATTCTGTTATTTCTGTTATTGCTTGACTTTGAATATCTATTGTAAGCTCTGTGAGACTTCAATAATGTAGCAAATTTGCACAACAACATTGCAGTCAGGAGTTTGTATCTCCTGGTTGACGAGATTTTCTCTTTTTTACACAATGCTTTATAGTTCTGGTCAGTAAGAAAAGAAATATTGTGTATGTTGAATATGTCTTTATGTCTGAAAGTAACACTGGAAAAGAGTCAGTAACACCAAGGTAAATAGCACCCTTTAGCGGCTGGTGAAGTTTCCTGATGGGCACAAGTTATCACTCAGTGGCAACAGTGATGTGAAAATGTGGGTAAATTATTTTGTATATGATTTATACATGTTAAAATTAGCTGTTTTCTGTTCCAATTTCAGGTAGGTGTGGTTGCAAAGTGGGTAAGGATAGAAAATACTTGGGGATCAAAAACTGGGGCTTGCATTTGATGGTGTGAAAGTCAAAATGGAAACTCAGAATAAGGCTAATCTGATTAAGCAAGTGAATGGCTCTCATACTTCCACCAGAAGTTAATCTAGAATTGAATTTTGAGTCTTTTACGGTGGGTATCTTCAAAGTCTGTTGATTGCAAGACTAAATTAAGAGCCCTTTTGCCCTTGGCTGTGCTGAAAGATTGTTTTGTTTATTAACTAAATCTTTCTGAGAGGGAGAATAGAGTGAAGCTGCTTTCCTACTCATTGGTGATGAATCTTACAGTAAGGTCTTTCAAATAATTACAGATTTCTAATTCCTCCCTGTCCTCGGACATTTTCTCCTGCAATCTAGATCAGTTACCACCATCCAGGGATTCTCATGCAGGGTGATGTTTCACGATCACCTCCTCCAACCATGTCCTTGCATTCTGTAGCAGGAAACCCAATGCAGAGTAAATGACAGATAGGCTGAGCACCTCCACTTGGATCACAATGGCCCTCGTGGATCATGGTCACAAGATGTTTTAAGTTCCATTCCATTCCCACACTGACCTTTGTCTTCTGCCTCCTCCATTGTCAGGGTGAGGTCAAATCCAGAGGAACCATCTCTTATTGCATTTGTGAATCGATGGTATGAATATGGAATTTTCCAGGTTCATGTAACCTGCCTACACCCCCACCCCCAAATGTTTCTCTCTCTCCTGTTGATTCACCCAGTTCCCCTTGTATTTTCCTTTCCAAACCAGATGACTTATAAATGTGGGCAGAGGAATGGCAGATGGAGTTTAATCTGGACAAGTGTCTTGCACTTTGAGAGGACTTTTAGTAGTGTTGCAATGAGGGATCTTGGGGTGCAAGCGCGAGCTCCTTGAAAGTGGCAACACAAGTGTAGGGTGTTAAAGAAATTATTCTTCATTGAGCAGGACATGATGTATAAATGTGATTAGGCCACATTTTGAGTGTTTTCTGCAATTCTAGTTGCTGCATGACAAAAGGAGTTTATCAGGGGGTTGCTTGGGATAGAGCATTGGCTCTGAGGAGAGATTGGACAAATTTGGATAGATTTCTCTGGAGGATTGGAAGCTGAGTGATGGCCTGGTTGAAATTTATCCAATTATTGTAGTCCTGGAGAAGATAGATTTCTTCTTCCCCCGACCCCGTGGGAGATGTAAAAATACTACGATGCCTATATTGAACATGAGAGGGGAAAAAGGAGAGAAGTGAGGCAGGTTTTTGCACAGTGCGGTGGGGGTCTGGCCCACGCTGCCAGGATAGTGGTGAAATCGCCACGATTTAAGAAGCATTTGGTTGGGCACATGAACAAGAGGGAATGGGCGATGTGTTTGGACCATGTGCTGACAGATGGGATTAATTTAAATGAGCATCATGGTCACCACAGACATTGTTCACCAAATGGCCTATTCCTGGGCTGCTCTGTTGGGTGATGATTCATCTCTCTTCAAGGATTGTTGCCAATGGGCAGTAAACTTTTCACAGAGGTCTATCTCCAATGAATATATTTAGAACATTTCCGTGAGTTAATTCCCTGTAGAAACACCAGTTTATCATTCAAGCTGTGTAGCCACAGCAATAATGCAAAGTTTGAAGGCCATCATTACTGAATCCATTTTAATCAGCCTTCACCTTGTACAATGTTCAGTTGAGACAACAAAATCAAAATGCAACTTTTAACCTCTAAGAAAGATGAGTAATCCTCTGTACCACAGAATTATTGCTGAAAAAATATTTGGAAACTTTTGAGAATTCAGCTTTCAAAGAGGTGATGAAGAGGAACCACAACAACATTTTTAAAAATTAAACCCAGAACATTTATTAGAAGATGTTTATCACAATAAACATGTTCAGATTCAGTGATGATCGATTCTAGAATGGCATGTGGCAGTAATAAAAGGAATGCAGGATAGATATATTCCAAGGAAAAATAAAGATTTGGATAGTGGTTTAAATGATTTTGTGGCCAAATTTGCGGAGGTCACCAAGATAGGGGACAGAGTAGGAAATGTAGAAACCGTAAATTAGCAGAAGGATATAAACAGATTAGAAAACTGGGCAAAATGATGGCAGATGAGATTTAACACCGAGAAATGTACAGTTGTACATTTTGGCAGTGGAAATAAACAGGAAGCATACTATTTGGATGGGATGAAAATTCAGACCTTGGATGTGGAAAGGGACCTGGGTGTCCTTGTGCAAGGACACCTAAAAGTTAATGACCAGGTGAAATTGGTTATGAAGAAAGCGAATGCTATGTTGGCATTCATTTCACGAGAAATGGTGTACAAGCGTAAAGAGGTGTTAATGAGGCTCTATGAGGCACTGGTGAGACCTCATTTCAAGCACTTGGTGCAGTTTTGGGCCCCCTATCTGAGAAAGGATGTGATGTTTTTGGAGAGGGCGCAGAGGAGAATGACGAGGATGATTCCCAGAATGCAAAATATAATGTACGAGGAGTGTTTGACAGCTCTTGGGTTGTAATCATTGGGGTATCGGAAATTAAAGAAGAAAGCTCATGGAGACATTTTGTATTTTGAAAGATTTAGATAGGGTGGATGCGGGTAAGATGTTTCCCTTGGTGGGTGAATTGAGGACAAGAAAATTAGAGGTTATCCATCCAAAATAGAGATTGGGAAGAAATTCTTTCACCAGAGTGTCTTGGAGCTGTGGAACTTACTGCCTAATACAGCAGTGGAAGCCAGATCACTGGGAGTATTTAAACAAGAAATAGACAAGTATCTCGTTAGTGAGGGCATGAAGGGATATGGGGAAAAGGCTGGAAATTGGAAGTAGTGAAGAGTAGCTCAGTGTGTATTTACGGAGCAGACTTAATGGGCCTGGTGGCCTGGTTCTGTTGTTTTGTCTTGTGATGTTGTTCTCATTTGAGAGAGATTATCGAAGGCAACTGAGAAAAATGGAAACATTCGAGGCAATTGTTGGACTAGGTTATTTGTTTGCCATCTCTATGTAAAACTCCAAAATTATCTGTCACTTTGGATCAGTGCCGTTTCCTCCAATCCCTGAGGAACATAGTCTTTCTAATATGTCATGTGTTCTTTCAGCCACAAATGATTCTCTTTTTCAAACATGGGCACAGGTTACTCATGCTTCATTTCAGTCTTGCAATCTTTTTGGGTGGTTTTTCATTTGTAAATGTGGCAAATTCCATTTTGGGAGTGGATTTCTTGTCACATTTTTCTATGATGTATTTGAAAAAAACGTTGTGTGGACTGCAGCTCTTGAATGCAAGTGAGCTGCATTTGTTATCCTTCCAATGCCATCTGCTGCCTGACAAGCCTTCAACCTGATTCCTGCCCTTTCCAAGCCTTGCTCGTATTTTCCTCGCCTTGTGACCCCATCGTAATGGTGTACAGACATGCAATAAGCCACCATATAAAGGCAGGGTCTGAGACGCAGGCTCGTAATAACCCCAGATTATCTTAAAATCGCAAGATTGGATTGGCAAGAGTTGGGCGTAGTCCACAGATCTGACAGCTGCTGGGCTTCACGGTTGCATATGGTTTTGAAAAAAACTAGGGATTTGCGGCCTTGCAGAGATGATCTTCCCCTGAACAATTCCACCGTGCTTGACTGATACAATATTCCAAATTTACAAGACCTCTCAGCAAACCTCCACGGCAAATATGCATTTGCTAAAATAGATCTAGAACGTGCTTACTATTAGATTCCATTTGAGTCTCCGGATGTCACGAAGACAGCAGTATGCTCCCATTCGGCATGTGTGAGTTTCTGAGAATACCATTCGGTCTATGGAATGCAGCTCAGACATTCCAGTGGTTCATGGACCACGAACTCACTGGCCTTGGGTTTTTTTGGTGCTTGTGTTGATCGAGGAGATTCTGGTTGTAAGTGTGGATGAAGAGGAGCACAAGAGCCACCTTATCTCATTGTTTCCGAGGCTTGAGGAATGTGGCATCGTGATCAATCCCAGGAAAGTGTTTCTGGTGCTTCTGATCTTGTATTTTTGGAACCTAGAGTTATGCAACATGGTATTTTGCCTGATGAATGGGAAGTGCGTGAATTTTGAGAATTTCCTCCCCCCGTTAAGGTTGGCCAGTTGTGATGGTTTTTAGGTATGAGGAATTTTTATTGCTGTTTCCTGGTGAATGCCACAGCATCTCTATTTCCTCTTGCTGAATGACTCAAAGGATCTGATGTCTGTTTCAAAAAGACCTTAACTTTGAAAGACGATGCCGTGTATGCTTTCCATGATGTGAACACTGTTCTTACAAATGCCACTAAAGGTGTACATCAAATGCCCAAGGCCTTGCTCTCTTACCACAGATGCATCTGTCAGTGCTGTGGGACCAGTGTTCGAACAACGAGTCTGTGGGCAATTGGAAACTTTGGCATTTTTTGTTCCAGCCAAGTGGTCACCAGCTCAGGACATTTGGCAATAACTCTTATCTATCTATCTCGCAGTGAAACATTTCAGTTTAAAAAAATATATTTATAGTTTTATATACAGTTCAATATAATAATAGAATCATATCCAAATGATACTTACAATGATCAAAATAGAATAAAAAAATAAATGTTGTACTGTACATAAAAGTGAGAAGAGAAAAAAGTATAAAAGATAACAAATGCAGATCTAGGTGCAAAGCTCCTGTGATAACTATTCCCTCCCAAAAGGAAAGGCAGGATATTAATAAAATAGTAGAATTAAACCAACATGATAAGGTTCAACCATTAAGATTAAAGAAAAGTGGTGGTGGGGTGGAGAAGTGAATACATTAGATATCCCAACCCATATCTAAATCTGGTTTCCATATTTTGAAGTATGTATCATACCCAGTTCTAATATTATAAGTCACATTTGCTAAGGGAATACAATTTTGCATTTCCCCACAATCAATTTTAAGCTGGGATTCAGATCTAAAACATGAATTTGAAAAATTAGGAATAAATTAATTGATGTGGCATTAAATATAATTGATGAATAAGTTATAATTAACTATTCCATCAAAAACATTAATTACTGTGCCAATAAATGTCAGACCAGCAAAAAGGGTCAATTTCAGTTCCCAAATCCAATTCCCATCTTTCTTTTAATTTATTCAAGTCTGGGTTTGGAGATAACTGTTGAACTAGAAGATATAATTTGGAAATGTTTCTTTGTAATTCCCTCATGAATCCCAATTTCCAATCCAATATTTCAGCTTTTTTACTGGAAGGTCATCCTTTGACCATTTGTACAGACCACCAGCCTCTTATGCATACTGTATCTCTACCTGCCAAGGGAGATTTGGCACTTGCACTTCATCCTTCAATTTTCATCGGACACACATGACATCTGAGAGAAAGCGAATGCTGTGATTGGTGCCCAATCCAGGTGCGACATTACATTCAACTACTGACATCAATTTCAATGCCATGGCTCATGCACGGTGCACTGATCCCGATTTCATCCGGTGTAACCAAATCTGGTCTCCATCTTCAAGATGTGACCCTGGATGAATCGGCTGAAAAGTTGGTCTGATTTTTTTTTTACCCCAAAAGGAAGGACTAGGCTGTTTGTGTGGGCGGCTATGAGGCAGGAGATTTTCTCTTCACAATCTATCTCTTCCTGGTAGAAGAGCATCAATCAAACTGGTGAAGGAACATCTTACCTGGCTTCGTGTTAAACAGAATGTTGGATTATGGGCAAGGACTTGCTTGCTGGGTCAACGCCCTAAAGTCTCCAGGCACATGAAATTCAAGCTGGGGCATTTTGTTGTTTTGGATTCCTATTTCCAGCACGTGCACCTTGTGGCTTGGAAGGTCCACTTCCGCCATCTCGGCAATGTACTTCTCTGCTCACGGGTGAGGACAGGACTACCAGGTGGAAGGATGAAATTCCTATCATCGGCATCTCTGCAGACAATTGCTAGGGCTTTTGTGGATCATTGGATTCCACCTTTTGGTGTTCTGGGCACTATTACAACAGATCGAGGGTCTCAGTTCAAGTCAGCATTGGTCCGAGCTCTCATTGATCCTCTGGGCACTACCTGAATTATGGCTAAGCATTTCAGGGCCAACAGCGTCTTTGAGCATTTTCATTGACAATCGAAAGCACCATTGACAGCAGGTGGCAAATCATCGACATGGAGCGAACGTTTGCCCATGGTTCTCCTTTGCGTGACTACAGCTCTTAGGGCAGATCATGGATGTTTAGTGGCTCTATGCTGACCTTGCCAGGTGAGTTTGTGAATCTGAGTCCAGACACAGTGCTCCATGAACAGGTCAGTTATCTTGACCGTCTTCGAGAAAATGATAAAACTCTGACGTTCTCCTATGTGGCAGCATCATCTCCAGTGGATGTGCCAAATGATTGACAACAGTGTTCTCGTGTGTTTCTTTGACATGATGTTGTTCGTAAACCACTTTAGCCCATTAACAATGGTTCTTTCCAGGTCTTATGGTACCATCCATAGTGTTTTGTTATTGACAGGAATGGAAAAGTAACACTGTTTCCATCAACAGGTTGAAGCCAGTGTATTTCGAATGTCCACATTCTGCATCAGGGCCAGAGCGAAAGGACCAGTCATACCCCTGCATTGCCTGTCTTGCAGTATCATACGAGATCAGGCTGAACTGTCAACCTTCCAGACCGCTACACTGGGGACAGTTCCATCCAGTCGCCTCCTTGCATGGCTCGGAGGCTGGAGGTGGGGGTGGGGGGAGGGGGCTGTCACGGTGATGCATCTGCCTGCTTTGGGAACGGTGCCAGTTGCCGCTGATGATGTAATTGAAGCATCGCGCTGGAGGATTAGCCCATGTGCGCGGGTGTGTTAAACATCAGTATATGGGTGATGGATCTCGGATGCAGGAGGAGTAGAGAGAGAGTGTCAGGATCACCATGTGGCACTGATCCAATGAGAGGTTTGGCTGGGTGGTGTTTGGGGAATTGAAGAATGCAATGTTGTGTCTAAGGAGGATTGCCTTCTGGAAGAAACGAGTGAGGGTATTCTTTAATTGTTTGTAAATGGTGGTGTATCAGTGCCATTACAAATCTAACCCTTCCCTACCTCACATTCATTACCCTCTATTATTTTTCCATCCATGTATCTTAGAGTGTTTTGAATGTCCTTATTGTACCAGCCCCGATCTCCACCCCAGCAATGCATCCCAGACACTCACTGCTCTGTAATTTTTTTTAAGCTTGTTTAGACGATCAAATCAAAAGATGAATGAAGTTCTACTGCAACATCTTGTGATCTCATCATCATTTCTTTGCAGATTATGGGCAAATTGAGAGAAAAAATGTTTGTCTTAAATAGACACTATGCAGGAGAGGGAGAAGGGTGGATCCCTTATTATATCTGCTGTGCAAATACTGCGAGCTGCATTGTTACACCTCTTAACAACACATGTAACACCTCATCATCAGATGTTGAAGAATACTGGGGAATATTAATGATCTAAAATGCCCAAAGTGGAGAAGCAGGTCGAGATGAATGCGTTGTATTCCCAAATCGGAATGCACTTTGGAAGGCATCATTGGGTTTTAGTGACTTGCTCGTGAATCGGAATTTCTCTCACATGGATTCGTGCTCCTGAGACCATTCTCTTGCTTCCATTTCAATAAAGTGGCTACTTTCCCTTCCTGGCTCCCATGCAAGCTCGCTGTGGCTTCTTTTGTATTGACTGTCATTATGTTGTTGCAAAGTACTGTCCATCCATATTTTCTCAAAATCTGGACCAATCCGTACCAACTCATGAAATATTGATGCTCTCCATTTATTGACTTTCTTGATTTGAGTTTCTTCCCATCCAACGTGGTTTGACAGTGGATGGCACAATCGCAACTCTGTTGCGCTGCCATTGATAGGGATGGGGTTCAAATCCTGCTCTCTCTGTGAGGAGTTTCTATGTTCTCCCTGTGTGTGCTTAGGTTTTCCCCGGGGTGGGGGAGGGGGTCCAGATTTTTCCCACTGTTCAAAAAGTGTGGGGGTGTTGAAGGTGAATTGGGAGGCACAGGCTTGTGGGCCTAAAGGGTCTGTTACTGAGCTGTAACGAATCTTAAAGTATCGCATTGACTCTGATATGTCACTAATGTAAATCTTGGTAGTAATGGTGTGTATGATTCTGCTTTGTCTTGATCTCTGCGGCTATTGGCCTCGCCTCTCATGTGGAACCCTATAACTTGGGTGTTTTGGAATTACCTCGTTATGAGGAGTATATCAGAATGAATAGCTTCACTAATTGCTCACCATGTTAATGTTTAATGTCCATCTATCCTTGTCTGCTAAGTCTGGACTGGAAAATTGTAAATGTTACTCCACTCTTTAAGAAGGAAGAGAGGCAAAAGACTGTAAATTTTAGACCATGTCTTCACATAAAAAAAATTATTATGAAAATTATGTTATCTTTTCCAAACAAATACAAGCTTTCATTTTGCCAACAATTCATATTTAAATCCACATCATTTTTCCACGTAATAACAATACATTCCCCAACCAATGCTAATGCGAACCGAATAAACTCAATTAGAGATTTATCCATTCTTAAACCCATTGTTAAAGTTGGAATATACCCCATTTAAAAAAAGCAGTAGATCTAACATTAAAGTAGTCTCTAATAAATCCACCTTAAACTGTTTCATTTTTATCCAAAAAGATTTACTTTATCACACAACCAGACAGAATTGAAAAAAAAAAGTACCAATTTGAGTCCCACAATGAATACATATATCTGAATGACTAAATACATATCTTTTAAACTTTTCTGGTGTTTAATTCAACTGATGTAGAAAATTGTAGTTCACCAAATTTAGTCACACTATCTTCACACATAGTAGTCCATCCTTCTTGGGACAATTCTAAGGATAAATCTTTGTCCCCTTTAAGCTTTGATTTATCTCAATCCAGTTTAGCCATTTTCTCTTGCAACAAAGAATACATTTCTGAAATAAATCCCTTTTAAATTTAGTTAACTTAGGCATGTTCGATTCCCGCCCAAAACTCTTCACTACTGGAGCATGTACTTGAAAATATGCAAGCAAAGAATTTAACAGTACCTCAATTTTTTCCTGAAGCCTAACATAAGAAAAAAATATCCCATCTTCAAAACAATCTGCTTACACTTGAATACATTTCATCTGGCAAATCTTTAAATACTGAGATTATTCATCGAGAAGGAGATGTATTTATCCTGATATCATGGAATTTGTAATGAAACCTTATCTCCAGTTCCTATTGACAGATTTCTTTTATACCAAGTATCACATAAATGTCATAATACTGGCACATTATAATAAAGCAAAAGACGAGGAGTCCATCTAAATATACATTGATGTATAATAGAATGAGAAATCTGTGATAATAACATTTTAGCCCAGTGTGGAGGTTAATTAACATTGAACATCCTATTAATAAATTTTAACTGATAATAAACTAATAATTTAATGAATAATTCTGAAAATGAGGCCATTGTCGTCCCTAATGCATATTTCCATGTTAATGTTTTCAACAATACTCTAGCCAATGAACCTTTCTATAAAAATAGTCTGATTGCCGCATAACTCTTTAAAAAAATATGTTTGGACACGAACATGGAAGTGATTGAAAAAGATATTGAATTCAAGGAAAAATATTCATTTTTAATACAATTCACATGTGCCATTCATGTCAAAGGAAGATCTTTCCATTTAATTAAATCAGCTTTAATTTTATCAATAGAGAAACATAGTTAAACTTACACATAAACCACATCAACCATTACCTTTAAATATTTAATTATCTTAGTCCATCTAAGCTGTGTAATCTGTTTACAAGCAGGATAATCTTCCTGTGTAATTGGTAATATGTTCCTCTTATCCCAATTAACCTTATAACCAGACATTTCTCCATATTGTACCAAACAGGTTTGCAGATGTCATAACGATTACTGAGGATTTGTTAAATATATTGGTACAAAGGAACTTTATATTCTCTTCATTTATTTTAATCCCACTAATTTTATCATTTTGTCTTATAGCTTGGGCTAGCAGTTCTATCACCAAGGTTGACAAAGGACAAACTTCCCTTGTGGAGCGTGTTAAATTAAACATATCTGAAATTTGTCCATTTGTCACCATCCTCGCCAAAGGATTTTTATACAAGGCTTTAACTCAACCAGTTAAAAAAGGTCCAAACTTAAATCTTCAAGTACTTTAAATAAAAAGTACCTTTCAACTCGATCAAAGGCTTTTTCTGCATCTAATGCCACGATCATTGATTGATTCAAACAATGTCTTGACACATGAATCAACATCAACAGTCTAACAATATTTTCAGAAGAAAATCTATTCTTAATGAAACCTGCTTGATCAACATGTATTAAACATGGTAAATACTTCACAAGTCTATTAGCTACTAACTTATAATCTACATTTAATAAAGATATTGGTCGATATGAGGTAACATTCAATGGGGCTCTTCCTTTTTTGCAATAACTAATTCTAGCTCTAGAAAAGGATTCTGGAAATGCTTTTGCTCTTCTGTAGCTTGTTTAAGAACATCCATCAAAACAGGAGACAAGACTTCATAAAATTCTTTATAAAACCCTCCTGTAAACCCATCTTCTCCAGGTGATATTCAATATAGCTTCTTCAATTTCTAAATCACTGAAAGGAACTTCCAATTCTGTCCTATCTTTATCGTCCAAAACCGATAACTCCAAAGTACCTAAAAAAGACTCAACACGTTCCTCATCCTGACTTACATCAAAAGGATATAAATTCTGGTAAAATGAGTGAAATTCATCATTCATTTCCTGAGGTTTAAAAGTAACTCCTGAATTATTTCTTATCGCATTTATTGTCCTTGATGCCTGTTCAGTCTTTAATTGCCGAGCGAAAACCTTATACACTCTTTCTCCTTACTCATAGTAACACAATTTGGATCATTGTATTAATTTTTCATATTAATATGTTTGCATTATATTATAACAGTTTCAACTGAATCAAAAAAGTCTTTTTATCCACAGTCGAATTTCGTTGGAATTCCTTTTCTAACATTGTTATTTCCTTCTCCAAATTTTGCCTCTCTGCCAAATGCTGCGTCTTAATTCTTGTAGAATAATTGATTATCAGACATCTTAAATAAGTTTTTGAAGCATCCCACAAAACAAATTTACTTTGTACTGAATATGTATTAATTGGCAAATAAGACTGAATATGGTCTTTGATATAACTTAGAAATTTTGGTTGCTTAAATAACATCCCATTAAATCTTCAGCGATAAGGGGTGTCTACATTATGCAAACCAGAACATGTGCTGGTGCACAATCCTTTATCCAGAACCCTTGGCGGGGGGGGGGGGGTCATTGTGTTCTGAATTTCAGATTTTTCTGGATTTCGGAAAGCCAGATTTAAGCCCACCCGAATCATGCTGCTGTATCCACCCTCACTCCCTTCCAGTCACGCTGCCATTTTCCCCCCACCCCTCTCCCACCTTCCTCGTGCTGCCATCTCTCTCCCCACTTTGGAACTTTCTGGATTTTAGATGTCCGGATAAAGGATTGTGTACTTCTACTTAACAATGAGGAATGATCAGACAATTCCTACTCTTATACACTGCATGTATAAATCTACCCTGTAATTGTACTAACATTAAGCAAAAGTCAATTCTCAAAAAATAATCATGTCTGGGTGAATAAAAAGAAAAGTCTTTTTCTGTCAGTATTAACTTCCTCTAGATTTCCAACAAATTCAAATCTTTCATTGAGTCTAACATCCATTTTGCCATTTTGGTTCTTTGTAAAGTTTTTGGAAATTTATCCAACACACAATTAAAATCCCCACCAACCAAAATATTTTCATTAGCTTGACCCAGATTCCAAAAAGTTTCAGAAATAGCGTCTTCATCATTTTCATTGGGTGGATAAACATTCATCAAAGTCCATGCTTCAGCAACAAATTTACAATTCACCAACAGCTCTCTACCCAATGTGGCAGAGAATGATTCCAACTGAAATAGTATCTTCTTCTGAACCAAAGTAGCAACTCACCTCGAGCTTTCGAATTAAATGGAGATGCAAAAACATGTCCGACCCAATCTCCTTTCAATTTCGTGTTCTTTCTCAGACAAATGAGTTTCTTGCAAAAAGGCAAGATCAACTGTCATTTTCTTTATATATGCCAATATTCCCTTCCTTTTCATTGAATTTTTAAGTCATTTAACATTAAAGGTCACAAAATTTAAATGAGCCATAACTTAATTTCCTCCTCAGATTGACACTTCACACAGCAATTACAATTAGATATAAATTTTTTTAAAAACCCAAACCCCCCTTTCAAACAATAAGAAACCTCTGTAAAAAATGTAAAAACCTAAGAGCCTAAGAGTCGGACCCCCCCTCTGTGGACCAGGTGCAGTCAATACCGCAAGTGGCAGATGGCTTTAGAAGTAGTAGAGTCAACCACCACCCCCCAACCGAACATTAAAACCCATCAGTCATCCCAGTGATAACACCCACATTGAGCTTGAGCTTCATCTTCAATATCGCTCACCAATTCTGATTCCAACTTCTTTTTCCCGTTCCCTTCCCAATCTCATCCTCGGACATTTTCCCCATCGATTCTTTCAAATCTTGGAAGGAATTTGCAAAAGATAATGCACCATAAGGACTCTCAAAACATTGAGACTGATCTCGCCCATAAATCACCTTAAATATCGTCGGATACCGAAAAGTAAACTTATACCCTTTCTTCCACAGAACTGCTTTGACCAGATTAAACTCTCCATCACTTAATAATCTCCTGACTTAAATTAGCATAAAATAAAACCCTATTGCCTTGATACATCGTAGGGCTTTGATCAAGGCGAGCTTTCTGATCCGCAAGCCGCAATATAATTTCTCTATCCTGATATCACAAACATCTTAATAGAACCGCTCTTGACATTTGACACAGAAAAGGTTTTCTTCTTCACACCCTATCTAAAAAGACTCGACTCCCAACAACTCTGCAATCCATTTACAAAAATAATTTTACAGGATCTGAGCCATCAATATCTTCCGGCAGAACAACTATCTTAATATTATTAGACAACTTTGATTTTCTAATGAATCAATGTTTTTTAACAAATCTCTCTTCTGTAAACAAATCCTCAATATAATCCATTCTCTCTGCATAATGTTCCACAAGGTCCTTACAGTCAATAAAAATGTCTTCTATCTTCTGCAATTGATCTTGTCCAGTATCCATTGCAGTTAAACTCTTATTAATATCAACTTGAATAAATGTAATTTCTTCACACATACCAGCCATTATTTCCTTTATACCAGCAAATTGATCATTTAAAGTTTCAAAATTTTAGGTCATAAAAGACATAATCTTTTCATTTGGTTGGATCAGTTCTGTAGACATGAAGTTGACTTCCATCCCTGTTGCAGGGGCCTTGAAGACTGGGGAAGGTGTCTGTGGTGAACCAACAGCTTTCATTGGAGAAGGAGATGTTCTTAAAGTCTTAGGCCACCCTTCAATGAGTCCAACTGCAGCAAGTAGTCATTCTTGTTCTTCTTCGCCTCGAACTTCTGAGTTGTTCTCCTTCACCTCATACCTGGCAGCCCTACTGCGGATCTGATCCAGAATTTCCTGCATGTGAGAACATACATCCATACTGAGAAGCTCAGTAGCACGCAGGGGAGTATCTCCAGATGGGCCGCTGCATACTGTCAGTCACCTTCCTGCTAACTTGTGCTCGCATTTGGACACCCACCCCCCACTCTCCTTAGTCAAGCCAGGCTCGGGTC
This sequence comes from Narcine bancroftii, assembly GCF_036971445.1. Taxonomy (NCBI): domain Eukaryota; kingdom Metazoa; phylum Chordata; class Chondrichthyes; order Torpediniformes; family Narcinidae; genus Narcine; species Narcine bancroftii. The sequence continues at coordinate 51,560,027 of NC_091479.1, read as the reverse complement.
AGATACCACGCTCGCACTCCTCCTGGCCTGCCGCCAGGCCAAAGATCTTGGCGACATCTTGCGTCTCTGGAGGTGCAGAGGATGCGGACGTTTCTTCCAGCTTCTCCCGAGTTCTAAGTTGAGGATTCTGATCTATATATAACTGTTGCTGAGGTTTCTTCTGGAAGGTCAGCCTTGCTTCTTCTGCACTTTTCACAGGTTGAAAACCTAGGTTTTTTCAAAGTTGCTTGTAATGAAATGTTTTATGTACTGACCAGTACTGGCATGGGCTGCTCACCCTCCCCAACCCACGCCGCACCTGATGTCATCCTCACCTGGACTCCTCCCCTGTGACCCAGGGCATAAAGATCGAGTCACCTCTTCCTTCCCTTCACTTCCCTCACTTGGACGCGGGCCTTCAGTCCTGTGTGTAATAAAGCCTATCGTTCCCCTCAGTCTTTGTCTCTGTGATTATTGGGGCAACTGGTCGTGCCCAACACTATTTTTTTCCCTTCTTCATTTCCAGTATCCTACAGTAGAAAATGATTGTTCAAAACATTGATAAAGTCAAAAAAGTCACTACAATTCGAGTATTGAACAGTTCAGTCAGGGTGAGGTGTCTTCTCACGTCTTTTATTGATGCCATCTTTCCACGACACCCCCCCCCACCTCCCCTCAGTTGACTCCTTGAACACCATCCAATTGATGGACTCGAGGCAGCCCTGCAGCTGTCTTCCCTCCTGTGACCACCTTCTGGTTGTCCTGAACTCATAAGTGTTATGAGCAATTTTAGGCCCCATTTCTAAGAGAGGATGTGATGGACCAGAGGTGGTTTACAAGAATGATCCTGGGGAAGAGCGGAATAATGCTTGAGGAACATTTGATGGTTCTGGGCCTGTACTCGCCCGAGCTTAGAAGGATGAGGCAGGACCTCATTGAAATCTGATGAATAGTGAAAGGGTTGGATAGAGAGGATTTTGCCAGTACTGGGAGAGTTTAGGACCAGTGGGAACAACCTCAGAATAAAAGGATGTCTGCTTAACACGGAGATGGAGAAACCTTTTCATCAAAAACAGTGATTTTCAAACTCCTCCTCCACACCCCCACCCCCACCCCCCAGATCATATTCCACTTAATCCCTTTGCCAGAAGTGCTCTGTTAATAAGGGATTACTTAAGGAGGAATGTAATTGAAAAGAAAAATTTCAAAAACCACTTTTTTAATCGTACCTCATTGACTTGTTCTGTGCGTGGTTTCATAACTCCTGAGGAAATGGGCCAATGACAATTTTTCTCAAGCAAAATTTTCCTTCACAATTGGGTCCACTGCAGTCTTTCTCAGCCTTTTTTCCCATTCATATGCTACTTTAAGCAATCTCCTACTCATTTTTTGACACTCCAAGGAATAAAGTCCCAACCTGTTCAACCTTTCCCTGTAGCTCAACTCCTGAAGACCTGGCAGCTTCTTAGTAAATCTTCTCTGCACTCTTTCAATCTTACTAATACCCTTCCTGTAGCTAGGTGACCAGAACTCCACACAATACTCCAAATTCAGCCTCACCATCATCTTATCCAACCTCACCATAACTTCCCAACTCCTATTTTCAATATGTTAATTAATGAAGGCCAAGATGACAAAAGCTGTCTTTTGAACCCTGTCGTCCTGTGACACCACTTTCATGGAATTATGTAACTGTGTTTTATCTCTTGCTGCCGATTTCTATAACTGGGCTGTTCAATTTCGTAATGTTGGCTTATGAACTATTTTATTGTGCCCCTTGATCTAGAGAGTTCTGGCAGAGCAAAGCAATTTTGTTTTCTTTTGTCAGGTCAAATTTTGTCACATTGATCCAAAAACAAGTATTTTCACCATTCCTTCATTTCAGATTCTCTGCAGCTGTCGTATTGAACCCCACAGTGACGGCATCATGTTCGTCTTGTTTATCCTTTACCCCTCCATCCAGACAGATGTGTTGATCAGCGAGTCGACTCCACTCATCCAGCACCACTGCCATTTCTGCTGCTCGGGTTTTTCATCTCATGTATTCAGTTTGTTATTTCCCCTCTTCTTTTTCACAGCAAATAGAATCAGGTTTATTTGATCATATTTCTGAATCCCAGTGACAGGTTATTGACCTGATGGTTTTAACTCCGATTATTTTTCCAGTAGATGATCTGCTGAGTATTTCCAGCATTGAGATTTTATTTTACTGCCTTGGTGTATTACTGAGTGCTTGAATGGGAGAAGAAATGTGGGTTGGGTTAAGTGGAGATGTTTCGATCATGGAGTGGATTTAGAAAAATAGACGTAAAAGGGGAGGGTGCATGGAAATAGTTAATTCATCTTTTCAAATTGTTTTTTGAGCTATGAGTGTTTTCTCCTCTTGCAATTTTGGTAGTTCAATTTTAGCGAGAAACTCATCTATTTTGTCTTCTTTCCCTTCAATCTCAGTTCGGTATAATTGGTCCTAGAATTCCTTAAAGTTTTCATTGATCTCTGTTGGGTTTTATGTAATTTGTTTGTCTTTTTTCCTTGATGCCAAAACCGTTCTTTTAGCTTGTTTTGTTTTAAGCTGCCCAGCTAGTATTTTGTGTGTTTTTTTTCTCCTCACTCGTAATACTTCTGCTTTATTTTCATTATGTTCTTCTCCACCTTATACATTTGTAGTGTTTCATATTTTTTTTTGTCTGGCAATTCTCTTCTTTTTGTTGTATCTTCCCTTGACGCTAGATCTTTTTCTGTACTTACTACTTCCCTTTCCAGCTGTTCTATTTCCCAATTGTAGTCCTTTTTCATCTTAGTTACATAACTTATTATCTGCCCTCTGATGAAGGCTTTCATTGCATCCCATAATATAAATTTGTCTTTCACTGATTCCATATTTATTTCAAAGTACATTTTAATTTGGCGCTCAATAAATTCTCTAAACCCCTGTCTTTTAAGTAGGATGGAGTTTAATCTCCATCTATATGTTCTTGTTGGGATGTCCTCCAGTTCTATTGCTAATAACAGGGGTGAGCGTTCAGATAACAATCTAGCTTTATATTCCATTATCCTAAATCTCCCTTGGATATGGGCTGACAACAGGAACAGGTCAATCCTTGAGTATGTTTTATGTCTACTCGAATAATGTGAGTATTCCTTCCCCTTTGGGTGTTGCTTCCTCCATAGATCCAAAAGTTGCATTTCCTGCATTGATTTAACCATAAATTTGGCTATTTTGTACTTTCTGCTAGTCTTTTGTCCAGTTTTATCCATCTTTGAATCCAAATTAAGGTTAAAGTCCCCTCCTATCAATATATTCCCCTGTGTTTTTACAATCTTCAAAAAAATATTTTGCATAAACTTTTGATCCTCTTCATTAGGTGCATATATATTGACCAAATTCCAGAGTTCTGAATATATCTGACACTTTATCATTACACATCTCCCTGCTGGATCTATTATTTCCTCCTCTGTTTTGATTGGTACATTTTTATTGATTAATATAGCTACACCTCTGGCTTTTGAATTAATATGATGGTGCTGTTACCTGCCCTACCCACTCTCTCCTTAATCTCTTCTGTTCCACTTCAGTTAGATGTGTTTCCTGCACGAATGCTATATCTATTTTTTCAGTAAATTTAATATCCTCTTCCTTTTGATTTCGTTATGTATTCCATTAATATTTATAGTCATATAGTTCAACATAGCCATCTCATACTTTGTTTAAATCTCATTTCCGATTCCTTACCACCACCTTTTCCCCATTTCCATTTCTCAGTTTTCTTTTTTTGAACGCACTGTATGACAACACTTCTAAAACATAAAATATTTCCACCATTCCCACATCTATAATTCCCTTAACCCCAACTGTCCCCCATCTCTGAGTCACCCCTTGTCCCTTGCTGGGCAACCACAACTTCCCTCTCCATTCAGACTGCGAACCCGTTCGCAAGTGTCAACTGATTTCGCAGTAACTGTTATTCTCTCCCACCCAACCCCCTCCAGCAAAGACTTTTATCTTCACATTATAACAAAGCTCCTACTCGTTTCTTCTCTTTTTCTTTTTATGTTTTATTTATTTATTTGTTAACTCCTCCTCTTTTCTTTCCCCCTACTCCCTGACTTCCCTTTTCTTCCCTCCTTTAGTTCTTACTTATACATTATTTTTACGTCTTTATATATAGTTTATTGTTGTTCTTTGTTCTTGTTACATCTCTTCATCTCTCTGTCTGTCTTGCAGGTGTTCTGCAAATTCTCGTGCATTCTCCAGATCCGAGAACAGTCCGTTTTGCTGCCCCGGGTAACTATTTTAAGCACTGCTGGATATCTTAACATAAATTTAAAGCCTTTCTACCATAGGATCGATTTTGCTGCATTAAACTCCTTCCTCTTCTTTAGGAGCTCCAAACTTAAGTCGGGGTGGAAAAAAAATTGACCTTTGTATTCCAGTGGTTTTTTCTCTTCTCTAATTTTATTCATTGCCTTCTCCAATATATTTTCTCTTGTCATGTGCTTCAGGAATTTTACTAAAATGGATCTTGTTTTTTGTTGTGACTGTGGTTTCGGGGCTAATGTTCTGTGTGCGCTTTCTATTTCCATTCTTTCCTGCATTTCTGGCATTCCCAGGACCTTTGGGATCCATTCTTTTATAAATTCTTTCATATCTTTGCCTTCTTCATCTTCCTTAAGGCCCACTATCTTTATATTGTTTCACCTACTATAGTTTTCCATTATATCCAACTTCTGCGCTAACAACTCCTGTGTTTCTTTAATTTTTTTGTCACTTTCTTCCAATTTTCTTTTTAGGTTGTTCACTTCCATTTTTAACGCCATTACACGTTCTTCCACATTTTCTGATCCTTTCCCTACATCTGTTATGACCAGCTCTATTCTACTCACTTTTTCTTCTGTACTTTTCATTTCACTAAATTCTAGTGTCAGCCATTCTTTTAATGCTTTCATTTGTTCTTGAAAAATAATTTTTCTTTACGTACTCTCCATTCATTTTACCTCCTATTCCTCTGTGCAGAGCTTGGTGTTCTCCTTCTTCTTCTTCTGTGTCTGCTCTTGGGTTTGTGTCTTCTATTTCTCTTCCTTGTATCTGTATCTCTTCGGACTTTCTGGTTGAGCTGCTTGTCTCAGTTTGTTGGGTTTTTTTTCCATGGTTTCTTGATGTTGGTCCTCTTCTTCTGGGCTGTTTATCTGTTGTGTCTCTTGCTTCCTTTTTTCTTTCTCATCCCTCCCTTTCCAGTTGCTTTCTTTATCTTCCAGCTGGGAGCCCTGCTGTCGGGCATCTCACAGCTGTTGGTGCTGTGGAGTTTAACTCCACAGCTGGTCCCCCTCCCGTCAGTATTCTCCTTGTCGTGCGCATCGTGCATGCACGATTCTTCGCATATCCGCAGTGGTGCACCCCTGTTTGGCTCCGTGAGCCATTTTTGCTGTCCCACAGTTGGTGGGTCGCGACCCTGTGGGGTCTCCACTCACCTCGGGGAGCAGGCTCCTCTTTCCACGGTGGGTCCCTGCTTTTTCGTGCAGGTAAGGCCTTCACTTTCTCTTCTGGTGTCTTTATTCTTTTCTTCCTGTTGTTTTGGCTTTTCTTTCTGAGGAGCCATTTTCTCCACACCTTTATTTTTTATTTGTTATGATTTGTGTGTCTGGGGCTGTAATGGAGGATTAAAACCATGTGCACAGATGCTTTTTGCTTATGTGGAACTGACGACATTGGGTCCACACGCAGGTCACCTTACTTTCAGAACTAGCAGATGTAATTAAACTCAGCCATGGGGACTTATCTGAAGATAGACTTTGAAATGGAATTCCACTGTGAGGCCCAGGGAAAGCAGTTGTCAAATGCAACACTCTGAAATTGACGAATTGGTCACAACCTGTCTTGCTCGAGAAGTTTTAATAAGTCTTTGTATCTATGAGATAAACCAGGAAATCATAACATCCTGGTTCCATAATAATTAATCTTCTAAATTGTAGAATATAATGTTCAGTTTTGATTTTGACTGACAAATGTTAGAAGGAGGAGGCGCATGATTAATTGTTTTTGGGGTATATAAGCCTGTGGTCCTGCTACTGAAGTTTAGACTCTCCGAGGGGTGGGAACACCCCTTGTCAAGAAGGAAGAACAGCCAGAGTCCGAGAAACGTCCCAGTCGGGGAAGGTGGAGAAGCTGTTACCGGCGCCCTGACAACCTACTACAAGTGTGCAGTCATTGCCTCGCTTCGGCACTTGGGACCAGTCCAAGCGTTGATAAGTATAGTTGGGAAGAGCTTGCATATTGTACTGTGAAATCAGCTTTTGAATTTGTAATATACATTTGTATAAACTGAACTGTTCTCGGTGTGTGTGTGTCTATTTTCTTTCGGTGGCTCAAACACTGTGACCAATCTAAAATGAACAAAATGAGAGGTATAAGTTTACCCAAGACAGGGGCTTTGCTTTTTCTTCACTTATTTCCTTTTTTTCTGGAGAGGGCTGGTATTCTCCTACCGGCCACTACTCCATTACATGACTCTTCCAGTTTATCTTTCTTATTGAGGGGGATTCCACAATGTAACTTTGTTATTTGAATGAGTTCATCAGAATGAACATGTGATGTGATTTTTACCCGCCGTCTAACCTTGTAAGTGAGTGAGTCCCACTTTTTGACCTTGTTTTCTCATTGGAGTACGACTTTGAAAATGTTTTGTTAGTGAGTTCCACAGTGTAACCTTGTGATGTGAGTGAGTTCCAAAGAATAATCATGTTTTCTTTGTGAATCCCATATTGTAAACGTTATGTTAGTGAGTTCCACAGTGTAAACTTGGTATGTGGGAGATTTGCACAGTATAATCTTGTTTACTTTGTGAATCCCACATTGTAAATGTTATGTGAGTGAGTCCCACAGTGTAAACTTGGTATGTGGGAGATTTGCACAGTATAATCTTGTTTACTTTGTGAATCCCACATTGTAAATGTTATGTGAGTGAGTCCCACAGTGTAAACTTGGTATGTGGGAGATTTGCACAGTATAATCTTGTTTACTTAGTGAATCCCACATTGTAGATGTTATGTGAGTGAGTTCCACAGTGTAAACTTGTTATGTGAGAGATTTGCACAGTATTATCTTGTTTACTTAGTGAATCCCACATTGTACATGTTATGTGAGTGAGTCCCACAGAGTAAACTTGGGATGTGAGAGATTTGCACAGTATAATCTTGTTTACTTAGTGAATCCCACATTGTAAATGTTATGTGAGTGAGTCCCACAGTGTAAACTTGGTATGTGAGAGATTTGCACAGTATAATCTTGTTTACTTTGTGAATCCCACATTGAAAATGTTATGTGAGTGAGTCCCACAGTGTAAACTTGGTATGTGAATAATTTTCACAGTGTGACCTGGTGATGTGAGTGAGTTTCAAAGTGTGACATTTTTATGGAAGTGAACTTCACAGTATCAACCTGTAAAGTTCCTGAGTCTCAGAGTATAAAATTGGGATGTTAAAATGGAAAGGAACTACAAACACTAAAATAAATGGCATTTTGGGAAATGTTTAATCTTTGTTTTCACAAGCTATGAACTGTGTTGTGTATAAATTAACAGCAAATGTAAAATGATTTTTCTTCAAGAAAACAAAATGTACATCAGGAAATTCACATCTACATTTCAATTTTAAATATGTGCTAAAATGTAACTACAAACACTAAAATAAATGCTATTTTGGGAAAAGTTTTATCTTTGTTTTCACAAACTATGAACTGTGTTGTATATAAATTAATTTCATATGTGAAACGTTCTCAGAGGTTGGAAAAAAATACTTTTCTACAAGAAACAAAATGTAGATCAGGAAATTCACATCCTCATTTCTATTTTAAAAAAACATAATATAAATGCTAAAATGAAACTACAAACATTAAAATAAATGCTTTTTTGGGAAATGATTAATCATTGTTTTGACATCTATGAACTGTAATGTTTAAATATTAATAGCACTTGTAAAACAGTTAAAGAAGTTGAAATATGTACTTTTCAACCAGAAACCAGAATGTAGTTAGGGAAATTTGCATTTAAGTTTCAATTTCATCAAGGATTCCACAGTGTCAATCTGTCAGGTTAGTGTGTCTCCGGCGGCTGGCGTCCCTGCGGAGACTATCGACGACTCAACGAGGCAACCATTCCTGACCGTTACCCCATCCCTCACATCCAGAACTTTACGGCCAACCTGCACGGTGCGAGGGCTTTCTCCAAGGTTGACCTGGTGTGCGGATATCACCAGATCCCGGTGCACCCTGAGGACAGACCCAAGATGGCCACATCACCCCCTTTGTCAATATAAGCATCTGTATGAGTTAACCCTTGGATTACCAAATTAATCATCCTTTGGAATGTAGCAGGGGCATTTTTCATGCCAAAAGGTAACAAGTTATACTCATATAAACCGGATGGAGTTACAAAAGCCGAAATATTCTTTCCTCTCCCAGTTAAAGACAGACACCAGTAACCTTTCAACAAATCCAACTTAGTAAGAAATTTAGCTTTGCCAATTTTATCAATACAGTCATCTGTTCTCGGAATAGGATAAGCATCTGTTTTAGTTACTGAATTAACCTTCCTGTAATCTGAACTGAACCTAATAATTCCATCTGGTTTCGGTACCAGAATACAAGAAAAAAAATCTTTCTGAGTTTGAAGGTCTAATAATGTCATTTCTCAACGTAAATTCCACCTCCTGATCCATGATTTTACTCCTTAATGTATATACTATATGGGTGTTTATTCATGGGACTTGCTTCTCCCACGTCTACATCATGATAAATCACTGATATGTTTATTTTGGCACATCAGGAACAAATCTGTAAATTTCAAAATTACTTCCTTCAATTGCATCTGTTTCTTGTGATTTAAGATGACCTAACTTTTCCTCCAAATTTTCCAAAATTGCTGAGTTCGACAGGCGCTCAGGAACCATGGTTTCTTTAAGGTTACCCTCACAAGATTTTGTTGCCATAATCTTATGATCGATAACTTCTTCAACCCTCTCAACAGCAAACACCTCTGAAACAGATGGTTCTCCACTCCCCTTATCCTCATCATAAGGTTTGGTGGTGGTGCACATCTCTGCGAATGAACCGGCCCTGTTTGTACCGCTGCGCTGGCGGGGCAGCTGAAGAAGATGGCGCTGTCAGGGCTTGCTTATTGCCTCGTGGCCTCAGTTTGTGTCCCGGGCCACTTAATGATGTCACCACTGCGTGGGGCAGAACAAACGTTGGCCTTAAATTGGGGCGCTCCAAATTCAATTAAACAGTTGTCCTGGAAATTCCATCAAGTCCTGTGGTGTTTTCTGTGTGTAGCGGCCATGACATTGGTGACCCTGCAGAGCCCAGATGACATCTGGTCTCAAATCATGGATTCCTCGGCGATCAGCACTGTCTCTGTGAAGCTCCCCCATTCTGGACCCACCGGCCCCGCACATGGATCAGGCAGGTGGAGGCGGAGCTTCAACTCCGGCAGATCACCATGTGTGTTCTACCACATGGTGAGTGTCCTCAACAAGGAAACAGCAGCCAGAGTTGATGATCTGATCCATGATCCCTCTGAGGAGGACAAGTACATTGCCCTCAAAACCCTCCTCCTCAGCATCTTTAGACTCTCCTTGGTCACCATTATCCCTATCTATGATAGGCCGAATTAATGCTATTAAGATGATGATCTTACCTAAATTTTTATATATATTCCAAGCTATACCTATTTTTGTTCCTAAATCTTTTTTTGATAAGGTCGATTCTAAATTGTCCTCGTATATCTGGCAAAACAAGAATCCTAGATTGGGGAAAAAATATTTACAGAAATCCAAACTAGAGGGAGGGTTGGCATTACCCAACTTTAGAATTTATTACTGGGCAATTAATATTAGTTACTTAAGGTATTGGTTGAATTATTCAGAATTATCTCTAAATCCCCATTGGGTAAATTTAGAAATTAAACCGATACAAAATTTTTCAATTAGCTCTATTTTGGGAGCTGCTCTGCCTTTTACTTTTACTAAATTATATAAACAAATTGATAATCCAATGGCTAAACATACACTACGTATATGGTTTCAATTCCAGAGATTTTTTGGCCTAAGTCATTTTATCCTATTGTACTAAATTTCCTTTTTAATCCCTCTCTAATTGATCAAGCTTATTTACTCTGGAAAGTTAAAGGTATAACATGCTTTTCGGATTTATTCTTGGATAACTCTTTCATGTCATTTGAACAATTATCCATGAAATATGATTTACCTCGATCTCATTTCTTTCGATATTTGCAGATTAGGAGTTTCTTAGTTTCGACTTTACCCTCTTTTCCCAATCGGGAGACTACGACTGTTTTAGAGGATATACTATATTCAAAATTCCCTCCAAAAGGTGTGATATCTAAATTATAATTACAAAAATAAATTCTGGGACTTTTGAAAAGTTTAAAAATGATTGGGAAAGAGAACTCAACCTTCATATTTCTAATGAAAATTGGAATAAAATTCTGCGACTGGTAAACTCTTCTTCTCTATGTGCAAAACATTCACTAATACAGTTTAAAGTTGTTCATAGAGCTCATATGTCTAAAGATAAACTCCATCGCTTTTATTCTCATATCGATCCTATATGTGATAAATGTCAATTGGAAATAGTTTCCCTTACACATATGTTTTGGTCCTGTCCCTCTTTACAGAATTATTGGAAGGAAAATTTTTCCATTATATCTACTGTTTTGAATATTGATTTACAACCACATCCCATTACTGCAATTTTTGGATTACCTATGATAGATTTGACTTACTTATCTCTTCCTGCGGATCATATGATTGCTTTTCTTACACTAATGGCTAGAAGATCTATACTATTAAATTGGAAAGAGGTAAATCCTCCCACTGTTTTCCAATGGTTTCCCCAAACCATACTATGTTTAAATTTAGAGAAAATTAGAAACTCTGTCTATGAATCCCCTTCTAAGTTTGAGTTAACCTGGCGACCATTTATTCAATATTTTCATTTGTGGTGAGTTGATCTGGCTCTGTTTTCTTTCTATGATTATGTATGATAATTGGGCTGTAAGATGAGATCGGAGTGATCGGCGTGGTTTAGCTATGTCTGTAGGTTTTTTTTTAAAGTTTTTTTTTAAGTTTTTTTTAAAATTCTGATTTGTTTTTTCTTCTTTTTTGGGTTTTTTTTTCTCTTTTTTCATATATTGTTATTAATTATATCTTTGTTTTAGAGATAGTTCACACCCTAAACTGATCAAAAAAAATTTTTTATGATATATTTTTATTCTGTAATATTATTGTTTAATATCTCTGTATTAATTCATTATTTGCTATGTATTTTTTATATCTCTTTGAACTGTATGTGTTTATAAATTATAATAATAATAAAAAGATTGAAAAAGAAAAGAAAGACTCTCCTGTCGGCAGCACGCAGCCAGGCTGATGCACCTCAATGGCCTGGGGGACAGACCTATATAGTATATACATTAAGGAGTAAAATCATGGATCAGGAGGTGGAATATATGTTGAGAAATTACATTATTAGACCTTCAAACTCAGAAGGTTTTTTTTCTTGTATTCTGGTACCGAAACCAGATGGAATTATTAGATTCTGTACAGATTACAGGAAGGTTAATTCAGTAACTAAAACAGATGGTTATATTATTCCTAGAACAGATGACTGTATTGATAAAATTGGCCTTGATGGACGAGATGCTTGCACTGATAGAAGGTCACAGACCCTGCCTGATGCTTGAGCAAGCCTACCTCGAACAAATGCCAGTGGACATCCCGTTCCTGCAAGCAGACGAGGACTTCTCAAATCCCAGGACAGTCGCAGCCCATGCCGATGTGTTTGGCGGACAATGAGAGAACGAGGCCACCATGAACCAGGTCACAAGCCCTGTGCCTGAATGACCACAGCCCAGACAGAAGACGGAGGAGCACCAGTCGACCTTGTGCTTCTACAGGGGCACAGTTCCTACTTCTTCAAAGCCGCCACCATCGTCCCTGGGCCGAAGAAGTCATCAGTTCTTGCCTCAGTGACGGCTGCCCTGCTCCATTTACATCTACCATCATGAAGTGCTTTGAGAGTCTCATCATGGGGCACATCAACCTCCTGTTTCTCCCCTCACTGGACCCCCTGCCATTCGTATATTGATCAAACTGCTCTATAGATTATGCCATCACCACCTCCCTCCATTTAGCCTCACCCATCTGGAAGCAAACACAGGTCTGTTGGAATGTTGTTCATTGACTTCACTTCAGCCTTCAACCCAATCAGACCTCAGTACCTGATGGAGACGTTGAACCTGCTGGGCCTAAACACTTCCCTCTGCAGTTAGATTCTTGACATCCTGTGGGGGAGATCTCAAGCATTCTGGGTCACAATCAGGACTTCCCAGATCATCACCCCTCCCCACCTCACCCGGGCTGTGGGCTTGTCCATTTCTGTCTACTCTGCTGACCCATGGCTGTGCAACTAGACTCAGCTCAAACCATATCCTCAAGTCCATTGATGATGCGACCGTGGTGGGCCTTATCAGCAAGAATGATGAGTCAGTGTTGAGGTGCAATTGCTAACAGACTAGTGCAGAGCCAACAGTCTACATCTGAATGTTAATAAAACCAAAGAGATAGTTGTCCACTTCAGTGAGGCCCGAAGGATCACTCTTCACTGACCACTGACGGCTCCACCGTTGAGGTTGTGAAAAGGACCAGGTTTCTTGGTGTGCGTTTGGTGGAGAATCTCCCCTGGTCCTCAACACCAGCTCCATTATCGAGAAAGCCCAGTAGCATCTCTTCATCCTCTGAAGGCAGAGGAAAGTTCATCTCCCACCCTCCATCCACACGACATCCTACAGAGGATGTATTGAGAGGATTCGGAGCCATTGCATCACACTCTGGTTTGGAAACTGTACCACCTCAGACCTTAAAACCCTCCAGAGGATAGTGGAATCAGCAGAGAATATCATTGAGGTCTCTCTTCCTGCCATGATGGACATCTACAAGGCAAGATCCACGTGGAAGGCAAATAATATGGTGAAAGACTTCACACACCCTTCTTGGAAATGGTCTCCATTCTTCCATCTGGAAGGAGCGTTCGGGCCCACTCATCCAGATTGTGTAACAGCTTTTATCCGCAAGCAATCAGGCTCCTCTATTCCGAGAACATATGTGTACTCGTATATCATGGGTTTGTTTTCGTGGGTTTTTAAAAAAATTGTCTTATGACTTAATAGTTCATTCCGATTTATGTCAATATGCTCCTTGTTCCTGGAGAAACCCTCTCTCATCTTTCCTGTGATATTAATGGCAATGGTTTGAATGATTAAATAAAGGTGACTTGACCACTTGGATTTCCTTCCCTTCAGACCCCAAAGAGTATGGATTGGCAAACTCATTTCCTCCACAATCAGGAGCGGAGAGTCACAGGGTGGCCAATTCCATCTCCTGCTCTATTCTCTTTGCACCTATGACTGATTAAGAAATTACATTTTCCAATCACTTATTAGCAAATGATACCACAGCAGTGCACTGTATAAAAAGGGTCAATGGGTCAGCACACAGGACGGAGACAGAAATCTTGGCTGAAGCAATATAACACCCACTGTCTGCGTCAAAGAGCTGATTGTGGACTTCAGCAATGTGTGACAGAGTATATAGATATGTTTTTGGGAGATCAATAGGGAAAGGTTTGTTAGAGCACTGTTCAGGTGTCCCAGCTATATTCATCCTTCATGAGTGACGAGCCACCTGCTGGTGAGGGGTAACAGGAAGTCCTCCCTATGGCGCTCCATTCCATCCAGTCGCTACTATGTACCATGACCAACACTACTCGTCACAAGCTCTTACTCAATTTGGAAAGTAGGTCGACATCGAGAACAACACTCCTAACCTGGATCACCACTCCGGGTCCAGTCCTTCTCAGGAAGCACGTGAGGAGAAGCAAGAACCGACCCCCTGGTGGAAAGGGCGAACCTGCTCCACACCAATCCTACGTATGCCTTTGTGGATACCCATCAGGCCCTGGCAACCACCAGATCAAAGGGTCTGTTGCCTCAGGTGCCCTGCAAGTCACGGAGCTCATTCTCACAGCCCCCAGTCAGGGCCTCGGGGGATCCAGATCAGGAGGAAAGTGCATCCCCCTCCACCATTGAGCCAGAGGACCAGCCCACCTCTCCTCCCTCACAAGGGGACCAGGAGACCCAAGGAGCCTAAGGCCCCCCCCCAGTGCTAAGGAGCTCCACCAGGATCTCCAGGTCCCCGCATCGCTTAATTCTGTAAATTTGTAAATGTTTATTTTTCAACTTTTCTTCTGAACCCATGATCTCTCTCTTCATTCACAGACCCTAAATTCTACAAGAAGGGGTGAATGCAGTGAACTGGGATTCACTGGTAGTGTGTTGCGCTGATACCTGGCCCGGCCTCCTGGCTCTGCCCCATCTAACCCTGTTTTCCTGCCTAAACAGAGAACCCTTCCGAAGATGTCTGTGAGATCCTCCCATAGTTATAAGCTAATCAAAGCATTTATTCCCCCTCCAGTTGTGCGAGCTTTGATTCACGTGACAGTTTGTAGTTGAGGAGTCTGATGGTGGAGGGGGAGCAGCTCTTTCTGAACCTGGTGGTGCGAGGCTTGTGGCATCGAGACTTCTTTCCTGATGGTGCCAGTGAGAACAGAGCATGTTCTGGGTGGTGTTCATGCCCGATGATTGCTGCTGTAATATTGTCGCTGATGATGTGTAATATTACATTTCTGTCTGATTACATGACAATAAATTGTATCGAATCTGATCTGAAAGCAAGTGTTTCCCACTCAGCTGTGGGGAGTTTGGGAGTGAGCTGTCTTCTTTAACTGCAGCCATCTCCTCATCACCCTCTCACTTTCTTCCATCCATGTGCCTAAGACCCTCAGACTCTTTTAGATGTCCTGACTGTACCAGCCTCCACCTCCCAGGTCAATCATTCCAGGCACCCACTCCTCTCAATGTTTGGTTCTGATGTCTCCCCTAAACATTCCTCCCCTCACTGTGTACAGACGTTACCTGGTGTTTGCTACTCTCGCAAACTGGGGGAAGGTGCTGGTGGTCCACCCGATCTATGCCTCATCATCTTGTAGACTTCCAAGGCCCATCTCATTCTTCACTTCAAAGGGAGAAGCCCAAGGTCTTTGAACCTTGCCTCACAAGGCACATTCTCCAATCCAGACAACATCCTGGTCCATCTCCAAAGATTCACCTGTTCCTTCCTGTAAAGAGGTTGTCCAGATTGGAAAAGAAGTGATGAGGCAAGGTAAGTAAAGCTGGGCCTTTTCTTTTTGGAGGCAGAAGGATCAGAGGAGACTTAATAGAGGTCTCCCAGATTCAGAGAGGCATAGATAGGGTGGGCAGCAAACGCCTGTTTCCCAGGGCAGGAATAGCAAACACCCGAGGACGTGTGTCCACAGTGGAGAGAGGGGAATTTCGGTGATCCATCAGGGGTAAGTTTATTTTAAGCAGAGTTGTGGTGGCCTGGAATGGAGGTGGAGGTTGAAACATTAGGGGATTTAAGAGACTCGTAGACAGGCACATGGATAAAGAAAACAGGGTCGGGAAAGTTTTGTATTGGAATATATGGGTCAGCACAATCTCGAGGGCCAAAGGGCCTGTGCTGTGTTTTGCAGGAAAGTGCACAGTAATATTTTTTTCCAAAAGATCAGGTTGTATTTGACAAAATGTGTGGTGTTTTGGGGTCAAAAACCACAACTTTGCAGGGCCGAAATGTGGGCAGTTTTCATTTAAAAAGCCCAAACTGTGATTTACAAATTGTGTGTTTTGGTTTAAAAACCATGTCTGTACTTTGCAAAAGATGAGACAATGAGACCTAGGAGCAGGTCGGCCATTCAGACCATCGAGTCCGCTCCACCATTTCATCATGAACTGATCCATTCTCCCACCGTCCCACTCCCCTGCTTCTCCACACAGCCTTGGTACCCTGACTGTTCAGAGAGCTGGGACTGGGAGAACATGGCAGCACTGGCGGAGCTGCAGACCCACGGAGAGCGGAAACCCAGTGCTCCGTCGTGGGCTCCTACCATCTAGTCTGAATGCTGTTGGATCCGGACAGGCTTTAAAAACCTGTACATTGACCTGACGCTGGTTTTATTTGAAAAATACTGCAGCCGTGGGGGCCCTCCAGGATAGCAGGGCCTATGATTGGCAGCAGCCAGGAGAGGTGAGAGACTTCGGGGAAGCAGAGGACTGGCTCAGGGCACCAGGAAATGGGGAGCCCAACCCGGTTTAAGAAGGAGATGCAGAGGAGGTGACCCCTGGGACAGGATCACAGCGGCAGCCCAGAGAGGGGTTCTGTGGTTCAACCCACAGGCGGGGGGGGGGGGGTGGTGGGGGCGATTCGAGGGAAGGAAACTCCTCAGGCTGTGAGCTGCTGACGAGTGCAGTTGAGGGATTCACGGGACTGCAGGAGACTGGCTCAAGACTGGCCGAAGGGGATCCAGGGATCTGAAGCAGGATGAGAGAGGGGGCCGAGGTCCCTGAAGGGTTCCTCATCATGATGGGGGCTCAGATCTGGAGCTCAAGCTGCTGATGGTTTGGACTAGATTCTGTGTGGTAACAGGGGCTATGCGAGGGTTGGAGCCAAATTGACGGACGCTCAGTGACTCTGGGGAGGTCTCATTTGCTTCTCTTTCTCTGACTGTAAAGAGGTGCTTCAAGCAATTTCTGCCAATGTCAAATCTGTCTGCCCTACAGCAGACGAAAAACAAATTTTGTGTAATGTTGCACTGTCTTTATTACATGGCAATAAATTGAATCTTAACTCTTGGAAATGTGAGAGAGATCTGACTCTTTTGTTTGTCCACACAGAGAGTGGTACTGCCTGGAATGCATTGCCGAGGGTGGTGATCAAGGCTGGGACAACCAGGACATTGAAGACTCTTTGACAGGCAGATGGATGTAAGGATAATAAAGGGTGACGGGTGTAAGGTGGGGAGGGTTTAGATTGTTATGGAGAAGGTTTACGTCGGTCAGCACAACATCGTGGAATGAACGGCCGGTCTGTGCTAGAATGTTCTGTGTTCAATGCTGTTGAGCAAATAAGGAGGGTTCCAACAGTCCCAGTCAGGATGGTGATAAAGATGGGGACAGATGTGGCTTTGCTGAGGGCCCTGCTTCAGCTCCAACTCTTCCCAACAAAGCCTGTGCACCGTGCACATGGCTCAATGTCCGTGGGACCTTCTCTCGTGGTCTTGTATTTCCTTGTGACAGGAAAGGAGGGGACTTGAGCTCTGCTTCCCTGTTCTCTCCCAACAACTGATCCTAATTCTCCTCATATTTTTGCTGAATCATTACAATTAAACGCAGTTTGAATTTCCAGACTTTACTGTGGCATTCCCTGAAAAAAATTATTTCCCGCCACTCAGATCTTTTCACAGAGTCATAAAGTTTCCCAGCGTAGAAACAGGCCCTTTGGGCCAACTACAGATTGACTGTCAGAGTTCAGTGCATGACGTCACATTCAACCCTGAGATTCTTGTTCCTGTAGGCGAGGCAGAGTTACCAATTCTTGGTCATGCCAAAAAGAACCAACTCAACCTACGCAGGGAAACAAATAAAGAACAACTGGGAACAAATGGTGCCATATAGATTCCGATTTATTGTCAAGTACACACATAAAAACTCAGAGATTCATTTTTCCTCTGGACAGACACAATTACCACTAATTGGCAGTCAAAGAAAACTGTACACATCATACACATTTAATCCCATGAAGAACTGTAAACAAAGTGTACAATACATTGGAAAACAATCGCTAAAGTCCTAACATAAGAGTCCTTAAATGAGTCTCGTAAGCCCACTACCCAGAGGCACCGTAACACCACGACCGAGTGCCACCGTAACCCCACGACCCAGAGCCACCGTAACCCCACTACCGAGTGCCACCGTAACCCCACGACCTAGAGCCACCGTAACCACACTACACAGAGACACCGTAACCCCACTACCCAGAGCCGCTGTAACCCCACCACCCATAGCCGTCATAACCCACTACCCATAGCCACCGTAACCCCCACTACCCAGAGCCACTTTAACCCCACTACCCAGAGCCACCTTAATCCCACTGCCCAGAGCCACTGTAACCCCACGACCCAGAGCCACCGTAATACCACGACCCAGAGACACCGTAAACTCACGACCCAGAGCCACCGTAAACCCACTACACAGCCACCGTAACCCCACTACCCAGAGCCGCCGTAATCCCACTACCCAGAGCCACCGTAACCCCACTACCCAGAGGAACCGTAACCCCACTACCCAGAGGAACCGTAACCCCACCTCCCAGATCCGCAGTAACCCCACTATCCAGAGCCGCCGTACCTCCACTACCAAGAGGTGCTGTAACCCCACAACCCAGAGCTGCCGTAACCCCACTACCCAGAACATCCGTAACCCCACTACCATGAGCCACAATAACCCCAGCAACCAGAATCACCGTAACCCCACTACCCAGAGCCACCGTAAACCCACTACCCAGAGCCATCATAACCCCCATTACCAAGAGCCACCATAACCCCACTACCCAGAGCCACCGTAACCCCATGGCCCAGAGCCACCGTAACCCCATGACCCACAGCCGCCGTAACCCCACCACCCAGAGCCGACGAAACCCAACTACCAAGAGCCGCTGTAACCCCCAGAACCCAGAGCCACCGTAACCACACTAACCAGAGCCACCGTAACCCCACTTCCCAGAGCCACCGTAACCCCACTACCCAGAGACACCGTAACCCCACTACCCAGAGCCACCGTAACCCCACTACCCAGAGCCACCGTAACCCCACTACCCAGAGCCACCGTAACCGCACTACCCAGAGCCACCATAACCCCACTACCCAGAGCCACCATAACCCCACTCCCAGAGCCACCGTAATCCCACTACCAAGAGCCGCCTTAACCCCCAAGACCCAGAGCCGCCGTAACTCCATGACGCACAGTCGCCGTAACCCCACGACCCAGAGCCGCCGTAACCCCACGACCCACAGCCGCCGTAACCCCACCGCCCAGAGCCGACGTAACCCCACTACCAAGAGCCGCTGTAACCCACAGTACCCAGAGCCACCGTAACACCACTACCCAGAGCCACTACCCAGAGCCACCGTAACCCCACTACCCAAAGACACCGTAACCCCACTACCCAGAGCCACCGTAACCCCACTACCCAGAGTCACCGTAACCCCACTACCCAGAGCCACCGTAACCCCAAGACCCAGAGCCGCCGTAACCCCAAGACCCAGAGCCGCCGTAACTCCACGACACAGAGCCGCCGGAACCCCATGACCCAGAGCCGTCGTAACCCCACGACCCAGAGCCGCTGTAACCCCACTAGCCAGAGCTGCCGTAACCCCACCACCCAGAGGGGTCTTAACTCCACCATCTAGAGCTGCCATAACCCCACCACCCAGAACCGCCGTAACCCCACTACCCAGAGCCACCATAACCCTACTACCCAGAGCCACCGTAATCCCACTACCAAGAGCCGCCTTAACCCCCAAGACCCAGAGCCGCCGTAACTCCATGACGCACAACCGCCATAACCCCACGACCCAGAGCCGCCGTAACCCCACGACCCACAGCCGCCGTAACCCCACCACCCAGAGCCGACGTAACCCCACTACCAAGAGCCGCTGTAACCCCCAGTACCCAGAGCCACCGTAACACCACTACCCAGAGCCACCGTAACCCCACTACCCAGAGCCACCGTAACCCCACTACCCAGAGTCAACGTAACCCCACTACCCAGAGCCGACGTAACCCCAAGACCCAGAGCCGTCATAACCCCAAGACCCAGAGCCGCCATAACTACACGACACAGAGCAGCCGGAACCCCACTACCCAGAGCCGTCGTAACCCCACGACCCAGAGCCACTGTAACCCCACGACCCAGAGCCACTGTAACCCCACGACCCAGAGCCGCTGTAACCCCACAACCCAGAGCCGGCGTAACCCCACAACCCAGAGCCACCGGAACCCCACGACCCAGAGCCGTCATAACCCCACGACCCAGTGCCACCGTAACCCCACTATCCAGAGCCGCCATAACCCCACTAGCCAGAGCCGCCGTATCCCCACTACCCAGAATCACCGTAGCCCCACTTCCCAGAGCCACCGTAACACCACTACCCAGGGTCACCCTAACCCGACTTCCCAGAGCCAATGTAACCCCACTACCCAGAGCCACCTTAATCACATTACCCAGAGCCACCGTAACACCCATGACGCAGCGCCACTCTAACCCCATTACCGAGTACCACCGTAACCCCACGACCCAGACCCACCGTAACCCCACTACCCAGAGCCGTCGTAACCCCTCTACCCAGAGTCGCCGTAACACCCACTACCCAGAGCCACCGTAACACCCATGACCCAGCGCCACTGTAACCCCATTACCGAGTGCCACCGTAACCCCACTACCCAGAGCCGTCGTAACCCCTCTACCCAGAGACACCGTAACTCCACTACCCAGAGCCACCTTAATCCCAATACCCAGAGCCACTGTAACTCCATGACCCAGAGCTACCATAATCCCACTACCCAGAGCCACCGTAACCCCTCTACCCAGAGCCTCTCTAACCACACTACCCAGAGCCACCGTAACCCCACAACCCAGAGCCACCGTAACCCCACTACACAGAGCCTCTCTAACCACACTACCCAGAGCCGCCGTAACCCCACCACCCAGAGCCGCCGTAACCCCACCATTTAGAGCCGCCGTAACCCCACTACCCAGAACCGCCGTAACCCCACCATCTAGAGCCGCCGTAACCCCACTACCCAGAGCCGCCGTAACCCCACCACCCAGTGCCACTGTAACCCCACTACCCAGAGCCACCATTACCCCACTACACAGAGCCACCATTACCCCACTACACAGAGCACTGTATCCCCACTACCCAGAATCACCGTAGCCCCATTTCTCAAAGCCACTGTAACCCCACGACCCAGAGCTACCATAATCCCACTACCCAGAGCCACCGTAACCCATCTACCCAGAGCCTCTCTAACCACACTACCCAGAGCCGCCGTAACCCCACCATCTAGAGCCGCCGTAACCCTACGACCCAGAGCCGCCGTAACCCCACCACCCAGTGCCACCGTAACCCCACTACCCAGAGCCACCATTACCCCACTACACAGAGGCACCGTATCCCCACTACCCAGAATCACCGTAGCCCCAATTCCCAGAGCCACCGTAACCCCACTACCCAGGGTCAGCGTAACCCGACTACCCAGAGCCAATGTAACCCCACTACCCAGAGCCACCTTAATCCCACTACCCAGAGCCACCGTAACCCCACTACCCAGAGCCGTCGTAACCCCTCTACCCAGAGTCGCCGTAACACCCACTACCCAGAGCCACCGTAACACCCATGACCCAGTGCCACTGTAACACCACGACCCAGAACCACCGTAACTCCACTACCCAGAGCAGTCGTAACCCCTCTACCCAGAGACACCGTAACTCCACTACCCAGAGCCACCTTAATCCCAATACCCAGAGCCACTGTAACCCCACGACCCAGTGCTACCATAATCCCACTACCCAGAGCCACCATAACCCCTCTACCCAGAGCCTCTCTAACCACACTACCCAGAGCCACCGTAACCCCACAACCCAGAGCCACCGTAACCCCACTACCCAGAGCCACCGTAACCCCACTACCCAGAGCCACCGTAACCCCACTACCCAGAGCCACCGTAACGCCACTACCCAGAGCCACCGTAACCCCACCACCCAGAGCCACCGTAACCCCACCACCTAGAGCCACCGTAACCCCACTACCCAGAGCCACCGTAACCCCACTAGCCAGAGCTGTCGTAACCCCACCACCCAGAGGGGTCTTAACTTCACCATCTAGAGCTGCCATAACCCCACCACCCAGAACCGCCGTAACCCCACTACCCAGAGCCACCATAACGCCACCACCCAGAGCCACCGTAACCCCACCACACAGAGCCACCCTAACCCCATCACCCTGAGCCACCGTAACCCCACTGCCCAGAGCCACCATAACCCCACTACCCAGAGCCACCGTAACCCCACTACCCAGAGCCACCGTAAACCCACCATCCAGAGCCACCGTAACCCCACCACCCAGAGCCAACCTAACCCCACCACCCAGAGCCACCGTAACCCCACCACCCAGAGCCAACCTAACCCCACCACCCAGAGCCACCGTAACCACACCACCCAGAGCCACCCTAACCCCACCACCCAGAGCCACCCTAACCCCAGCACCCAGAGCCACCGTAACCCCACTACCCAGAGCCACCATAACCCGACTGCCCAGAGCCACCATAAACCCACTACCCAGAGCCACCGTAACCCCACTACCCAGAGCCACCGTAACCCCACTACCCAGAGCCACCGTATCCCCACTACCCCGAGCCACCGTAACCCCACTACCCAGAGCCACCGTAACCCCACTACCCAGAGCCGCCGTAACCCCATGACCCAGAGCCACCGTAATCCCACTACCCACAGCCACCGTATCCCCACTACCCAGAGCCACCGTAACCCCAATACCCAGAGCCACCGAAACCGCACGACCCAGAGCCGTCGTAACCCCACAATCCAGAGCCACCGTAACCCCACCACCCAGAGCCACCGTAACCCCACTACCCAGAGCCACTTTAACCCCAAGACCCAGAGCCGCCGTAACCCCAAGACCCAGAGCCGCCGTAACTCCACGACACAGAGCCGCCGGAACCCCATGACCCAGAGCCGTCGTAACCCCACGACCCAGAGCCGCTGTAACCCCACTAGCCAGAGCTGCCGTAACCCCACCACCCAGAGGGGTCTTAACTCCACCATCTAGAGCTGCCATAACCCCACCGCCCAGAACCGCTGTAACCCCACTACCCAGAGCCACCATAACCCTACTACCCAGAGCCACCGTAATCCCACTACCAAGAGCCGCCTTAACCCCCAAGACCCAGAGCCGCCGTAACTCCATGACGCACAACCGCCGTAACCCCACGACCCAGAGCCGCCGTAACCCCACGACCCACAGCCACCGTAACCCCACCACCGAGAGCCGACGTAACCCCACTACCAAGAGCCGCTGTAACCCCCAGTACCCAGAGCCACCGTAACACCACTACCCAGAGCCACCTTAACCCCACTACCCAGAGCCACCGTAACCCCACTACCCAAAGACACCGTAACCCCACTACCCAGAGCCACCGCAACCCCACTACCCAGAGTCAACGTAACCCCACTACCCAGAGCCGACGTAACCCCAAGACCCAGAGCCGTCATAACCCCAAGACCCAGAGCCGCCATAACTACACGACACAGAGCAGCCGGAACCCCACTACCCAGAGCCGTCGTAACCCCATGACCCAGAGCCACTGTAACTCCACGACCCAGAGCCACTGTAACCCCACGACCCAGAGCCGCTGTAACCCCACAACCCAGAGCAGGCGTAACCCCACAACCCAGAGCCACCGGAACCCCACGACCCAGAGCCGTCATAACCCCACGACCCAGAGCCACCATAACCCCACTATCCAGAGGCGCCATAACCCCACTAGCCAGAGCCGCCGTAACCCCACCACCCAGAGGGGTCTTAACCCCACCATCTAGAGCCGCCGTAACCCCACTACCCAGAGCCGCCGTAACCCCACCACACAGTGCCACCGTAACCCCACTACTCAGAGCCACCATTACCCCACTACACAGAGGCACCGTATCCCCACTACCCAGAATCACCGTAGCCCCACTTCCCAGAGCCACCGTAACACCACTACCCAGGGTCACCCTAACCCGACTTCCCAGAGCCAATGTAACCCCACTACCCAAAGCCACCTTAATCCCATTACCCAGAGCCACCGTAACACCCATGACCCAGCGCCACTGTAACCCCATTACCGAGTGCCACCGTAACCCCACGACCCAGAACCACCGTAACCCCACTACCCAGAGCCGTCGTAACCCCTCTACCCAGAGTCGCCGTAACACCCACTACCCAGAGCCACCGTAACACCCATGACCCAGCGCCACTGTAACCCCATTACCGAGTGCCACCGTAACCCCACTACCCAGAGCCGTCGTAACCCCTCTACCCAGAGACACCGTAACTCCACTACCCAGAGCCACCTTAATCCCAATACCCAGAGCCACTGTAACCCCATGACCCAGAGCTACCATAATCCCACTACCCAGAGCCACCGTAACCCCTCTACCCAGAGCCTCTCTAACCACACTACCCAGAGCCACCGTAACCCCACAACCCAGAGCCACCGTAACCCCACTACACAGAGCCTCTCTAACCACACTACCCAGAGCCGCCGTAACCCCACCACCCAGAGGGATCTTAACCCCACCATCTAGAGCTGCCATAACCCCACCACCCAGAACCGCCGTAACCCCACCATCTAGAGCCGCCGTAACCCCACTACCCAGAGCCGCCGTAACCCCACCACCCAGTGCCACTGTAACCCCACTACCCAGAGCCACCATTACCCCACTACACAGACCCACCATTACCCCACTACACAGAGCACTGTATCCCCACTACCCAGAATCACCGTAGCCCCATTTCGCAGAGCCACTGTAACCCCACGACCCAGAGCTACCATAATCCCACTACCCAGAGCCACCGTAACCCATCTACCCAGAGCCTCTCTAACCACACTACCCAGAGCCGCCGTAACCCCACCATCTAGAGCCGCTGTAACCCTACGACCCAGAGCCGCCGTAACCCCAGCACCCAGTGCCACCGTAACCCCACTACCCAGAGCCACCATTACCCCACTACACAGAGGCACCGTATCCCCACTACCCAGAATCACCGTAGCCCCAATTCCCAGAGCCACCGTAACCCCACTACCCAGGGTCACCGTAACCCGACTACCCAGAGCCAATGTAACCCCACTACCCAGAGCCACCTTAATCCCACTACCCAGAGCCACCGTAACCCCACTACCCAGAGCCGTCGTAACCCCTCTACCCAGAGTCGCCGTAACACCCACTACCCAGAGCCACCGTAACACCCATGACCCAGTGCCACTGTAACACCACGACCCAGAACCACCGTAACCCCACTACCCAGAGCAGTCGTAACCCCTCTACCCAGAGACACCGTAACTCCTCTACCCAGAGCCACCTTAATCCCAATACCCAGAGCCACTGTAACCCCACGACCCAGTGCTACCATAATCCCACTACCCAGAGCCACCGTAACCCCTCTACCCAGAGCCTCTCTAACCACACTACCCAGAGCCACCGTAACCCCACAACCCAGAGCCACCGTAACCCCACCACCCAGAGCCACCGTAACCCCACCACCTAGAGCCACCGTAACCCCACTACCCAGAGCCACCTTAACCCCACTAGCCAGAGCTGCCGTAACCCCACCACCCAGAGGGGTCTTAACTTCACCATCTAGAGCTGCCATAACCCCACCACCCAGAACCGCCGTAACCCCACTACCCAGAGCCACCATAACGCCACCACCCAGAGCCACCGTAACCCCACCACACAGAGCCACCCTAACCCCATCACCCTGAGCCACCGTAACCCCACTGCCCAGAGCCACCATAACCCCACTACCCAGAGCCACCGTAACCCCACTACCCAGAGCCACCGTAAACCCACCATCCAGAGCCACCGTAACCCCACCACCCAGAGCCAACCTAACCCCACCACCCAGAGCCACCGTAACCCCACCACCCAGAGCCAACCTAACCCCACCACCCAGAGCCACCGTAACCACACCACCCAGAGCCACCCTAACCCCACCACCCAGAGCCACCCTAACCCCACCACCCAGAGCCACCGTAACCCCACTACCCAGAGCCACCATAACCCCACTGCCCAGAGCCACCATAAACCCACTACCCAGAGCCACCGTAACCCCACTACCCAGAGCCACCGTAACCCCACTACCCAGAGCCACCGTATCCCCACTACCCAGAGCCACCGTAACCCCACTACCCAGAGCCGCCGTAACCCCACTACCCAGAGCCGCCGTAACCCCATGACCCAGAGCCACCGTAATCCCACTACCCAGAGCCACCGTATCCCCACTACCCAGAGCCACCGTAACCCCAATACCCAGAGCCACCGAAACCGCACGACCCAGAGCCGTCGTAACCCCACAATCCAGAGCCACCGTAACCCCACCACCCAGAGCCACCGTAACCCCACCACCCAGAGCCACCATAACCCCACCAGCCAGAGCCACCGTAACCCCACTACCCAGAGCCACCGTAACCCCACTACCCAGAGCCACCGTAACCTCACTACCCAGAGCCACCGTAACCCCACTACCCAGAGCCACCGTAACCCCACTACCCACAGCCACCGTAATCCCACTCTCTGCAGAGGCCTTTCTGGTTGGGATGTGCCTTTGTTTTTGATCATTTGAAAACAGCTTAAATGTACTTATAAATACTACTGATATTAGTCTACGTTCCAAAAAATTCCAAATTCTGGAAGTGTCTGGTCCACAGGATGTCGGATAAATGATTGAGCACCTGGAAACAGAAAGATGAAAGTGTTAGAGAAGTGGAATCAAACTATTATATAAACACAATATCATAACAGTCAAATGACAACAAAGTCTTAAAAACTTCAACAATTATAACATATGGCGAATTGTAAAAAGTCACAAAATTATATAATACGACAAATTCTATCCTCTCCCCTTCTGAACTTCTCGGGTAAGTACAAATCATTTCACTACCATTAAAGTAAAACACAAAATAATAAAGCAAGTTTCTAGTGATCACAAAAATAAGGAAAATATTGAATAAAAGTAGCTCATAAACAGAGAAAGGTTAAATGTGATCAAGGTAGAAGAACATCGGAGATTCCCCAAAGTATCTTTTCCTTTAGCAGGCCCTTTCTACAACCAGAAGGACTATAACACAGCCGACATCCGTCAGGAGGCCCAGTCCAAATCCGGCACCTGCCAGACAGACCATCCCACAACAGGCACCTGGCTGGCGGTCCATTCCTCATCTGGCATCTGGGAGGTGGTCCATTCCACATCTGGCAAGCAGACCATTCCATATCTCGCAGGCAGACCATCCCACATCTGGAAACTGGTAGGCGGACAATTCCACATCTGGCAGGCGGACCATCCCACATCTGGCAGAAAAACTATTCCACATCTGGCATCTAGCAGCAGGAACATTCCACATCCGGCATTGAAAGGTGGACTATTCCACATCTGGGATCTGGCAGGCCGACCATTCCACATCCGGCATCTCGTAGCAGAAACATTCCACATCCGGCATCTGGCATTTGGAGAATTCCACATCAAGCAGGAGGAAGATACTACTGGGGTCATGACCAACTCACACATACCAGAAGCAACACCAAATTAACTAAGGAGTCGTCAGATTTTCACGAATGTCAAATACCTAAGCATTAAAATTCTGAGGATCTGTCATGGAGTCTCCCTGTTGATGCGTTCAAAAAAAGGGCTATTGGTTATACTGTGTGATGTGCCTGAGGAGATTCATTATCACAATGAAACCACCTTAACCTCAACAGGTGTAATATGGAGATCATTCTGGTAGGTTGCATCACTGCCTGGTCTGGAGGTGCCATCTCTCAGGAAAATGATAATTTCGAGAGGGTGTTTAACTCTCCCTGTAACATCACAGGCACCAGAATTCATTCCAGTCAGAACCTATACATGACGCAAATTCCTAAAATAATAATCTCTATCATGGAAAATCTCCACCACCCAGACCATAACTTCCTCACTCTACTATCATTGCATAAGGTACTGGAGCCTGAGGAATAGAGGTCAATGCCACAATGTCAGTTTCTTCCCTGATGCCACCAGATCCTGTATAATCAATGAGCCAAAGACACAGCCTTGCTTTTTTGTGCACTGTTAACTTTATTTTTAAGTCTAGTTCTGAATGATGGTTATAAGATGAATGTTTGCTCCATCCTGCTGCCCCAAATCACCAAATATTAGGTCATGTTCTTGACAATAAATCCTGATTCTGAACCTGACAAGATATGAAAGGTATCTTCACAAAAAGTGGAAATAGGTGCATGAGACCAAAAAATATGTAAATAATTACCTTCCCAGCAGGAGGCACACTGCACATCCGGCATCCGGATTGAGGCTCTTTCCACATCCGGCAGGAGGACTATTCCACATCCAGCATCCGGCAGGAGTCCCGTTCCACATCCGGCAGGAGGCCCATTTCACAGTGGCAACCGGATGGAGGCCCATTCCACATCCGGCAGGAGGACTATACCACATCCGGCATCTGGCAGGAGGCCCAATCCACATCCGGCTGGTGGCCCCTTTCATATCCGGTACCCGGCAGGAGGCCCATTGCTTCAAAGGCATGAGGCTCTCTTTTAAAATATTTTCAGTGGCCTTTACAGAAACAGGAAACAAACAGAAGCCATTAATCAATGGTAATACATAAAAAGGAATATTCAGATAAAATACAAATTATAAAAATAAATTGATAATGTCTAACCATTATATCATAACAAACAGAAATAAAGTGATAAACATTTAAACAATTAAAACATATGTCTAATAGAACATGATTTAAGGAGTATACTATACTCAAAATTCCTTCCCCTTCCCTTCTGAAGTTCTTTAGTGAGTACATAAAATTTCACTACCATTAAAAAACACAAACAGATCAAGCAAGGTCCAAGTGATTAAATGTTACAAAAACTTTGAATTAAAGTGCCCATGGACATAGAATGTTTAAATGTGAATCTGTGGAAGAACATCTGATTATTCAAAGTTAGGCCTGCCACCATATCACAGAGTAATTGAGTGTTTTTACGGGCAACAGCATCTTTCCAACTCATCAATATTAAACGTCAAGCAACAAGGGAGGCAAAAGAGACTGCATGTGGTTAATTCATAGTTCAATTCATTTAGGTAGTCTCTGTTGATTCAAAAGGAGCAATATTAGATTAGTTATCAACTTCAGGACGTCCATCAATACCATTGTTCCCTCAGTGCTGGTCAAAAAGCAACTAACTTTATCCCTCTGTACCTCACTCTGCAATTGGATCTTTGACATTCTCATTGGAAGACCACAGTCAGGACGAATTGGAAACAAGGTCTCTTCCCCACTGATCATCAACACAGGCGCAGTCCAAGGATGTGTGCTTAGCCCCCTGCTCTACTCTCTGCAAACCCATGACTGTGTGTGGTGAGCCATAATTCCATTGCTATCGACATGTTGGCTGATGACACCAGAATGGTCAGCAAACAATAAATGGCAATGATGAAGCGAAGAAGGAAGGACATAGATCAGCTGGTTGAATGCTAACAAATCAAACCATTCACTCAATGTCAACAAAACAATGGATAAGATTTTGGATTCAGCAGGAAGTCAAAAGAACACGACCCAGTCTTCATGGAGGTCTCAGGAGTGCAGATGTTCGCGAACGTCAAATTCCTAAGCATTAAAACTCTGAGGATCTGTCATGGAGCCTCCATGTTGATGCTTTCACAAAAAAGCCTCACCATTGGCGATACTGTGAGATGTACCTGAGGAGATTCATTATCGCAATGAAGACACACCTTAACCTCCACAGGTGTACTATGCAGATCATTCTGGTAGGTTGCATCACTGCCTGGTCTGGAGGTGCCATCTCTCAGGAAAATGATAATTTCGAGAGGGTGTTTAACTCTCCCTGTAACATCACAGGCACCAGTATTCACTCCAGTCAGAAACTATACATGACATGCTGTCTTAAAATAAAAGTCTCTATCATGTAAAACCTCCACCACACCAGACCAAAACTTCCTCACTCTACTATCATTGGATAAGGTACTGGAGCCTGAGGAATAGAGGTCAATGCCACCATGTCAGTTTCTTCCCTGATGCCACCAGATCCTTTATAATCAATGAGCCAAAGACACAGCCTTGCTTTTTTGTGCACTGTTAACTTTATTTTTAAGTCTAGTTCTGAACGATGGTTATAAGATGAATGTTTGCTCCATCCTGCTGCCCCAAATCACCAAATATTAGGTCATGTTCTTGACAATAAATCCTGATTCTGAACCTGACAAGATATGAAAGGTATCTTCACAAAAAGTGGAAATAGGTGCATGAGACCAAAAAATATGTAAATAATTACCTTCCCAGCAGGAGGCACACTGCACATCCGGCATCCGGATTGAGGCTCTTTCCACATCCGGCAGGAGGACTATTCCACATCCAGCATCCGGCAGGAGTCCCGTTCCACATCCGGCAGGAGGCCCATTTCACATCCGGCATCCGGATGGAGGCCCATTCCACATCCGGCAGGAGGACTATACCACATCCGGCATCTGGCAGGAGGCCCAATCCACATCCGGCTGGTGGCCCCTTTCATATCCGGTACCCGGCAGGAGGCCCATTGCTTCAAAGGCATGAGGCTCTCTTTTAAAATATTTTCAGTGGCCTTTACAGAAACAGGAAACAAACAGAAGCCATTAATCAATGGTAATACATAAAAAGGAATATTCAGATAAAATACAAATTATAAAAATAAATTGATAATGTCTAACCATTATATCATAACAAACAGAAATAAAGTGATACACATTTAAACAATTAAAACATATGTCTAATAGAACATGATTTAAGGAGTATACTATACTCAAAATTCCTTCCCCTTCCCTTCTGAAGTTCTTTAGTGAGTACATAAAATTTCACTACCATTAAAAAACACAAACAGATCAAGCAAGGTCCAAGTGATTAAATGTTACAAAAACTTTGAATTAAAGTGCCCATGGACATAGAATGCTTAAATGTGAATCTGTGGAAGAACATCTGATTATTCAAAGTTAGGCCTGCCACCATATCACAGAGTAATTGAGTGTTTTTACGGGCAACAGCATCTTTCCAACTCATCAATATTAAACGTCAAGCAACAAGGGAGGCAAAAGAGACTGCATGTGGTTAATTCATAGTTCAATTCATTTAGGTAGTCTCTGTTGATTCAAAAGGAGCAATATTAGATTAGTTATCAACTTCAGGACGTCCATCAATACCATTGTTCCCTCAGTGCTGGTCAAAAAGCAACTAACTTTATCCCTCTGTACCTCACTCTGCAATTGGATCTTTGACATTCTCATTGGAAGACCACAGTCAGGACGAATTGGAAACAAGGTCTCTTCCCCACTGATCATCAACACAGGCGCAGTCCAAGGATGTGTGCTTAGCCCCCTGCTCTACTCTCTGCAAACCCATGACTGTGTGTGGTGAGCCATAATTCCATTGCTATCGACATGTTGGCTGATGACACCAGAATGGTCAGCAAACAATAAATGGCAATGATGAAGCGAAGAAGGAAGGACATAGATCAGCTGGTTGAATGCTAACAAATCAAACCATTCACTCAATGTCAACAAAACAATGGATAAGATTTTGGATTCAGCAGGAAGTCAAAAGAACACGACCCAGTCTTCATGGAGGTCTCAGGAGTGCAGATGTTCGCGAACGTCAAATTCCTAAGCATTAAAACTCTGAGGATCTGTCATGGAGCCTCCATGTTGATGCTTTCACAAAAAAGCCTCACCATTGGCGATACTGTGAGATGTACCTGAGGAGATTCATTATCGCAATGAAGACACACCTTAACCTCCACAGGTGTACTATGCAGATCATTCTGGTAGGTTGCATCACTGCCTGGTCTGGAGGTGCCATCTCTCAGGAAAATGATAATTTCGAGAGGGTGTTTAACTCTCCCTGTAACATCACAGGCACCAGTATTCACTCCAGTCAGAAACTATACATGACATGCTGTCTTAAAATAAAAGTCTCTATCATGTAAAACCTCCACCACACCAGACCAAAACTTCCTCACTCTACTATCATTGGATAAGGTACTGGAGCCTGAGGAATAGAGGTCAATGCCACCATGTCAGTTTCTTCCCTGATGCCACCAGATCCTTTATAATCAATGAGCCAAAGACACAGCCTTGCTTTTTTGTGCACTGTTAACTTTATTTTTAAGTCTAGTTCTGAACGATGGTTATAAGATGAATGTTTGCTCCATCCTGCTGCCCCAAATCACCAAATATTAGGTCATGTTCTTGACAATAAATCCTGATTCTGAACCTGACAAGATATGAAAGGTATCTTCACAAAAAGTGGAAATAGGTGCATGAGACCAAAAAATATGTAAATAATTACCTTCCCAGCAGGAGGCACACTGCACATCCGGCATCCGGATTGAGGCTCTTTCCACATCCGGCAGGAGGACTATTCCACATCCAGCATCCGGCAGGAGTCCCGTTCCACATCCGGCAGGAGGCCCATTTCACATCCGGCATCCGGATGGAGGCCCATTCCACATCCGGCAGGAGGACTATACCACATCCGGCATCTGGCAGGAGGCCCAATCCACATCCGGCTGGTGGCCCCTTTCATATCCGGTACCCGGCAGGAGGCCCATTGCTTCAAAGGCATGAGGCTCTCTTTTAAAATATTTTCAGTGGCCTTTACAGAAACAGGAAACAAACAGAAGCCATTAATCAATGGTAATACATAAAAAGGAATATTCAGATAAAATACAAATTATAAAAATAAATTGATAATGTCTAACCATTATATCATAACAAACAGAAATAAAGTGATACACATTTAAACAATTAAAACATATGTCTAATAGAACATGATTTAAGGAGTATACTATACTCAAAATTCCTTCCCCTTCCCTTCTGAAGTTCTTTAGTGAGTACATAAAATTTCACTACCATTAAAAAACACAAACAGATCAAGCAAGGTCCAAGTGATTAAATGTTACAAAAACTTTGAATTAAAGTGCCCATGGACATAGAATGCTTAAATGTGAATCTGTGGAAGAACATCTGATTATTCAAAGTTAGGCCTGCCACCATATCACAGAGTAATTGAGTGTTTTTACGGGCAACAGCATCTTTCCAACTCATCAATATTAAACGTCAAGCAACAAGGGAGGCAAAAGAGACTGCATGTGGTTAATTCATAGTTCAATTCATTTAGGTAGTCTCTGTTGATTCAAAAGGAGCAATATTAGATTAGTTATCAACTTCAGGACGTCCATCAATACCATTGTTCCCTCAGTGCTGGTCAAAAAGCAACTAACTTTATCCCTCTGTACCTCACTCTGCAATTGGATCTTTGACATTCTCATTGGAAGACCACAGTCAGGACGAATTGGAAACAAGGTCTCTTCCCCACTGATCATCAACACAGGCGCAGTCCAAGGATGTGTGCTTAGCCCCCTGCTCTACTCTCTGCAAACCCATGACTGTGTGTGGTGAGCCATAATTCCATTGCTATCGACATGTTGGCTGATGACACCAGAATGGTCAGCAAACAATAAATGGCAATGATGAAGCGAAGAAGGAAGGACATAGATCAGCTGGTTGAATGCTAACAAATCAAACCATTCACTCAATGTCAACAAAACAATGGATAAGATTTTGGATTCAGCAGGAAGTCAAAAGAACACGACCCAGTCTTCATGGAGGTCTCAGGAGTGCAGATGTTCGCGAACGTCAAATTCCTAAGCATTAAAACTCTGAGGATCTGTCATGGAGCCTCCATGTTGATGCTTTCACAAAAAAGCCTCACCATTGGCGATACTGTGAGATGTACCTGAGGAGATTCATTATCGCAATGAAGACACACCTTAACCTCCACAGGTGTACTATGCAGATCATTCTGGTAGGTTGCATCACTGCCTGGTCTGGAGGTGCCATCTCTCAGGAAAATGATAATTTCGAGAGGGTGTTTAACTCTCCCTGTAACATCACAGGCACCAGTATTCACTCCAGTCAGAAACTATACATGACATGCTGTCTTAAAATAAAAGTCTCTATCATGTAAAACCTCCACCACACCAGACCAAAACTTCCTCACTCTACTATCATTGGATAAGGTACTGGAGCCTGAGGAATAGAGGTCAATGCCACCATGTCAGTTTCTTCCCTGATGCCACCAGATCCTTTATAATCAATGAGCCAAAGACACAGCCTTGCTTTTTTGTGCACTGTTAACTTTATTTTTAAGTCTAGTTCTGAACGATGGTTATAAGATGAATGTTTGCTCCATCCTGCTGCCCCAAATCACCAAATATTAGGTCATGTTCTTGACAATAAATCCTGATTCTGAACCTGACAAGATATGAAAGGTATCTTCACAAAAAGTGGAAATAGGTGCATGAGACCAAAAAATATGTAAATAATTACCTTCCCAGCAGGAGGCACACTGCACATCCGGCATCCGGATTGAGGCTCTTTCCACATCCGGCAGGAGGACTATTCCACATCCAGCATCCGGCAGGAGTCCCGTTCCACATCCGGCAGGAGGCCCATTTCACATCCGGCATCCGGATGGAGGCCCATTCCACATCCGGCAGGAGGACTATACCACATCCGGCATCTGGCAGGAGGCCCAATCCACATCCGGCTGGTGGCCCCTTTCATATCCGGTACCCGGCAGGAGGCCCATTGCTTCAAAGGCATGAGGCTCTCTTTTAAAATATTTTCAGTGGCCTTTACAGAAACAGGAAACAAACAGAAGCCATTAATCAATGGTAATACATAAAAAGGAATATTCAGATAAAATACAAATTATAAAAATAAATTGATAATGTCTAACCATTATATCATAACAAACAGAAATAAAGTGATACACATTTAAACAATTAAAACATATGTCTAATAGAACATGATTTAAGGAGTATACTATACTCAAAATTCCTTCCCCTTCCCTTCTGAAGTTCTTTAGTGAGTACATAAAATTTCACTACCATTAAAAAACACAAACAGATCAAGCAAGGTCCAAGTGATTAAATGTTACAAAAACTTTGAATTAAAGTGCCCATGGACATAGAATGCTTAAATGTGAATCTGTGGAAGAACATCTGATTATTCAAAGTTAGGCCTGCCACCATATCACAGAGTAATTGAGTGTTTTTACGGGCAACAGCATCTTTCCAACTCATCAATATTAAACGTCAAGCAACAAGGGAGGCAAAAGAGACTGCATGTGGTTAATTCATAGTTCAATTCATTTAGGTAGTCTCTGTTGATTCAAAAGGAGCAATATTAGATTAGTTATCAACTTCAGGACGTCCATCAATACCATTGTTCCCTCAGTGCTGGTCAAAAAGCAACTAACTTTATCCCTCTGTACCTCACTCTGCAATTGGATCTTTGACATTCTCATTGGAAGACCACAGTCAGGACGAATTGGAAACAAGGTCTCTTCCCCACTGATCATCAACACAGGCGCAGTCCAAGGATGTGTGCTTAGCCCCCTGCTCTACTCTCTGCAAACCCATGACTGTGTGTGGTGAGCCATAATTCCATTGCTATCGACATGTTGGCTGATGACACCAGAATGGTCAGCAAACAATAAATGGCAATGATGAAGCGAAGAAGGAAGGACATAGATCAGCTGGTTGAATGCTAACAAATCAAACCATTCACTCAATGTCAACAAAACAATGGATAAGATTTTGGATTCAGCAGGAAGTCAAAAGAACACGACCCAGTCTTCATGGAGGTCTCAGGAGTGCAGATGTTCGCGAACGTCAAATTCCTAAGCATTAAAACTCTGAGGATCTGTCATGGAGCCTCCATGTTGATGCTTTCACAAAAAAGCCTCACCATTGGCGATACTGTGAGATGTACCTGAGGAGATTCATTATCGCAATGAAGACACACCTTAACCTCCACAGGTGTACTATGCAGATCATTCTGGTAGGTTGCATCACTGCCTGGTCTGGAGGTGCCATCTCTCAGGAAAATGATAATTTCGAGAGGGTGTTTAACTCTCCCTGTAACATCACAGGCACCAGTATTCACTCCAGTCAGAAACTATACATGACATGCTGTCTTAAAATAAAAGTCTCTATCATGTAAAACCTCCACCACACCAGACCAAAACTTCCTCACTCTACTATCATTGGATAAGGTACTGGAGCCTGAGGAATAGAGGTCAATGCCACCATGTCAGTTTCTTCCCTGATGCCACCAGATCCTTTATAATCAATGAGCCAAAGACACAGCCTTGCTTTTTTGTGCACTGTTAACTTTATTTTTAAGTCTAGTTCTGAACGATGGTTATAAGATGAATGTTTGCTCCATCCTGCTGCCCCAAATCACCAAATATTAGGTCATGTTCTTGACAATAAATCCTGATTCTGAACCTGACAAGATATGAAAGGTATCTTCACAAAAAGTGGAAATAGGTGCATGAGACCAAAAAATATGTAAATAATTACCTTCCCAGCAGGAGGCACACTGCACATCCGGCATCCGGATTGAGGCTCTTTCCACATCCGGCAGGAGGACTATTCCACATCCAGCATCCGGCAGGAGTCCCGTTCCACATCCGGCAGGAGGCCCATTTCACATCCGGCATCCGGATGGAGGCCCATTCCACATCCGGCAGGAGGACTATACCACATCCGGCATCTGGCAGGAGGCCCAATCCACATCCGGCTGGTGGCCCCTTTCATATCCGGTACCCGGCAGGAGGCCCATTGCTTCAAAGGCATGAGGCTCTCTTTTAAAATATTTTCAGTGGCCTTTACAGAAACAGGAAACAAACAGAAGCCATTAATCAATGGTAATACATAAAAAGGAATATTCAGATAAAATACAAATTATAAAAATAAATTGATAATGTCTAACCATTATATCATAACAAACAGAAATAAAGTGATACACATTTAAACAATTAAAACATATGTCTAATAGAACATGATTTAAGGAGTATACTATACTCAAAATTCCTTCCCCTTCCCTTCTGAAGTTCTTTAGTGAGTACATAAAATTTCACTACCATTAAAAAACACAAACAGATCAAGCAAGGTCCAAGTGATTAAATGTTACAAAAACGTTGAATTAACGTGCCCATGGACATAGAATGTTTAAATGTGAATCTGTGGAAGAACATCTGATTATTCAAAGTTAGGCCTGCCACAATATCACAGAGTCATTGAGTGTTTTTACGGGCAACAGCATCTTTCCAACTCATCAATATTAAACGTCGAGCAACAAGGGAGGCAAAAAAGACTGCATGTGGTTAATTCATAGTTCAATTCATTTAGGTAGTCTCTGTTGATTCAAAAGGAGCAATATTAGATTAGTTATCAACTTCAGGACGTCCATCAATACCATTGTTCCCTCAGTGCTGGTCAAAAAGCAACTAACTTTATCCCTCTGTACCTCACTCTGCAATTGGATCTTTGACATTCTCATTGGAAGACCACAGTCAGGACGAATTGGAAACAAGGTCTCTTCCCCACTGATCATCAACACAGGCGCAGTCCAAGGATGTGTGCTTAGCCCCCTGCTCTACTCTCTGCAAACCCATGACTGTGTGTGGTGAGCCATAATTCCATTGCTATCGACATGTTGGCAGATGACACCAGAATTGTCAGCAAACAATAAATGGCAATGATGAAGCGAAAAAGGAAGGACATAGATCAGCTGGTTGAATGCTAACAAATCAAACCATTCACTCAATGTCAACAAAACAATGGATAAGATTTTGGATTCAGCAGGAAGTCAAAAAAACACGACCCAGTCTTCATGGAGGTCTCAGGAGTGCAGATGTTCACGAACGTCAAATTC
The DNA here is from genome assembly GCF_036971445.1 of Narcine bancroftii. Lineage (NCBI taxonomy): Eukaryota > Metazoa > Chordata > Chondrichthyes > Torpediniformes > Narcinidae > Narcine > Narcine bancroftii. The sequence goes on along the minus strand of NC_091479.1, from coordinate 51,522,421 downwards.
CTAAGCATTAAAACTCTGAGGATCTGTCATGGAGCCTCCATGGTGATGCTTTCACAAAAAAGCCTCACCATTGGCTATACTGTGAGATGTACCTGAGGAGATTCATTATCGCAATGAAGACACACCTTAACCTCCACAGGTGTACTATGCAGATCATTCTGGTAGGTTGCATCACTGCCTGGTCTGGAGGTGCCATCTCTCAGGAAAATGATAATTTCGAGAGGGTGTTTAACTCTCCCTGTAACATCACAGGCACCAGAATTCACTCCAGTCAGAAACTATACATGACATGCTGTCTTAAAATAAAAGTCTCTATCATGTAAATCCTCCACCACACCAGATCATAACTTCCTCACTCTACTATCATTGGATAAGGTACTGAAGCCTGAGGAATAGAGGTCAATGCCACAATGTCAGTTTCTTCCCTGATGCCACCAGATCCTGTATAATCAATGTGCCAAAGACACAGCCTTGCTTTTTTGTGCACTGTTAACTTTATTTTTAAGAGTTGTTCTGAACGATGGTTATAAGATGAATGTTTGCTCCATCCTGCTGCCCCAAATCACCAAATATTAGGACATGTTCTTGACAATAAATCCTGATTCTGAACCTGACAAGATATGAAAGGTATCTTCACAAAAAGTGGAAATAGGTGCATGAGACCAAAAAATATGTAAATAATTACCTTCCCAGCAGGAGGCACACTGCACATCCGGCATCCGGATTGAGGCTCTTTCCACATCCGGCAGGAGGACTATTCCACATCCAGCATCCGGCAGGAGTCCCGTTCCACATCCGCAGGAGGCCCATTTCACATCCGGCATCCGGATGGAGGCCCATTCCACATCCGGCAGGAGGACTATACCACATCCGGCATCTGGCAGGAGGCCCAATCCACATCCGGCTGGTGGCCCCTTTCATATCCGGTACCCGGCAGGAGGCCCATTGCTTCAAAGGCATGAGGCTCTCTTTTAAAATATTTTCAGTGGCCTTTACAGAAACAGGAAACAAACAGAAGCCATTAATCAATGGTAATACATAAAAAGGAATATTCAGATAAAATACAAATTATAAAAATAAATTGACAATGTCTAACCATTATATCATAACAAACAGAAATAAAGTGATAAACATTTAAACAATTAAAACATATGTCTAATAGAACATGATTTAAGGAGTATACTATACTCAAAATTCCTTCCCCTTCCCTTCTGAAGTTCTTTAGTGAGTACATAAAATTTCAATACCATTAAAAAACACAAACATATCAAGCAAGGTCCAAGTGATTAAATGTTACAAAAACTTTGAATTAAAGTGCCCATGGACATAGGATGTTTAAATGTGAATCTGTGGAAGAACATCTGATTATTCAAAGTTAGGCCTGCCACCATATCACAGAGTAATTGAGTGTTTTTACGGGCAACAGCATCTTTCCAACTCATCAATATTAAACGTCGAGCAACAAGGGAGGCAAAAGAGACTGCATGTGGTTAATTCATAGTTCAATTCATTTAGGTAGTCTCTGTTGATTCAAAAGGAGCAATATTAGATTAGTTATCAACTTCAGGACGTCCATCAATACCATTGTTCCCTCAGTGCTGGTCAAAAAGCAACTAACTTTATCCCTCTGTACCTCACTCTGCAATTGGATCTTTGACATTCTCATTGGAAGACCACAATCAGGATGAATTGGAAACAAGGTCTCTTCCCCACTGATCATCAACACAGGCGCAGTCCAAGGATGTGTGCTTAGCCCCCTGCTCTACTCTCTGCAAACCCATGACTGTGTGTGGTGAGCCATAATTCCATTGCTATCGACATGTTGGCTGATGACACCAGAATGGTCAGCAAACAATAAATGGCAATGATGAAGCGAAGAAGAAAGGACATAGATCAGCTGGTTGAAAGCTAACAAATCAAACCATTCACTCAATGTCAACAAAACAATGGATAAGATTTTGGATTCAGCAGGAAGTCAAAAGAACACGACCCAGTCTTCATGGAGGTCTCAGGAGTGCAGATGTTCGCGAACGTCAAATTCCTAAGCATTAAAACTCTGAGGATCTGTCATGGAGCCTCCATGGTGATGCCTTCACAAAAAAGCCTCACCATTGGCTATACTGTGAGATGTACCTGAGGAGATTCATTATCGCAATGAAGACACACCTTAACCTCCACAGGTGTACTATGCAGATCATTCTGGTAGGTTGCATCACTGCCTGGTCTGGAGGTGCCATCTCTCAGGAAAATGATAATTTCGAGAGGGTGTTTAACTCTCCCTGTAACATCACAGGCACCAGAATTCACTCCAGTCAGAAACTATACATGACATGCTGTCTTAAAATAAAAGTCTCTATCATGTAAAACCTCCACCACACCAGACCATAACTTCCTCACTCTACTATCATTGGATAAGGTACTGGAGCCTGAGGAATAGAGGTCAATGCCACAATGTCAGTTTCTTCCCTGATGCCACCAGATCCTGTATAATCAATGAGCCAAAGACACAGCCTTGCTTTTTTGTGCACTGTTAACTTTATTTTTAAGTCTAGTTCTGAACGATGGTTATAAGATGAATGTTTTCTCCATCCTGCTGCCCCAAATCACCAAATATTAGGACATGTTCTTGACAATAAATCCTGATTCTGAACCTGACAAGATATGAAAGGTATCTTCACAAAAAGTGGAAATAGGTGCATGAGACCAAAAAATATGTAAACAATTACCTTCCCAGCAGGAGGCACACAACACATCCGGCATCCCGATTGAGGTTCTTTCCACATCCGGCAGGAGGACTATTCCACATCCAGCATCCGGCAGGAGTCCCGTTCCACATCCGGCAGGAGGCCCATTTCACATCCGGCATCCGGATGGAGGCCCATTCCACAACCGGCAGGAGGACTATACCACATCCGGCATCTGGCAGGGGGCCCAATCCACATCCGGCTGGTGGCCCCTTTCATATCCGGTACCCGGCAGGAGGCCCATTGCTTCAAAGGCATGAGGCTCTCTTTTAAAATATTTTCAGTGGCCTTTACAGAAACAGGAAACAAACAGAAGCCATTAATCAATGGTAATACATAAAAAGGAATATTCAGATAAAATACAAATTATAAAAATAAATTGATAATGTCTAACCATTATATCATAACAAACAGAAATAAAGTGATAAACATTTAAACAATTAAAACATATGTCTAATGGAACATGATTTAAGGAGTATACTATACTCAAAATTCCTTCACCTTCCCTTCTGAAGTTCTTTAGTGAGTACATAAAATTTCACTACCATTAAAAAACACAAACGTATAAATCAAGGTCCAAGTGATTAAATTTTACAAAAACATTGAATTAAAGTGCCCATGGACATAGAATGTTTAAATGTGAATCTGTGGAAGAACATCTGATTATTCAAAGTTAGGCCTGCCACCATATCACAGAGTAATTGAGTGTTTTTAAGGGCAACAGCATCAATATTAAACGTCAAGCAACAAGGGAGGCAAAAGAGACTGCATGTGGCTAATTCATAGTTCAATTCATTTAGGTAGTCTCTGTTGATCCAAAAGGAGCAATATTAGATTAGTTATCAACTTCAGGACGTCCTTCGATACCATTGTTCCCTCAGTGCTGGTCAAAAAGCAACTAACCTTATCCCTCTGTACCTAACTCTGCAATTGGATCTTTGGCATTCTCATTGGAAGACCACAGTCAGGATGAATTGGAAACAAGGTCCCTTCCCAACTGATCATCAACACAGGCGCAGTCCAAGGATGTGTGCTCAGCCCCCTGCTCTACTCTCTGTAAACCCATGACTGTGTGTGGTGAGCCATAATTCCATTGCTATCGACATGTTGGCTGATGACACCAGAATTGTCAGCAAACAATGAATGGCAATGATGAAGCGAAGAAGGAAGGACATAGATCAGCTGGTTGAATGCTAACAAATCAAACTTTTCACTCAATGTCAACAAAACAATTGATAAGATTTTGGATTCAGCAGGAAGTCAAAAGAACACGACCCAGTCTTCATGGAGGTCTCAGGAGTGCAGTTGTTCGCGAACGTCAAATTCCTAAGCATTAAAACTCTGAGGATCTGTCATGGAGCCTCCATGGTGAGGCTTTCACAAAAAAGTCTCACCATTGGCTATACTGTGTGATGTACCTGAGGAGATTCATTATCGCAATGAAGACACACCTTAACCTCCACAGGTGTACTATGCAGATCATTCTGGTAGGTTGCATCACTGCCTGGCTTGGAGGTGCCATATCTCAGGAAAATCATAATTTCGAGAGGGTTTTTATCTCTCCCTGTAACATCACAGCCACTAGAATTCACTCCAATCAGAATCTATACATGACATGCTGTCTTAAAATAAAAGTCTCTATCATGGAAAACCTCCAACATCCAGACCATAACTTCCTCACTCTACTATCATTGGATAAGTTACTGGAGCCTGAGGAATAGAGGTCAATGCCATAATGTCAGTTTCTTCCCTGATGCCACCAGATCCTGTATAATCAATGAGCCAAAGACACAGCCTTGCTTTTTTATGCACTGTTAACTTTATTTTTAAGAGTTGTTCTGAACGATGGTTATAAGATGAATGTTTGCTCCATCCTGCTGCCCCAAATCACCAAATATTAGGACATGTTCTTGACAATAAATCCTGATTCTGAACCTGACCACATATGAAAGGTATCTTCACAAAAAGTGGAAATAGGTGCATGAGACCAAAAGATATGTTAACAATTACCTTCCCAGCAGGAGGCACATTGCACATCCGGCATCCGGATTGAGGCTCTTTCCACATCTGGCAGGAGGACTATTCCACATCCAGCATCCGGCAGGAGTCCCGTTCCACATCCGGCAGGAGGCCCATTTCACATCCGGCATCCGGATGGAGGCCCATTCCACATCCGGCAGGAGGACTATACCACATCCGGCATCTGGCAGGAGGCCCAATCCACATCCGGCTGGTGGCCCCTTTCATATCCGGTACCCGGCAGGAGGCCCATTGCTTCAAAGGCATGAGGCTCTCTTTTAAAATATTTTCAGTGGCCTTTACAGAAACAGGAAACAAACAGAAGCCATTAATCAATGGTAATACATAAAAAGGAATATTCAGATAAAATACAAATTATAAAAATAAATTGACAATGTCTAACCATTATATCATAACAAACAGAAATAAAGTGATAAACATTTAAACAATTAAAACATATGTCTAATAGAACATGATTTAAGGAGTATACTATACTCAAAATTCCTTCCCCTTTCCTTCTGAAGTTCTTTAGTGAGTACATAAAATTTCACTACCATTAAAAAACACAAACGTATAAATCAAGGTCCAAGTGATTAAATGTTACAAAAACATTGAATTAAAGTGCACATGGTCATAGAATGTTTAAATGTGAATCTGTGGAAGAATATCTCATTAATTCAAAGTTAGTCCTGCCACCATATCACAGAGTAATTGAGTGTTTTTACGGGCAACAGCATCTTTCCAACTCATCAATATTAAACGTCGAGCAACAAGGGAGGCAAAAGAGACTGCATGTGGCTAATTCATAGTTCAATTCATTTAGGTAGTCTCTGTTGATCCAAAAGGAGCAATATTAGATTAGTTATCAACTTCAGGACGTCCTTCAATACCATTGTTCCCTCAGTGCTGGTCAAAAAGCAACTAACTTTATCCCTCTGTACCTCACTCTGCAATTGGATCTTTGGCATTCTCATTGGAAGACCACAGTCAGGACGAATTGGAAACAAGGTCCCTTCCCCACTGATCATCAACACAGGCGCAGTCCAAGGATGTGTGCTCAGCCCCCTGCTCTACTCTCTGTAAACCCATGACTGTATGTGATGAGCCATAATTCCATTGCTATCGACATGTTGGCTGATGACACCAGAATGGTCAGCAAACAATAAATGGCAATGATGAAGCGAAGAAGGAAGGACATAGATCAGCTGGTTGAATGCTAACAAATCAAACCATTCACTCAATGGCAACAAAACAATGGATACGATTTTGGATTCAGCAGGAAGTCAAAAGAACACGACCCAGTCTTCATGGAGGTGTCAGGAGTGCAGATGTTCGCGAACGTCAAATTCCTAAGCATTAAAACTCTGAGGATCTGTCATGGAGCCTCCATGGTGAGGCTTTCACAAAAAAGTCTCACCATTGGCTATACTGTGTGATGTACCTGAGGAGATTCATTATCGCAATGAAGACACACCTTAACCTCCACAGGTGTACTATGCAGATCATTCTGGTAGGTTGCATCACTGCCTGGCTTGGAGGTGCCATATCTCAGGAAAATCATAATTTCGAGAGGGTTTTTATCTCTCCCTGTAACATCACAGCCACTAGAATTCACTCCAATCAGAATCTATACATGACATGCTGTCTTAAAATAAAAGTCTCTATCATGGAAAACCTCCAACATCCAGACCATAACTTCCTCACTCTACTATCATTGGATAAGGTACTGGAGCCTGAGGAATAGAGGTCAATGCCACAATGTCAGTTTCTTCCCTGATGCCACCAGATCCTGTATAATCAATGAGCCAAAGACACAGCCTTGCTTTTTTGTGCACTGTTAACTTTATTTTTAAGAGTTGTTCTGAACGATGGTTATAAGATGAATGTTTGCTCCATCCTTCTGCCCCAAATCACCAAATATTAGGACATGTTCTTGACAATAAATCCTGATTCTGAACCTGACCAGATATGAAAGGTATCTTCACAAAAAGTGGAAATAGGTGCATGAGACCAAAAGATATGTTAACAATTACCTTCCCAGCAGGAGGCACATTGCATATCCGGAATCCGGATTGAGGCTCTTTCCACATCTGGCAGGAGGACTATTCCACATCTAGTATCCGGCAGGAGGTCTGTTCCACTTCCGGCAGGGGGCACAATTCACATCCGGGCACCAGAGGCCCATTCCACATCCGGCAGGAGGACAATTCCAAATTCGGCAGGAGGTCCATTCCACATACGGCAGGAGGACTATTCCACATCCTGATTCCGGCAGGAGGTCTATTCCACATCCGGCAGGGTGCCCATTTCACATTGTCTCATAAACCTTCAGACCAGATAAGTTGAAACACTTGGAAATCACTTCAGTCAAACAAGCAGAAGGTCCTGTGGTGATGCTCTTCTTATCATGGGAGATCCACAATATCAGTGGCAATGAAGAAGGGTCAATTCACTGTCTCTTTGCCAAAAGAGGGCAGTTCTACTGTATCCATTTCTACAAGCCACTTTGTGTAGCCTTTGCCTGGGTTTGTAAAATTATCGTAGAAGAAAAACAAGTTCCAAAATTTCCATGCAAGAGTTGAAAATCAGTCACATGAAGAAACAAATCTTTGAAAACAACTTGACAAGAAATTTGTGAGTTTTGTGGTCTGATGCCTCACGCTTCCTCCATAATTGCTTTTGAACAGCAGCAAAGACTAAGTTCAACACAAAAGCTTTCTGAGACTGAACTTTAAAATCATCTCTTCAGAATTAAGCTTAAACTATAATGGGCACCCCCTCCTCTCACACACACACACACACACACACACACACACACACATTCATTTGCGCATTGTGGGGTTAAGTAACATTTATGTTTAGAGTTAAGGAACAAACGATAAACTATAAATAAAAGAACGATTGTTTGGAAGATATTGTTTTCTTTGTGAATTTCTATTGCTGCTGGTCTCGTATTTAACACATTCCCTGGCTTTCTTCCTGTTAACCATGATTCCCTGACTAATCCTATACATCTCAATCTCTGCCTTAATTACTCCCAATGACCTCACTTCCACAATCGCCTTTAGCAACAAGCTTCACAGACTCGTGAGCCCCGGACTAATGAAATATTTTGCATCTCTGTTTTAAATTGACACCCTTTAATCCTGAAATTATGCCCTCTTATCCTACAATCCACTGTCATGGGAAACATCCTTGACACATCTACTCTGGCTCGGCCTTCCAGCATTTGAACTGCCTCAATAAATTTCCCCTCATCCTCTGTACTCTATCAAGAACAGCCAAAAAGCTTAAAACGATTCCTCAAATGCTAACCCTTTGAATCCTGGTATCATTCCAGTTAATCATCTCTTAACCCTCTCGTCTCCTAAATGCAATTCTACGATTAATGAAGTCCAATATACAGTATGCCTTGTTAATCACAGAATCAACCTGAACAGCTTTTTGGAGCCCCCTATGGACTCAAACCACAAGATCCCTGTGATCCTCCACACTGCCAAGAGTCTTACCATTAAAACTAAATTCTGCCATCATAGCTGACCTACCAAAATGAACCAGTTCGCATTTCTTTGGATTGAATTCCAACTGCCACGACTCAGCCGGGGTTTTGCTTCCAAACAATGTCCTGCTGTAACCTCTGACAGCCCTCCACACTATCCACAAAACCCCCAATCACTGTGTCATCTGCAAACTGACTAACCCATCCCTCCACTTCCTCATCCAGGTCATTGATCCAAATCACAATGGTTCCCAGAACAGATCCCTGAGGAACACCACTGGGCACCTACCTCCATGCAGAATAGGACCCGTCCACAACCACTCTCTCCCATCTGTGGTCAAGCTCATTCTGCATCCACAATGCAATGCCCCTTTGGTTGCTTTGCCTCCATACCTTCTCAATAACACTTGCATAGGGAACCTTATCAAATGCCTTGCAGAAATTCATATACCCAACATCTCCTGCTCTTCCTTCATCAATGGGTTCAGTCACAGCCTCAAAGAAATTCAATCAGGCTCGTAAGGCTCAACCTGCCCTGGACAAAGTCACCTTGACTCTTCTTCATCATAGTCGACCTCTCCAAATGTTCATAAATCCTGCCTCTCATCATCTTCTCCATCAATTGACCAACCACTGCTCGATCATTTCCTGGGCTACCTCGACTCACTCTCCTGAATAAAGAATCAACATCCTCCGGAACCTCTCCCGTCCCATCGATGATTCGAAGATCGTTGCCAGAGGTTCAGCGATCTCCTCCCTCACCTCCTCCAGTCGCCTGGGATCCATCTCATCTGGTCCCAGCCACTTCTCCCACTTGATGCTTTCCAAAAGCTCCACCACATCCTCTCTCTTTTATCTCCAGGCTCAAGCTTTTCAGTTTGCTGCAGGTCATCACTTCAATTACCAAGATCCTGTTCCATCGTCAAGTCTTCATCAACCCCTCTGCTATTTCCTCACTTTCCCATTGTTACACTTGATAGGTCCTATTCTTTCACGTCTTATCCTCTTGCTCTTCACCCACTTGTAGAATGTCTTGATGATGTCGTGGTCTTACAGTTCAAAAATACACGCCACTTTTGAACAAATCTGCTCCTACACCCCCACTTATCTCCACCACTGTGTCAGCAGGATCAAGGCCTCTCCAACATGTCCTGTGCTGGGAAGGGAGCTGAATCTCATGCTCGGAATCAGAGATTGACAAGAATATGTGTCACAAATTTTGCTGAAACTGAACAACATTAATATTGACTTCTCTGGCTGTCGTTAAGATCCCCACTTCAATTCTCCCCCATCACCTTCCCCAAGATCTGTCTCTCTCCCCTTTCCCTTTCTCCTTTCCCACAGACATCATCAATGCTCACCTCTCTGTTGGATATGACACCATTACGTGTATGAAATGATTTATACTGAATATTTGGTAGTCATTTCTGTAGTATGTAATGAATAAAGCATTGAGTTAGTCGGCATTGACGATGTGGCTGTCATTATTTACAATGGGGGGCTCGAACATAACAGTGGCGACGAGGATTCAAGAACTCACTCAACCATGACACATTTATCATTTATACTCCAGAAGACAGTGAGATGACGGCAGCAGTTCTTGCAGCTCCCTTAGACTAATCCAATGAAGATGAAGACACGTGGGAAGCATCTGTAGAAGGTTTTGACGATCATTGTATTGTACATGATATGACTGAAAATCCTCCATCCAATAAAAACGGGCATTGTTTTTAACCCTAATGGGAGGAGGCACCTGAGCTCTTAAGATCGCTGACGAGCTCACACATGCCTTCAACAAAAACATCTGTTGAAATCTGTCAAGTGATCGCTCAGCACCTTAACTCCCCACCTCCAGAGATGACAGAAAGTCATAAATTTTACCGACATCAACAACAACACAGAGAGTCTGTCCCCAATTTCATGGCTGCATTATGTAAACTCTCTAGATACAATGCAGTTGGACAGATCAAAGACGTCAAGAGATCAATTCATAATGGGTTTAGCTGAACAAACGACCCGAGGAAAACAAATTGCAACACAAAATCTGACACCTGAACTGGAGTTAGACATTGTGACTGCCGCCGAGACAGTGGGAAGCAATGCAGATGTCTGTCCGAGAGACTTGGCTATCAATAAATCTTGGCGCCAAGATTCTTCCCGCCAGGAACCTGCCCGCCAAAAATGTTTTCGCTGTGGGAAGACGAATCAAAGTCCCAATATTTGCTATTTCAAAAAGCCAAATGCCACAAATGCAATGTGAAGGGGCACATCAAAGCAAGATGCCCATTGATTAAACTGAGGAAAGATTACCAGCCAGCCTCCTGAAAAGTACATTTTGACCAAGAGACGGGAAAAGCCAGACACTGAAATCCAGATACCAATGAATCAGAAGTGGAACCAAACCAAAGTGAACATGTTATCCATCCGTGGGCCACAAAGAGCCAAATTTTTACATCCATGTCCACATGAACAACAAAATGATATGGATGGAACTCAATACAGAAAGAGCGGTTTCCCTCAGGCCCAGAACAATGAAGGAGGGCCAGCTACCACACACAGATGCTCCATCTTAAAAACAGTTATAGGGGAGGAAATCCAAGTTCTTGCCAAGTGCCATTTACACGTTAAGTACAAGGATTAATCGAATCAGTTGCCCCTCTATATCACCGAGAGGCCAGAATTGCTCGGTCCTCATGGTTAACAACTTTCAGCTGGATTGGCAAGAAATAGGGAATATAATCAGCCAAAAGAACAAAGAAAAGTGGGATGAACACCTGCAGCAAACCACACACCTCAAACTGGCTCCAATTTTAAAATGTGATGGTAAGGAGATCAAAGCAATCCTGGTGTCTCACCAAGGTTTAGATAATTAAAATAAGAAAATATCGCTCCTGTCCAGGTGAATGCAAGACTATGGAGCAGAAATAGTCTATTCAGCCCCACTACCTGGCCTTCTCCCCTTGATGCTCTGACTAATCAAGAATCTCTGCCGATGACCTGGCTCCATAACTGCCTGTGGCAACAAATTCCACAGATTCACCACCCTCTGGCTACAGAAATTCCTCCACATTTCTGCTCTAAGTGGAATTCCTTCAATCCTGAAGTTGTTCCTTCTCTTCAACTCTTCCACCATTGGAAACAACTGTTCTACATCCACTCTGACTATGCCTGTCAACATTCAAAATGTTTCAATGAGGACCTTCCCCCTCACACATTCTCCTAAATTCTAACGAATCCAGGCCAAGAGCCAGCAAACGTTCCTCATGCCATGTATCCCACACACTTGTAGCACCAGGCTGTTAGTTTTCCCACAGCTTCCAAGTCCTGCACCATTCCTACTTGGAAATATATTGCTGGTCCTTCATCATCCTTGGATTTTAATCCTGGAAGACCCCCCTCCCCCACCCTCCTGCCTAAAAGCAGCTTCACCAGAAAGATGGCTGCAGTTCAAGAAGGCAGTTCAGCCCCACACTCCCCAAAGCTGAGTGGTAAATACTTGCTTTCGGATCAGATTAGATACGATTTATTGTCATGTAATCAAACAGAAATGTAATATTACACATCATCAACAATATTACAGCAGCTATCATCAAGGATCCACACCACACAGCACATGTTCTGTTCTCACTGGATAGGGTGTAGGGGCCACAAGACTCACACCACTAGGTTCAGGAACAGCCGCTCCCCCTCCACCATCAGACTCTTCAACAACAAACTCAATCAGGGCTTCATTTAAGGACTTTACTTTGCCACTTTATTGATTTTTCCCACTTCTCTTTATTGCACAGTTTGTTTCCATTTCTTTATTTGTTTCCGCAGTGTCCAGTTTTTTCTTGCAATTCCAAGAAGTGGTCATTTGGCCTGGCCCACAAGATAACAAATCTCAGGGTTGTATGTGCGATCATTCATGTACCTTGACTATAAATCTGAATCTGAAATCATTGCCCTCAGTCTGACAATAATGGAGACAAAGATTCACTGAGAGCCTGAATGTTGACTGGCTCCCCTTACAGTCAGGCAAAGAGAGGTCAAAGAGAGTCCCTTCACAGTCATTGGGTGACCGTGGATTTGTCTCCGATGCTCCCGCAGCCTCTGCCAGACTCCTGTTCAGTTCAAATCGTGGCCCGTTCCAAACCTACAGCACAGTGAGGAAGTCTTCAAAGCCCAAGGCATACAAAACGTGGATGTTAAACTGATTGGAATCCAGCATCTCAGACAGCAACTCATTTGTACATGAGAAATGACATCTATTCGAGTTGACTTGTTCATGTGAAGTCTTGTTTGACGTCTATCATTTCCATTTCTTAAGAAAGTGCATCCAGAAATGTGAAAAGCTGAGACATGAAACAATGTACCTCAAACAAGTTTAAAGGGATGTCCATCAACTTTGTATTCAAGAATATGCCTTAAATATTGTACCTCCCCATGGTAAAATTCCAATGAGATTCTTGTATTAGCCAGGTGACACTGTCCACCTGACATTAATACTACTTATTCCCGCTGGTGTGACTCAAATTAAAGCCATGTCTTGTACTTTGTGGTTCTGTTGGGATTTTTGAACCTCACAGGAGGCACAATGATACAAGGGTAGTTCTATTGCGTCTGTTTCTTCATGGGACTTCGTGTAACCCTTGCTTGGGTTTTTTAAATCAATGGGGAAGAAAAACGTCCTGAAATTTCCATGCAAGAGTGGAAAATCAGTCATATGAAGAAACAATTCTTTGGAAACAACTTGACAAGAAATTTTTGAGGTCTGATGCCTCACGCTTCCTCCATAATTGCTTTTGAACAGCAGTAAAGACTATTTTCAACACAAAAATTTCTGAGACTGAACATTAAAATCATCTCTTCAGAATTAAGCTTATAATTTAATAGTTTGGGTTTTGCCCCATGCGCGCATGCACACACATTTGCACATCATGTGGATAAGTTAGATTTAAATTTCGAGTGAAGTAAGAGATTATTAATAAATAAATGATTGTTGTGAAGGTACCCTTGCCTTTGTGAATTTCTATTGCTGCTGGTCGAATATTTAACACATTCCCTGGCTTCTTCCCTGTAAACCAAGATTCCCAGACTAATACAAAGCATAGCAATCTCTGCCTTAAATACTCCCAAAGACCTCACTTCCACAGCCGCCTGTGGGATCAAGCTCCACAGATCATGAACCTCTGGCTAAAGAAATTTTTCTGAATCTCTCTTTTAAATTGGCATCTTTTCTCCAGAAATTATACCCTCGTCCTAAAATCCAGGCCATGGGAAACATCCTTTCCCCATTTACTCTGGCCAGGCCTTTAGCATTTGAACTGCCTCGATATGTTTCCCCTCATCCTCTGTAATCCAGCTGAAAACCATTCCTCATAATGTTAACCCTTTCAATCCTGGTCACATTCCAGTAAATCTTCTCTCAACCCTCTCCGAAGCCAGCACTTTGTTTCTCAAATAAGGCACCAAAACTGTCCCCAATACTCCAAGAGAGGCCTTACCTGAGCTTGATGGAGTCTCAACATCACACCCCTGCTCTTGCCTGCAGTCTCTCTGGAAATGAATCCCAACATCGCATTCACCCTGTTTATAACAGAATGGAATGTTCTAGAACTCATCAGGATGACCAATGGCCTTCATCGCAATCCGTCAATAATGGTGATTTCAGATGGGATTGTGATGAATAAATTAGAACTTCCCTGGACATTCCATGTTGTCTTTTGAATGTCCCTCTTGTTCCAGCCTCCATCACCACCCTTGGCAATGCATTCCAGGCACCCACCACACTCTGTGGAAAATAACATCTGGCCTCTGTTATCACCACTAAACTTTCCTCTGAAACTACATTTTCATAAAATTGAATTATTCCCAATCAACTCACATGATCCTATATATGACAATATACCATTTAAGATTGTTTTTTTTTAAATTTTTTATTTTTCACACCATAAACCACATTGACCAAGATACATACATTTTCCTTTTCAAATATAAAGTGTCATTTTCTACCCCACCCCTCCCTCCTCCCATCCCACCCTCCCTACCTCCCCCCCATTCATTTAAAGTACAGAATCTAAGATACATTAAACCAGTCAAACAATGTTGTCATTCAATAAAAATAAACAAGAAATTCCAGAGTCAATTCTTTTCATTTCCTTCTCCTTTCGTTAATTTAGGTGGTAGATGTCCCCGGTAGGTTTTCTCTATTATGTTTCATGTATGGCTCCCATATTTGTTCAAATATTTCAATATTATTTCTTAAACTATATGTTATTTTTTCTAATGGAATACATTTATTCATTTCTATATACCATTGTTGTATTCTCAAATTATCTTCTAATTTCCAGGTTGACATAATACATTTTTTTGCTCTGACTAGAGCTATCTTAACAAATCTTTTTTGTGCATCCTCCAAATCAATTCCAAATTCTTTGTTTTTTATGTTACTTAGGAGGAAGATCTCTGGGTTTTTTGGTATATTGTTTTCTGTAATTTTATTTAATATCTGGTTTAGATCTTCCCCAAATTTTTCAACTTTCTCACATGTCCAGATTGCATGAATTGTTGTTCTCATTTCTTTTTAACAACGAAAACATCTGTCAGATATTGTTGGGTCCCATTTATTTAACTTTTGAGGTGTAATGTGTATCCAGTGTAATGTGTATCCAGTTATATTGTATCATACGTAACCTCGTGTTTATTGTATTTCTCATAGTTCCAGAGCATAAATTCTCCCATGTTTCCTTCTTTATCTTTATGTTTAAATCTTGTTCCCATTTTTGTTTAGTTCTACCATTTGTTTCCTCATTCTCCTTTTCTTGCAGTTTAATATACATATTTGTTATACATTTTTTGATTATCATTGTATCTGTAATCACATATTCAAAATTACTTCCCTCTGGTAACCTCAGACTGCTTCCCAATTTGTCCTTCAAGTAGGATCTCAGTTGGTAGTATGCCAACACTGTATCTTGAGTTATGTTATATTTATCCTTCATTTGTTCAAAGGATAGTAATTTATTTCCTGAAAAACAATTTTCTATTCTTTTGATCCGTTTTTTTTCCCATTCTTTCAAGGAAAGGTTATATATTGTAAAAGGGATTAACTGATTTTGCATCAGTATTAGTTTTGGTAATTGGAAATTTGTTTTATTCCTTTCTACATGAATCTTCTTCCAAATATTGAGCAGATGATGTAATACTGGAGAACTCCTACATTGTACCAATTTTTCAACCCATTTATATATGTTCAGGTATCTTCTCCCCTATTTTATCTACTTCTAATCTAGTCCAATCTGGCTTTTCCCTTGTTTGATAAAAATCTGATAGGTATCTTAATTGTGCGGCTCTATAATAATTTTTAAAGTTTGGCAGTTGTAAGCCTCCTTGTTTATACCATTCTGTTAATTTATCTAGTACTATCCTCGGTTTCCCACCTTTCCATAAAAAATTCCTTATTCTTTTCTTTAACTCCTTGAAGAATTTCTCTGTCAAGTATATTGGCAATGCCTGAAATAGGTATTGTATCCTTGGGAAAATGTTCATTTTAATACAGTTTATCCTTCCTATTAGTGTTAGTGGTAAATCTTTCCAATGCTCTAAATCGTCCTGTAATTTTTTCATTAGTGGATAATAATTGAGTTTATATAGATGGTCGAGGTTTTAATTTATTTGTATACCTAGGTATGTTATTGCTTGCATTTGCCATCTGAATGGTGATTCCTTCTTAAATTTTGAGAAATCGGCATTATTCATTGGCATTGCTTCACTTTTATTTGCGTTAATCTTGTAACCCAACACTTCTCCATATTCCTTCAATTTCTTATGTAATTCTTTTATTGACAATTCTGGTTCTGTTAAGTATACTATAACATCATCTGCAAATAAACTGATTTTATATTCCTTGTCTTTTATTTTTATCCCTTTTATTTTATTTTCTGTTCTTATCAATTCTGCTAGTAGTTCTACAGCTAACGCGAACAATAAGGGTGATAGTGGGCATCCCTGCCTTGTTGATTTGCTTAAATTAAATTACTTTGATATATATCCATTTACTGTCACTTTCGCCAATGGCCCCTTATATAATGCTTTAATCCAATTAATATACTTCTCTGGTAAACTGAATTTTTGCAATGCTTTGAATAAATAATTCCATTCTACTCTGTCAAAGGCCTTCTCTGCGTCTAAAGCAACTGCTACTGTTGGCGCTTTACTCCCTTCTACTGCATGAATTAAGTTAATAAATTTACAAATATTTTTAATAAATCCAGTTTGGTCTAGATTTACCATTTTAGGTACATAATCGGCTAATCTGTTTTCTAATAGTTTAGCTATTATCTTATAATCTGTGTTAAGTAATGATATTGGTCTATATGATGCTGGTGCGAGTGGATCTTTCCCTATCTTTGGTATTACTGTAATTATTGCTGTTTTGCATGAATCTGGTAAGCTTTGTGTTTTGTCAATCTGGTTGATTACTTCCAGGAGGGGAGGAATTAATAAATCTTTAAATGTTTTATAGAATTCTATTGGGAATCCGTCATCTACTGGTGTTTTATTATTTGGTAGTTTTTTAATTATTTCTTATATTTCTATTATTTCAAATGGTTCTGTTAATTTATTTTGTTCCTCTATTTGTAATTTTGGTAGTTCAATTTTAGTTAAAAATTCATCTATTTTCCCTTCTTTCCCTTCGTTTTCAGTTTGGTATAATTGTTCATAGAATTCTCTGAAGTTTTCATTAATCTCCGTTGGATTTTATGTGATTTGTTTGTCTTTTTTCCTTGATGCCAATACCATTATCTTAGCTTGTTCTGTCTTAAGCTGCCATGCTAGAATTTTGTGCGTTTTTTCCCCTAGTTCATAATATTTCTGTTTTGTCTTCATTATGTTCTTCTCCACCTTATATGTTTGTAGTGTTTCATATTTTATTTTTTTTATCTGCCAATTCTTTTCTTTTAGTTGTGTCTTCCTTCATTGTTAATTCTTTTTCTATATTTACTATTTCTCTTTCCAACTGCTCTGTTTCCTGATTGTAGTCCTTCTTCATCTTGGTTACATAACTTATTATTTGTCCTCTGATGAACGCTTTCATTGCGTCCCATAGTATAAACTTATCTTTCACTGATTCCGTATTTATTTCAAAGTACATTTTAATTTGTCTTTCAATGAATTCTCTAAAATCCTGCCTTTTAAGTAGCATGGAGTTTAATCTCCATCTATACATTCTTGGAGGGATGTCCTCTAACTCTATTGTCAATATCAGGGGTGAGTGGTCCGATAATATTCTTGCTTTATATTCTGTTTTTCTAACTGTCTTCCATACGAGCTGAGTATGTTTTATGTCTACCCGAATAATATGAATATTCCTTTTCCTTTGGGTGTTGTTTCCTCCATATATCCAAAATTTGCATTTCTTGCATCGATTTAATTATAAATTTGGTTACTTTGTTCTTTCTGTTAATTTTTTTCCCAGTTTTATCCATATTTGAATCCAAGTTAAAGTTGAAATCCCCTCCTATTAATATGTTCCCTTGCGTGTCTGCTATCTTCAAAAAAATATCTTGCATAAATTTTTGATCTTCTTCGTTAGGTGAATATACATTGAGTAAATTCCAAAACTCCGAGTATATCTGACATTTTATCATTACATATCTCCCTGCTGGATCTATTATTTCCTCTTCGATTAAAATTGGTACATTTTTACTGATTAATATAGCTACCCCTCTAGCTTTTGAATTATATGACGCTGATGTTACATGTCCTACCCAATCTCTCTTTAATTTCTTATGCTCCGTTTCAGTTAAATGTGTTTCTTGCACGAATGCTATATCAATTTTTTCTTTTTTCAGTAAATTTAGCAGTTTCTTCCTTTTGATTTGGTTATGTATTCCGTTAATATTTAAAGTCATATAGTTCAACGTAGCCATTTCATACTTTGTTTATCTTCCCTTTCCGTTTCCTCATCATCACCTTTCCTTCTTATCCATTTCTGCTTTCTTGTTTTGAACACTTTATAAGAGAACATTTCTAAAACATCAAACATTTCCCTTATTCTCCTATCTAAAATTTCTTTAACCCCTCTATCCCCTCCCCTTCCTGAGTTGCCCTTTATCCCTTTTCGGGCAACCACATCTCCCCTCTCCATTTGGATTTGCGAATTCACTCGCAAGCATCAAGTGATTTCGCAATGACTGTAACTCCTCCCCACCCAGCCCCCCCGGAAAAGTTTTCAATTTTCATATATAACAAAGGTCACTCTTTTAATTCCCTCCTTATTTCCTCTGTTCCCTTTCATTCCCTTATTAATTCTTATCTATACTCTATATATTTTCCTCTAAATACGGATACACTCATATACACACATACATATAGTTCGTGGTCATTTTTACTCTTATTACATGTCTTCATCTCTCTGCTTGTTTTGTAGTTGTTCTGCAAATTTCCTTGCTTCCTCTGGATCCGAGAATAGTCTGTTTTGTTGCCCTGGAATAACTATTTTAAGTACCGCTGGGTACTTTAACATAAATTTATATCCTTTTTTCCATAGGATCGTTTTTGCTGTATTGAATTCCTTCCTCTTCTTCAGGAGTTCAAAACTTATGTCTGGATAGAAAAAAAAATTTTGACCTTTGTATTCCAGTGGCTTTTTGTCTTCTCTTATTTTCTTCATTGCTTTCTCCAATATATTTTCTCTTGTTGTATATCTTAAGAATTTTACTAAAATGGATCTTGGTTTTTGCTGCGGTTGTGGTTTTGGGGCTAGTGTTCTATGTGCCCTCTCTATTTCCATTTCTTCCTGTAATTCTGGTCTTCCTAGGACCCTGGGGATCCAATCTTTTATAAATTCTCTCATATTCTTGCCTTCTTAATCTTCCTTAAGGCCCACTATCTTTATATTATTTCTTCTATTATAGTTTTCCATTATATCTATCTTCTGAACTAACAGCTCATGTGACTCTAACTTTTTTATTAGATTCTTCTAATTGATCATTTAAGTCCTCTACTTCCATTTCTACGATTATTTCTCGTTCTTCCACATTATCCACTCTTTTTCCTATCTCTGATATGACCATTTCTATTTTATTCATTTTTTCTTCTGCACTCTTAATTCTTCTTTTTATTTCATTAAATTCTTGTAATTGACATTCTTTTACTGATTCCATATATTCTTTAAAAAAAATGTTTCCATTGTCCTGCCTTTTCCTTCTTCTTCCATTTCTCTGTTCTTCTTCTTCTTCTTCTTCCTCTGGGTTGGCCATCTGTTGTTTCCTTGTTTTCTTTTTGCTCTCTTCTTTCTTGTTCTCGTTGTTTTCTGTGTTCTCCTCCTGTTGCTGTGTTGCAGCTGTCACTCTCAGCTGTGGAGATCGACTCCTCAGCTGTTCCCCCCTCCCGTCAGTGTGTTTTTTTTCATGCGCATCGCGCATGTGCGGTTGCGCACTTTTACTCGGCTCCACGAGCCATTTTTGTAGTCCCGAGCTTGGGACTTCCACCGACCTTAGGGAGCGGGCTTCTCTCTCCGCAGCGGGCCTCCTCGGACAGGTAAGGCCTTCACCTTCTTCTTCCGACGTTCTTTCTTCTTCTCTTCTTCCCGTTGCTTTCGACTTTTCTCTCTTCGCTGCCATTTTCTTCTCACCTTTACTTTTACTTTGTTTTAATTTTTATTCTTGTACCTTTGTGTTTTGTGTGTTTTTTTTTCAACTTTTCCAGAGAGGGCTGGAATTCCCTGACCGGCCACTACTCCATCACGTGACTCCTCCACCATTTAAGATTGTTAAAGAGCATTTTATTTATTTAGGTGTTAAAATCACCAGGAATTTTAAAGATTTGGTTAAATTAAATTTTGCTCCTTTATTTGTTTTTGTGAAGCAATCCTTTACTAGATGGGCCCTGTAGACTTTGTCTTTGGTTGGCCATATTAACGCTGTTAAAATGATAACATTATTTAAAGTTTGAAATCTATTTCAAGCTGTCCAAATTTTAATTCCGAAATCTTAATTTGATGATATTGATTTGAAGATTTAATCTTTGATGCACCATCAATAATCGCATAAGACTGAAGTGAAACTGATGGGCTTTTATTAACTATAGACTGGAACAGCCGTCACCCTCATTGACTGATCGAGACAGAGTGGATTGGGGAGCAAACAAAGAATTATGGGTAGGATCGGTCTTGGGAGGCATTTCCTGTCAGCAGCACCCAATCACAGCACGACATCGGTTTACCACACCATTATATTTGGAATGGTGAAGGCATCAGATTGGGCTTCACTTCCAGAAACCTAAGAAGGATGGTGGTCTGATTTTACTATTGGGCACTTAATATTTCTTGTCTGATTTTTTTTGGATTTATTACTTGGATAAATTTGATTGTCCACACTGGGTAGATTTGGAATTGAAATCTTTCTAGAATGATTCCTTCACTTCTTTGTAGGGTCAGCATGACCTTTTAGACGACCTCAGATCAGTAAGTAGATTTCCAAACCCGTGTCCTATTGTTGCAACCACTTCAACCCAGAGATAAAGCCTCTGACTATCCAACAATCAATGCCTCTCAGTATCTTAAACACCTCTATCAGGCACCTCTCATCCTCCGTCAGTCCAAGGAGAAAAGGCTGAGTTCACTCACCTGCTTTCACAAGGCACGTTCCCTAAACCAGGCAACATCCTTGTAAACCTACTCTGCACCACATCCTTCCAGTAGTGAGGTGACCAGAATTGAGCACAGTACTCCAACTGGAGTCTGACCAGGGTCCTATAGACAAAGGACCACCCTTGGCAATGCATTCCAGGCACCCACCACACTCTGTGGAAAATAACATCTGGCCTTTCTCATCTCCACTTAACTTACCTCCACTTGCCTTCAACAGGTGCCCTCTGATTTTTGCTGTTGCTGCCCCAGGGAAGAGGCGTTGGTTCTCCATCCTATCTAAGCCCATCGTCATCTTATGTACTTCTATTAAGTCTCCTCTCTTCCTTCGAGAGGTTCTGTGGTGAGGAGCCAGGAGATGGGTGATCAGCCGTTGTTCTTGGTACAGAGTAACAAGATGGTCAGCGAGGCAAGAGAAAAGTGGGGAATGTCTGGAATGAATCATTCAGGAAGTGATAGCAGGCCATCTAACGTGATGGTGGGATGAGATAGAGGCAATGGAAATGGTGTTGGATTCATCTATCCAGTCCTTTTGAGGATGTCATTGTCAGATTAGATGAGTGGGAGCCAGATTGGGTGTTGATCCATTTTAAGGCATTTGGAAAGGTGCTTCACGAGAGACAATGAAACAAAATAGGAGAATGGGTGATTGTGATTGAGGACTATATACTGACATGGAGTGTGGGTTAGTTCATGGACAGAATATGGACAGTATGGCTGTTCACCAGTCTTTTGCAAACCGGTGAAGGGCAGCTGGTATCATCCCAACTGTTCATAATTCATGTCAGTGATGTGGTAAAGAGGTCCAAATGGAGGGAGGTAGCATTCGAACCTTTGATGACATGGTGGGAGACAGGGTGGTTGGGAGAGATGTGGCCAATGCTGTGCCACAGGAATCAGTGTTGGTCACTGAGGCATGGCTTTAAGATGGGAATGAACATTTGCAGTGCCTGAGGAACAATTTGTTACTGAGAGGGCGATCCATATCTGGAACAAGCTGCTAGAGGAAATTGTGGGGGCAAGTACAATTATGATTTTAATAGATATTTAGACAGATATATGGATGGGAAGAGCTTGGAAGAATCTGGGCCAAATGCAGGAAATGGGACAAGCCCTTAATCCTAAGTTGGTCGAGGGGAACAAATTAGATGGAAGGACCTGTTCCACGCCGTAGTTCGCCAGGATTAAGTCAAGTCCAGTTTTTTGGCATCTGACTGTACAAGCACAAGCTGACGAAACAGCATTCTCTGGTCCTCGGTGCAAACATTCCGACACAAAACCAGACATATCACACATAAAAACAAACAATACATATGCAGGAGAAGTATTTTTCTCTGAAGGAAATACTATTTTGTCCAAATTAGAGCCTTGGATGTTAGTGTGAGCAGATCCTTTGGTCATTCAACATTCTCACCGCCTGTGGGAAGGAACTGTTCCTCAGCCTTTTATAACCATATAACAATTACAGGATGGAAACAGGCTACATGGGCCATTCTAGGCCGCATTGATTTAAGTGAACTCCACTAGTTCCACCTACCTGCTCACTGCCAAAAACCCTCACATCCATGAACTCATCCAACCTCCTGTTAAATGACAAAATTGACCCTACTGTAACGACCTCTTCCGAAAGGTCATCCCACTCAGCCACCACTCTCCGAGTGAAGAAGCTTCTTCTTGTGTTACTTCTAACATTTTGCCATCTAACCCTTAACTTATGACCCCTCGTTCCAATCTCTCTTACCCTCAAGGAGAAGAGACTATCTGAAATAGGTATATGACAAAGTAATGTTATCATTTTAACAGCATTAATACGGCCAACCAAAGACAAAGTCTACAGGGCCCATCTAGTAAAAGATTGCTTCACAAAAACAAATAAAGGAGCAAAATTTAATTTAACCAAATCTTTAAAATTCCTGGTGATTTTAACACCTAAATAAATAAAATGCTCTTTAACAATCTTAAATGGTGGAGGAGTCATGTGATGGAGTAGTGGCCGGTCAGGGAATTCCAGCCCTCTCTGGAAAAGTTAAAAAAAAACACACAAAACACAAAGGTACAAGATTAAAATTTACAATAAAGTAAAAATAAAGGTGAGAAGAAAATGGCAGCGAAGAGAGAAAAGTCGAAAACAACGGGAAGAAAAGAGGAAGAAAGAATGTCGGAAGAAGAAGGTGAAAGCCTTACCTGTCCGAAGAGGCCCGCCGCAGAGAGAGAAGCCCGCTCCCTCAGGTCAGTGGAGGTCCCGTGCTCGGGACTACAAAAATGGCTCACACAGCCGAGTAAAAGTGCGCAACCCCGCATGCGCGAGGAGTCGCGCATGCGCAATGCACATGAAAAAAAAAACCCACTGACGAGAGGGGGGACCAGCTGCGGAGTCGATCTCCACAGCTGAGAGAGACACCTGCAACACAGCAACAGGTGCAGAACACGGACAATAACGACAACAAGAAAGAAGAGGGTAAAAAGAAAACAAGAAAACAACAGATGGTCAATCCAGAGGAAGAAGAAGAAGAAGAGAAAGAAGTGGAAGAAGAAGAGAAAAGCAAGACAATGGATGAACCTTTTTTTAAAGAATATATGGAATCAGTGAAAGAATGGCAATTACAAGAATTTGATGAGATAAAAAGAAGAATAAAAATGCAGAAGAAAGAATGAATAAAATGGAAGTGGCCATATCAGAATTGGCAAAAAGAGTGGAAAATATGGAAAAATGTGAAACATTTGTAGACATGGAAGTAAAAGACTTAAAAGAGAAATTAGAAGAATCTAATAAAAAAGCTAAAGAAGCACAGGAGCTGTTAGCTCAGAAGATAGATATGATAGAAAACTATAATAGAAGAAATAATATAAAGATAGTGGGCCTTAAGGAAGATGAAGAAGGCAAGAATATGAGAGAATTTATAAAAGATTGGATCCCCAGGGTCCTAGGACGACCAGAATTACAGGAAGAAATGGAAATAGAGAAGGCACATAGAACTTTAGCCCCGAAACCACAACCGTAGCAAAAACCAAGATCCATTTTAGTAAAATTCTTAAGATATACAACAAGAGAAAATATATTGGAGAAAGCAATGAAGAAAGTAACAGAAGACAAAAAGCCACTGGAATATAAAGGTCAAAAAATTTTTTTCTATCCAGACATCAGTTTTCAACTCCTGAAGAAGAGGAAGGAGTTCAATACAGCAAAAACGATCTTATGGAAAAAAGGATATAAATTTATGTTAAAGTACCCAGCGGTACTTAAAATAGTTATTCCAGGGCAACAAAACAGACTATTCTCGGATCCAGAGGAAGCAAGGAAATTTGCAGAACAACTACAAAACAAGCAGAGAGATGAAGACATGTAATAAGAGTAAAAATGACCACGATCTATATGTATGTGTGTAAAGGGGTATATGTGTGTATATATATAGTGTGCATACATGAATGTATCCGTATTTAGAAGAAAATATATAGAGTATAGACAAGAATTAATAAGGGAGGGAAATGGAATAGAGGGAATAAGAAGGGAATTAAAAGAGTGACCTTTGTTACATATGAAAATGGAAATCTTTTCTGGGGGGTCTGGGTGGGGATGAGTTACGGTCACTGGAAAATCAGCTGACGTTTGCGAGTGAATTCGCAAATCCAAATGGAGAGGGGAGATGTGGTTGTCCGCCAAGGGATAAAGGACAACTCAGGAGGGGGAGGGGAGAATGGAGTTAAAGAAGTTTTAAATAGGAGAATAATGAAAATGTTTGATGTTTTAGAAATGTTGCCTTATAAAGTGTTCAAAACAAGAAAGCAGAAATGGATAAGAAGGAAAGGTGATGATGGAGAAACGGAAAGGGAAGATAAACAAAGTATAAAATGGCAACGCTGAACTATATGACTTTAAATATTAACAGAATACATAACCAAATTAAAAGGAAGAAACTGCTAAATTTACTGAAAAAAGAAAAAATTGATATTGCATTTCTGCAAGAAACACATTTAACTGAATAGGAGCACAAGAAATTAAAGAGAGATTGGGTAGGACATGTAACAGCAGCGTCATATAATTCAAACGCAAGAGGAGTAGCTATATTAATTAGTAAAAATGTGCCAATTAAAATAGAAGAGGAAATAATAGATCCAGCAGGGAGATATGTAATAATAAAATGTCAGATATATTCGGAGTTTTGGAATCTACTCAATGTATATTCACCTAACGAAGAAGATCAAAAGTTTATGCAAGATATTTTTTTGAAGATAGCAGATACGCAAGGGAACATATTAATAGGAGGGGATTTCAACCTGAATTTGGATTCAAACATGGACAAACTGGGAAAAAAATTAACAGAAAGAACAAAGTAACCAAATTTATAATTAAATCGATGGAAGAAATGCAACTTTTGGATATATGGAGGAAACAACACACAAATGAAAAGGAATATTCATGTTACTCGGCTAGACATAAAACATACTCAAGAATAGACCTATTTTTGTTATCAGCTCATATGCAAGATAGAGTAAGAAAAACAGAATATAAAGCTAGAATATTATCGGACCATTCACCCTTGATATTGACAATAGAGTTAGAGGACATCCCTCCAAGAATGTATAGATGGAGATTAAACTCCATGCTACTTAAAAGGCAGGATTTTAGAGAATTCATTGAAAGACAAATTAAAATGTATTTTGAAATAAATACGAAATCAGTGAAAGATAAGTTTATACTATGGGATGCAATGAAAGCATTCATCAGAGGGCAAATAATAAGTTATGTAACCAAGATGAAGAAGGACGATAATCAGGAAACAGAGCAGTTGGAAAGGGAAATAGTAAATATAGAAAAAGAATTAGCAATGAAGGAAGATACAACTAAAAGAAGATAATTGGCAGATAAAAAAATAAAATATGAAACACTACAAACGTATAAGGTGGAGAAGAACATAATGAAGACAAAACAGAAATATTATGAACTAGGGGAAAAAAACGCACAAAATTCTAGCATGGCAGCTTAAGACAGAATAAGCTAAGAAAATGGTATTGGCATCAAGGAAAAAAGACAAACAAATCACATATAATCCAACGGAGATCAAGGAAAACTTTAGAGAATTCTATGAACAATTATACCAAACTGAAAATGAAGGGAAAGAAGGGAAAATAGATGAATTTTTAACTAAAATTGAACTACCAAAATTACAAATAGAGGAACAAAATAAATTAACAGAACCATTTGAAATAGTAGAAATACAAGAGATAATAAAAAAATTACCAAATAATAAAACACCAGGAGAGGATGGATTCCCAATAGAATTCTATAAAACATTTAAAGATTTATTAATTCCTCCCCTCCTGGAAGTAATCAACCAGATTGATAAAACACAAAGCTTACCAGATTCATGTAAAACAGCAATAATTACAGTAATACTAAAGCAAGGGAAAGATCCACTCGCACCAGCATCATATAGACCAATATCATTACTTAACACAGATTATAAGATAATAGCTAAACTATTAGGAAACAGATTGGCAGAGTATGTAGCTAAAATGGTAAATCTAGACCAAACTGGATTTATTAAAAAAAGACGCACAACAGACAATATTTGTAAATTTATTAACTTAATTCATGCAGTAGAAGGGAGTAAAGCGCCAACAGTAGCAGTTGCTTTAGACGCAGAGAAGGCCTTTGACAGAGTAGAATGGAATTATTTATTTAAAGTATTGCAAAAATTCAGTTTACCAGAGAAGTATATTAATTGGATTAAAGCATTATATAAGGGGCCATTGGCGAAAGTGACAGTAAATGGATATATATCAAAGCAATTTAACTTAAGCAGGTCAACACGGCAGGGATGCCCACTAACACCCTTATTATTCGCGTTAGCTATAGAACCACTAGCAGAATTGATAAGAACAGAAAATAAAATAAAAGGGATAAAAATAAAAGACAAGGAATATAAAATCAGTTTATTTGCGGATGATGTTATAGTATACTTAACAGAACAAGAATTATCAATAAAAGAATTATATAAGAAATTGAAGGAATATGGAGAAGTGTCAGGTTACAAAAGTAACGTAAATAAAAGTGAAGCAATGCCAATGAATAATGCGGATTTCTCAAAATTTAAGAAGGAATCACCATTCAGATGGCAAATGCAAGCAATATGATACCGAGGTATACAAATAAATAAAATTCTCAGCCATCTATATAAACTCAATTATTATCCACTAATGAAAAAATTACAGGACGATTTAGAGCATTGGAAAGATTTACCATTAACACTAATAGGAAGGATAAACTGTATTAAAATCAACATTTTCCCAAGGATATTATACCTATTTCAGGCATTGCCAATACACTTGACAGAGAAATTCTTCAAGGAGTTAAAGAACATAATAAGGAAATTTTTATGGAAAGGTGGGAAACCGAGGATAGCACTAGATAAATTAACAGAATGGTATAAACAAGAAGGCTTACAACTGCCAAACTTTAAATATTATTATAGAGCCGCACAATTAAGATACCTATCAGATTTTTATCAAACAAGGGAAAAGCCAGATTGGACTAGATTAGAAGTAGATAAAATAGGGGAAAAGATACCTGCACACATATTATATAAATGGGATGAAAAATTGGTACAACGTAGGAGTTCTCCAGTATTACATCATCTACTCAATATTTGGAAAAAAGATTCATGTAGAAAGGAATAAAACAAATTACCAATTACCAAAACTAATATTGACGCAAAATAAGTTACTCCCTTTTACAATAGATAACCTTTCCTTTAGAGAATGGGAGAAAAAAGGGATCAAAAGAATAGAAAATTGTTTTTCAGGAAATAGATTATTATCCTTTGAACAAATGAAAGATAAATACAATATAACTCAAGATACAGTGCTGGCATATTACCAATTGAGATCCTACTTGAAGGACAAATTAGGAAGCAGTCTGATGTTACCAGAGGGAAGTAACTTTGAATATGTGATTACAGATACAATGATAATCAAAAGATTTATAACAAATATGTATATTAAACTGCAAGAAAAGTAGAATGAGGAAACAAATGGTAAAACTAAACAAAAATGGGAACAAGATTTAAATATAATGATAAAAAAGGAAACATGGGAGAAGTTATGTTCTGGAACGATGAGAAATACAATAAATACGAGGTTACGTATGATACAATATAACTGGATACACAGGCTATACATTACACCTCAAAAGTTAAATAAATGGGACCCAACAGTATCTGACAGATGTTTTCGATGTAAAAGAGAAATGGGAACAACAATTCATGCAATCTGGGCATGTGAGAAAGTAGAAAAATTTTGGGAAGATCTAAACCATATATTAAATAAAATTACAGAAAACAATATACCAAAAAATCCAGAGATCTTCCTCCTAAGTAACATAAAGAACAAAGAATTTGGAATTGATTTGGATGGTGCACAAAAAAGATTTGTTATGATAGCTCTAGCCGTAGCAAAAAAATGTATTATGTCAACCTGGAAATTGGAAGATAATTTGAAAGTACAACAATGGTATATAGAAATGAATAAATGTATTCCATTAGAAAAAATAACATATAGTTTAAGAAATAATATTGAAATATTTGAACAAATATGGGAGCCTTACATGAAACACAATAGAGAAAACCTACTGGGGACATTCACTACCTAAATTAACGAAAGGAGAAGGAAATGAAAAGAATTGACTCAGTGGAATTTCTTGTTTATTTTTATTGAATGACAACATTGTTTGAATGGTTTAATGTATCTTAGATTTTGTACTTTAAATGGATGGGGGTGGAGGTAGGGAGGGAGGGATGGGAGGAGGGAAGGGGGGAGAAAATGGTACTGTATATATTTGAAAAGGAAAATGTATGTATCTTGGTCAATGTGGTTTATGGAGTGAAAAATTTAAAAAAATTTAAAAAAAAAGAAGAGACTATACACATTTACTCTATCTATTTCCTTCATAAATTTATATACCTTTATCAAATCGCCTCTCAACCTTCTCATTCCAATGAATAAAGACCCAGTCTACTCAAACTTTCTCCGTATTCTACATACTGCAATCCAGGAAACATTTTAGTAAATCTTCTCTGCACCCTCTCTACCTTATTGATATCCTTCCTATAATTTGGAGACAAGAACTGCACACAATATTCCAAACCTGGCCTCAACATTTCCTCCCACCTCCTATATTCTATGCTATGATTTATAAGGCCACCATAACAAAAGCCTTCTTCACCAGCCTATCTACATCAGTCGCCACCCTCAAAGAACGTTCAACCGTTATTCCAAGATCTCTTGGTTCTTCTGCATTCATCAACACCCCCTCCCCTTCACTTCATTTTGTGTATTTTTCCCAAAATGAAGTACATCTCTCTTCTCTACATTAAACTCCATCTGCCACCATTCAGCCCACTCTTCTAAGCCGTCCAAATCCTTCTGCAGTCCACAAAAACCCTCCTCACTATCCACAACACCCCCACTTTTGTATCATCCACATATTTTCTACCCAATTTACCACACCATCATCCAAATCATTCATGTAAATGATGAACAATAAAGGACCCAAAACCGATCCCTGAGGCACACCGCTGGTCACTGACTTCCATCCTCACAGACAGTTGTCCACCATGACTCTCTGGTGCCCATCTGACTACCTCAACATCTATCCATAGTGACTGAACCTACCTCACCATGTGGAACCATATCGAAAGCCTTACTGAAATCTAAACAGACCACGTCTACTGATCTACCTTCATCAACTTTTCTATTCACTTCCTCAAAAAATTCAACAAGATTTGTCAAACATGACTTCCCATCACAAACCCATGTTGGATGGCGCTGATCAATCCCTGCCCCTCTCGATACTTATACATATTATCCCTAAAAATACTTTCCATTAGTTTACCCACCACCAATGTCAAAATTACTGGCCAATAATTGCTGGGCCTACACCTTAAGCCCTTTTTAAACAGAGGAACCACATTTGCAACACGCCAATCCCACGGCACCACACCCTCCTCCAGTGACTGTGGAAAAATCACTGTCAGAGCCTTTGCTATTTCCTCCCTGACTTCCCTTAAGGTCCTGGGGAAAATCCCATCGGGATCTGGAGACCTATCCAGCTTTATATACCTCAGAAGTTTGAACACCCCCTCTTTGCTGATCCCTATGTTTTCCATAACTACCCCTTTTGCCTCACTTATCCTACACAATTCCATAGCCCTTTCCCTAGTGAATACCGATGAGAAGATCTCATTCAATATCTCTCTAATCTCATTTGGCTCCTTACATGCTCCGATTCTCCAGTGGACCAATTCTGTCCTTCACTCTCCTTTTGCTATTCACATAGCATAAACCCTTCGGATTTACTTTCACTCTATTTGCTTTTCCCACCTTGTACCTTCTTTTCGCTTTCCTAATTTCCTTCTTAAGCTTCTTTCTACAATCTCTGTATCTTTCAAGCATCTCGTCCATCCCTTGCTTCCCGTATTTAATGTAAGCCTCCCTCTTGACTTGAACCAACTTCCTAATCTCTCTTGAAAACCACAGATCTCTTGAACATCTGGCCCTGTCTTCTATCCTTACAGGAACATAAAGATTCTACACCTTCAAAATCTCACTTTTAAATGTCCTCCAATTCTCCTCCACCTCCTTCACAAAAAAAAACAAATCAGCCCAAACCACACCCTCCAAATCCCTTCTCATTTCATCAAATCTGGCTTTCCCCCACTCAAAGACCTTCATCATCGGACCAGACCTATCCCTTTCCATAATTATGCAGAAACTAATGGTACCATGATCACTGGATTCGAAGTGCTCCCCAACAGTAGGTCCAACACTCCCCCCTCTCTCGTGCATACCTCAACATATTGATGCATCAAGCTATCCTGCACACATTTGACAAATTCTAAGCCAACCAGGCCTTTAACTGACGGAGTCTCCCAATCTATATTAGGAAAATTAAAATCCCCAACTAACACAACTCTGTGCTTATTGCACACCTCAGCTATTTCCTTTCACATTTGCTCCTCTAGTTCTCACTCCCCACTAGGTGGTCTATAAAACACCCCTATAATTGTAACCTCACTTTTTCTATGTTTTCATTCCACCCACACCGCCTCCCTCGACGAGCCCTTCAATCTATCACGTCTCACCACTGCTGTAATATTTTCCCTGACAAGTAATGCCACACACCCCCTTAACCCTCCCCCCCCCCACCCCTCCAATTCTCTCACATCTAAAGCAGCAAAATCCTGGAATATATAAGTGCCAATCACATCCCTCATACAAACACATCTCACTAATATCCACCACATCATATTGCCAAGTGTCTATCCCACCTTCAGCTCGTCCACCTTACTTTTGATAGAGTTGAATGGAGATACTAGTTTGAAATTTTGGAAAGGTTCAATTTTGGTTTTGGACTGAATTCCTGGATTAAGTTACTTTATTTTAAACCAACTGCAGTAGTTATTACGAATGATCTCAAATCTTCGCCACTCACATTGTTTCGATGTACTAGACAAGGCCGTCCCCTCACACTTCACTTTTTAATCTGGTGTTAGAACCCCTTGCAATTGCACTCCGTAATTCAAATGAGATTCAAGGAAGAGATAAAGGACATCGTCTCTCTAGATGCAGATGATCTTCTAGTCTCTATTTGAGATCCTGCTCGTTCTATCCCTGCGATGCTCGCTTTACTATCACATTTTGGGAGGGTTTTCTGGATATAAACTACATTTTCATCAAACTGAATTATTCCCAATCAACTCACATGATCCTATTTATGACAATATACCATTTAAGATTGTTAAAGAGTATAGTACATACTTAGCTGTTAAAATCACCAGGAAATTTAAAGATTCGTTTAAATTAAAATTTGCTCCTTTATTCACTTTTGTGAAGCAATCTTTTACTCGATGGACCCTGTTGACTTTGTCTTTGGTTGGCCGTATTAATGCTGTTGAAATGATAACATTACTTTGTCATATACCTATTTCAGCTGTCCCAATTTTTATTCCGAAATCTTAATTTGATGATATTGATTTGAAGAATTAATCTTTGATGACTAATGAAACTGATGGGCTTTTATTAACTATAGACTGGAACAGCCGTCAACCTCATTGACTGATCAAGGCAAACAAAGAATTATGGGTAGGATCGGTCTCGGGAGGCATTTCCTGTCAGCAGCACCCAATCACAGCACGACAGCGGTTTACCACACTATTATATTTGGAATGGTGAGGGCATCAGACTGAATCAGCTTCACTTCCAGAAACCTAAGAAGGAGGGAGGTCTGGCCTAACGGAATTTGAGATTTTGCTATCGGGCACTTAATATTCGCTGTATGATTTTTTGGGTTTATGACTTGGATAAATTTGATCATCCACTCTGGGTAGATTTGGAATTGAAATCTGTCCAGAATAATTCCTTAGCTTCATTTTAGTGTCAGTGTTACCTTTTAGACGACCTCAGATCAGTAAGTAGATTTCCAAACCCATGTCCTCTTGTTGCGATAATTCCCATCTTGGGAAAAACCTTCTCACTATTCACATCATCAATGCCTCTCATCATCTTAAACACCTCCATCAGGTCCTCTCATCCTCTGTCAGTCCAAGGTGAAAAGCCCGAATTGACTCACCTGCTTTCATTAGGCATGCTCTCTAAATCAGGGAACATCCTTGGAAATCTCCTCTGCACCCTTTCTATGGTTTCCACATCCTTCCAGTAGTGAGGTGACCAGAATTGAGCACTCTACTCCAACTGGGGTCTGACCATGGCCCTATATCACTGCAACATTACGTCGTGGCTCCTAAATCCAATTCCACGATTAATCAAGGCCAATACACTGATCAGCTTCTTAATCACAAAATCAACCTGCACAGCTGCTTGAGTCTCCTATGGACTCGGACGTCAAGATCCCTCTCATCCTCTACCCTGCCAAGAGTCTTCCCATGAAAACTATATTCTGCCATCCTTTAACAAACTGTTTAAAGACAGCTCGGAGGAGTTGGTAGCAGGACTAGGCAGCAGTACCATGTGGGAGAGCACTGTGTCTCCACTGGCTGAACACGCTGGATTTGTACAAGTGACAACGCTGCCATTTCTCAACACAGTTTGCCAGTGATATCTGATCCCAAGAGACAAGGGATAGACA
This sequence comes from Narcine bancroftii, assembly GCF_036971445.1. NCBI lineage: Eukaryota > Metazoa > Chordata > Chondrichthyes > Torpediniformes > Narcinidae > Narcine > Narcine bancroftii. The sequence continues at coordinate 51,489,383 of NC_091479.1, read as the reverse complement.
CTGTAGAGAGCTGATAGTGAAATCAGTGGCCAAACCTAGTGGCTGAGGACATCAGCATATGTGGGGGCTGCACAGTTGGTATCTTGGGGCAGAAAGGGCGAGAGGAATATTATTCATCCTAGCTCTGCCTCTCAGAATCTTGTAGACCTCTATTAAGTCTCCTTTCATCCATCTTCACTCCAAAGAGAAAAGTGTCAGCTCTGGTTAAGACTTACTTTCCTATCCAGGCAAATTTCTGGGAACTCTGTTCTGCACCCTCTCCATAGCTTCCACATCCTTCCTATAATGGATGATGGTAGATGGGGAGAGAGGGGGTGGGACAGATGATGGATGGAATCTGCAGTTCTATATCCTCACAGTCACATCAAAGTGAGGTGAATTACTCCCTGACCAACAGGTGATCTCTCTCGGACCAACAGGTGAATCGACCCTGACCTACATGTGACCCCTGTCCAATAGGTGACCACTCTCTGATCAAAAATTACCTGTCCCTAACCAACAGGTGACCTCTGAACAGCAGGAGATATCTCCCTGACCTACAGGTGACCCATGACTAATAGATGACCTCCTGACCAAATGAAGACCTCTCCCTGACCCACAGGAGACCCCTCGACCACAGGTAACACCTTCCTGACCAACAAATGACTGCCTGACTAACAGGTGACTTGACCAACAAGTGACCACTGCTTGACCAACATATGACCCTGACCAACAGGTGATGTCTCCCTGACTAACATGTAGACTCCTTCCTGACCAATGTAGACTCCTTCCTAACCAACAAGTGACTCTCTCTGACCAATGGATCACCCCAGGCTAACAGGTGACACCTGACTAACAGTTGATTCCTGAACAAGATGACCCCTGACCAAAAGCTGACCTTGAACAACAGCTGATCTCTGACCAACAGGTGACCCTTAACAAACAGGAGACCTCTCCCTGACCAACAGTTCATTTCTCCCTCATCAACATCTGACCACTGACCAACAGTTGACACTTGACCCATTGGTAACCCTTGGTCAATATGTGGTCCCTCTCTCATGTATAAAAACAACTGACCTTCTCCAGCAAACCATCAAAGTCCGTCTGCTGGTTCATCTGTTGTTTTTAGGTAAGCAAGAACCCTTTAATGACTTTTTTGTGCACTCTTCAAAGGCCTTGCAAAAGGAATCAAGAGACAGTATGTCTCTTGCTGTTGCTTTAAAGACAATAGTCTATTCAACCTTAACGTCAATTCAGTTAACACCAACTTGTGAAATCTCCAGTGCTGTTCTTTACAACTTCTGCAAAGTCACTGTGGATATAAATTCTTCAGTATTTCAAATAAGATCTGCTTTAAAGTGTGTGTATGTACATAACCTGCTCTATGTTTCCCAATTTATCTCCCAAAAATATTTCTATATATTCTGTCACATGCCCAACAGGAGATCTCTCTCTGACCAATAGGTGACCACCATATGCAGGTCATTTGAGTCCACGTTGGTCGCCAGGGTTAACTGGCCCAACCTGTCCCCCATCCCTTTTACAGTCACAATGGACTACCTAAAGGTACTGGGGATCTGGTTTGGAGGGGTTGAGGCATGCACTAAGAATTGAACAGAGCAATCATTAAGGTCCTCCAAAAATGGTCATTGTGACTTTTGACCAACAGGTGACTTCTCCCTGACCAATATGTGACCCTTGACCAACAGATAACCCCTGACCAAGTGATCCACTGCATAACCAAGAGAAAACCTTTCCCTCACCCAAACGGGGCCCCTGTCCAACAGGTGACTATGACCTGCCAACAGGTGACGCCGGATCCACCTTTGAGCCTGCCCTGACCCACAAGTGGCCCATAACCAACAGGTGACTCCTGATCCACAGAAGACATCTTGCTGACCCACAGGTGGCCCTGACCCACAGGTGATTCCTTCCTGATCAATAGATGAATCCTTCCTGACTAATACGTGACTATTCACCAAACAGAATTCTACCTGGCCAAAAGGTGACCCCTGACCTGCAGGTCACCTCTTCCTGACCAGCAGGTAACACTTGACCAACAGGTAACTAACTACTCCTTGACCAACACATGCCCTGTCCTGACCGAGATGTCCACTTGACCAACAGATGACCTCTCCCTAACCAATTCGTGACCATTGTCCAGCAGGTGACAACCTGACCAACTGGCAACCACTCTCTGAATAACAGGTTACCCTGATGAACAGATCATCTCTCCCTGACCAACGGGTGACCCCTGAACAACACATGACATCTGAATAACACGTCCCGTTCAAAAACGCACTGGGGTGTAGGTCAATGGGGTGTAAGGACTTGTAGGACCGAATTGGTGGCCTGTTACAGTGCTGTTTGTCTAATTATAAAAATTAAAGAAAAACAGGTGACCCCCTCCCCAAGAGTTAACTCTCCCTGAGCAACAGAGTGAGGAGTCTGAGGAGATTTGAGATGTCACCAAAGACTTGCCAATTTCTACCGGTTGCATCACCTGAGCTGCCAATACACAAGACAAGAAAAGGCAACAGAATGTTGTGAACTCAGCCAGTGCCACCATGGGCATTAGTCCCCACTCCATCGAGGACATCTACAAGAGGCGGTGTCTCAAGAAACCAGCCACTATCCTCAAGGATCCCCACCACCTGGGCCATGCCATCTTCTCACTGCTACCATCGGGATGGAGGTACAGAAGCCTGATGAACACCCAACAGAACAGGACAGCTTCTTCCCCTCTGCCCACAAGAGCCCGATAGCTATTTAATTAACACTGTTCTTGAAGCTTGGGGTGGGGGGAGGGGGTGTCAGGCAGAAGGTTTGTGAACTACGACCACCTGCAACCTTGAGGCATGGCCTTGTGACCCTCGCTCTGCCAGTGCTGTCAGGCGTGGGGTCGGCCATGGTTGGAGCATGCTGGGAGCAGCACCGTGCATGCTGGGAACAGTGCCAGGCATTCTAAGGGCAACAAAGTGCCGACTGTGATGGCTATTTTTGTGAGAACAGCCTTCTACTCAAAACAGAGATGCTGCATGAGGGAGAGTTGACTGTTGAAGAGGTTTGTCAGTTGTCACCTCAGTGGCTGGCATTTTCAAAGTGTTTTATTCTGTGTAACAAGGCAATAAACTGATAACATCTATGAAGAAGGCAACAGTATTGCGAGCCTGCATCATTTCAAAGCCTCTGGTTCCTTCTGGCTGCCTTGCCGACTCCTGATACATATTTTTACAGGATGCAACTTCATCCACTTCTGAGTGGTTCCCTCAATTCCAGATCTCTCAAGGTTGCCCTTGCAGGTTGATAGGATCGTTCAGAAGGCTTATGGTATTCTGGCCTTCATTAGTTGGAGATTGAGCTCAAGAGTTGAGAGGTCACGTTACAGCTCGAGAAAACTGGTTAGACCACAATTAGAATATTGTGTTCAGTTCTGGTTTCCTTATTACTGGAAGCTTTGGAGAGGGTAAATGTAAATGTTTCAATATCATCATGTAACACTACATTTAGAATGTAACATACATGAAATTCTTTAACTTTTTTCTACCGGAAGGCGGACAGAGTGTTGCCCATTTCTCCAGCGCCCCTCAGAATCCTACAGCACCGGGTGTCCCGAGGCAGTCTCCCCTCCAAGTCCTGACCAGTCCTGAGCCTGCTTCGCTTCCAAGATCAGGCAATCTCAGGCATATTCAGGTTATTAGGGTGCATAGAAGATTTATGAGGAGGTTACCTGAACTGAAAAATGAGGCAAGCTTAACAGAGCTAGGGCTTTTCCCTTTGGAGTGAAGAAGGATAAGTGGTGACAATAGAGTCCTACAAGATTATGAGGGCATTGGTAGGGTGGACAGGTGGCAACATTTTCCTGGGGTGAGAGGAGCAAATACCAGAAGACAGAGAGGTGCTAATGAGACTCTTTCTCAGAAAGGATGTGATGTTGATGGAGATGGTGCAGAGATTTACTAGGATGATTCCTGGAATGCAGGGGCTGGCGTATGAGGAACATTTGGCACCACAAGGGTTGTATACGTTGGAGTATAGGTGAATCTCATAGAGATCTTTTGAATATTGAAAGATTTTGACAGAGAGAATGCAGATTAGATGTTTCCCTTGATAGGTGAATTGAGGACAAGGGTCATCATCTTAAAATTAGAAATTATTCATAGAGGAGGAACTTCTTTCGTCAGAGGGTCGTGGATCTGTGGAACTCACAGCCGCACAAGGCAGTGGAGGCCAGATCACGAGGAGAATTTAAATAGGAAATAGATAAGTATCTCATTAGTAAGGTTATCAAGGGACCTGGGGAAAAGGCTGGAAATCAGGTGTTCAGCTGAGTGTAGTCATGGAACAGACTCGATGGGCCTAGTGACCTGCTTCTGTCCCTTTACATTGTGATCAGATTTACGAATGTTCAACGAACCATAGACACGATCTCATATTCTCTTCTTTTGAAAATGTAATTTATAGCAATATTTGCGCCTGTGATACTGCTGTGGAACAATAAATTGCGTGAAATGTTCATGAGAATAAATTCGGATCTGGATTCTGCATTGTTCCAAAACAAGGTCTAATTAATAGAGTAGAGATACATGCTCCATTTGTGTCTGGTGGACTTTGCTTATTGTTGTACACTACTCTGATCTGGAATGATGGATGCCAGTGTAAGTTTGTTGTCTGTCTCAGTTGCTATTGTATGTGTGTCGTCAACTTCCAAAATGGCTATCCCCATGGTTTGCACGCAGTCGCCGTTGGAGTTGACGTTAATCCTATCCGTCATGCTCGGGCCCCCACGATGCTATTTTCCACGACTAGAAATGGGGCCAGAGGTGACACAGTCCAAGTTGGCGATGGCCGTTGTTCACATGAAGCACTGGAAGGGTAAGATCTGGCCTTACGCACTTATTCTTAGGGTCCCTTTCTTCCGCAGCTGAAACTGGCTGCGCTTCTGGCATGTCAGCTCTTTCATGGATGCTTTATCTGGGAGTGAGATGGGTAGAAGTTGGGGAATATCTTTGATAGGGTTAGACCATAAGATTTAATGCATGCAGTTACCAGATTCTGGAGTTCTGTTTTGATTTTCAGAGAGATTTTGTGACCCTTTAGGCTGTGAAGTTCCTGCTGCATTTCAGTCAATGGAAATCATTTCTAGACTGGACTGGGGCTGTGCCAACAGAGAGGCTGGGTCGAGAGGAACTGTTCGCCCTGGAATGACAGAGGCTGGGGGGTGACTTGAGAGAGGCTTAGAAAATAGAAAGGACATGTGCCAAGCATAGAGAAATGTAATGTATTAATATGAACGTAACAGTCTGGTGTCCCATGACACACTTGACTCCAATCACACCCAATTAACCTGCCAACCCTGTATGTTTCGAAGGGTGGGCGGAAACCGGAGCACCTGGCAAAAAGTCACACAGGTCATGGGGAGAAAGTACAAACCCTTCACAGCCCAACCAGGGGATACAACACAAACTCTGCCCACGTCACTCTTCACTCTGTCCTTTCATTTACACTTGTGGCTGCTCTCACTCAATCCCTCTGTTCATTAAACAGTTCTCCTGTCCCATTTCAGATTCAAGATTCCTTTGTTGTAATATGGCACGAGATTTGCTTTAATCTGTCCTAATTCGCAGAACAGCAGTAATCATCAGGAATCCGCACCACCCAGCACACGCTCTTTTCTCGCTGCTACCATCAGGAAAGAGGTATTGGTGCCACAAGCCCCACACCACCAGGTTCACGAACAGCTGCTCCCCCTCCACTATCAGACTCCTCAACGACAAACTCAATCAGGGACTCATTTAAGAATTCTTAATTGTGCACTTTATTGAGTTTTTCTTTTATTCTCTCTGGATTGCAGTTTGTTTACATTTATTATTTGCTTACAGTTAGAAACATAGAACACTGCAGCACAGAAAACAGGCTGTTCAGCCCTTCTAGTCTGTTCCAAAATATTATTCTGCTTGTCCCATTGACCTGCACCCAGTCCATAACCCTCCAGATCTCTCCCATCTGTGAATCTATTCAATTTATTCAAGAGTGAGCAGGCATTCACCATGACAGATGGCAGTTCATTCCACACTCCCACCATTTTCTGAGTTCCCCCTAATGTTCCCCCAATTCCTTTCTCCTTTCACCCTAAAGCCATGTCTTCTCCTAATCTGTGGAAAGAGCTGACTCTCATTTACTGTCTATTCCCCAGAATTTTGTAAACCTCGATCAAATCTCTCCTCGTTCTTCGACGCTACAAGCAATAAAGTCCTAACCTGTTTAATCTTTCCCTATAACTCAACTCCTGAAGACCTGGCAACGTCCTAGTAAATCTTCTCTGCCCTCTTTCAATCTTACTGATATCCTTCCTGTAGTTAGACGACCCAGAACTGCACACAATACTCCAGATTTGACCTCACCAACATATTATACAACCTCATCATAACTTCCCAACTCCTCTATCAATACTTTGATTTATGAAGGCCAAGAATGCCAAAACTTTCTTTGCAACCTTTAGTTCTTTACATGAGAACATTGAGTCCAGTTGTGTTTGCATGACCAATAAGTGGTAATTCTGCCTGACCCACAACAAAAATGATCTGAGGGTTGTATGTGATGTCATGTATGTACTCGGACAATAATTCTGAAATCTGAATGTTCCTGACACTGGGGCTTTGAATTAAAGGAGAGGTTGGATAGACTGGGACTGTTCTCCTTCGAGTGTAGGAGGATGAGGGGGACCTCAGAGATCTTGAAATCTTATGTTAATTCACCTTTTTCCCCAACATGTAACATCAGAGGACATAGATTTAAATTGAGAGGGGAAAGATTTAAAAAGGACCTGAGGGGCATCATTTTAACCCAGAGGGCGGCGGGGCAAGTGGAACGAGCTGCCAGAGGAAGTGGTAAAGCCGGGGACTATTGTAATGTTTTAAGAACATTTACCCAGGTACAGATTCAGATGGATACGGGCCAAATGCAGGTGAATGGAACCAGTTGAAGAAGACAACTTGGGTTTCAGGGTCGAGCTGGTCTGAAGGGTCGGTCTCTGTGGATTACAATTCCATGAGTCTCTGATATCAGTGACTGCACAATCTCTTCCATAGAAAACTCCAGCAGAACAACAGGCCTTTTGGCCCTTTTAGTCTGTGCTGAACTATTATTTTATACAGATCAAACTGACCTGCACCTAGAACATAGCCCTCTCATCAAGGTACAAGCCCAAAGTTTTATTAACTATTAAAATCAAGCCGGCATTCACCACTTCAGCTGGCAGTTGGTTCCATTCTCCCACCACTCTCTGTGTGAAGAAGTTCCCCCCAAATGTTCCCTTTCAACATTTCACCTTTCATTCTTGACCCATGCCCTCTGGTTCTAATCTCACCTTAACTCAGTGGATAAAAAGCCTGCTTGCATTTGTTTCATCTACATCGCTCAGAATTCTGTGTCGATGTAAGCAGAACAGTGCAGCGGAAGCGTGCTGGGCCCACATCCCAGAGGGCGATGGATCTAGATATTCTTTGGGTGCCATGGTTGGCTTAGCAGTTATCACAACTCCTTTCATCGCCAGCGATTGGGCCCAGGGTTCAAATCACGTGCTATCTGCAAAAAGTTTATACTGTGAGAGATTATGCTATATTTTATATTGGTTATAGATATGTTTTAAAATGAGATAAATTGTGGCAGGTTTTTTAGTGTAGGTCACATACAAACACTTCAAAACAGATCTCATTTAAAATGCCAGAGCTCTGCTCAAGGCAGACAGTCCAGGCTCCGGGTGCCTTTGCAAAAACTTTGAAGAATGACTATAAGGATTTCACAAGTACGGGTTAATTCGAACTGCTGTGGAGTGATGGATTATTGTTTTGGAAAGCAGCAGATGGACAAACTCAGAGGATTAGCTCTGGTGCCGCAGTCTGAGTGCAGTTGGCTGTTCTCAGAGGGTCATGTGGTTTTCTCTGTGTGAGTGAGAGAGAGAGAGAGAGAGAGAGAGAGAGAGAGAGAGAGAGAGAGAGAGAGAGAGAGAGAGAGAGTTGAGTTCTCCAGATCTGCAGCAGCTGGGACTGGAACAGGACAAGGAGGGAAATCCCCATTTGGAAGATGGGTTGGGAGTCCTGACTTCAGCCTGGTCAAAGCCCTTGTGGTCCACACAAGAGGAGATGTCTGGCTGTATAATGTTTCACTTGAAATAAGGGAAACACAAAAGGAACAGTGTGGTGACCTGTCTGATGATATGCTGCAGTACCTAACTCGGCCACTAGGTGGCGTAGAGACTCGGCACCCGGCCTAATGACATCCATTTCTCTCTCTCTCCCCCTCCCTCTCTCTCACGACCCCCGGGACCACTGTAAACACAGCAAGCAGCCAACTAGATCTTTAGGTGAGTGAAATCAAGCTGTGTGGCCCCAAATACTATTGTGCCTGTGTTGTCCTTTGATGCATCCTGCCACAATTTTTTCCACTCACATAAAATTTGGGTGATCACACCCAAGCACGACGAGGAGATCGAGGAGGAGGTCAAGCCTTTCATGGTTCAGATGTGTGCGAGCCCCCCCCAAACCTGTTGGACTTTGGCTCAGACACGGGGATGAGAGTGAGGACGCCAGACCCTCAGTGGACATCTACCAGGTAACGCCAGTCACCAGGGAGTCCCACATCCATCAGTGGAAGCGACAGTCCCCAGCCCCAGCACAATCGGGGCACTTAGAAATGAATCAACGGCAGCACTGGATGCTACGGCCGGAAAGCCTGGAACTAGACCCCTGAGACACCTGCATACGCACGCATTTCAGTCGCTGCAGACATTGTTTCCTGAATCACAGTCACGTGCTGATGCCCACTGCCCACCCAGAAGACCTTTTCATGCAGCTGGTGGCCCAGCTGGGAGACCTCCTGTACACATTAGTCCAGAACTGTGCCTCATACAGGGAGGCTATGGACATGCTCCAGTCCCACTATCTCCAAGGGGGAGGTGAAGTTCACACGAGACACTGTCTCCTGACCAGAAGACAGCAACCAGGGGAGTCCTTCCGGGATTTCATGCTCTCAGTAAGAGCCCCAGCACGGGCATACAACTTCTGTGCTAGAATACCACAGCAAATAGCACAGGACCTGATGAGGGACACGCTGGTGGCAGGGGTCCGGTCAAACAAAATTCGCCAGCGGCTATTAGAACAAAGCACGGTGTCCCTGGAAGAGACTGTTAGGGTGGCAAAGGCAATGGGAGACGGCTAGAAACAACCTTGGGGAATACCTTCCCAACCACAGCGCCAAGCACATCATTCCAACTCTGCTAGATTCGCTGACACCCCGCCAAGATCGGGCCGAGAATATGGAGATGACAACGGCTGCAGCAATGGCAGCTCAGCTAGATGTGACCTATAGATGCCAGTTCTGTGGCCAAAACCCCCACCCCTAGGACGCTGCCCAGCAATAGACGCGGACTGCTCGAAATGTAGAAAACAAAGCCATTATGCTCAGGTCTGCAGGAGCCCATGGGCGACCACCAAGACACAATGTCATGTAAATAGGCGGCAGGATAGCTCTGGTTCTTCCCCAGGTCAGCCAGGAAGGAATGTCATGTGCACCCAGAGGGAGCAGCTACCTTGAACCTTGGATCCAGAGGAGGAACGCCACCAAGACGGAGATCTCGAGGAGACCGAGGAGAGCACAATGGATTCCCTGAGGATCAATCAGATGAGTCCACACAATTTGTCAGAGACTATGGTCTCCGTGCGGCAGTGACTGTGACACGAGGTACAAAATGGGAAGATGGACTGCAGACTGAGTCTGATACTGTGACACGAGGTTCAGAGTGGGGAGCATGTTTAATGGTGATGTACGGCAATCTTTGCCAGATACTGTGACACCAAGTTTAGAGTGGGGAGAAGGGTCAACGGTGATGTATGACACCGGGTTCATAGTGGGGAGGTTTATCAGTGAAGTACAAGAAACTGGCATATACTGTGACACCAGGTTCAAAGTGGGCAGAAGGTTTAAAGGTGTTACATGATACACTGTTGCAGAACCAGTGACACCGGTTTGACAGTAGTGAGAAGGTTTAACAGTGATGTACGATAAACTGCAGCAGAAACTGTGATACCAGGATCGCAGTGGGAAGAAGGTTTAACGGTGATACAGGATACACTGTTGCAGAACCAGCGACACCGGTTTTACAGTAGTGAGAAGGTTTAACAGTGATGTACAGTAAACTTTGGCAGATAATGTGACACCAGGTTCACAGTGGGGAGAAGTTTTAACCGTGATGTATGGTAGACTGAGACGGATACTGTGAGACCAGGTACACATTAGTGAGACGGTTTCACAGTGAGGTTCAATGAACTGTGGCAGGTACTGTGACACCAGGTTCACAGTGCGGAGGAGATTTAAGGTGACACACGATACATTGTTGCAGAAACGGAGACACAGAGTTAACAGTGGGGAGAAATTTTAATGGTGAATTTCGGGAGATTGAGGCAGATATTATTTCACCGGGTTCACAGTGGGGAGAAGGTTTCACGGTGATGTATGGAAGAATGAGGCAGACACTGTGAAACCGGGTAAATAGAGGGGAGAGGATTTAGCAGTGATATACAGTAGACTGAGGTAGATATTGTGACACCGTGTTCGGGAGAAGGTTTATCAGTGATGTAAGATAAACAGGGGCAGATACTGTGACAACAGGTTCACACTGGGAAGGAGGTTTAACAGTGATACACAGGAGACTGAGGCAGATACTGTGAGACAGGATTCACAGTAGTGTGAAGGTTTAACAGTGATATACAATAAACTGTGACATATACTGTAACACCGGGTTCGTAGAGGGTAGAAGTTTTATTTTTGATGTGACAGTAGATTGAGGCAAATAGTGTGACATCGGGTTCACAGAAGTGAGAAGGTATAAAATTGCTGTTTGAGACACTATATCAGATATTGTGAAAACAGGTACACAGTGGAGAGAAGGTTTAATGGTGATATACGGTAGATTGAGACAGGTAATGTGACCCTGGGTTCACAGTAATGAAAGGTTTAATAGTAATTGACGAAAAACAGTGTCAGATACTATACACCCAGGTTCATGGTGGGGAGATGGTTAAATGGTGATGTACGGCAGACTGAGGCAGATACTGTTACACTGTGTTCACAGTGGGGAGAAGGTTTATCAGTGATATGCAGTGGAGTGAGACAGAAACTGTGACACCGGGTTCAGAGCAATACAAAGGTTAAACAGTGATGAACATAAAACTTTGGCATATACTGTGACACCAGGATCAAAGTGGGGACTAAGTTTAATGGTGATATGCAGGTGACTGAGGCTGAAAGAGTTTACATCGGGTTCACAGTGGGGAGAGGGTTTAACGTTGTGTGCTGAGACAAATACTGTGACACCGGGTTCAGTGCAAAGAAAAGGTTCAACAGTGATGTACGATAAACTGTGGCAGATACTGTGAAACCAGTTTAACACTGGGGAGAAGGTTTATCAGTGATACAAAATAAACTCTGGCATATACACTTATACACGGTTCACAGTGGGTAGAAGCTTTAACAGTGATGTACGGTGGACTGTGATGGATACTGTGAAACCATGTTCACATTAGTGAGACGATTTAACGGTGAGGTTCAATGAACTGTGGTAGGTACTGTGACACCCGGTTCACAGTGCGGAGGAGGTTTCAAGGTGACACGTGATACATTGTTGCAGATACAGAGACACAGACTTAACAGTGGGGAGAGATTTTAATGGTGATTTTCGGGAGATTGAGGCAGATATTATTTCACCGGGTTCACAGTAGGGAGAAGTTTTAACGTGGTGTATGGTTGATTGAGGTAGATACTGTAACACCAGGTTCACAGTCGGGAGAAGGTTTAACGGTGATGTGTGGTAGAAAGAGGCAGATACTGTGAAACTGGGTAAACAGTGGGGAGAGGATTTAGCGGTGATATACAGTAGACTGAGGTAGATATTGTGACACCGTGTTTGGGAGAAGGTTTATCAGTGATGTAAGATAAACAGGGGAAGATAATGTGACAACAGGTTCACAGTGGGAAGGGTTTAACGGTGATACACAGGAGACTGAGACAGATACTGAGACACTGGGTACACATTAGGGAGAAGGTTTAACTGTGATTTTCGGTAGATTGAGACTGAGACTATGGCACAGGATTCACACTAGTGAGAAGGTTTAACAGTGACGTACGGTAAATGTTGGCAGATACCATGAAAATGAGTTCACAGAAGTGAGAAGGTTTAATAGCGATGTACGATTAACTGTGGCTGATACTGTGACACCAGGTTCAGAGTTGGGAGAAGGTTTAATGGTGATGTATGGCAGACTGAGGCAGAAACAGTTACATTGGGATCTCAGTGGGGTGAAGGTTTATCAGTGATGAATGATAAACTGTGGCAGAAACTCTGAAAACCAGTTTCCAGTGGAGATAAGGTTTAATGGTGATGTAAGATAAAGTGTGGCAGATCCTGAGACACCAGGTTAACAGAGGTGAGAATGTTTAATGGTGATGTACGATTGACTTAGTCAGGTACTCAGACTCCCAGCTTACAGGAGTGAGAAGGTTTAACGGTGATGTACGGCAGACTGAGGAAGATACTGATATACCGGGTTCACAAGGCTGCACCATTTCATTGGATGTAAGGATCGACAACAAGATAGACAACAGACTCGCCAAGGCAAATAGCGCCTTTGGAAGACGACACAAAGGAGTCTGGAAAAATAACCAACTGAAAAACCTCACAAACGTTAGGGTATACAGGGTCGTTGTCATACCCACACTCCTGTTCGGCTCTGAATCATGGGTCCTCTACCGGCATCAGCTATGGCTCCTAGAACGCTTCCACCAGCGTTGTCTCCGCTCCATCCTCAACATTCATTGGAGCAACTTCATCTCCAACATCGAATTACTCGAGATGGCAGAGGCCGACAGCATCGAATCCACGCTGTTGAAGATCAAACTGCGCTGGGTAGGTCACGTTTCCAGAATGGAGGACCATCGCCTTCCCAAGATCGTGTTACATGGCGAGCTCTCCACTGGCCACCGAGACAGAGGTGCACCAAAGAAGAGGTACAAGGACTGCCTAAAGAAATCTCTTGGTGCCTGCCACATTGACCACCGCCAGTGGGCTGATATCGCCTCAAACCGTGCATCTTGGCGCCTCACAGTTCGGCGGGCAGCAACCTCCTTTGAAGAAGACCGCAGAGTCCACCTCACTGACAAAAGAAAAAGGAGGAAAAACCCAACACCCAACCCAACCAACCAATTTTCCCTTGCAACCGCTGCAACTGTGTCTGCCTGTCCCGCATCGGACTTGTCAGCCACAAACGAGCCTGCAGCTGACGGGGACATTACCCCTTCATAAATCTTCGTCCGCGAAGCCAAGCCAAAGAAGGAGACAATAAACTACAACAGATGCTGTGGCATCAGGCCAACAGTGGGGAAAAGGTTTAACAGTGATGTACGATATAATGTGGCAAATATAATGTGGATTCACAGTTGAGAGATAGATCAACGATGATATACGGTAGACTGAGGCAGATACTGTGACACAGTGTTCACAGTGGAGAGGTGGTTCATCAGTGATGTACGATATACTGTGGCAGATACTGTAACACTGGATTCACAGCAATGAGAAAGGTTAACAGTGATGTACAATAAATGACAGCAGATGCTGTGGCATCAGGTCAACAGTGGGGAAAAGGTTTCATGGTGATGTACGATATAATGTGGCAAATACAGTGACACTGGATTAACAGTTGAGAGATAGATCAACAGTGATGTACGGTAGACTGAGCAGGTACTGTGACACCAGTTACGCAGTGGGGAGTAAGTTTAACAGTGATATACAGTAGACAGAGGCAGGTACTGTGACACCGAGTTCACAGAAGTGAGAAGGTTTAACAGTGATATACAATAAACTGTGGCAGATACTGTGACAACAGGTTCACAGTAGGGAAGAAGTTTAACGATGATTCACGTCACACTTTTGCAGATTCAGTGACACTGTGTTCACAGTGTGGAGAACGTTTAATGGTGAGGTACAGTAGACTGGGACAGAAACTGTGACATTGGGTTCAGAGCACTGAGAAGGTTTAACAGTGATGAATAAAAAAAAAACTCTGGCATATACAGGATCACAGTGAGGTGTAGGTATAATGGGGATAGAAACATAGAAGATAGGAGCAGGAGTAGGTCATTCGAATCTTCGAACCTGCTCCACCATTCAAAGAGATCATGCTGATCTTAAAGTTCAGTACCCCGTCCCCGCCTTCTCTCCGTAACCTTTAATACCCTTATACTGAAGAAATATATCTAATTCCCTCTTAAGTATATTTAATGAACCTGCCTCCACTGCCCTCTGTGGCAATGAATTCCACAGATTCACCACCCTCTGGGTAAAGAAATTCCTCCTCATCTCAGTCCTAAATGGTTTGCCTTTTATCCTCAAACCATGGCCCTGGGTTCTGGATTTTCCCATCATTGGAAACATCCCATCTGCATCCATTGTGTCCAGTCCTGCCAGAATTTTATATGTCTCTATGAGATCCCCTCTCAATCTTCTAAACTCCAGAGAGTACAATCCCAATTTGCGCAATCTTTCCTCATAAGTCATTCCTGCCATTCCAGGTATCAGCCTGGTGAATCGCCTCTGCACTCCCTCCATTGCAAGAACATCCTTCCTTAGATAAGGTGACCAAAACTGCACACAATACTCCAGGTGGGGTCTCACCAAGGCCCTGTACAGCTGCAGTAAGGTATCCTTGTTCCTATACTCAAACCCTCTTGATATGAAGGCCAACATACCATTTGCCTTTTTAACCGCCTGCTGTACCTGCATTCTCACCTTCAGAGACTGGTGTACAAGTAACCCTAGGTCTCTCTACACTTCCCCATCTCTTAAACTATTGCCATTCAAATAGTAATCTGCACTCCGGTTTGTATTACCAAAGTGGATAACCTCACATTTATCCACATTGTAGTGCATTTGCCATGTATCTGCCCAGTCCCTCAATTTATCCAAATCACACTGGAGCTTCCTGACCCCCTCTTCCGTGCACACAACCCCTCCTAGCTTCATGTCATCTGCAAATTTGGAGATATTACATCCAATCCCCTCATCCAGATTATTAATGTAAAGTGTGAACAGCTGGGGTCCCAGTACAGATCCCTGTGGCACCCCACTGGTCACCACCTGCCACTCAGAAAACGAGCCATTTATCCCAACTCTTTGTCTTCTACCCGCCAGCCAGTTCTCAATCCACATCAATACTTTCCCCCCCAATCCCATGAGCCTTGATTTTGGAAGCCAGTCGTTTATGCGGGACCTTATCAAAGGCCTTTTGGAAGTCCAGGTACACCACATCCATTGGCTCTCCCCCATCTATTTTATCTGTCACCATCTCAAAGAATTCCAATAGATTTATCAAGCACGATTTACCTTTTGTAAATCCATGTTGTCTCCATCCGATCCCTTCTCTGCTAATCATATGCTCTGCTATTACATCCTTAATAATGGATTCCATCATTTTGCCCACTACTGATGTAAGGCTCACCGGCCTATAATTCCCCGCTTTTTCTCTACCCCCCTTTTTAAATAGTGGGGTAACATTAGCTACCCTCCAATCCATGGGTACTGATCCTGAGTCTATTGAGTTCTGGAAAATAATTCTTAAAGCATCTGCTATCTGAATGGCCACTTCCTTAAGTACCCTAGGATGTAGACTTTCCGGCCCTTGGGATTTATCTGCCTTCAATCCCATCAATTTCCCCAAGACCATGTCCTTAGAGATACTGATTTCTTTCAGTTCCTCCCTTGCATTAGTCTCTATGTTTCCCAACATCCTTGGGAGGTTATTTGTATCCTCTCTTGTGAAAACAGAACTAAAGTAAGAATTTAATTGGTCTGCCATTTCCTTATTCCCCATTATATATTCCCCTGATTCCGACTGCAAGGGACCTACTCTGGATTTCACCAATCTTCTTTGGGAAATATATGGGAGACTGAGGCAGACACTGTTACACCGTGTTCACATTGGGGAGAAGGTTTAATGGTGATGTACAGTAGAGTGAGAGAGAAACTGTGAAACCGGGTTCAGAGCAGTAAAAAGTTAAGCAGTGATGGACATAAAACTTTGGCATACACTGTTACACAAGGATCTCAGTGGGGACAAAGTTCAATGTTGTACACGGAAGACTGAGGCAGATACAGTTACATGGGGCTCACAGTGTGGAGAGGGTTTAACAGTGATGTATAATAAACTCTGGTATATACTATGACACCAGGATCACAGTGGGGAGTAGGTTTAATGTTGATACACGGGAGACTGAGACAGATACTGTTACATCGGGTTCACAATGGGGTGAAGGTTTATCAGTAATGTACAATAAACTGTGTCAGATACTGTGACACCAGGTTCACATTGGGAAGAACCTTTATCAGTGATGTATAATAAACTCTGGTGTATACTGATATACAGAGTTCATAGTGGGGAGAAGGTTAACATGATGTACAATAAACTGTGGCAGATACTGTGACACCGACGTCACAGTAGTGAGAACATTTAACAGTGGTATACAATAAATTGTGGCAGATAAATTGACACCATGTTCACAGTGGGGAGAATGTTTAATTGAGATGTATGGTGGACTGAGACAGATACTGTGACACGGGGTTCAGAGCAGTGAGAAGGTTTAACAGCGATGTATAAAAAATTCTGGCATATATTGTGTGAGTAGGTTCACGGTGGGGAGAAGCTTTAATGGTGATGTATGGTGCAGTGAAACAGATATTATGACACTGTGTTCACAGATGGATATCCAACTGCACGAAAACCAACAAGGTCGGGTCAGATAGAGCAATGAGCTCTCTGAACCCTTCTCCATTAACAATGGTGTGAAGCAAGGCTGCGTTCTCGCACCAACCCTCTTTTCAATCTTCTTCAACATGATGCCGATACAAGCCATGAAAGACCCCAACAATGAAGACGCTGTTTACATCTGGTACCGCACGGATGGCAGTCTCTTCAATCTGAGGCGCCTGCAACCTCACACCAAGACACAAGAGCAACTTGTCCGTGAACTACTCTTTGCAGACGATGCCGCTTTAGTTGCCCAATCAGAGCCAACTCTTCAGCGCTTCATGTCCTGTTTTGCGGAAACTGCCAAAATGTTTGGCCTGGAAGTCAGCCTGAAGAAAACTGAGGTCCTCCATCAGCCAGCTCCCCACCATGACTACAAGCCCCCCCCCGCACATCTCCATCGGGCACACAAAATTCAAAACGGTCAACCAGTTTACCTATCTCGGCTGCAACATTTCATCGGATGCAAGGATCGACAATGAGTTAGACAACAGACTCGCCAAGGCAAATAGTGCCTTTGGAAGACTACACAAAAGAGTCTGGAAAAACAACCAACTGAAAAACCTCACAAAGATTAGCGTATACAGAGCCGTTGTCATACCCACACTCCTGTTCGGCTCCGAATCATGGGTCCTCTACTGGCATTACCTACGGCTCTTAGAACGCTTCCACCAGCGTTCCCTCCGCTCCATCCTCAACATTCATTGGAGCGACTTCATCCCTAACATCGAAGAACTTGAGATGGCAGAGGCCGACAGCATCGAATCCACGCTGCTGAAGATCCAACTGCGCTGGGTAGGTCACGTCTCCAGAATGGAGGACCATCGCCTTCCCAAGATCGTGTTATATGGTGAGCTCTCCACTGGCCACCGAGACAGAGGTGCACCAAAGAAGAGGTACAAGGACTGCCTAAATAAATATCTTGGTGCCTGCCACATTGACCACCGCCAGTGGGCTGATATCGCCTCACAGTATGGCGGGCAGCAAACTCCTTTGAAGAAGACTGCAGAGCCCACCTCACTGACAAAAGACAAAGGAGGAAAAACCCAACACCCAACCCCAACCAACCAACCAATTTTTCCTTGCAACCGCTGCAACCGTGTCTGCCTGTCCCGCTTCGGACTTGTCAGTCACCAACGAGCCTGCAGCTGACGTGGACATACCCCTCCAGAAATCTTCTTCCACGATGTCAAGCCAAAGAATGTACAATAAATTTTGGCAGGTACTGTAACACCAGGATCACAGTGGGGAGAATATTTAACAGTGATGTACGAAGATTGATGCGGATACTGTGACACTGGATTCACAAAGGGGAGAAAGTTTATCAGTGGTGTATGCTAAGCTGTGGAAGATACTGTGAAACCGAGTTCACATTAGTGAGAAGGTTCAACAGTGATGTACAATAAACTGTGGCAGGTACTCTTACACCAGGTTCACAGTGAGTAGAAAGTTTAATGGTGATGTACAGTAGAATGAGGCAGATACTGTGACCCTGGGTTTACAGTACAGGGAATGTTTAAAAGTGATGTACAATAAAATGTGGCAGATATTGTGAAACCAGGTTCACTGGGGGAAGAATGTTTAAAAGTGATCCACATTACACTATTGCAGATACATTTTCCCCGGGTTCAGAGTAGGGAGGAGATTTAAGGGTGATGTATGGGAGACTGAGGTAGATACTGTGACACTAGGTTTACAGTGGGGAGAATGTTAAACGGTGCTGGACGGTAGACTGAAGCAAATACTATTACACAAGGTTCATAGTGGGGAGAAGGTTTAACGCTGATGTACTATAGACTGAGGCAGAAACTATGAGACAGGATTCACATTCATGAGAAGTTTTAACAGTGATGTACGATTAACTGTGTCAGATACTTTGACATCAGGTTCAAATTGGGGAGAAGGTTTAACGGTGATGTTCGGTAGAGGGAGTCAGATACTGTGACACCAGGCTCATTGTATTGTTCATTTTTCTTAATTACAACATCTAATTTATATCTCCATTTTTTTTGGTGGTAACTTCCAAACATTCCATAAACTTCAATTCTAATCAGATTTTGTTCATTTAAATAGGTCACCACGAAAAGCCCAAATCGTTTGGTCTCTTAAGTACGCTGCACAAAATTAAATTCTTTACCTGGGTTTGGTTCAACGTCATTTCAATCTGCTTCATTATTTTTTCAGCCCCTCGTTTTGTGCTTTCTGCTTTGCCCAGCCGATTCCCCAAATGGGCATCCAACTCTATCTTCTCAGCTTGACCCAACGTCTTCTCTGTAAACTTAAGCAAACCAAGAAGACCAAAGTTAACATTTTCACATCTGCATTTTCAAAAGCAAAAATGACGCTGTGACTTGCAGTTTCACATCATAATCCCACTTGCTAAACTTGCAAGCAACTGCACCGCATCCTGCAGCTGGAAAATTGCAAGAGAACTGCTTGGTTAAAGCAAAGATTCCACCCAGTCACCCCATTAAAGGCCTCCAAGTTAACAACAGATAGCAACCTGAAAGTTAAATACAAAGATCTGTGTCAGGAATATTAACAGGGTTTAAAAAAAATCATTTCCACTATTGAAAGAAAACTCCTCAGGGAACACCAGGCTCTTGTTGAACAATTCCTGTTGTATTCCTCAGAATGGTTTGAATCTTGATTTCAAGCAGAGTCATTTGGTGAGATTGTTGGTCCAGAACAAACCCTGCCCACACATTCCCTGAAATACCTGCGAAGTCCTGGCTCAGCTCTGCTCCATGCTAAAGCTATCAGAGCTTTTCTAAAGAGATAACGGACTTCAGTTCCTGGTACATTGAGTCAAAAATACCCTAATGCTTCCCTGAACAACACACCTCGCTCTGAAAACCAGCAAGAACCTTCCTGAGCAGTGCTCATTTACCTTTCAAGCACCAAAGCCTGGTGAACTTTATACATATATATATATGTTAAATTCTGTACACAGTAGAAGAATGGCCTGCAAACAGTGGACTTGGAGGAATGAGAAGTGAGATTGGACTGTGAACCAAAGAACTTTTCTGAACTTAAAAACACATTACACACACGTGCACTTAGAATTAGAAGGGGGGTAAGTTCAGTAAATTAAGTTAAAGTAGTAAAATAGTGATAAGTTAAAGTGTAAATCCGTGTTCATGTTTAAAGATAATTAAAATCAGCTTTTGTTTAAGTCACCATTTTTCTTGGTGAATATCTATTGCTGCTGTGTTTTGGGATCTTCTGGTCTCGTAACACAGCACCAAGCTTCAGAACAACCCTCATTCTTTAGGTTATGATAATAGTCCATTAAGGGGACCTGGCATCTTTTGAAAGTTATTAATTGACTCTTCAATAATTTTTGTAAATATCAACAAGACATAAAATCATTTCACTGTTATGTATGTGTCGTTGGAGAATTCCCTTTCCATTCAATCAGAATTAGAATTTTGGGTGCCGTATTTGAGAAAAGATGTGCTGGTGTTGGAGAAGGTCAGCGATAATTTACTGGAATGATATCAGGAATGAAAGGGTTAGTGTATGAGGAACAATTGTCGACTCTTCGACTGTACTAGTTTGAGTACAGAAGGATAAGAGGGACCTCAGCGGCATTTCAAATGCTGGAAGGCCTGGACATAGTACATATGGCAAAGATGATTCCCATGGTAGGAGATTCTAGAACAAGGGACATAATTTCAGGATAAAAGGGTGTCAATTTAAAACAGATGTGGAAAAATTTATTTTGTCAGTGGGTCGTGAATCGGTGGAACCGAGGTCATTGGGTGTATTTCAGGCAGAGATTTACAGGTATTTGATTAGTCAAGGAATCAAGGGTTAAGGGGAGAGAGCTGGGCAGTGGGGCTGAGTGGAAGAATGGTTGAACAGACTCAATGGGCCTACCTGCCCCTGTATCTTGTGATCTATATCCTGCGGAAGACCAAGACAACCCTCCTCTTGTATTCCATGATCAGAAAACAGTCTGCATCATGAGCTTATGTCATGTGAACCCATTTCCTATTGAATCCCATGTTACAAGTGACCCAATGCAAATTCTGCATTGAGAGGACTACAGCTTCCTCATTTTAAAAATTGTTATCGAGCAGCTCAAATGAGATTTCTTGCTTCTTTTTTTGAAAGGGAAAAATTGCTATCAAATAAAATAGGAGAGAGAAAGCAGATGAATTTCTATATGTGGGATTCAAAATTAAAGTTTGGTGATAAAAATATACCATTGTTGAAGCATATGATTAATATATGGAATAAAATTAATGATGAAATTGGTGTAAGTGGATTTACATCACCCAGAATCGCTTTGATTCAAAATCCTCTTATCTTTTTCCAAGGATCATCAATTTATGGACAGCTGGTTTCGTAAGCGGAATTATAAATGTTGAAGATTGTTATGAAAGGGGTCAATTAATGTCATTTGAGCAACTGAGAAATAAATATCGTATAATTCATCGCAATCTTTTTTGCTATTTCCAACTAAGAGCATATTTGAAGGATAAGTTAGGATCAACCATGTGGTACTGAAATAGAAATTCCTTATAAAGAGGAATTGTTAAAAAAATTTACTTCAATGATGTCTTCTTTATTATAAGTAGGAACTTTTAAACGAGGAGTTCATAAGTCGAGACAAAGGTGGGAAATGCATCTGAATATTTTAATTGATTGGCAAATAAGGGCAGGTCCATATAAGGATATCAATGTAAGATATAAATTAGTTCAGTATAATTCTGTTTACATCCGTAATGTAGCATATGTCAGAAAGAATTTTATCTGAAAGCTGCACCTGGAGTCAGGTGACTCAGGCAGTTGGATTTAAAAAGCTCAACAGGAAGCTGATTTTGGATTAGAGATCACGTGATCCAGGGAAGTTGTATTAATTCACTTCAACTCAGCATTTTGGATCAATTGACCAGAGTTCCACACTGCAGCAGCAATGAGGAAGGAATTCACAACTAGTTTTTCTTCTGCAGTTACTTCTTACACCAGAGAAATTGAATAGAATAAAATCAGAATTATCAGATCAATGTTTGATGTGTGGTGAAGATGTAGCAACTTTCTTGCGTACAACTTAGCTTTGTCTTAATGCAAGATCTTTTTGGGGAGAATTACAAATTTTTTGGAACAAGTTATAGGAGCTGTTTTTCCATAAAATCCAACCTTAATTTTATTAGGAAATATTGAAGGAACAAGGCCCAAATTAAAACTATTAAAGTATCAATTGAAATTTGTTTAATTAATGTTAGCGGTGATGAGGAAATGTTTGCACTTATTGGATATCAGATATAATTTTAGGGATGCCAAGATGACATGCAAAAATTCAAAGTTGTATTCCTTTAGAAAAAATTACTTAAAGCTTGAGAAATATATACTCTATGCTTTTGCAAATTTGGCACCTGAATATTCAAATATTAGGCTTCAATTTGTAAAAATGCCCTTTCCATCCCTCTAGACATGCGAGATTCTCCTCTAAGTTGTAAAATTTTTATTTAGATGTGTTAGATTTCCTCGCCACCACGAACTCTGGTGAAGCGGAGGACTAACACAGGGGACCAGAAAACAGGAAGACCACACACCATCAACATCTGAGAAGCAGAGGATTCATTCCACGGGTCAGTGACCATGGAAGCAGAACAGTGAGGGGTCCTGCATCTGTAGGACCCACATATCTGACAGGCTGTTGGTAATTTGAGGAGAGAAACCCACGCAGGCTATGGGCTTCTGGAGAATGCAGTCAAGGAAATCACACTAGGCTGTCGGATTGCTAGAGACGGGTTCAAAACTGGCTAACAGTGTATCAGGTATCAGAATTGGGATACGAGTGGGTGCTAAATGGTTCCTAATTGTGTCAGAGGTTCAAAACTGGAGCTCACATTGCCAATGACTTGGATTGGTCTGTGACCATTGAAAGAGAATCCACAGACCCTCAGTGACTTGGCCCAGGGCTTGGGATAGTGGGGTGGGGGGGGGGGAAGAGAGAGAATGACTCTCTTTTGCTTCTTTCTCTCACTGCAAGAGGCATTTTAGGCAATTTCTACCAATGGCGAATGTCTGCCTTAAAGCAGGAAAAAAACAATTTTGTGTGATATGACACTTTTAATTACAAGACAGTAAATTGTCTCCTGAAATAGAGAGGTTCAAGTTTCAATCTATTACAAACTTCACTCACCAGATTATACCTCTTCCCATTTTTTTTTTGCAAGGATACCATTGATTTTATCACAACTCCTCTGCTGCGTCTGTCCTGTGACAGATTATATATTTTACATTGTATATAGAGATGTTTTTGAAAGAAATGGATTGTAGGAGTCGTGGAGGTCACAAACAAACACAAACACTTCACAAAACAGCTCTTATTTAAATTGCAAGAGCTTTGCTGAGAGTGAGTCATGCAGGTGCCGAGAGCCTTTGCAAAGACAAAACAAGGAGACTGCTTTGCTATAATTTCAAAATTAGGTGTAAATGGATTGTTTTTAAAGCAACAGATGAATGAACTCAGAAGTTTGGGTCAGGTGCAGTCATCTTGCTGGTTCCAGTTTGCTGTTCTAAGAAGGTCATGTGGTTTTGCAAGCAGAGAGGAGAGGCCAAATAGGCTTTTTTTCCTAAACGAGAGAGAGAGAGATGGCAAGCTGACATCTTGTTGAAACCCCATTTTGAAGACGGGTTATGAGTTCTCAGTTCAGCCTGCTGAAAAACCTTGTTGTCCATACAAGAGGAAATGGCTGGCTAGAAATGGTGTTTCACCTGAAATAAGGGAAAAAAAGGAACTCAATGGTGACCTGCAGAAGAGGTTATCATTTGGAAAACCCTGATGGGTTTGGCAAGACCCCAAAGTGAATGATCAGAGGGAATCAGATTTTGTGTGTCCAATGAGCAAGAAACCCTCTCTGAAACCAACAAGTGCCTTCCTGGAGAGTAAACATTTACTTTTAAGCACCAGAGCTTGGTGAAAATTCATAATGTTGAATCTGTGCACAGTATAAGAAATGATAGACACCGGTGAACTTGGAGTTGTTTCACAGGGGCACGTCTTTCTGTGACTCCCTCGACAGCACTTCCCTTTCCACCCATCACCACCTCATGAAGTCCCCACTGGAACTGCAGAAATTGCCAAATTTGTCTCTACATCTTCTGCCACCTCTATCCAAGGCTACAATCAGACCCTCCAGGTGAGGCAGTGTTTGACATGCACCCCATCCAACCTAATCTACTAAATTTGGTCGACTCAGTTGACCTCATTATAAGCAAGACCAATACAGACTGGGTGGCCATTTTGCTAAATACATGTGCTCTGTAGATCTAAACTTGAGCTTCCTGTGGCCTACCATATCAATTCTATAACCCTTCCAGCAACATGTCTATTGGCCCCATCCTTCGCCAGGTTGAGGGCACACAAACTGAAAGAAAACACATTATATTCCTTTTGGGCAGCCTTAAACTCTATAGCATGAACACGAATGTTTCTAATTTAAGCAGCCACTCACCTCTGTCTGATTTCACTGTTTCCATCTCTTGATCTACTGCCCATTTGAATATAATTAGTCCTTTAAGATTGAAAAGTTGACAGTGGTGTTTTCCCCATATAGCTTGACATTGAACAACTGGGAAAATTAAGTGGCAGTTGTTGCTAAATGAATGGTATTATTGTTCAAAATCTGCCTGTGATCGAAAGTATTCTTGGACTGAATAGACATCTGGGCCAAATGGCTATTTAAGGACAATCTGTACATGATTGTACATCCTAAAGTACAATGACTACTTCTATCCACTAAAGATTGTTAAAGAGCAAGAATAGACAATACAATCACATAAAATTGCAATCCATACAGCACACGTATTAATACACAAAACAATCACACCTTCTTATTGGTCAGGAAGTGCCTACACTTCCCAAGGAGACTGAGGAGGTCAAGGCCAACAGCTCTATTCCTGAGATTTTACAGGAGTGCAGTTGAGTCTCCTGTCTGGCTGCATCATTCGATGGTCTAGTAGCTGGCAAGCATCAGACAGGAATGATGCAAAGAGTTGTGAGTATCACTGGGGTCTCCCTTTCTCCTGTAGGTGACATTTACTGGGAGTGTTGTTCAAATGGGGCTCAAGGAATTGTAAAAAGACCATTTCCATCCAATGCACAGCATCTTTAACCAGGTCCTTCATCAAAATCAGGACCGCAAGGCTGGGTAATAATTTCTTCCCACAGGCTGTGAGATGGATGAAAAGAATCCTGTAAGTGCAATAATCATCCAAAATATTCATATATGTAGCAGCTACTTCGATGGAGCTACTAAAGCAATACGCACGCACGCACGCACGCACGCACGCACGCACGCACGCACGCACGCACGCACGCACGCACGCACGCACGCACGCACGCACGCACGCACGCACCAGATTAGTCAACACAAGATTGCTTTATTCAGACTTTACAGACTTATTTTATTTACAGCGTGTCCCGGGCTCCATGGGACATCATTATGTGTTTGCTGCCGATCCACGGGACCGCAGGTTTATATTAAGCCCTGTGAGAGTCCCATGCCTTCTGTCAGGAGAATCCACAGATCAAGGTGTCGTTCCTCGGCACGCAGCACCACGCGAGGATGGTCAATTAAATGGACACCTGTTTGTCTTATGATTTCACACACCCGCCAAAGAACTAGCCCACTCAGCCCATTACACAGCTGCTACCCGCCCCCCCCCCCCCCCCAAAACCGTCACCAGAAACTAAAGCACCAGCTGCATGCACCTTAGGTGGACGTCCTCATCGTCTGCGCAGGGGGCACTGAATGGGTGAAGTGGGATCCACATGGGCAGGCTTGAGTCTGTCCACATAAAACAGCTACAATGTCCCCCAATGTCCATAGTATACACAACCCCATCCTTCTTCACCAAACGACAATGGCCCTCATACGGTCGTAACGGCACTCGTGGGACCTGTCTGCACACAAAAACAAAATCAGTGTCCAGGAGTGATGGGGGAACATTCTGTTTAGAGGTTCCATGCCAGTGGGTAGGAAAAGGTGATCGCGACACCACATCGAAGCTGCTGAAGAACGTTCAGATCAGAGTTGCTTGTGAAATGAATGTCCCAAGAAACTGTTAGGACAGTACCATAAACCAACCCTTCGGACAATGCAGACATGTCTTCCTTTGGAGCCGGGCACTCTCCCAATAGAAACCATGGCAACTCATCAACCTAATTGAGACCGGTGAATCAGGCCTTCAGTTACTGGTAGAAACGTTCCACAAGGCCGTTGGACTGTGGGTGAATTGTGTTCCGCGGTCTGAAGTAATTGTGGGTCGGGAAACCAAATCTAGCCATCCAATTGATGATGAATATTCTGGCCCTTTTCTTAGTGTCACTGCATGGCAATGGGATGGCCTCTGGCCAGCACGTGAAACGTTCTATGACTGTTAGAATCTATCTCATGTTTTGAGATACTGGCAATGGTCCGAGCAGGTTCACTTGCACGTGTTACAACAACCTGTGTACCGCCAGGAAAGGTTGAAGAGGTGCCTTAGTGTGGCACTGAATTTTGACAGTCTGGCAGGAGGTACATGTGCAGACACATTGCACAATGCCTTTTTTCAGACCATGCCATAAATATTTATTTGACATGAGCTTGACAGATATTCTGATGGACGGATGAGACAAGCTGTGTATCTGATCAAAAAGGCATTGCCTCCAAGATGGCGGAATTACCGGTCTAGTGTAGCCACAATACATGTCACAAAGTAAGGTTGGCAGCCCAGTTGTGCTGCCACCTGCTGTATGTCCAGGTTAGTCATGGCCGTACTATATGCCTGAACATTGGGGTCCATTGCCTGGACACTGGCAAATTCCGGAATATCAATGTTACCCTGAATATGATATACAGTCAGTCTGATCAGCATATTCGTGACGCCATTGTTTTTACCAGAAATATAGTGCACATCCATGGTAAATTCTGAATTGTATGACAGTGACCCTGCTGTCTTGCCAACCATGGATCCGTTATTTTGATGAAGGCAAAAACGAGTGGCTGGTGGTCTGTGAACACAATGAAGTACTGACCCTCCAAAACAAATCGGAAGTGCCGTGTCGCTTGATACAATGCACTGTATTTCATCCCCAATGGATATAAATGTCGGCTAAAGAACGCGAGAGGTTGGCAATGGCCATCGACGTACTGCTCAACAACCACACCCAGGGCCATACTCGAGGCATCAGAACTAAATGTCAAGGAAGTGTCGGGGTTAGGATGGGGGAGTGTTGCTGCATTGACTAAAGCGTCTTGAGCATCACAAATTCAACCTGTGTTGTCCAGGGAACATCCCTGTGCTTTGTGATGAGGATCGGAAACCGTGGACAAAGAATGTCAGCAGCTGCTGGAATGAACCGGTGATGGAAGTTTCTCCTGCCCAAGAATTTCTGCAGGCCCTGATCCGCGGTAGGTGTTGGAAAAGCAGGGACTGCCTTTACCTTGCTGGATAAGGGAAAGACACCATTGGCTGTGATCTTGTGTCCCAGGAAGCTGATGGTGGACTTGCCAAATTGACATTTGCTAGGGTTGATGGGAAGACCAAATTCCCCCAGCCCTTGGAACAGGCGGAGTAAATGCAGTTGGTGATATCCTGACTGGCTATGAGGTCATTATCCAAGTAGATGTCAGGGAACTCTAAATCTCTGCCCAAAGTGCCTATCAGCTGCTGGCAGGTTTGAACGGCATTCTTCAACCCAAGTGGCATCCGATGAAATTCAAAAAGCCTGCGCAGTTTATCAGGTGGAAGAGGACGAGTCCTGGTGTAACTCGGCAGGCCTGAAGTGTCTCTGTAATGGGACACACCCTGGGCCATTTAGGAGGGATTGGAATTTGGTGAGAGAGTACAGGGAAATTCATTGAGGAGAGCAGCATGTACATCTTTGTGCAGGGTCTGGACCCCGAGATGGGAAACACTCCCTTTGCTGCAGACCAGTGGGTATGTTTGAAAAGTGGTAACATGAACCAATTTCCTCCACCTCATGTCTACTAGAAAGTCACGGGACCTTAAAAAATCTGCACCCATAATGGGCCGTGTAATGGAAGCCAATACACAATTCCAATGGAATGTCACACCTCCTATCCAAATCGTGACTCGTCGTGTGCCAAAGCAGGGAATTTTCATCCCATTTGCTGTTTGAAGAGCCAGGTATTGTTATTTACATGGTTTTTATTTCAAAATCGGTTGGGTGGGAGCAAACGGACCTCAGCACTCGTGTCTACAAGAAACTTGTGCTTACCAGTGTCGTCTTGAAGACACAATGGGCCCGTACTTGTGCCAGATGCCGAGGCCATTAATGGTAGCCGGGTTTTTCATTTCCTACCTTTTTTCTGTAATAGGTACATGCAGGACACATTTATGGGCTTTTTTCCCCATTGGCGATGGTAAAAAAAGCATTCTCGCCGCCCGTCAGTGTGTTCATCCTTCTTTGACTGAACTGTAGATACAGGAGGCTCATAGGAAATTGGATTTAGATCTGCTGCAAAAACAGTCTGTACGTGAGCAGACTCTTGCATTGGAGTATGATGGAGCCTATCAGCCTCCCGCGCTACATGGAAATCCATGTTAATGATTGGTATTGCGACACGACCTGGGAGTTTGGACAGGAATAGAGTCTCAAAAAGTATACAATGAGAATGACCATCTGCTAATGCAACCATCTCATTCATTAGATCGGATAGATTCCTCTCACCCGAGCCCTCCATATTTAAAAGACGCAAGCTGCGCTCATGTCTAATCAATTCCAGTGTGTCCAGGAGAAATTGGCTAAACCTGGTGTACTGGTTTTCCACCAGGGGATTGGCAACAAATTCTCTTACTTGAGATGCTGTAGCAGCGTCCAATGCACCTACTATGTACCAGAATGTCATGTCCTCTGCCATTATGCCACAACACAAAACTAGGTTTCAGCCTGATTAAGTCATACGCAAGGTTGATGGGTCCAGAAAGGAGGCAAGTGAAGTCCTAACATCGATTGGGAAACAGAGTCAGTGAGAGGTCAGGATGGCTTAGAGTTGAGATAACGTGTTCAGGACTACTTTTTGCAGCAGTATGTGGAGATGCCCACGAGATGGGGTCAGTGTTCGATCTGTGGGAAGGGAATGAAATGGGGCAGGTGGCGGAGGTGAGCGTTAGGGAGAACTTCAGATCCAGTGATCATGGGTCCTTTAGATTTAGCTTAATTATGGAAGGGGATAGGTCGGGTTGAAAGTTGAAGATCTTCGAGTGGGGGTAGGCCAGATTTGAAGAAATGAGAAGAGATTTGCAGAGAGTTGTATGGGCTGATCTTTTAGTCGAAAATGATCTAGAAGAAAATTGGAGGGTATTTAAAAGTGAGATTTTGAGAGTAAGGGATCTTCATGTTCCAGATCGGCCGAAAGGCAAGACTCCAAGGAAGCCGTGGTTTTCTAGAAAAATTAGGAACGGTTCAGGATAAGAGGGAGGCCCATGCTAAATGTAAGAAACAAAAGATTGATCCTTACTTAGATTGCAGAAAGAACCTCAAAAGGGAAATTAGAAAGGCAAAAAGATGGTATGAGGTGTCAATAGCTAATAAGGTGAACGTGAATCCTGAGGGTTTTTACAGATACATGAACAGTAAAAGGAGGTTGAAGGATAGAGTAGGTCCACTGGAAAATGGTAACAGTGGACGATGTGTATGTGAGGAGCTGTATGAGATGGGGGAGATATTGAACAATTTTTTTTCTCTTCTACATTCACGAAGGAAAGGGACACTGGACTATGTGAGATAAATGAGATGAATGCTTTAGTTATGGAAAGGATAAGGATTATTAAAGAGAAGGTTTTGGATCTTCTAGGGTCAATGGAGGTGGATAAGTCTCCTGGTCCTGATGGTACTTTTCTCAGGATGTTAAGGGAGGTCAGGGAGCAAATAGCCGGGGCTCTGATGGTGATTTTACAAAGATCACTAGAGGAGGGTGTGGTGTCGCGGGATTGGAGGGTTGCAAGTGTCAATCTCAGGAGGAAATTAAGTTATGGCTCATTTAAATTTTGTGATCTTTAATGTTAAACGACTTAATAATCCGATTGAAAGGAAGGAAATATTAAAGAAAATGAAGGTTGATCTTGCTTTTTTGCAACAAACTCATATGGCTGAGAAAGAACATATGAAATTGAAAAGAGATTGGGTCGGACATGTTTTTCATCTCCATTTAATTCGAAAGCTCGAGGTGTTGCTACTTTGGTTCATAAGAAGATACCGTTTCAGTTGGAATCATTCTCTGCCACATCATTTTCTCGAAGACAATCAAGATAACTAACCTGTTCATGAAGCACAGTGCCTGGACTCAGATTCACAAACTCATCTGGCAAGGTCAACAAACAGCCATAGACAAGCTCTACCACTCAACATCCAAGATCTGCCCTAACAGCAGTAGGCATGCAAAGGAGAACCATGGCCAAACGTTCGCTCCATGGAGATGCATCACCACCTGCTTTCGATTGTCAATGGAAACGCTCAAAGAAGCTGTTCGCCTGAAATGCTCAGCGATAATTCAGGTCGTGCCAAGAGGATCAGTGAGAACTCAGACCAATACTGACTCCAACTGAGACCCTCGATCTGTTGTAATAGTGCCCAGAACATCAAAATATGGAATCCACAAAAGCACAGGCATTTGTCTCTGCAGAGATGCCAATGTTAGGAATTTCATCCTGCCACCTGGTAGTCCAGTCCTCACACGTGAGCAGATTTGTACATTGCCGAGATGGCGGAAGTGGACCTTGCAAGCCACAAGGTGCACGTGCTGGAAATGGGAATCCAAAAAAACAAAATCCCCCAGCTTGAATTTCATGTGCCTAGTGACTTTAGGGTGTTGACCCAGCAAGCGAGTCCTTGCCGATAATCCAACATTCTGTTTAACATAAAGCCAGGTAAAATGTTCCTTAACCAGTTTGATTGATGCTCTTCTACCAAGAAGAGATAGATTGTGAAGAGAAAATCTCCTGCCTCATAGCCACCACACAAACGGCCGAGTCCTTCCTGTTGGGGGAAAAACATCACAGACCAACTTTTCACCCGATTCATCCAGCGTCACATCTTGAAGATGGAGACCAGAGTTGATCTGGTTTCACCGGATGAAATCGGGATCAGTGTGCCGTGCATGAGTCATGGCACTGAAATCGATGGTAGTAGTTGTACTACCTGGATAGGGCACCAAACACAGCATTCACTTTTCCTCAGATGTGCTGTGTGTCTGATGAAAATTGTAGGATGAAGTCCAAGTGCTGAATCTCTCTGGGCAAGTAGAGATGTGTGCTTCTACTTGCAGTATGCAGAAGAGGCTGGTGGTCTGTACAAATGGTCAAAGAATGACCTTTCAATAAAAAGCTGAAATATCGAATTGGAAATTGGGATTCATGAGAGAATTGCAAAGAAATTTATTTCAAAATTGTATCTTCTATTTCAAGAGGAATCTCCAAACCCAGACTTGAATTAATCAAAAGAAAGATGGGAATTGGATTTGGGAACTGAAATTGACCCTTTTTGCTTGTCTGACATTTGTTGGGACAGTAATTAATGTTTTCGATAGATTAGTTAATTACAAATTTATTCATCAATTATATTTAATGCTATATCAATTAATTTATTCCTAATTTTTCAAATTCATGTTTTAGATGTGGCACAGAAATTGGTACATTTATACATTGTCTCTGGAGATGTCTCAAGGTGACATCATTTTGGAAAGATGTGGCCAAGTTTTTGGAAAAATTATAATAATGTTTATCATTAACACCTGAGCTTTTAATTTTGGGAAATGTATATGATTTGGAAGCCGAATTTAAGTTCTTAAAAAAAAACATTAATTATTTTTATAAGTTGCATTGGAAATGCCCTGGAGATGTATAGCAATTCCATGGAAATCTGAATCCCATCTTAAAATTGATCGTGGGGAAATGCAAAATTGTATTCCCTTAGCAAAGGTGATTAATAATATTAGAACTGGGTATGTTACATAATTCAAAATATGGAAACCATATTTTAAAATGGGTTTTTTATATCTAATGTATTCACCTCTCCACCCCACCAGCACTTTTCATTAATCTTAATGGTTGAACCTTATCATGTTGGTTTAATTCAAATATTTTATTAATATCCTGCCTTTCCTTTTGGGAGGGAATAGTTATCACAGTAGCTTTTAACCTATATCTGTGTTTTCTTTCATTATACTTTTTTTTCTCTTCTCACTTTTATGCACAGTACAACCATTTATTTTTTTTATTCTATTTTGATCAATGTAAGTATCATTTGGATACTATTATATTGAACTGTATACAAAACTATAAATATATTTTTTTTTAAACTGAAATGTTTCACTGCGAGATAGATAGCTAAGAGTTCTTGCCCAATTGTACGATACTTTGCCTGAGCCGGTGACCGCTTGGCTGAAAAAATAAATGACAGATGTTCTAATTGCCCACAGACTCGTTGTGCGAACACTGCTCCCCACATCACTGACAGATGCATCTGTGGTAAGAGAGCAAGGCCTTGGGCATTTGATGTACAAGCTTAGTAGCATTTGTAAGAACAGTGTTCACATGATGGAAAGCATACACAGCATCATCTCCCAAAGTTAATGTCTTTTTGAAGCAGACATCATATCCTTTGAGTCGTTCAGCAAGAGGTAATAGAGATGCTGCGGTATTCACCAGGGAACAACAATAAAATTCCTCGTACCTAAAAACCATCACAACTGACCAAACGTTCCTAACGGTGGGAGGAAATTATCAAATTCCATGCACTTTCTATTCATCAGGCAAATACCATGTTGCATAACTCTAGATCACAAAAATACAAGATCAGCAGCTCCTGAAACACTTTCCTGGGATTGATCACGATGCCACATTCCTCAAGCCTCGGAAACAATGAGATAAGGTGGCTCTTGTGCTTCTCTTCATCCACACTTACAACCAGAATCTCCTCGATCAACACAAGCACCAAAAAAAACCCAAGGCCAGTGAGTTCGTGGTCCATGAACCGCTGGAATGTCTGAGCTGCATTTCATAGACCGAATGGTATTCTCAGAAACTCAAACATGCCGAACGGGACCATCACTGCTGTCTTCGTGACATCCGAAGACTCAAATGGAATCTAATAGTAAACATGTACTAGATCTATTTTAGCAAATGCATATTTGCCGTGGAGGTTGGCTGAGAAGTCTTGGTAAATTTGAAATATTGTATCAGTCAGGCACGGTGGAGTTGTTCAGGGCACAATTATCACTGCAAGGCTGCCAATCCCTAGTTTTGTTCAGAACCATATACAACCTTGAAGCCCAGCAGCTATCAGATCTGTGGGCTACGCCCAATTCTTGCCATTCCAATTTTGCGATTTTAAGATAATCCGGGGGTTTTACAAGCCTGCGTCTTATGGACCCTGCCTTTCAATGGTGGCTTATTACATGTCTGCACACCATTATGATGGGGTCACGAGATGAGGAAAACCCTTGAGCAAGGCTTGGAAAGGGCAGGAGCCAGGTTGAAGGCTTATCAGGCAGCAGATGGCATTGGAAGGACAACAAATGCAGCTCACTTGCATTCAAGAGCTGTAGTCCACACAACAGCATTTTTTTCCAAATACATCACTGAAAAATGTGACAAGAAATCCACTCCCAAAAAGGAATTTGCCACATTTACAACTGAAAACCCACCCAAAACGATTGTGAAGCTGAAATGAAATGTGAGTGACCTCTGGCCATGTTTGAATAAGAGAATCATTTGTCACTGAAAGAACACATGACATATTAGAAAGTCTATGTTCCTCATGGATTGGAGGGATAGGCACCACTCCAAAGTGACAGATAGTTTTGGAGTTTTACATAGAGATGTCAAACTAATAACCTACTCTAACAACTGCCAAGAATTTTTCCATTTTTTTCAGTTGCCTTCAATAAACTCTCTCAAATGAGAACAAGATCTCAAGACAAAGGACAGAACCAGGCCACAAGTCCCGTCGAGTCTGCTCCATAAACCGACATGAAACCACTCTGCACTCCTTCCAATTTCCGGACTTTTCCCATATCCCTTAATGCCCTTACTAATGAGATACTTGTCTATTTCTTGTTTGAATACTCCCAGTGATCTGGCTTCCACTGCTGTATGCGGCAGCGGGTCCACAGATCCACAACCCTCTGGCTAAAGAAGTTCTTCCTAATCTCTGTTTTATATGGATAATCTCTAATTTTCTTGTCCTCGATTCACCCACCAAGGGAACCATCTTACCCGCATCCACCCTATCTAAACCTTTCAATATACAAAATGACTCCATGAGAAAACTTCTTTAATTTCCTGTACTCCAATGAATTCTTCACTACCAATTTCACCTGGTCATTAACTTTTATGTTTCCTTGCACAAAGACACCCAAGTCCCTTTGCACATCCAAGGTCTGAATTTTCATCCCATCCAAATTGTATGCTTCCTGTTTATTTCCACTGCCAAAATGTACAACTGTACATTTCTCGGTGTTAAATCTCATCTGCCATCATTTTGCCCAGTTTCCTAATCTGTCTACATCCTTCTGCAACTTTACGGTTTCTACACTTCCTACTCTGTCCCCTATCTTGGTGACCTCCGCAAATTTCGCCACAAAACCATTTAAACCACAATCCAAATCATTAATTTCTTTTTCTTTGGAATATATCTATCCTGCATTCCTTTTATTACAGCCACATGCCATTCTAGAATTGATCATTACTGAACCTGAACATGTTTATTGTGGAAAACATCTTCAAATAAATGTTCTGGATTTAATTTTTAAAAGTCTTGTTGTGGCTCCTCTTCATCCCTTCTTTGCAAGTTGAATTCACAAAATTTTCCAAATATTTTTTCAGCAATAATTCTGTGCTACAGAAGATTACTAATCTTTCCTAGAGGTTAAAAGTTGCATTTTGATGTTCTTGTCTCAACTGAACATTGTACAAGGTGAAGGCTGATTAAAATGGATTCAGTAATGATGGCCTTCAAATGTTGCATTATTGCTGTGGCTATGCAGCTTGAATGATAAACTGGTGTTTCTACCGGGAATTAACTCATGGAAATGTTCTAAATACATTCATTGGAGATAGACCTTTGTGAAAAGTTTACTGCCCATCGGCAACAATCCTTGAAAAGAGATGAATCATCACCCAACAAAGCAGCCCAGGAATAGGCAATTTGGTGAACAATGTCTGTGGTGACCATGATATTCATTTAAATTAATCCCATCTGTCAGCACATGGACCATACACATCACCCATTCCCTCTTGTTCATGTACCCAACCAAATGCCTCTTAAATCGTGGTGATTTCACCACTATCCTGGTAGCGTGGGCCAGACGCCCACTGCACTGTGCAAAAACCTTCCTCACTTCTCTCCTTTTCCCCTCTCATGTTCAATATAGACATCATAGTATTTTTACATTTCCTACAGGGGCGGGGAAGAAGACATCGACCTTCTCCAGGACTACAATAATTGGATAAATTTCAACCAGGTCATCTCTCAGCCTCCAAATCTCCAGAGAAAACTATCCACATTGCCACTTTCAAGGAGCTCGCACTTGCTCCCCAAGATCCCTCATTGCAACACTACTACAAGTCCTCTCAAAGTGCAAGACACTTGTCCAGATTAAACTCCATCTGCCATTTCTCTGCCCACATTAATAAGTCATCTGGTTTGGAAGGGAAAATATGAGGGGAACTGGGTGGATCAACAGGACAGAGAGAAAAACATGGGGGGGGGTGGGCAGGTTACATGAACTTGGAAAATTTCATATTCATACCATCGATTCACAAATTCAATAAGAGATGGTTCCTTTGTATTTGACCTCACCCAGACAATGGAGGAGGCAGAAGTCAAAGGTCAGTGTGGGAATGGAATGGAACTTAAAACAGCTTGTGACCATGAGCCAAGTTGGCCATTGCGATCAAAGTGGAGGTGCTCAGCCAATCTGTCATTTACTCTGCATTGGGTTTCCTGCCACAGAGGGCACGGACATGGATGGAGTAGGTGAATTTGAAACTTTACCCTGCATGAGAATCCCTGGATGGTGTTAACTGATGTAGATTTGTAGATTGCAGGAGTAAATGCCCGAGGATGGGGAAGAATTAGGAGTCTGTAATTATTTGAAAGATCTTACTGCAAGATTCATCACCAATGAGTTGGAAAGCCGCTTCACACTATTCTCCCTTTCAGAAAGATTTAGTTAATAAACAAAACAATCTTTCAGTACAGCAAGAGGCAAAAGGGCTCTTAATTTAGTCTTACAATCAACAGACTTTGAAGTTACCCACCGTAAATGACTCAAAATTCAATTCTAGATTCACTTCTGGTGGAAGTATAAGAGCCAGTGGCTTGCTAAATCAGATGAGCCTTATTCTGAGTTTCCATTTTGACTTTCACACCATCAAATGCAAGCCCCAGTTTTTTATCCCCAAGTATTTTCTATCCTTACCCACTTTGCAACCACACCTACCTGAAATTGGAACAAACAACAGCTAATTTTTCCATGTATAAATCATATACAAAATAATTTACCCACATTTTCACATCACTGAAGCCACTGAGTGATAACTTGTGCCCATCAGAAAATTGCACCAGCCACTACAGGGTGCTATTTACCTTGGTGTTACTGGTTCTTTTCCAGTGTTACTTGCAGACATAATGACATATTCAACATGTACAATATTTCTTTTCTTACTGACCAGAACTATAAAGCATTGTGTAAAAAAGAGGAAAGCTCAAGTCAACTCCTGACTGCAATGTTGCTGTGCACATTTGCTACATTATAGAAGTCTCACAGAGCTTACAAGAGATATTCAAAGTCAAGTAATAACAGAAATAACAGAATATTACAGCACGGTACAAGCCCTTTGGCCCACAATGTGTTGATCTAGATATTTCTAACAAAAAAAAAATACGCTGTAGCGGCTACTGCAGAAGATGCTACTAAATAAAGGCAAACAGATACAAAGGTAGTCAACTCAAGACTGGTTTATTGCAGACATACACAGACCTTTTATTCCCTGCCTGTCAATGAGAATATTAGTGAAAACTTTCTGGTCCACAGGACCAGCTGGTTAAAGCTACGAGCCAATAGCGCCCTGTGCCTTTCAGCAGGGGCTTCATCTGATCCACTCACTGTACTTTGGTGCCCAGCACTGTTAGCCCGCGACGTGTCAGGTAAGTCTGTGAACTGATGGTGGTGGTTCGTAATACGCCCGCTACAACCCTGTTTTTCTTTCACACATGTATGCCTGTCTAAGAGTCTCTTAAGTGCTCCATACGTGATATTGTAATGGATAAATATATTTGGAGAATTTGGTAATATTTGGGATTTTGGTAAGATTTAGAGTAGGTTGCATACATATACACATACACATTTTAAAACAGATCTTATTTGAAAGACTAAAGAAATATTGAAGATCTCTGGAGAATGTTATTCACATTCACAAGTAGGTGTTAATCAAACTGATGTCATAAAATGAATGACCATTGTTTGTAAATGGAGCCAGGATGATGACAAGTACCTTACTGCAGGGTGCTTACAGGAAAGTTATTCCTAGGTTTTGTTTATCTAACAATAGCTGGAGCAGAAGAAAGAACTCCTGTTGTTTCGAATAAGAGGAATAGAACTCTGTAGTAGCTTTGAGATAGAAGTTACCATCTGGAAAACCCTAACGGGGCAAGGTTCATCAGTGAGACATTGAGGTGACTAATGGTGGTTCTTCAGTTGTGGAAATCCTGGAACAACAAATCTCTCTCTAAAAACCCTACAAGAACAATCTTGAGCAGTAAACATTTACCTTTCAAGCACCAAAACCTTGTGAAATTTATACACGTTCAATTATGTGCACAGCAGAAGAATTACCTGCACCAGAAAACTTGGAAGGAGAAGTGAGATTGAACTGTGAACCAAAGAACTTTTCTTAAATTTATACACATTACAAACATGTTCACTGAGAATTAGAAGGGGGATAATTTGGGTTAGTTAAGTATAGAGTTAAGTTAAAGTTTAATTCTATTTTCATGATTAAATTTGATTAAAAATAACTTCTGTTTTAAAAACCAATTGTATTGGTGAATGACTATTGTTTCTAGGTTTTGGGATCCTTTGGGCTCATAACAATATCTTCTTGGATAATGACATTGGGCCTGTTTAAAGTAGGAAATGGCTTCTACCAGCAGGAGTTTCTATTTGAGGAAAATATTGATAGGTGGATGGCCACATACGTTTCCTAAAAATTAATACCCTCTCCCTTCCTAAACCACATTCAGCCCCGTGACATCTTTCTGCATTGTCTTACTGGGACCACCAAGGACCTGATCCATTTCCCATCTCTCCTTGCAATGCCAATATGGCAGTTGGCATTAAGAACTGACAAATCACATTTTAATTAAGCAACTAAGATGAAAATCATCCTGACATTCCGCTTAAAAAAAAGAGTCAACAAACCTTCCTAATTACATCACTTCATGTTTATTTTGATTCCCATTGGGCATTAGTAAAAAATGTCCCATCCATTTGCTCACCAAATTATGAGTAAAATCATGATCCCTGTTCATGAAAACCCATAACATTCAATGTTACACAGATAATCTAGGAAGAATTCTGTAATAAAGGTGAATGAAACATAGAAAGAATTTCCCCCTTTAAAACATTGAGATTGTAGCATGCCAAGTGACCGGGTGAGGAAAAAAAGCCAAATCACTGCAACACTTGGACAGTCCCAGATGGCACGGACTCCCCTTCACTACCGAGAAGGAGCACGCGCTTAGCACCATGTATGGGCTTAGAGCCCTACACTTCTGCGTAGCTGCCAGCCAGCCAGAGAGTGATGCAACAACGTCACTACTGGAAGTCAGGGGTATGTCACCAGAAGTGGCCGGGCCAGCGAGCAGACGTGGGGAATTTAAAACAGTAAAGCCAGTCTTTGTTTTACACTCACTTTGTGTGGATGTCTCTTTATTTGGTAGCGCTGCTGCAGTGGACGCTACAAATCGATAACTTCTTATTGCTGCAACCAAACAGGCCTGCAAGATACACCAACCTAAATAGAAAACATGACCAGAAATCCCAGAGATCATAAATTCAAAAGGATTGGTGAAATCTTGACTCTGTATTGTTAACACCAAAGACCCTATATTTTTCAAGTCATTCGGACAAGTAACTGAGAAACATTATATTTTAGACACATGGTACGTCAGGATCATAAGGGTTGGAGCATTATTGTTCAAGTGACACAACTTAAAAAAAAATAACATCTAACTTGATGAAGAATGTGATGCTACAACAGGAAAAACGGATGGAATCAGACACATTCTATGAGCATTGGGAAGCAAAGAAAAATAGATTGGTTTTTCATCCTTTCCTTAGCGACCCAATGACCCCGACAGGTCCTCCCCGACCTGCGACCGTAGTGGAGTCCAAATGATCAATCAGATTCCACAATGGTCGCAAGTCGGGGTTTTTACCCAGTGCGAGGAGCCCTGAAGTCTTAGAGCCTATTTTTAAAATCAAATGATTTGACAAACGAGAACAGAGACACAGGACACGAAAGACCCAAAATGTGCGGATTGACTCAATGCTTCGGGGTCCATCGGCTGGGGGCAGCCATCTTAATTTCTGTGCGCATGCGCTTGCGCAAACGGTTCGCTTAGTTGCCTTGTCGGCACATCCAAATCAGCCGCACATGCGCGAAGTCACCACGCATGCGCCAACCAGACTTGCCACGCTCCTGCCCCCGCCCCCTCCCTCTGCAAGTGACCTCGCGGACTCCGGCCTCTCCCTGTCGACGCCATCAGGCCTCGCACCGACGCCTTGGCTCTACTCAAACACCTGGCCGGTACCGGCCACTCCCAGGTGGGGCCCAGCGGGCTGCTGGTCGCCCGTTTTCCCTGGACCGCGCGGCTGACGATGATCCCGGCGCCGTCGCCAACTTCTTCTCTTTAGCGCCCGCGGCGAGGCGATGGATCCCGAGCAGACGACGACGACGCCAACGTCCCGCCTCCCCACTGCACGAGCCAATCAGCCCACGAATCTGCCCATCAATCCAACCCGACTTCAGCGTCCAATCAGATAGCAGCCCCACCGAATCAACACATTGGCTGGCGCAACTGAAGCAACCAATCAGTGAGCGAGCGAACACACAGGTGCACCCAATCAGTTTCGCAAGACAGAAGACAGGCAGTCGAAGGAGCAGGAGCCCCTTCAGCCCATCCATTTACAACTACCCCAACAACAATCAAAACCTTAGATTTCATAAGATCACTTTGTCCTGGCTCCAGGATTCCTCTGATCTGAAGAAATACAAGGGAGACTATTTATTCTCAATCTTTCCTTCAAATTTATTACCGCTTCCAATTTAATATCTGTTACTTTTTTCAAAGTATCTGCATCTCAGTTCGATGCATCAGATCCCTCTACGAATGTGTATGACAGTAAACTCATCACATGTCCATGGATCCCAATTTCAAATGAACCTTCAACAGGGTAGAGAATTCTAAGGATATTACATTTTCATTGAAGACATTTCTTAAAGTCCAAGCAGCTGATCAGTTATTGGGAAATTGTGACACGTGGTGTTCAGCTCCTTTGCATTATCCTCTCTCGATCCGTGCTGCTGTGTCCCCTCATAATGTTGTAAGGCCAACTTCCTTTTTTCCAATGAGAAAGAGATCCATGTTCAAACTTTCCTTCTATCACCCGGTTAAAACATCCCAGAAACAAATCTGATAATATTTGTGCACTTCTCATTCTTCAGATAAGGAAACTGGACACATGACTCCCGATGTAAGATGAGCAAGACCATTCGATGTGAAATTGGAGTCTGCGCGCTACTGTGAAGGGTGGAAAGAAGGACACACACTCAAGAAATCAAAGTTAAAGACTCCTTTATTACACTGGCAGCTCTACTTCTATTCTCTCCCTGCTGGTGTCGACTGGAATTATGTCATATCAGCGCCGGCCTCCAATTAGTCAGTATTACTGTTCTTGTTGATTACTGTTGTGCGGGTTGTCCCCTGGGTCGAAAGTTGTTGGTCCCTGTTGACTCTGCGTGGTCATCAGGTTCGTCAGTCATCTTGTGTACAGGGGGGATCCCAGTTAGCATGATCCCCCACCTCCCCAGAACCAGTGATTGGAGCGCTGTTCGCTGCATTTGGTCGCCTATATCTGCGTCATGGGGGCTGAGTGGAGACCAATTTGCTGGCTTGAGGTGGTCGATGGTTAAAGTCTCTTGCTTCGCAAAATATCCAGCACATTTACCGTGAAGTGTGGAATGAACGATACACACCCAAGAAGTTGAAGTCGAAGACTGGTTTGTTGAACTGGCAGCTCTGCTTATATACTCTCCCACTGCTGAGGACAGGTATTTTGAGACGGCAGAGCCAGCCTCGGATTGGTGGGTGTTCCTGCCATTGCTCATTGCTTCCCGCCGTGCAGGATGTCACCTGGGACGAAGGTTGTTGGTTCTCGAGGGATCTGCTCAGTCACCGTGTTTGTGATCTGCAACAACCATATATTGTGGAAGAATATGGAGCCCATATTTACAAAGGGTGGGTGTGAATATTTAAATGAAACTCTGACATTCCCTTTCTCCTTAAGGCCTCAGTTTATGAAAAGGAACATTAAAGTAATCGGCGCTCCTGTTTGGGGGGTCCCTTGTCCTCATTTTTCTTCTTTTTTCTTTTGGCACGGGGATAAAGGGGGTTGGGGTGGTTTATGGGGGGTGGATTTCTTTATTCTTTCTTTTAACATGTATTTATATTTGATTTGTATTATTATTAATTGTGTGAATTCTTTGTGGATTTATAAATAATTTTTTTAAATGATCAGAGGTCATTCCACTGGACCTAAAGAGGCCTAGAGCAACACTGGGGACACCCTCCTGCCCCCCCACCACCCCAAATATCAATATGATCCACTATGATCATTGACAAAATCATCGAGGACCCCTTCACCCGGCCAACAGCATCATCCAGCTATTCCTGTTGGGAAAGAGATCCAGGAATTTTAGAGCCGGTACCACCAGCCCCAGGAACAGTTGCTTCCTCCAAACAGGGAGAACGTGGAACGATTGATGAGCTGCTCATACAAATACTCCTCCACTCTGCTATTTATTCAACAATAGTGAGTTATTTTTCTGGACATGCTCCACATGTATCATTTGTCTGTTGGTGTGAGGGCTTGGTTGTGTGTTTACATGTGTTTACCCCAAGAACGCTGTTTCATCAGGTCGTTCTTGTGCTATCCAAGGGTAATAAATTTGACCTTGTACTTTGGAGTGGGTGCAGAAGAGATTTCCTGCATCAGAGAAAGTATCTCAAGAAGTAAAGTTGACTGAGTAGGGCTTTTCTCATCCCACTACCACCACCCCCCCCCCCTCCACCACTCAGCAAAATTGACTTTATTCACAAATTATTTCCAAAGAGGAAGGCTGTTCCAAGTCTTTTCTCCTCCTCCTGTTGTATCCAGATATTCCCTTCACTGCACATTGCTGCATACGTCTCTGTTTACCTTCATTGCCACCACTTTGATACCGTGTGGTTAGTGCCCCCCTCTGCTGTTAGAGGAGTTCCCCTTGGTCTCAGCCTCTCAATGCCCGGTAATGAGAGGGTTATGATCCATCCCCATAGTGCCTTCGTTTTGGCTGTGCCAAGCCTCCAGCCATCCCTCAGCATGTACTCCTGCAGCTTGGAATGTGCCAGTCGGCAGCGTTCCATCCCCAACGTCTCCGCTTACTGAAAGACCGACAGGACAGGTTTAACATAGAACACGAGAGCACAGTACAAGCACTTCGGCCCTCGATGTTGTGCCAACCGATATATTCCAACCAAAATAAAAATAACTAACTCCTTCCTCCCTCATAACCCTCCATTCTTCTTTCATCCATGTGACTCAGAGACTCTTAAATGCCCCGAAGGTTTCAGCCTTCACCACCACCCCAGTTCTTAGGCTCGTCCTATGTCCCTGACCTGGTAGGCATACACTGTATCCCCTCCCCTTGTCACCCTCCTGGTGCCCCCACCCCAAGCCAGAGGTGAAGGTGGTTTCTCAGCCAGGGAGCAGATCCGGGAGATGAACCTCAACTGCATCGAATTCAGGTTCCCGCAGATCAAAGCAGGTCCGTGGGCCAAGGTGAGTGATCCGATGGTGAACTGGAGATCCAGGGGTGGTCTCCGTCCTCTGGGTCCATCCCCAATACTGTCCCCTGTCACCCACCAGGCCCATCTCCAAAGCCCCCATCTCCCACCAGGCCCATCCCCAAACCCCTCCCCCTGCTGAGATCGTCCTCAAAACCCTGTTCACCACCGGTCCTGTCAATAAAGTCCCTATCCCCCACCGGTCACGTCCCCAAAGCCTCTGTCCACCACTGGGCCTGTCCCCAATGCTCCGTCCATTGCTTGGACTGTCCCCAGTGCTCCTGTCTCCCACCAGGACCTTAAACAAGCCACTATCCCCCAACATGCCCAGCCCATCCCCGCACCCCCACCCCAATTGGCCTGCAACCAAAGGCCCATACCCCATCAGGTCTGTCCTCCCACCAGACCGGTTCCCTCACTGGGACCCTCTCCAATCGATCACCCATCACAACTACCCCACCCCAGTTCTTGAACCTCCCCCTTCCCCACCGACAGGCCTTGGAATCTGACCTGCTCCTGGGACACCCAGACAGTGGAGATGTGGGGAGGGCAGTGGTCCATCTCCTTCCTGGTGGCAGCATTCCATACCTTCACCAAATTGGGGAATCCCCTGACCCTTGGCACTGGGTCAATTGACCCATCTGAGCCAGGCCTCTCTCTCCCCCCACCGTGGAGAATCTGGCCCAGTTCAGTTGTCTGCTACAGTACACACTGCTCTTCACCTCTTGCCTCAGGACTCCTGCTCCCACTTGTCCTTCAATGAGCTGTGTGACCACAGCCAGGAGCTGCCCCCTCCTCATTACCCTTGGCCCTGTCGGTGAGTGGGTGGGACATGACGAGGGGGTTGTAGGTCATGGAATTGGGGTAAGAAAGTTTGGGTGAAACCTGGGAAAGAGAGCGGTGATCAGCCGGCTGTGATCATCCGGTAAAGATTGTGTCAGGCATTGAAGACAGAGTCAATGCAGTC
The DNA here is from genome assembly GCF_036971445.1 of Narcine bancroftii. Taxonomy (NCBI): domain Eukaryota; kingdom Metazoa; phylum Chordata; class Chondrichthyes; order Torpediniformes; family Narcinidae; genus Narcine; species Narcine bancroftii. The sequence goes on along the minus strand of NC_091479.1, from coordinate 51,445,444 downwards.
CCCTGCCGGGTCCATCCCCCACTGGGTCCATCTCCAAAACTCTCCTCCACCAGGTCGATCCTCAATATTATCCCTCGCCGCGACCATCCCCAATGACGTCTGCACTGGGTCCAACCCCAATACCTTCCCTCGCCGGATCTGTCCCAAATACTGATCCCTGCCGGGTCCATCCCCAATCCTGTCCCCGCTGGGTCCATCCAAAATCCCGTCACCCGACAAGTCCGTCCCCAATCCATTCCCCCGCTGCATCCATCCCTAATCTCTTCCCCCACTGGGTCAAACCCCAATACCGTCCACCGCCAGATCAGTCCCCAATACCATCCCCCATTGTATCCGTTCCCAATCGCATCACCACCGAGTCCATAGAAAATCCAATCTCCCCCCGAGTCCGTCCACAATACCATTCCCAACTTGGTCTGTCACTTATTCTTTTGTCCAACAGGTCCTCCCACAAACGCCTCTGACCCCCGCCAGGTCCATTCCCAAAGCCATTGTCCCTCACTGGCTGGTCCCCAAAGCCCCTGCCTCCCCACAAGACTTGTTGTGAAGCCCCAGCCCTCCCCTGGGCCTGTCCCAAAGGCCCATTCCCCATCATGTCTGTCCTTCCACTTCACCAATACTCTCACTTGGCCCACCTCAAATCGATCACGCATCAGAACTGCCTCACCCCAGTTCCTGCACCTCCCCCTTCCCCCACCGACAGGCCTTGGAACCTGTGCTGCTCCTGGGACCCCAAGATGGTAATGTGGAGAGGGCAGTGGTCCAATCTCCTTGCCGGTGGCAGCATCCCAGACCTTCAGTGAGCTGTGGAGTTCCCTGACCCTTTGCACCGGGACATCTGTCCCATCTGAGCCAGTCCTCTCTCTCTCCCCACACCCTGGAGACTGTGCCCCTGTACAGGTGGCTGCTACAGTACACACTGCTCTTCACCTCTTGCCTTAGTACTCCTGCTCTCACTTGTCCTTCAACAAGCTATGTGATTACAGCCTGGACCTGCCCCCACCTCGTTACACTTGGTCCTGTGGGTAAGTGGGTAGAACATGCCAAGGGAGTTGTAGGTGGTGGAATTGGGGTGAGAAAGTTTGGGTGAGAGCCAGGAAAGAGAGTGATGATCATCCGGCCAGTGAGAGGCATTGGGGACAGAGTCACTGGGGAGGGGTCAGAGCCTCAGGGAAACAAGGGCCCTGGAATTGGAAGCAATCACAGCTCATGGAAAGTCAGAGGAAGAACCCTGGGAATCATTGAGAGTGGCGAGGTTAGTGTCGCGGTTAGAACAATGCTGTTAAGGGGCCAGCGAGCCAAGTTCAAATTTGACACTGTCTCTGGGGAGTTGTACGTTCTTCCTGTGTCTGCGTGCATTTCCACCAGTTGCTCCTGGTCCTTCCACCATTTAAAACGTACCGGGGGTTGTAGGTCATTGGTGTAATTGAGTGGTTGAGGCTCAGAGGCTGAAAGGGCCTGTTCCCGGGCTGCATGTGTCAATCTAAAATCTCCATCTAAAATGATAATCCATCCTGTCATGAATTTTTTAAAGATTCAATTCAAAAGACTGGTCCAGATAGACAACTCCGAAACAGTCCTTTCAGCCAGTCTTTTCTGATGGCCAAGCTGCTTCCAAACAGTCCATATCCCTCTCAACCTTTTCATTCCACGGACCCATTCAACTCGCATTGCATTGTCAATCTCACGGCCTGTGGGAAGAAGTTATTTCCCTGTCTGGCAGCCTGATTTTGTTCCTCCATATCTCCTTCCTGATGGTACAGGGTCAAAGATGCTGTGTGCTGGATGTCTGCGGGTCTATTTACAGGCCCCATCCCTGGACAATCAGAGGACCCTTGTCTCAAAGTCCCATCCATGTGGCCCCTCACTCATCAATCCCTCATTGGAACACAACTACCCCCTCCTTACCTACATCTACCAGCCCTTAGTATCCTCATGACAGTTCCAGGCAACTGTGATGTTGACCCTTGATGAGTTGCGCCAGCTCTAATTTGGACCCTGGCCTCACCTAAAATATTGGAATAACCAGCGCCTTCTACCCTCGAGAGCCCGAGGGAATCCGCACCCTCAGCAGTGTCCTGCTGGTCCACCATCGAATGCCCTCCATCCCCCTTCCACGGGTTCCCTGCTGTTATCATGCTCCTGTATGGACCCCACCCTGGCAAAACTACCCATATTTTCACTGATCCCTCTGTACCTCAACATTCCGTCCAGGGGTCAGGGTTGTATTGTGGGACTTGTGGAGAACAAAGCACCAATATCAGGAGACAGGGAGCAGTGTAGAGACCCCCAGCTCTGTGAGATGGGGAACATTGCAGAGACTCCCAACTCCAGGAGACAGGGACTAGCACAGAGACCCCCAGTTCTGGGAGAATGGCTGAGTTGTACACAAGTCTGGAAGTGGCTGGGCCCAGAAGTATACAATGCTATTTTCCAGGGTAAACTGGAACAAACGCGAGGCAATGCACTTTGGTAAATCAGTCCGCTGTCCTCTTCACAGTCAGATCTGACTACCTGAAGGTGTCGGGAAACTGGCTTGGAGGGGCCGAGGCATGCAACAAGAATTGGTCAGAGCCGATTGTAAAGGTCCACCAGAAACTGGGTCTGTGGGAATGACATTCCCTCTCAGTACTGGGGAAGAACCTGGTCATCAGGTGCAAGGTGCTCTCGGTACTGCTGCGTGTGATGCAGGCGTGGCCCATCCCACACACCTCTGCCCTGGCTATTACCAGAGCAGTTTCCCTCTTCATGTGGGGATCCAAAATGGATGGAGTGAGAAGGAGGTCCATGTACGTCACCAGACTATGGTGTTACGAGCCCAAAGGACCCCAAAACCCAGCAGCAATAGACATTCACCAAGACAAGTAGTTATATAAAGATGTTGTTTTTAATTATCTTTGAACATGAAAACAGAATCAAACTTTAACTTATCTCTATTAACTTAACTAACCTTAATCCCCTTCTAATTTAAGCACATGTGTATGATGTGTGTGTAAATTTAAGAAAAATTATTTGGTTCACTGTTCAATCTCACTTCTCATTCTTCCAAGTTCATTGGTTGGAGGCAATTCTGTTTTTTGAATAGGTGACAAGAAAACTGGATGAAGGTAGGACGGTTGACGAGATCTATTTAAATTTTAGTAAATCTTTTGATAACGTACTGCATGTAAGGTTAGTTAGGAAGGTTAATCACTAGGGATTAATAGATAGTGAGATGAGTTCAGAGTTGGCTGGGAGATAGACAGCAGAGAGTCATGGTGGACAACTATATGTCAGGATGGAAGCCTGACATGGTGAGGCCAGGTTTGGAGTACTGTGCTCAGTTCCAGTCTCCGAACTATAGGAAGGATATAGATAAGGTGGAGAGTGTGCAGAGAAGATTTCCATGAATGTTGCCTGGTTTACAGCATCTGGATTACAGGGAGAGATTAAGGAGACTGGGACTTTATTCATTGGAATGTCGATGACTGAGAGGGGACTTGATGGAGGTATTTAAAATTGTGAAAGGAATAGATAGACTAGATATAAACAGACTCATTCCCCTGAGGATAGGGAAGGTTGGAACAAGAGGCCATGAGTTAAGGGTAAGAGGGCAAAACGTTAGGAGAAATATTAGAGGATGCTTCTTCACTCAGAGAATGGTGGCAGAATGGAATGTTCTTCCAAATGAGATAGTTGCAGCAGGGTCCCTTCTGTCATTTACGAGAAGGTTGGATGTGTACATGGAGGTGAGGGGGTTGGTGGGATATTGGCGGAGAGTGGGAGGATTGAGCTAGTGGAGTTGTTCTCGTGAACCGGTGCGAACTCGAAAGGCTGACATGGCCTGTTTCTGCTCTGTAAATGGTTATGTGGTTACATGGTGACACAGTTTTGCATTTCAATGTCCCATCCCTCATTACAAAACTCTCTGCTCTCCACGTTAGTGCTGCACATTTCTTCACTGCTGCTATTGCTAGACTCAGAAAGTTTGTTTGATATTTATCCAACTTCAGTTTTGTATCTGCTTCATAAAGTTGACCAAGCACAAATATTCTTGCGTCTTTTTAATTTTTTATCTTCATAATTTGTCCTAAAAATATACTGAAATCCTTCCAAAATTCTTCCACTTTTACACAGATCCAAACCGAATGGAAAAAAAAAATCCCGATCTCCTGATTACATTCAAAATATTTCTCGGAATAATTGGAGATAAGTCCATTTAATTTATATGGAGTATAGCATAATTGATGTAGACAATTGTACTTTTATGACTGACATAAATCATATTTGTAACACTGTTAACACAATCTTGACCCTATTTCTTTTTGAATTTGTATATTTCAATCTTTTTTCCACCTTTGTTTCGATTTATATAAATCCTTTTCCCCATATTATATTTGATGTCTATAAAATCTCCTTCCCACAAATTTAATATTCTATTCCCTCTGTTCATAGGCAATAACACATTTTTACTCACTGGTGCTTTTCTTGAGATCCCTACCTTTTTTCCATAAACCTACATTAATTTCTTGCCACATTCTGATCGGATCTATCTGTCTTTTTTTCTAGTAATTTGACTCTCCATTTACTGATAAAATACTTTGCTTCCCCTCCTCCATTGTTGTCGGGTTCGTGTGGGTCCCAAAGGTTAAGAATCAGACCAAAGCAGAGGTACAAAGCACACTTTTATTTCGGGGATGGAAACATGACAACAGGGTCGATATGTTAGGCAAACCTCTATACACAGAGTACGCAGGGAGTAAATATACACTTCTAATTAGGAGGGAGAAACCGACAGAGCTTGTGGGAAATTACATAAACGTACACATTCAACATTCAGGATCAAGGTGATACTGTGACCTCCCACCCCTTGACCGATATGGACACGGCTCTTCCTAGCTGACATCGAGACTCACCCCAACCCAGTGTGGAAGGTGCTACTTCCTAGCCACGATGAGTTGAAAGAGGCAGAACAAAGGGGGACATGGTTCTTTATAGTTCTGTGGGACCGTGCTGGGAGGGCCAATCACTCGGGGAAGGCTGGGCCCCGTTAACTGCTGTGGCCAATGCTCGAGGCCAAGTGCATGGGCTCGGCAGGGGTCAGTCGAGGTGATTCACCTGGGCCAATTGGGTGAAGGTCAGGGCTGAGTCTGGCCAGGCTGCCTGGACTGCAGTTCCTTGTGGTTTAGGTGGGTCAATTGGGTGAAGGTCAGGGCTGAGTCTAGCCGGGCAGCCTGGACTGCAGCTCCTGGTGATTTAGGTGGGCCAATCGCAAGGGTCACCTTGATGGCTTGGAGTGAGTCTTTGACCTGGATTGACAGGTAGTATGTCCACCGAACAGGAGTACAGCAGCGCCACCAGGTGGTGGACACTGCCTCTCCATGACAATCCACCCCTTCGGAAGACATACTGATTGCCAATAAAATGCGACAGGTAATAAGAAGGTCTAACGGGGCAATGCAAAGATGCATATAAATTGACGATCACATCATGGAATAACTATACCAATGATAACAAAAATAAGAGCAATCCCCCAGTGAATGATAGTCACCCAAATGCCCCTCGTGGAGCCAAATGGCCCCCAGGGTCCCCATGAGGTGGTGATGCTGGTGGATGTGGTCCCTGGATTTTTGAATTTTGGTCACCGAGTCCCGAATGTGGTCAGCCAGGTGGGTGATGTTAGAGGATTCCTTGGGAATGTAGGTGCATCCCTCCTGGCCAATGACAGCACAGCCGCCAGCAGGTAGTCCAGGGACATCTGATTTGGCATTGCCACTATACGTCTCTCCTTCAGCTCCACAACTGTTCAGGTCAGGGTGTCCTTTGTTTGGTGCAGGGACACTGCCGTGTCATTGGCCAACATCTTCAGGAGGCTGGCCATCCGGGACATTTCATTGGAGAGCCATGCGGTGCCATATTTGGGGATCATCCAGAACAGTTCACCTGCCTTAAAGGCCCTCTTGTTGCAGTGGTCGCCAAAGGCTGGGTGCTCCCCTAGGTCATCGAGAGAGTGGATGTAGGGCACCTCGAATGTGGGGAAATGGCAGCCCTACCAGGTGGTAGGAAGCTAGAGGTAGGCACTGTGGCCACCTACCCAGTGGGTGCCATTCAAGGTCCAGGGGCCCCCCAGCTTGGTGACATCAGTGGAGGTGGTCAGTGCGGAGCCCGGGTACCCTCTTTTTTTTTAAACTTTATTTAAGATTTTATAACATGAATAAAATAGAAAGTGACAGTAAAAGATTAAACATAAGATAATAAAAATTACAATACTACATCAGCAGACTAAATAAACTAAAACCCCCCCCAAATTAGTACACAACATTAATGACCTAGCTTAAAGTTAGTCTAACCCCCCAAAATAAAGAGTGAAAGAGTGAAGAGTTAATAAAATGCACAATAATTATATTTAAAAAAACCCTTACACAAAAAAAGATAAAACATAACAAATAAAGATACTAACATCAAAAAAAAGAAAAAAATGATCAATACTAAAATATCAAACTTAAAAACATATTTAAATCAAACTTAAATGCATATATTTAACAAACGGAGTCCACTTCAACCTATAAAAAGACATCCTATCCTGAACTGAAAAAGATATCCTTTCCATAGTCAAACAGAACTTCATCTCCAAATACCACCTATCTAAAGATAATATATTTCTATCTTTCCAAGTAAGAGCTAAACATTTCTTGGCCACAGCTAAAGCTAAATAGATAAAAGAAATCTGATAATCTTGTAGGCCCAAATCAATTAATGATTGCATATTCCCTAATAAAAATATACCAGGATCTAATACAAGACAAATATTATATAAACTATTATAGAATAGCCTTCCAAAACTGTTGCAATCGATCACAAAACCAAACAGTATGCAAAATAGTATTAGCCGTCTGGTCACAACAAAAACAGCAATCCGACTTACTAAGACCAAACTTTTTTAGTTTTTCCAGTGTTAAATATAACTGATGTATAAAATTGTAATTAATCATCGCTAATCATTAACCAATTTCCTAATACTATTCTGACAAATTTCCATCCAAGCTTCTTCAGCTATTATAAAACCTAAATCTTTTTCCCATTTCAACTTATCCTTAACTCAATCTTTTTTACTATCAATTTCTTGTAAAATACAATACAAATCAGATATATATCCCTTTTGTGGTATTGAAAGTACATATTCCTCAAAATTAGAATGAGGCAATAAAATCATATGTCGATCACATATCTGTTTTACAAAAGATCTTAACTGATAATACACACAAATACACAGTTTCCACTAATACCGAATTTCCTTTGTAATTCATCAAAAGAACAAAAACATCCCTCAGAAAACAATTGGATAAATTTTTTATTCCCTTCCTTTCCCATTGTTTCAAAGTAATATTGGAGACTCTAAAAGGAACAAGTTGATTGTTTTATAATGGCAATCGTCCAGACCATTTATTTTGAGCCTCAATTTATTAAATTTACTTGTCCATAAATTTAATAAATGCTTCAATATTGGGACATCATAAGTTCATAATAAATTTTTATTCCATCGAAACAAAAACTCATGAGAAAATTTTTCTAAATTAACCGTCATTTCTATCTTTGCCCAACTGGGCGGATCATCCATATTCATTAATGCACTAAGAAATTTAAATTGAGCTGCTTCTTAATAATGTTGAAAATTCGGTAATCTTAAACCTCCAAATTGAAAATCCCACATCAGCTTTCTCATCGCTACCCTCGGAAATTTTCCCTTCCATAAAAAGTCTCTAATTGCTTTATATAGATCCTTAAAAAAACTTTTATTTAAAAAATAAGGAATTGATTGAAACAAATATTGTATTCAGGGAAAGATATTCATTTTTATAGTATTAATCCTCCCTAATAGACCCAAAGGCAAATCCTTCCACCTAGTCAAATCTAATTTAATCCTTTTTATTAAAGGAAGATAATTAATTGAATATAAATCTTGAAATTCCGTATTAACATTAATTCCTAAATATTTAATTTGTGTAGTCCACTTCAAATTTGTAATACTTTTATACATTGAATAATAATTTTTACAAATTGTTAAAATTTCACTTTTGGTCCAATTTACTTTATAACCAGATAATTGACCATAAATTTCTAAACATTCTTGAATTGCTTGTAAAGAAATACCCGAATCCACCAAATATAATAAAACATCATTAATCTTATATTCCTCATTCAAAACTCTCATGCCTTTAACATTTTCATTTTGATGTATTAATTGTGCCAAAGGCTCAATAACTACAGCAAATAAAGCAGGTGACAATGGGCATCCTTGTCTAGTGGACCTTGTTAAATTAAAAGATTCTGAAATCTGCCCATTGACAGCAATTCTGGCCTTCGGACTATTATATAAAGCCTTTATCAATCCAATAAATGAAGAACCAAAACAAAATTTCTCAAGTACTTTAAACAAAAACTTCCATTCCACTCTATCAAAAGCCTTTTCTGCATCCAGCAAAATCACTATTGGATAATTCATCTGAGATTTAGATTTATTTATCAAAGTTATTAAACGCAAAATATTATCTGATGCATATCTATTTTTTATAAATCCCGTTTGATCACTATGTATTATTTTAGGCAAATATTGAGCTAATCAATTAGCCATAGCTTTTGCTACAATTTTATAATCTACATTTAACAAATATATTGGTCTATAAGAAGAAACCTATAAAGGATCTTAATCTTTTTTTGGTATAACTGTAATTATTGCATTGGAACAAGACTCAGGTAATCGAAAAGTGTCATAAATTTGTTGTAAAACATCCTTATATATAGGAAATATATCAGCATAAAAAGTTTTATAAAACTCTATAGAAAACCCATCTTCACCAGTGCCTTTCCATTTGGCATATCTCTTATCGCCGTTTCTATTTCCTTTTCTGTAAAGGATTTATCTAACTCCTGTCTATCTTCTTGATTCAATTGTGGCAATTTTATATTTTTCAAAAAAGAAGCTATAGCATCCTCAGTTACATCTTTACATTCCGAAGTATATAGTTTTTTATAAAAATTACAAAATTCCTCATTAATTTCCTTTTGACTAAAAGTAATACCCGATTTCTTTCTAATTACTGGTATAATTCTAGATAATTGTTCCTTTTTTAACTGCCATGACAGAACTTTATGAGCTTTCTCACCCCATTCATAAAATTTATGTTTAGTTCGGTTCATTAAACATTCAAACCGATAAGTTTGTAATTCATTATATTTACATTTTAAATTAGTTAACTGATTCTTTTGCATTTCAGTAGCATTTTTTTCAGTAACAGTTATCTTTTTCTCTAAATCTTCAATCTCTTTAATTCTCTCTTTCTTTACTTTAGAAGCATAACTAATAATTTGACCTCGTAAAAAAGCTTTCATTGCATCCCATAAAACAAATTGACTAGAAACAGAATTAGTATTATTACTAATAAAAACCTCAATTTGTTGCTTTAAATAACTAATAACTTCCATTTTTTGCAGTAACATAGTATTGAATCTCCATCTTGGAGCTCTCTGAACATCCTGTGAACTCTGATATTTTAATAATAATAATGAATGGTCCGAAACCAGTCTTGCCTTATAATCCACAGATGTAACCCTATCCTGCAAATGTGCTGAAATTAAAAAATAATCAATTCTAGAAAAATAATTATGTCGTGACGAATAAAAAGAAAAATCTTTCTCTGTAGGATTAAATCTTCGCCAAATATCAACTAAATTCAAATCTGACATCATATTAGTTACTTGAACTGCCATCTTCGATTTCTTAATTACTCTTGGATACTTGTCCAATAAAGGCTCCAATACCACATTCAAATCTCCCCCATTCATCACATTAGAATTTGATTGTCCAAGTAATAAAGACATATCGACAACAAAAGCTGTATCCTCAACATTCGGAGCATAAACATCAAGCAAATTCCAAGTTTCATTAAAAATTGTACAGTTTAATTTTAATAATCTTCCACCATTTTTCTCTTCATTTTGTAACTGAAATGGTAAATTCTTGTGCACCAAAATTGCCACTCCTTTTGCTTTTCAATTAAATGAAGAATAAAAAACTTGTCCAACCCATTCACGTTTGAGTTTCAAATGTTCCTTATCTGTCAAATGAGTTTCCTGTAAAAAAGCCACATCAACTTTTATTTTTTTTAAGTAAGCAAGTACTTTCTTACGCTTAATGGGACTATTTAAACCCTGGACATTAAAAGAAGCAAACTTCAATTTAGACATTCCTTACATCAACTCAACACAAGAAAAAAGAAGAAAGAAAAAAAGAAAAGAAAGAAAAAAAAGAAGAAAAAAACCCCCAAAAGAAAAAAAAACCTTCCACTTATTCCCTCTTAAAACTACAATCAAAAACAAATTAAAAAAAAGAAAAAAAATTTTATTTAAAAAAAAGTAATAAAAAAAACCTTCACTCCTTAACCCAAAAATTAAGAAAAAAAAAACAGGCAGGAGGTTTAAACCGCACAATGCGGTAACTCCCACAAAATATTGGGTGTGAGATAACTCACACGTAGCTGACGACTTCTGGAAAATAGTGCCCACCCAGTTCCCTCTCCCAACTCCCATTTCATATTAAACTATCATTAATGACTAAGATCTTCCAAAAAAAAATTTAAAAAAAGATGAATTATTTTTTTAATCAATTTTATCACTTCGACCACCATTGTTTCCATTTCTTCTTGGAATCTGATTCCCATCTTGTATCTCCACTCTCTTTGGAGACTGAGGAGGACTACGTCGTTCTTGAAATTGCGTGATCGGTAAAGATTGAGCAAAGTCCATAGCTTCTTTAGGATTATCAAAAAACTTTGGCTGATATCCATCCTGAAAAATCTTCAATACCGCAGGGTACCTAAAAGTTGCCTAGTATCCTTTTTTCCACAACAACTCTTTCACAGAATTAAATTCATGTTGTTGAAACATAATTTCTTGACTCAAATCCGCATTAAAAAAAACACGATTATTCTGGACCATCAAAGGAGATCTATTTTGCTGAGCGTTTCTAATAGCCACACGTAAAATTGTCTCTTTATCACAATAATTTAAACAACGGACCAGAACAGGTCTTGGATTCTGTCCTGAAAAAGGTTTCCTTCTCAAAGCTCTGTGAGCACGTTCCAATATTAAACCTTAAGGGAACTTATTTTGCCCTAACACTCGTGGAATCCATTTGGTAAAGAATTTTCTTAGATCTGGCCCTTCTATATCTTCTGGCAAACCAACAATTTTTACATTGTTCCATCTAGATTGGTTCTCCAAATAATCAACTTTTTTTGCTAGATTTTTATTCTGAATCTGCAATGTTTCAATTGTTTTGTTTACATCTTGCACTTGGTCTTGTACATCAACTAAACCTTGATCACACATATCAAGTCTTTCAGTGGTTTCAAGTTTAAATGCTCCGTAGTTGAGTATTGATATTCACCAATTCATTAAGCTTAGAATAGACCTGGGTCATAGAGCTACCGAGCTGTTTCATTGAAGAATACATCTTAAATTCAAGATTCTTAACAATCATGTCAGCAAAAGTAGATTAAGACATGGTAGGATCCTGCTGTTTCTGAGAAACCAAAGGGTCTTCTGTCCCTTCCCTTGGTTTAGCAGCCTTTCTTGCAGTATGGCTCCGTGTAGAAACTCCTGCCACAGCCCCCTCAGCAATATCAGGAGGCTGATAATCAGGGTTATCCTTATCCTTACGCCGTATGTCATCAAAAGCCTCCATTATATCCATACCTGGGGAAAATGTCATGACTGGTGGTGCATTTCGCAGCGCCACCGCTATATCAATCGGAGGTCGGCTCTTAAACTCTCCAGCTGGCGGCGCCCCAGATGATTCAGCTGTCAAAGTCTCGGTGACAGCGCTCACAGCGGGCGTTGTTTGAAATACACGCACCCGGCCAGCCCTTTGTTCTAAAGGCTGCCGAGTGCCATCTTTAGAGAGCCCTACCGGTACAGAGCGGAGCTCCAGTGCTGAATCCTGCACTTCTTCTCCTGGATCCATTCCACGCTGAGTCCTGGGTCCTGGCTTCTTGTAAACAGGTAGGCTCAGTAAATTTCGGGAAATGTAATTTTTTAACAATCTGTTGGTGTTTTCTTTTACTTTTTTTTTTAAACAAATGTACCATTAGATATTAATTCAACATCTCTTACTATTTTAAAACTTTTTAAAGAATTTTAACAGGCACTTAGAAACAAAACAATAAATCAGAGTCAGGAGAGGAGTGGAACGCACGTCTGTTCCTTACGCCATCTTGCCACGCCCACCGGTTGGCAGGATATTTGTACTTACCAGCGTCGTCTTGAAGATACAATAGGCCAGTCGGTACTTGTGCCAGCTGCCAAGGCCCCAACTGGCAGCTGTTTTTTAAAATTTCCTGCCTTTTTTCTCTAATAGATAAATGGCGGGACACATTTATGGGCTTTTTTCCCCATTGGTGATGGTAAAAACACCATTTTCACTGCCTGTCAGTGCATTCATCCTTCTTTAACTGAACTGCAGATATAGGAGGCTTGTAGGACACAGGAGATGGATCTACTGAACAAAGCGGCTGTTCGTGAACAGACACTTGCGTTGGAGTATGATCGAGCCTGTCAGCCTCCCACATTACATCATGGGGATGGCAGAAATCCATGTTAACGATTGGTATTGTTACACGACCCGGGAGTTTGGACAGGAATAGAGTCTCAAAAAGTAAACAATGAGAATGGCCATCTGCTAATACGAGCATCTCATTCATTAGATCAGATGGATCCCTGTCACTCAGGCCCTCCATATTTAAAAGCTCATGTCTAGTTAATTCCAGGAGAAATAGGCAGAACCTGGTTTAACTGCAGCCGTGGTGGCAGCTGCTGCAGTCGTTGTGTCCATGATCACTGGAGATTCAAGCTTCGGCTGAATCTTGCATTCGGGGGTCACCATTTCTGGCGGCAACTTCAGTACACCTACTAAAGTCATATACATACCCATGTTAGTCAACGCAAGACGGGTTTATTCAAACTTTACAGACTTCTTTTATATACCGCATTACTTGTCAGGGAAGATATTACAGCGGTGCTCAGGCAAGAGACGGGAGGTCTCATCGAGGGAGGCAGTGTGGGTAAAACTAAAAAATAAGAAGGGTGAGGTTACTATTATAGGGGTACATTATAGTCTGGCAAATGGGAAGGGAGAACTAGAAGAGCAAATGTGCAAGGAATTAGCTGACATCTGCAGTAGGAATAGGGTGGTGTTGGTTGGGGATTTCAATTTTCCTAACATCGATTGGGAAACACAGTCAGTGACAGGGCAGGATGGCTTAGAGTTTATACAATGTGTTCAGGACTGCTTTTTGCAGCAGTATGTGGAGATGCCCACTACAGTGGGGGGTGGGGGGCGCAATGTTCGATCTGTGGTTAGGGAATGAAATGGGATGGTTAACAAATATGTAGACGATATGAAAATAGGGGGAGTGGTGGATGGTGAGGAAGGTTTTCTTAGATTACAGGATTTGTTTGTTTGGAAAAGTGGACTGAAAGATGGCAGAAGGAATTTAATATCGACAAGTGTGAGGTGCTGTCAAAGGAAGGATATAGATAGGTGGAGAGAGTGCAGAGAAGATTTACAAAAATGTTTCTTGGCTTACAACATCTAGAATCCAGAGAAAGATAAAGGAGACTGGAGGGCTCATCGAGGGAGGAGGTGTGGGTAAAATGAAAAAATAAGGATGAGGGTACTCTTATTGGGGTATATTATAGGCTGCCAAATGAGACATGGTGAGACATTATTAAGAGTTTTCTATCGATCCATGGAACCAGCAGGTTTAAATTAAGCCCTGTGAATGTCCTGCACCTACCCACAGAAGACACCACAGATCAACGTGCTGTTTGCTCGGCATGCAGCACCGTGCACGTGTGGTCCATTAAATGGATGAGTGCCCAGTGATCTGTTTTATGGTATTGCGCGACGTCGGAGAACCGCATCACTGACGGTTCACAACGTGGGCTGTGTGCCCGCTTGGCCCTCTACATATATTTAATTAGATTATTCATTTGGTCATTACGTGCTGCATATTGTGTGCTTTTGTGCAGGCACCATGGTAGATTTGTCTGGTTGTAGATGTACGACCCAGTGCATCACTCCATGGATTCACAGAACATTACAGCACCGATACAGGCCCTTCAGCTTTTCTAGTCTGTGCCAAACTCTTATTCTGCCTTGTCCCACTGACCAGCATCCAGTCCATCACCCTCCATCTCCCTCGTATCCCTGAACTTGTCCAAACTCTTCATTGCTAACATTGAGCTCACATTTCCTCATGCAGCTGGCAGCTTGTTCCACTTTCCCACCACCTTGTGTGGAGAAGCTCCCCCTCATGTTTCCACTAAACTTTTCCCCTTTCATCCTTTGCCCATGTATTAAGGATTTTTCCAAAAGGCAGAGTCTCAAGAAAACAACCTCTATCCTCAACGACCCTCACCACCCAGACCAGGCCTTCTTCACACTCTGATCACCAGCGAAACAGGTCCAGGAGCATGAAGACGAACACCCAATGGTACAAACACAGCTTCTCCCCCTCTGCCATCAGATTTTTGAATGGACAAGGAACCACAGTCACTCCCTCACTTACTCTTCATTTTGCACAAATGGATTTCTTTTTTAAAATGTAATTTAGAACAATATTTGCACCTGTATTGTTGCCAAAAAAAAAACAAATTTTCTGACATGTTCATCACAATAATTTTTTAATTCTGAACACTGCGCGTACATCAAAAAACAATCATAGCTCAAAAAACAATTTCAAAAGATGAATTAACTATTTCCATGCACCCACCCCCTTTATGTCTATTTTTCTAAAGCCACTCCATGATCGAGACTTCTCCACTTAAACCCAACCCACATTTCTTCTCCCATTCAAAGCACTCAGTAATACACCAAGGCAATAAAATAAAAACTGAATGCTGGAAATACTCAGCAGGTCATCTACTGGAAAAATGATCGGAGTTAAAACCTTCAGGTCGATAACCTTTCACTGGGATTCAGAAAGATGATCAAACAAACCTGATTCTCTTTGAGGGGAAATAACAAACTGAATACGTGGGATGAAAAGCCCAAGCAGCAGAAATGGCAGTGGTGCTGGATGAGTGGAGTCGACTCGCTGATCAACACATCTGTCTGGATGGAGGGGTAAAGGATAAACAAGACAAACATGATGCCGTCACTGTGAGGTACAATACGACAGCTGCAGAGAATCTGAAATGAAGGAATGGTGAAAATACTTGTTTTTGGATCAATGTGACAAAATTTGACCTGACAAAAGAAAACAACATTGTTTTGCTCTGCCAGAACTCTCTAGATCAAGGGGCACAATAAAATAGTCCAGAAGCCAACATTATGAGATTGAACAGAGAAGTTATACAAATCGGCAGCAAGAGATAAAACAGTTACATAATTCCATGAAAGTGGTGTCACAGGACGACAGGGTTCTAAAGACAGATTTTGTCATCTTGGTCTTCAATAATTAACATATTGAAATTAGGAGTTGTAAAGTTATGGTGAGATTGGATAAGATGTTGGTGTATTGTGTGCAGTTCTGGTCACCTAGCTACAGGAAGGGTATTAGTAAGATTGAAAGAGTGCAGAGAAGATTTACTAGGACGCTGCCTGATCTTCAGGAGTTGAGCTACAGGGAAAGGTTGAACAGGTTGGGACTTTATTCCTTGGAGTGTCGAAAAATGAGTAAGAGATTGCTTAAAGTGGCAGATGAATGGGAAAAAAGGCTGAGAAAGACTGCAGTGGACCCAATTGTGAAGGAAAAATTTTGCCTGAGAAAAATTGTCATTGGCCCATTTCCTCTGGAGTTATGAAACCATGCACAGAACAAGTCAATGAGGTACAATTAAAACAGTGGTTTTCAAACTTTCTTTCCACTCCCCGCCCACTTTAAGTAATCCCTTACTAACAGAGCACTTCTGGCATAAGGATTAAGTAGAATAAGATCCGGGGGCTGGGGATGGGGGTGGGGTGGAGGAGGAGCTTGAAAATCACTGCTCTATATGAAAAGGTTTCTCCATCTCAGTTTTAAGCAGACATCCTTTTATTCTGAGGTTGTGCCCACTGATCCTAAACTCTGCCATACCTGGCAAAATACTCTCTATCCATCCCTTTCACTATTCAGCAGATTTCAATGAGGTCCTGCCTCATCCTTCTAAACTCGGGCGAGTACAGGCCCAGAACCATCAAATGTTCCTCAAACATTATTCCTCTCATCCCCAGGATCATTCTTGTAAACCACCTCTGGGCCATCACATCCTCTCTTAGAAATGAGGCCTAAAATTGCTCACAACACTTATTAGATCAGGACAACCAGAAGGTGGTCACGGGAGGGGAAGCCAGCTGCAGGACTGCCTCGAGTCACTGTACTATAGCGAACTTTATCAAAACAGCTGTGGTCAAGGGTGTCCCCACCAAATTGTTCAGGGAGTTTTCTCGACCAGAAATCCTGGATGAATAACAATATCCAGAAATTGCTAAGAGCCAAATCACAGTTTGGAGATACAGATACACAAGGAGCCAATACCAACCATGGAAAGCCATCTTGCAGGTGGTGGAGATTCAGCACGAGAATGGAAACAACAAAGGATACCCATCAGCTGTGACAGGGGCCTAAATGACATAAAGTGCTGCATAAACAAATCTGGTGCAGTGGGAGGCAGCAAAGCCTCACTCCACATGAACTCAATGCCTTCTACACCTGATATGACCACTAGTACAGGGAAGAACCATCGCAAATCCCCCCTCCCCCACTACATCTCTTGATGATCCGCTGCTATCAGTAACCAAAGATGACAATATGGGCTGCCTTCAGCAGAGTGAATCAAAGGAAAGGATCAAGCCTGGATGGAGAACCCAGCAGAGGACTGATAACCTGTGTTGAGCAACTGGCCATGGATATCTTCAACATCTCACTCCGACAGGGAGTGGCACCCACCTGTTTCAAATAGGCGTCAAACATACCAGTTCCAAAGAGTGGGGTAACCTGCCTAAATGATGATTGATGAGTGATACTCACATCCAGTGATGAGGTGGATTGACGGGCTGGTGTTGAAGTACATCAGCTCCTGTCCGAGGGGCGACATGGATCGATTCCAATTTGGTTAATGCAGTACCAGACCTATGGCAGATGCCATCTTCACTGGCTCTGCCAAAACCCTGAAATACCCAGACGACAAAGTTGCATCCATCAGAATGCTCTTTATTGACTAGAGTCTGGCATTCCATACCATCCTCCCATCAAAGCTGATGAGCAAACTCCAAAGTCCTGGGACTCCATAACATACTGTGCAATTGGATCCAGAATTTCTTCACCTCCAGACCCCAATTAGTGTCGATTGGCCAGAACAACTCTTCCAAAATCTCCATCAGCTCCCAAAAACCAGAGGGTTGCATATTTCACCCCTGCTCTACTCGCTTTACATCTACAGCTGCATGGCTTGGTATGACGACACCATCTACAAATTCACTGACGATAGCACAGTCATGAGCTGCATGAGGAATGGCAACGAGTCAGCATTCAGGAGGGAGATTGAAAGCGGGGTTCAGTCGCGGACCAATAACAACCTCGCACTCAATGCCACCAAAACCAAAGAGCTGTAGGAAGAAAAAGAGATGGACATTGCCTGAACTGGAATGGTTTTGGTTTTGAAACACACACACACACACACACACACACATATATATTTGTGCAGAGTGGAGTTAGAGTGAAGTAAAAAGTGTTGTTATTAATCTTTACCAATGAAAATTATTGTTTGAAGATGCCATTGTCTTGGTGAATTATCATGGACCGATTTGTGCGAATATTAATCTTTAAAGTTACAATAGTTTATATATATTATCAAGTTATTTTGTGGGTTGGATTCAGGGTCACACACAAAATCCTTTGAGATGCCAGAAGGCAAGCCATGTACGGAGATGAAACGTCTGCTCATTCTGCATCTGAAACCGAAAGAGGAAAACCTTCATGATGGTCCTTGAGATACTGGAGTGTTTGCTTTACTAAAAACGGAAGAATTTGTGTCGTCAGGAAAGACTGCTGATCAAATCGAGAGACCATCTGTTGATTAACTGTGTTCTTAAAATTGAAACTAAGTCAATAGAGTGCTGAGAGATGGCAGCTGTTCGAATAAGCGAGTTCTTGATTCAAGGCTGGAGTCCATTGGCTCATGATTCATACTTTTGAAGACGTTGAATGGACTTCAAAGGCAGAAATGACGGCACGTGTCATGGGATGAGCCATTCTGGAGAAACATTACAAATGAGAGGCAGAAGATGTTGTCCATGCTGTGGGGAAGAGAGGATTGAAGATACAGTCGTCAGAGAAGGTACAGTTACATCGTCTTCTCCTTTCACCAGGAGTAACAAGTGGATTTTGAAGGAGGAAGACCATTTCTAACCGTCTCTTTGAGATCAAGAGAGCAGCCTCGTTGAGACCGTGGAAATGGCCACTTTTGATGAATAAAGCCAAAGTCATCTTGCATTTGCAACATAATCATTTTTAAATGGAGACTTAGTTCAGCCCTTGACTGAGTTGATGAAATCTTGGTGGAAGAAAATAGCCACTCCACTCTTGAAAAGACAACAGATTTATAATGTGGAACAGATTCTGAAACCTCCCTGCAAGAGAGGAAAATAAACTCTTGCAGAGTAAGTTTCAGAGCAATGTTTCTTCATCCAAGAAATTCAGACAAGTTTGAAAGAGGACCGATGACAAGGTTTCCAAATCCTTCTGTTGCTTTTGAGCCACAATTTAAAGAAATCTACAGGGTGTCAAATGATTCAAATCCAGATACAACCCTTCACAAATTGAACTCTTCCAGCTCTGTTGGGTTCAACCAGCGAAAGATCAGGGGGTAAAGCCACAGGGTTAGAGAGAGTCAGCAGGTCAAACAGACATAGAGCAAAGAGAAAAAGACATCAAACACATTGTGGATTTGTCCCTTCATCAAGGAAAGATGAGGAAGAGAAGGTCAGAAATGGGACCATTAAATTGCAGGGGTGGAGGGCAGGAGGAAGCCAACACACACAGAGAGGGGACTTGGGTACCTGAGGCAAACAGGGGGGTTCCCTCCCCTTCTCCCCCTCCCCTTCTCCCCCTCCCCTTCTCCCCCTCCCCTTCTCCCCCTCCCCTTCTCCCCCTCCCCTTCTCCCCCTCCCCTTCTCCCCCTCCCCTTCTCCCCCTCCCCTTCTCCCCCTCCCCTTCTCCCCCTCCCCTTCTCCCCCTCCCCTTCTCCCCCTCCCCTTCTCCCCCTCCCCTTCTCCCCCTCCCCTTCTCCCCCTCCCCTTCTCCCCCTCCCCTTCTCCCCTCCCCTTCTCCCCCTCCCCTTCTCCCCCTCCCCTTCTCCCCCTCCCCTTCTCCCCCTCCCCTTCTCCCCCTCCCCTTCTCCCCCTCCCCTTCTCCCCCTCCCCTACTCCCCCTCCCCTTCTCCCCTCCCCTTCTCCCCCTCCCCTTCTCCCCCTCCCCTTCTCCCCCTCCCCTTCTCCCCCTCCCCTTCTCCCCCTCCCCTTCTCCCCCTCCCCTTCTCCCCCTCCCCTTCTCCCCCTCCCCTTCTCCCCCTCCCCTTCTCCCCCTCCCCTTCTCCCCCTCCCCTTCTCCCCCTCCCCTTCTCCCCCTCCCCTTCTCCCCCTCCCCTTCTCCCCCTCCCCTTCTCCCCCTCCCCTTCTCCCCCTCCCCCTCTCCCCCTCCCCCTCTCCCCCTCCCCCTCTCCCCCTCCCCCTCTCCCCCTCCCCCTCTCCCCCTCCCCCTCTCCCCCTCCCCCTCTCCCCCTCCCCCTCTCCCCCTCCCCCTCTCCCCCTCCCCCTCTCCCCCTCCCCCTCTCCCCCTCCCCCTCTCCCCCTCCCCTCTCCCCCTCCCCCTCTCCCCCTCCCCCTCTCCCCCTCCCCCTCTCCCCCTCCCCCTCTCCCCCTCCCCCCTCTCCCCCTCCCCCCCTCTCCCCCTCCCCCCCTCCCCCTTCCCCCCTCCCCCTCCCCCCCTCCCCCTCCCCCCCTCCCCCTCCCCTTCTCCCCCTCCCCTTCTCCCCCTGCCCTTCTCCCCCTGCCCTTCTCCCCCTCCCCTCCCCGCCCCCTGCACCGACGCCTCGGCTCCACCCAAACACCCCGCCGGTACTCGGGGAACCTCATGGAGCAGGCAATCATGGTGAGAAGGTAACTAGTCCCGCGGGAGGCCGGTAGTGACCCCACAATCTCATTGTAGATGTGGCTGAACCTATGTGGTGCTGGCTCGAATGTCTGGCATGGTGCCTTCACGTATGTCTGTATTTTGGTCATCTGGCAGAGTGTGCAGGCCTTGGCCCACTGACAACCTGTTTCTGGAGGCTCAGCAAGACCAACCGATTGACCACCATTTTGACAGTACTGATGGCCGGGTGCGTCAGGTTGTGCACCTCATCATAAAACTGCCATCTCCATGCTGTCGGCACGATGAGGTGGGGTTTGCCATTGGAATGTCGCAGAGGAGCGTCTACTTACCAGGATCGATGTTAACATCCTCCAGCCTGAGCCTGGACACTGCTGTCTTGCTTGCAAAGGATCTCAGGGTCGTCCTGATGTCCCCTGCCGAGGGCTAAGTAGTCTATTCACTGGGACAGGGCCTGGATAGACTTGATTGCGGGGATGGGGCAGTGCGTCACCCATGATGTGTTGAATGTCTGTAGTGAACTCAGACTCATAGGAGAGGAGTCGCTGCTGCTTGGCCGACCACAGGTCCAACACTTTATGGAAGGCAAAAGTTAATGGCTTCTGGTCCATGAAGACACTGAATTGTCTACCTTCCAAAAATACCTTAAGTGCCTGACTGTCAGGTACAGCACCAATTGCTCTCAGTCAAAGATGCTGTATTTGAGTTTAGTGGCCAGAGGTGTCTGCTAAAGAAGGACAGGGGCTGCCATTCCCCTTCGATGAATTGCTCCAGTGCACCCCCTACTGCTGTGCTGGAAGCATCTACTGTGAGAGTGGTGGGTGTCTCTGGCCTGGCGTGTACCTCAAGGGTTGTGTTGGCCAGTGCGTCCTTGGCCTTCTGGAACGCCTCCAAATCCTCATTGTCCCAGGTAATGTTTTTACCTTTCTCCGCATGATGTGGGCCACGGGGGGCGTGGCAAGATGGCGTAAGGATCAGTCGTGCCTTCCAGTCTTCTCCTGACTCTATCTTATTGTTTTGTCTAGAAATGCCCGTTAAAATTCTTTAAAAGTTTAGATAATTTCAGTGCTCTTAATTTAACTTATGATGGTACAATTGGTGGAAAAGATCAAAAAAAACGACAACATATTATCAAAAAACTACATTTTCCAAAAGTTCAAGTTTTGGAGCCTACCTACAGGAAAGACACCGGGGCTCAGCCTGAAATGGATCCCAGGAGAGAGGTACAGCTTTCGGATGTAGAGATCAATGTTACATCGGTAGAGCCCTCTAAAGAGGGCGCCAAACAGCCTTTAGAACAAAGAGTTACTCAGGTTCGCACATGTGCAGTAGCATCTGACGGCAATGTTATGAATGAACCACTTGTAGTAACATCAGTTGAAGTACCGGCTGGGGAAAGGCATTTGTCAATTGTAGCGGTGGCACTGCAAACTGCACCTTTTGAGATAAAAGAATCTATACAACTTGATGTATTGGGAGAAATTAACACATTATGGACTGGGCAAAACCCCGGCCAGCGTCCTCCAGTCACTGCTGGAAAGGCTGTGGCTGGGGTTTCCACACGCAGCTATACTACAAGGAAGGCAACCAGAATGAAGGAAGCAACAGAAGACCCTTTGGTTATTCAGAAGAAGCAGGAATCTGTTGAGCCAGAATCTCTTCCAATTGAAAAGATTCTTGTGAATCTTGAATCTAAATTATCTTATACAATGCAGGGATTATCTAAGATTATGACTGAACTTGGTACTAGGTTTAATACTTTGGTGAAAATACATTCTCAACAGATGGCTGAGTTTGGAGCTTTTCAGCTTGAAGTGAGAGATAAATTTAATTCGTGTGAAGAAGATATAGATGAAATACGGGATTAAGTTCTTGATGTGACCAAAATGGTTGAAGACTTACAAACTCAAAATAAAAATTTGGTGAGAAAGATTGATTATTTGGAAAACCAATCCAGACGGAACAATATAAAGATTATTGGTTTGCTGGAAGGAATGGAGGGACCAGACCCAAGAAAATTTTTACTGAATGGATTCCGCAGGTGCTGGGTCAAGAACATTTCCTGGAAGGTATAATACTGGAACGTGCTCACAGAGCCTTGCGTAGAAGACCTATTTCAGATCAAAGTCCAAGACCTGTTTTGGTTCATTGCTTGAATAATTACGACAGAGAAATAATTTTACGAGTGGCTATTAGAAATGCACAACAGAGAAAATCACCCTTGATGATTCAAAATAATCGAGTTTTCTTCTATGCGGATTTGAGTCAAGAAGTTATGTTCCAACGACGGGAATTCAACCCTGCTAAAGAGTTGTTGTGGAAGAAAGGTTACAAGGCAACCTTTAGATATCCAGCTGTTTTGAAGGTTTTTCAAGATGGTTGCCAACCAACGTTCTTTGATTCTCCAAAGGAAGCTATAGCATTTGCTCAAGAGCTGCCAATTACTCGGTTTAAACAGAGACGTAGTCCGCCGCAATCTCTAAGGAGACAAGAGATGGAAGGAAAGAGCCGTGATCCAAGAAGGAATGGTTGTAATGGTGACTCGGTAGTTGGAGCTGATTAAAAGAAGAGTTGTTCTTTTTTTTCTAATTTTTTTTTTAAAAAAGGAATATTAAGTAATGAGGATGTTAGTTTAAGATGAAGTGAGAGTTGGGGGAGAGAACTGGATAGGCACTATTTCCTGAAAGTCATCTGCTACGTGTGAGTTATCTCACACCCATTTTATTTTGGGAGTTACCGCATTGCGCGGTTTAGACGGGAGGGGGTATTTTTAACCTCCTACCTGTTTTTTTTTTCCTTTTTTTGTATTAGTAGATTAAAGAGTGAAGGGTTTTTTTTTGTGTTTATGAAAAAAAGCATAAGAAAGTATTTGATTGTTTAAAAAACTAAAAATTGATGTGGTTTTTTTTTGTAAAGTTTATTCAGTAGATAAGGAATATTTGAAATTTAAATGTGAATGGGATGGATAAGTTTTTTGATATATTTTTTCTTTAACTTTAAGGTGAAAGGAGTGGTAATTCTGGTGTATATTATTTTGCTATTTTAGTTATAGAACGAAGGGAATAATGGTGAAAGTTATAAATTGAATTGTACAATTCTTAATGAGGCTTGAATTTTGTTTGTGGTTTATGCTCCATTTGTTGAAGATATAGATTTTGTTGTCGATGTGTTTTTATTATTTGGATATCTGAATTTTAACATAATGATTGGGGATATTTAAATGTGGCATTGGAGCTTTTATTGGATAATTATTCAAGAGTAAATGGGAAAAATGGTGGAAGAGTACTAAAATTGAATTGTACAATGTTTAATGAGGTTGGAATTTTGTTTTAAGATGGCAGTTTATGTGACTAATATGATGATAGATGTGAAGTTAGTTGATATTTGGTGAAGGTTTATCTCTATAGAGAAAGTTTTTTTCATCTTTTTTTTCATGCTACAATTTTTTTTAAGAATTGATTATTGTTTAAGAATTTTTGATAGATAATGTTACTAACTTTACAAATTTTTTATATTAAGTTTGAGTTAAATATATGTTTAATCTTAACTCTGTTTGTTAAATATATGCATTTAAGTTTGATTTAAATATGTTTTTTAAGTCTGATATCTTAGTATTAATTACTTTTCTTTTTGTTAGTATTTTAATCGGTTATGTTTTTGTTTTTTTTTGTAAGTGGGTTTTTCTTTTTCTCACATATATTATTAACTTTATTAATTCTTCACTCTTTATTTTGGGGGGGAAGTGGGGGTTGGTCTAATTTGAGTTGGGTTATTAATGTGTAATAATTATTGGGGAGGGTATACTTTATTTAGATTACTGATACTGTATTGTAATTTTATTATTTTGTTCTTAATTTTTAAAATGTAATTCTATATGTTATTCATGTTATAAAATCTTAAATAAAGTTTAAAAACAAAAAAATGATGTCAGCCACTACCGGTATGAATCGGTGATAAAAATTAATCGTACCAGTGAATTCTTGCAGTCCCTTCATTATGTGGGGTTTGAGGAAGCACTTAACAAACTCTACCTTTTCAAGCAGGGTTTAGTTCCGTGCCTGTTGATTTGACCCCCAAGGAAGTCGAACGTTTCCAACCTGAACTAGCACTTAGCAAGGTTTATATAGTAAGTCCAAATTCCCGCAGCCAGGCGCACAGTCACATTAGACGGTCTCTGTTTAGCTTCATTGCCACCACTTTGACATCTTGTGGTTACTGCCACCCTCTGCTGTTGGAGAATATCCTCCTTGGTCTCAGCCCCTCAATGTAACTAAGAACCCCTAAAATGCCCCTAATGTTTTGGCCTTCATCACTACTCCTGGCAAGGCATTCTTGACACCCACAACTCTGGGTAAAAGAAAATACCCCTGATATCTCCCCTAAATCTTCCTCCCTTTGCTTTAGACAGATGTCTTCTAGTGTTTGCTACTCCCATCTGGGTTTCAGGCAAACTGAAGGGCATCTTTCACCGAGTTTCTGGTTTTCCAGCAGTTCTGGATGTCTCTCTCTGTATGCACTGCTCCGTGGACCACCCCGCAGTATCCCATCTAGTCCTAGAGTCTCTGTGTCAGACATTCTCTGCTGACCACTGCCTGATGGCTTTGTGGTCAAATGTGTTTGTCTATGAAACCGTTCCCAGGAAGGTAAAGGGGCAAAGTCCTGCTGACTGGAACATTGTGCAGCACCAGGGCCAGGCCAATCTTTCGCACACCTGAGCCAGGTAGAACCTCAGCACATAGCAGCATTTGGTGCCCTTGCACTTTGGTTCCAAGCACAGCCACACACAATTATGGCCATGCTGGTTACACCCTTGTCCCCATTGATTGACGATGTACACGGTCCTTCTCCAGACTCTATCCATTTTGGACCCCCACATGAATAGGAAATTTGTTTTGGGAATTGACAGGGTGGTGGTGTGGGGATGGGCCAAACCTGGCCCACGTGCAGCAGGACCAAAAGTTCCTTGCACATTGCACCTTATAATCAGGTTTTACCCGAATGACAGAGATGGGCATCTCTGTGGTTCTCCCTGTCTCCTGGACCTGGGGGTCTTTGTACTGCTCCACATCTCCTTAAGTTGGTGCTTTGTTCACCACCACCCCCACAAGAAATCCAAGACCCCTAGATGGAGGGCAGAGGCGCAGAGAGATCAGTGAGAACACGGGTAGTTTCAAAAGGGTGGGGTCCATCCAGGCGCCTGATAACAGGAGGAACCAAGTGGGAAGGAGGATGCAGGGCATTCGATAGCAGGACATTGCGAGAGAGTGGATTCCTCGAACTCTTGAGGGGAGAAGGTGCTGGTCGATCCATCGGTTTAGGTGGGGCAGAGTATAGACATGGCAGCTGACTGGAATTGTCAGCGGGTTACTGAGACCTGGGAAAGGAGGGGAATGAGGGTGCAGTAGTGTTCTGAGAGTGCTGAGGGAGAGGCAACATGGGTGCCACCTCAAGGCAACGGTCCCCTGATTGATTGCAGGGATGGGCTCTGTAAATAGACTCATAGATATCCAGCACAGAGCATCTTTGTCCCCCTGCCATCAGGAAGGAGATATGGAGGAATAAAAGCAGAGCAGCCAGGGAGGGAAATAGCTTCTTCCCACAGGCCGTGCGATTGACAAGGCAACATGAGCTGGATGGCAGCTAAGAATGAAAAGGGTGAGAGGAATATCGACTGATTACAACAGCTCAGCTAGCAGGGGAGAGGGGCTGAAGGGACTGTTTCTGTTTTGTCTATCTGGACCAGCCTTTTCAGTTCAAGCGTTAAAAAATGCAATCATTTTTAAATTTAATATCAACGGTACAGAAGGAATCAAGAGACAAGATGTCTGTCCAGCAGCAAGCGTCGAAGGCACTTCCTGAAACGGAGGCTCTGAAACCACAGGGAGGTTCTGGACGGAAAGAGGCCCAGCTTCTTCTGGAAGGAGGAGAGGAGAGGCAGGGGAAATGCGGGGGAAGGGAAGGGGAGGGGAGGGGCTAGGGATGCCGTCCACCGTTCATCTCCCCTTTCCTCTACCCCGTTCCCCTCCCCTTACCACTGCCCGTTCCCCTCCCACATCCCCTCCCACTTCCCTTCCCCAGTTCCCGTCCCCCGCTCGCCTCCCCATTCCCCTCCCTCTTCCCTTCCTCCTACTCCTAACCCTAACCTCTAACAAAATCCTAAACCTAACCTTAACACTACCGATACCCCCTACCACCACTCCACGTCCCCTAACTCTACCCCCACCCCGTCCACTAACCCTAACTTTATCCCTACGCCTATGCCGCCACTTAACACCAACCCTAATGCTACCCACCATCCCCTAACCCCAAACCTCACTCCTCCTCTACCCCCCTGCTCCTACCCCCTTCCCCTATACCTAACACAAGCCCACTTCCCCGAAATATACACCTAACCATAAACCAAGATAAAGCCCTACCCCATGTCTCCTAACACTAACCCTAATGCTACCTCTACACTGCTCGTAACCCTACCCCTAACTCTACCCAACTTCCCCAACCCTAAACTAAACCCTACCCCTATCCCTTACAACCTACCCCCTTCCCCTAACCCTACCTCCTACCACTTCCCCATACCCGCACCCCCTACAACTACCCCCTTCCCCTAACCCTACCTCCTACCCCTTCCCCATACCCACATCCCCTACAACTACCCCCTACCCTATCCCTTACAACCTACCCACTTCCCCTAACCCTACCTCCTACCCCTTCCCCATCCCCACACCCCCTACCACTACCCCCTACCCTACCCCTTACCACAACCCCTACCCTTACCCCCTTCCACTACCCCTTTTTTCCTACCCCCTTCCCCTCCCCCTCCTTCCCCTAGGTTAGGGGTAGGAAGGGGAAAGGGAAGGGGGAGGGGAAGGGGAGGTGGAGAAGGGGAGGGGAAGGGGGAGGGTTAGGGAATGGGAAGGGGGAGGGGAAGGGGAAGGGGTAAGGGGAAGGGAAGGGGAGAGGGGAAGGGGGAGGTGAAGGGAGGAGGGCTGGGGTTAGGGCATAGGTGTGAGGGCAGGGGAAGGGGAAGGTGAGCGGGAGGGGGTTGGGATGGAGGAGGGGTAGAGGAGAAGAGGGGAAGTGGGTGAAGGGACATGGAAAAGGCAGGGAATGGGGTTTGCAGGGCCAGAGGGAGAAGAAGGGGAGGGATTCAGGCCATCATGATATTCTCCGTCCTCTGTTCAGCTGGGATGCGAGGTCCTTCTGGACTCATGTCTTGTCTCTGAGATCGCTCCTTCTCCTGGGAAGAGAAATACGAGTGATAGAGATACTGTCTCTGAGGCCTGATCACAATGACTTTTGAGGGTCCCAACGCTTCCCCCATTATCCCCCCTACCCCTGAACACTGGAGCCTTTCCCCTTCCTCTGCTCTACGTTAGGAAGTGTGTTTTGGCAAAAACCACGATCTCTCTCTGCAGGGCTCAGAGCAAAGTGTCTCCATCAGGCAACACCCTGGTTCTCCACGATATGGCAGCAAGATGCTAGACAATCATGGATGGATCAGTCGAGACCGTTCAGCTGATCCATCTGAACCTACCCCACAACAATGTTACCCTCCCCTCCCTCACACCAGTACCCTCCATTTTTCTTTAATTCTTGTCCATATTAAAATCCTTTTCATGCCTTTTTTGGACCAGCCTCTGCTACTACCCCGGCAATGCACTCCAGCCACCCACAACATTCTGTGTGAATAAAATGTACCCCTCACGTCTTGCCTAAATTTCCCTCAGCTCACCTTATTTAGACGTCCTCTGCTTTTCTCGCCCCAGGAATGCACACAATATTCCAAGTGTGGTCTGACTAGAATTTTATACATCTGCAACGTTACCTCTCGGTGTTTGAACTCAATCCCCTGACTCCTGAAGGCCAGCACACAATACACCATCTTAAACTCCCTCTCAATTTGCACAGCAACCTTGAGTGATTTATGGAGCAGGATCTAAATATTTCTCTGTCCTGCACACTGTTCATAATCATGCCATTAACCAAGTGCTCTGCCCACACATTCTTGTAATCCGCATTCAATAAAGATATTGGTATATATGAAACTACTTTTAATGGGTCTCAAACCTTCTTTGGAATAACTGTTATTCGTGCCCTTGAAAATGACTCTGGAAATAAACCTGGACCAGTTGCTTATTTAAGTACATCTGATTGACAGGATTGAACTCCATCTGTCACTTCTCTGCAAACTGGATGACCTATGACAACCTTCTACACTGTCTCCAACATCTCTACCTCTGTGTCATCCCCTGACGTACCCACCCTTCCACTCCCATCATCATTCATAAAAATCACAAAGAGCAGGGGTCCTAGAGCAGATCCCTTTGGAGAGCCACTAGTCATTGTTCCATCTACTACTACCCTCTGTTTTCTGCAGACAAGCCAATTCTGAATCCACACAGCCAAGGCTCCATGGATCCCATGCCTCCAGACATTCGGAATGAGGCCACCGTGGGGACCTTGTCAAGCACCTTACTAAAATCCTCGTGCAGCACATACAGACCTTGACCTTCATCTATTTCCTTTGACATCTCCTCGAAAAACTCAATTTGACTCATGAAGCAGGACCTGCTCCTCACAAAACTATCCATGAGTTTGCCCAGCATGTTTGGGCATTGCCCTCAGCCCCAACATCTGCAGACTTACTGGCCAGTCCCTCCCTTACCCCTTCCCAGAGCTTCCGCATCCATTAGAACATCAAGCATTGCTGCCCAGTACAGGCCCTTTGGCCCATAAAGGCTGTACTGACCTTTGTAAATGTTGTCCACAACCTTTACCTGTACCACACCCATAGGAACATTGGAAGTGAGAACAGGAGTAGGACAAAAATGGCCTATCGAGCCTGCTCTGCCATTCAATACGATCATGGCTGATCTAATTTATGACCTAACACGACCTACCCTGCCTTCTCGCCATATCCCCAAATTCCTCTATCATTTAAAAATTCTGTTCCCTTACATCCACATGCTCATCTCAGAGACTTTTATATGTACCTATTCTACCAACCACTACCACTTTCTCCGGTGACGCATTCAAAGCTCTCACAACTCTCTGCATAAAAAAAATCTCCCCTCACCTGAAGCGGATGCTCTCTGAGATTTGTACCTGGCACTTTAGGAAAGTTTTCTGGCTGTTCATTCCATCTAAGCCCCCCACAATCTTATTTGGAATAAGTTATTAAGCTGTGGAAGGGGCAAGTTGGGAGAGGGAGGAGGAGAGAGAGCTGGTGGGGGAGGGGTGAGAGCTGGTGGGGAGGGGACAAGGCCGTGTTGGGGAGAGGGATCAGGACCGTGTTGAGGTGGTGAACGGGCAGACACGGGTGGATCTACCTGCCGAAATTAAGGAGCAATAAGAAGGCCATCTCGGGATCTACCAGCATCTTCTGGGGCTTGATGTCTCAATGGAAAACCCCCTGAGGATGGAAGTAGGCCATGCTCTGCTACAGCTGGTACATGAACATCTGGCAACACAACGATATAACATGACCCACTCTGCCTCCACACTGGCCGGGTCTGGATCCTGAGGGTAAGGGGATGTGGGTGAAGGGCCCCTCCCTGCCAATCAACATCCATCCTCATCATCCTCGCCACCCTTCTCCCCTCACTACCCTTTCTCTCCTCACCAATACCCATTGAGACCCTCATGCACCCTTCATCGATATCCAGTCCCCAGCGAGACTCAGCCAGTAAACTCCTTTATATCCCCCAACCCCACCATCCAAGCTTGCCCCAGTGGACAACCTGACCACCCAGACCCACAACCACCTTGATGTAGATCATGGGAATGGGCTGCTTGGCCTTGTTGAAGTGCTGGGCCATGCAGTGAACCGTCTCAGGAACATAGTCCAGACCCAGATTCAAATAAACCTCCTCTTTCTCTTGGACACAATACAAACATGTCAGCTGGGTTTACCCTCCAACACCCAGTGCCTCTCCCAACTGGAGTGCCAGTCCCTCCTGCTCTCTTTAGGCCTGATGCCCCCACTGCTCAACACAACATGGCATGAATCCAAGGGCTCAGCGAGCAGAGCGTCAACAGGCCGTAGTGGACCCGTCCGCTGCCCCATCATTCGGCGTCTGGTGAGACTGCACAAAATGTGCAGCTCTGACCGCCCTCCCTCTTGAGCCAAGGATTCACCGGGA